>NW_028227256.1:68031428-68631428 GCF_978045245.1 Mus caroli
ATGAATATTCAGAAGATGCATCTTTAATGTACCTGTTACAGCAAATAGCATTTGTCATTTAACTTGAACTAGTCTTCTACAAAAGCCTATTTCAAGCCTAGAGAATCATTTCAAGGTGACTAAAACAAAAGAAAAAAAGCACGTGTTTTCATCTGAATACTTAAACAACTTCTAATGACATGACCTCCCATGGTCCATCTTTGTACTTTCTCCAAAAGAACCTGATAATGTCCAGAGCAAACACTGGGTAGCTCTTTTACCAGTTAAGGCACAGCTGGCAGATTGTTTATTGTTGCCCTAACACAACAATGAGTGTGAGTTTCCAAGGTATCCCACCTGCACAGGACAAAAGGTTGTCTTGCCAGGACCAAGACCTGTGCAGTCAGATGGCTTCCTTTGGCCCTTCACTAGAATACAAGGAACCCAGCAGAGGAGACCATAGCCATGACTTGACACCTGGTACCCAGTGGGTGTTCAATAAAATACTCGATGAATCAATGCACGGATTGTTCATAGAATCAGTGTTAAGATCCTTTTCCAATCTCCTTTTAAACTATAAAACCCAGGTCTATATTTTTGAGGGAATGGATGAAATGCCAAGGTAGAATCACATTCAATCTCTGCACTAAGCTAAGCAAGAATAGTTACTGAAAGTCAATTATGCACTCATCAGGCTTCCATCACACACAGGCAAAGAGCAACAGAAACAATTCTGAGGACTTCCTTTCTAGAATTCATCCTTTCAATTGATATTAAACATCACATGCCAATCAGTACTTCCATGGCTAGAAAAAAACAATGTGGATTTACCATCAGGTTCAGGACTGCAGTAGGAAGAGAAATGCTGCTATGGGAATGGCAATGGCAAAGACTTGAGAGCACAGCATCATATTCTACGGCACACTCTTCGTTTCCGAAATGTGTCCTGAGGAATCAGACACACGCATGCGCATTTGGTTATGTTCAGAGAGATGCGGTGTGTGGGCGCGTGCCTGAACACACACACACACACACACACAACACACACTTTTGTGTTCCCAAAGGTGCTTGAATGGCAAATACAACTTGTAAATTGAGCACCATGTTAATTCCAAAAGTACACCGTGTTAAAGCGGCAGCTTGCAACTGTGGAAACTACAGGCACAAAAAGCACCTGGGCAGCTTCTGTCAACCACTTGTCTTCCTGTTCTCTCCAGAAAACTTTTGAGGGTATATGTGTGCACATGTGTAGACGTGTCCTGTCACCTCAACTAAAGACACTAGCCCCCAGTTAAGAGCCACTTTGAACTGAGAGAGCCACTTAGAACTGACTGGAGTCAAGTTTCCAGTTGTTACTATATTTTTATTTATTTGCTGTGTGTGCATACTTACCATGGTGCCCATCCAGTGGTCAAGTGGGCTCTCTCCTTCCCTCATGTAGATTCTAGGGCACAAACTCAATGTATTGTGGCTTGCATGACAAGTGCTTCACCCAGTGAGTCACCTCCCTGGCCACCTTGCTGTTGCTTGTTTTCTGTTTTTGAGACATGGTCTCACTATGCAACTTTATCTGACCTAGGGTCAGCCAATGTGAATCGGGCAAGCCTCTAAACTCAGAGACCCGCCTACTTCTTTATCCTTAGTGGTGGCATTAAAGGAATGAACTACAACCTGTTGTCATTTTTTAAATTATTTTTTTATTTATTTCAATGTGAAGAAAACAATAAATATATCAATGTAAACACACCAGAATACTTTATTTAACATATTTTTAAAAGTTTTTATAGATGAATATACTGTATGCTGACCATATTCAGCTAAACTATTTCAGTTGTACTGTCTGATTTTGTTTAGCATGCATTAGGTTAGATCAGTGTTTTGGGGTTTTTTTTAATTTATTTTTTTATTAGATATTTTCTTTATATACATTTCAAATGCTATCCCGAAAGTTCCATATACCCTCCCCCCACCCTGCTCCCCTACCCACTCATTCCCGCTTCTTAGCCCTTGCGTTCCCCTGTACTGGGGCATATAGTTTGCAAGACCAAGGGGCCTCTCTTCCCAGTGATGGCCAACTAGGCCATCTTCTGCTACATATGCGGCTAGAGACACGAGCACTGGGGGTACTGGTTAGTTCATCTCTGGGTGGTGGCCCCTATTGAGGTAGAACAGCCCTTTCACAGGGGTTATATATCAAATATCCTGCATATCAGATATCTACATTACCATTCATAACAGTAGCAAAGCCAATTATGAAGCAATACGCTTATGGTTGGGAATCACACATGATGAGGAACTGTATTAAAGTCTGGCAGCATTAGGAAGGTTGAAGACTACTGGTTTTAGATTGTTAAATTCCAGCTAATAATCCAACTTAACCAACTAGCTGCAGATGTATAAAGGAGGATTTGAGAGATTATGAGATCAGTTTGGTCTTTAAACCAAAGCATAGTGATCAATGCTTGCTGAGGTAGAGGTGGTCACAGCAAATGTGGAATACCATTTCTGCTTCACATTGTCCCAGCCCAGTCCGCAATTCCCTAGGAATCTGTCAGCCCATAGACTCCTATAGCAAATGGTGTTTTAACAGGCAGCTGTGCAGAGCCTGCCCCTAGTGAGTGGCAGGACTTTGGACAAGCCTCTGGTGTTCCCACGCCGGTATCCAACACAAATTCCACACAAGCAAGGTCGTCCCAAATGATTAAACAAGATGAACTCACCCCTCCATCTGTACCCTGTAAAAGCTATAATGTCCTGAACCTTATACCCCAAATCTAATCAACTTGTAACATAGTAATCAGTCAAGCGCACGTTAATGTTTTAAGCCTAACTTTGGCACCTGACTGAAAAAGCAAAAGATGTGCAGTGTGTTCTGTAAAGATGCTGACTTACTTTGACAGCCTGAAAATACTTTCTCCATAAAAACTGACTGGAAAATATTTAACTGATTTATAAAGAAACAGTTCAGATAGCCAATCATAGAGAGTAAACTAAATAATGATACAGCCTATTGGTGGAGGGTTGTAACCACTTGAAATTTTATATGCAATGATATAGGGAATTTTATATACAAGGTTAATATCCTAATTACGATGGCTATTGTCAGTTTTCCATATTTGTGAGCTCTGTATGCATAAATTAACAGATCCAAAACACTTAGAAAAAACATTCCATCTGTTTATATATGGGTTTGTTTTTTTTATTATTTTTCTTTCCTGTCATTATTCTCTAGCAGTACTTCATGGTACTTGTATTGGCAGGGTAGGTAGGTAGGTAGCCAGTCTAAAAACAATGTAAAGAATACAAGCACAGACATGGGCTACATCCAAACATTACATCATAACATCATTTTCTATAATGCACTTGACCATCTGTAGACTTCAGTTTCCAAGGGGGTTGTTGGGAACAAATCCCCAGTGATAATGAGGATAGACCATATGCATACCTAAAGAGAAAAGTTAACTCTATATTTCCAAATATAAATATAAATATATAAATATAAATATAAATATATTAGCGTGGCCAGGACTGACTGTGGTGAGTGGATCATGTACGTGGCTCTTACAACAATATCAAGTTATTTTTGGCACTATAAAGTCACATAAAACTTAGTTTATAAATCTAGATTTAGGACAAATTTTTCCTAAATCTAAGATTTTTATAAACATTGGCCTGAATATATGTGTGTGTGACCCGAATGAGTCGAATGCTGAAAACGGCCCTGGAGGCCAGAAGGCATCCTATGGAACTGCAGTTACAGACAGTTGGAAGTCGCCATGTGGGTACTGGGAATTGTTCCCAGAACCCTGCAAAAGCAGCCAGGGTTCTGAACCCATGAATGTCTCCACCCCATCTCCTCTTACTCTTTTTAAAATGTCTACAGCAACTACCTGTACTTATAAACACCTTTCCTGAAAAAGCCAAAGCTAATAAAGTTAAATCCAGAAAAAGACCTTGAGAGCCCACTCACAGCGCCTCATCTAGGACACATTACTGTAGCCAGCAGGTAAATGCACCCCCTCCCCGCCCCCAATGTGTCTCACAAAGTATGAACTAACGTTAGAAACAAGGTCCTCTTAGCTTTTCTTCTTTGTGGATGTGTGAAATGTACCTGTTTGTGGCACCATGCCCAAAGTGGATAGACCAGGCCCTTGTAAGGTCCTCAGTGCAGTGTGGAGGCCTAAGCTTGGATATCAACAATGCTTACATTTATGGATGAAAGTGGCTTTGTGGAGCCACACAAAAACTACAGCTGGAAGACTTCTTTCTTCACAGGTCAGGTCGAGTCTCATTCTTCAATATCGAAATAAGTCATTTTTACAGAAGATACAGATACAAGCACAAATAGTTTTAATGATTTATAAGTTTAAATACATTAGGAAAAAATAAAAATTATACACATTTCTATAGAAGAAAGTACAGCCTCAAGTGTTAAAAGCTAATATAAACCAACTGCCGATGTGCTGATGGAAGGAAAATGGTGAATACTACCAGGAAAGTAATGGGACAACAAACAGTGATGCTGCTATCTCAGAAGCAGGTCTGCTGCAATCAGAGACTGGAGTATCCCTAAATGGAGAGAAGAGCAAACAGAGCACTTGGAAGCCCTTGATGCCAAGTCTCGGCAGCAAGCAGCAGTGTGGGAAGAAAGCAGTAATGGAGCTGAAGGGTAGTGCGTGAGACAGTGAGCAGCTGCAGAAAACAAAGGCAAACAGCCTGGCAGCACAGCCACTGTGAGGACACTGATGAGCTGTCCCTAAAATGGATGCGCAACTGTGTGACTTTAGCCTTAAGCTCAGAGAGTGGGCCAAAGATGTCTCCCACTTGCGCTCCATCCTTACCTCCCTGAAGCAGCCCTGAAAAGCCACCCTAAAGAAGCAGGACATCTGCGACATCTTAACCCTACTCAATGAAGCTGTTCACATAACCGGATACGTCACGCTAAGGCAAGCCTTTTGTCTTTAGAGTTGGTCATTGTGACTGCTCATCTCCTTCAACTGCGTTCTCTCTGGCATTCAGAGAAGAGGAGGAGGAGAAAGGGGAATGGGGTGAAGTTTCAGTGTAGCTCAACCTGTGCTTTTGTGAATTATTCTGAAAATACATTTCTGTTTTGTACAATTTTTTAAAAAAATCAGCATTCAGAGCATTCAAAAATGATTCTAGTAGGAAAGAGGGGAAACCAAGAGGAGGTGAGGCAAGAGATTAAAACATGAACAGGAACCTCGAAGGCTTCACAGCAACGAGGCTGTGACCCTGGGCAGGGGTGAGACGCCACACACAACAGGAAGGAGCTCAGCGTGTATGTGAAGTAAAGGGAAAACACACCCTACACCCCAACCCCATGCCTAAATGGCTTAATTCACATGGTACCCTTCTACCCACCCCTAGATGCAGAAGGAACTGTGTGTCAAACACAGACAAAACCTTATTAGACTGTCCTGTTGATCCTGGAAAGCCAGCATGGGGAAACATTGTGTTCATGTCAACATGCCTATTGGCATGAAAAAATAGTATGTCAAAGAAGGATTTATGCAAGGTGCACTTTCAAATGATCAACAGAATCTCAAATTTTCCTAGTAAGTGGATCTTGAAATGACTGGCATCCCAGCTTCCTGGTGTTCTGAGCTGGGGCAACTCCACCCAGGGCTTGTCAAGCTGCCCCGTTCTCCTAAAAACAGAGCTGATGGTTGTCTTAGCACCTCCTTCTGCAAACCGTAGTGCTGCCAACTCTTTACCTTCTGGGATGATGCATGAAAGAATCCTCTTCTTTAAGACCATTTAAAAGTATAGACCCTGTCCACTCACAATGAGGACCTACAGAACAGGCAGGGTAAGCTGCCAGTGTGCGCATGCTCAGGGAGTGCCCCCCACGTCCCTGCTGGGGCTGCTTCTGCATCAAGAAGAAGCTCTTCTTACTCCCACTGCCTGATTTCCTGCTACAGGGTTTGTGTCGGATATGGTAAAAATGTAGTAAATCAAGCAATCTCCAACTTTTGCCTACCCACCAATCTAGAGGCTGTATAAAAAATTAAAGCTGGGTGAGATCAGGGCTAGCTTGGCTAACTTAGCAAGATTGTCTCAAAGTTGGATATAGTTCTGTAGTAGGTAATTGCCTAGCATGCACAAGATCCTGACTTCCATACCCGGTATCACAAATAAAAGGGAGGAAAGGAGGGAGGAAAAGGAAGGAAGGAAGGAAGGAAGGAAGGAAGGAAGGAAGGAAGGAAGGAAGGAAGGGAAGATGGAAGGAAGAGAGAAAGGGAATGAGGGAAGGGATTAAAACCTTCAAGAACTTATTATAGTAATTTCCAGAAAGATTTACCAAAACCAGATTGCTTATAATCTAATGAGTTAACATTTGTCAGTGTTCTAAACTGGCAAGACATTCTAAGCAGTGATGCTAAAATAAGTTACAGAAAAAAGGTGTGCACAAGCGCACAGTAGGCAGAGAGCAAATGTACACAGTGAGAGCATACTGCTGATTTTACCACTAATATTCAGTGCTTCGAATCATGATTTCCTAATGCATACACAAGACTATTTTTAAATAAAAAAACACAATGGAAAGCCAAGAAAACACAAGAAACTAAAATACAACATAAGAAAAGGATAACTCCAGATAGAGCTTTTCACCTATACTGACACATTTACATAAATGCTCTATTATCATTATAAAAAGGGCAAAATAAATCATATGATGATATTCTGTTTACTAAAGGATGCTAAATTAATAATACACCACATAGATTTAACAAGTAGTTTGATGCTATCTCACTTATTAATCTTCGACCAATGTTGATAAAGTTGAAAGACATGATCAATCAAAAAAAAAAAAAAAAAACCACAGGCCACATGTAAAATAAGTTCCTAGTGTGGAACCTGTGCCTCACACATAGGTGATGAAGACCCTAAGACTTGAGTTATAGCCCCCACCCTTAAAAAAGAACAACAAAAAAATCTTAAAAGCAGTTTAGGCATCGAAATGAATTCCTAATCTACTATCAATTGTTTTATTTTGCAATTCAAAGGGGGAAGAAATACGAATGGTTCTACCTATTCATAAAAACATGAATGACCAAACATATCACAATGGCCATTGTTCTCACAAACCATGCATGTTCAACTTAAAATGTTCACCTGGTATGACATTCAGCTGTCAAGAGGAAGCAATTCAAAGGCCATTATACAGCTGATAAGCCAGGTGGAAGGAGCCATCCAGACTTTGCCCTGCCGAACCCTCTCTGGGTGACAGTTAAACAGGTCTTCATAGACGATGTACTGCGTACAGAAGCGCTGATCCGACTCAGGCTTGGCATGGTATGCAACTGTGTTGATGGTCTGAGTCACATCACTGTCCGGCTTGGGCTTCCGACTGAGGACTTTGCCTCCTGCTGCAGCAATGAGCTTAAGGAGGTCATCCCTTGGATGATGCTTGAAGTTTCCCCCCAAAAAGAAGTAGCATCCATCAAACAGCTTTGGCAACTGAAATAACAAGAAAGTAACTGTTAAAAGAAGATCAAAATATTTTAAAACACTGTCTATGAATGAAGGACATAAGAACAACAGTCGTGTGTCAGAAAGAAGCTTCCTAAATGAGGTGCTGGCATAACCTGACCATCAATCAAACTAACCAGATAAGGAAGCATACTTAGGAAAATAACAGCTTCTTACTTATGGTTTCTTTTTTTTTTCTTTTTCATTTAAAATTCATACACTGTCTGATTCCTTTTTACTCTCTTAAAATTCCAGCATCTGTCGTTAGGCATAGCAGTATACAACTATATTCCTATACTGCAAGTTCCAGGTGAGCTTGTATTATACAGTGAGTCACTGTCAAAAAACAAAACAAACAAACAAACAAACAAAAAAACGCATCTTCATCAAATTCCCTCCATTGAGATGCTTGTGTGCATGGGTAGGATTTATCTCCCAAATTTTAAGACATCTAGAGTAAGCATCAGAGACAGCAGGCTGGATTTAAACTGTAAGAGTAGCATTCTCCCCACATACAGCTCAGTTATGTTCATCTACATTCAGGTCTCTACATGTTACCTGTGGTGGTTTGAATATGCTTGGCCAAGGGAATGGCATTATTCAGAGGTGTGGCCTTGTTGGAGGAAATGTGTCACTCTAAGGGTGAACTCTGAGACCCTCCTAGCTTCCTGGAAAAGCCAGTCTTCTGTCTGCCTTCAGACCAAGATACAGAACTCTCTCACCTCCTCCAGTACCATGCCTGCCTAGATGTGTCATGCTTCGTGCCCTGATAATAATGGACTGACCCTCAGAACCTGTATGCCAGCCCCAATTAAATGTTGCCTTTTTAAGAGTTGCCTCAGTCATGGTGCCTCTCCACAGCAATGGAAACCCTAACTAAGATAAAACCTAAGGTCTCATAGGCAACCATTGTTCCAGATATGCATTGTCAGTACACAGCAGATAATGAAGTCATGGCTAAAGAGCCAATTAGAAACTGTCTTTGTCATTTCTACTATAGTTACATATATCAACAGAATAATGGAATATTGTCCATTAAAGCTGCAGTATGTGGCAATAAAGACATATGGTAACTAAATCCGAGCAGCAGCTGTAAGTCTTCTTTCAAGCTACTTCCTGTATCTGAGATTTACCTCAGATTCTGAAAGCTTTATGGGAATGTTCAAGATGCCAAAAATCCATTAACAGTATGAAATTATTACCTTCTGGATTTTACTGCGCACCGTGATCATCTTTCAGAATCAAGTGCTTGAAATAAGCACAATTAAAATTTTAATCAGTCACCTGAACTGGATGAGAGGGCAAAGTTTTCCCGATGATGATAATGACAAGAAGCCCTAAGAACAAGCAAGTAGTATGTAAAAGGAAAATACCAGCTGCTCTCTGTTGAGCCTGCTCCTCTGTGGACCTCCAGGAACTTCATACTTTTCTTCCTGCTCACGTACTTTGCTGTCCAGACAAGCTTTCACCCCTGACAAAAAATAAGGTAGAATCAAATAAGTAGCACATGAGCATATGTGAAGTCTGTCTAATTAGTCTCTTCTTTATGGCTGGCCTAAATATTCTGAAGTCTTCCAACCCCAATTATACTAAAAGAAAATATAATAAAGGGAGGGCTGGAGAGACAGCTCAGCAGGTGAACAGTATGCCTGTAAGCACAGGGAGGTGAGTCGGATCCCCAGTGGGTGTGGCAGCTTGTACCTGTGCTAGAGTTTGGAGAGCAAGCAGATCCCCCAGAGGTCAGTGGTCAGCTAGTCTAGCCAAAATGATAGCTTCTAGGAGAGAACCTATCTCAAACAAATACAGTGGAGAATGACAGAGGAAGAGACCCTAGGTCAGCCTCTGGCATCAATGCATGAACACACAAGTCACTGCACCTACACACATAGTGATATCACACACACACACACACACACACACACACACACACACACCACATCCCACATAGAAAAACAGAAAGAAAATATGAGAAAGCTAGCTTTCTATACTTAAAATAAATGGAAGAAAGCCTTCCTTCCTATGTAAGATTTTAAGCAATTAGTATGCTCAATCCAGTCTGAACTGAGCATTTAACAAATGTTGGCTCATTTTGGCAGTTACGTGTATGGTTGGTCTGTTAAAAGTCCAATGATCCAATGAGAGTGCTTTTGTCTACAGCACCTCCCTCAGCCAACCACACAACAGGACCTCAGCAGGACCTGTGAAAATAAATACTGAGCAGAGACCACAAGCTGCCTGGGAACTGACACCACTCCTGTAGAGGAGTTGGCTTGATATTCCCTGGAGAAAGAATCCTTCTGATGGACTGCACCAGAGTGTTTATAGTTTAAGCTGAAAAAGAATGAGCTATTGCTGTCTAGTGAATAGGAAATCCCTAAGCAGGGACATCAGCAGTCACCCATCCATGCCTGGCTGTATTCTAGAAATAATACGCCCAATACTAATAACAGAGCAGAATAGGACCTAAGCAGCAACATCTTACCTGTGGAGGAGAAGGGAGAGAAACAGGAGAAGGAAGAGGAGGAGTCAAAGGAGGAAGAGGAGGAAGAAGAGGTAGAGATGGTGGTGGTGGTGGTGGTGGTGGTGTGTATGTGTGTGTGTGTGTGTGTGTGAGAGAGAGAGAGAGAGGGGGGGGGGGGAAAGAGAGGGAGAGAGAGAGAGAGAGAGAGAGAGAGAGAGAGAGAGAGAGAGAGACTGCTAGGTTTAATGCATACAACTAAGTTTGAGATATGAAGTCAAATGGCTTAGTGCTTTAGTAAAACTTCATAAACTCATAAGGTTAGCTTTGTTGCCTGTGAAAGAAAAAAAGAATTAGGAATACCACCCATCTCACCATCCCAGCCATTGTTTTTATGCATAAACTGTAAAAAATGAGGTAACCTAGACCCATAGACAAATGCCACAGATCCTCTCCTGTCAACAGTTCCTAGCCTCAGCACCTCAGATTGAACACACAACAAGTCGTAACCACAGACATCAGGAGTGTATAGACCTTAGATGGGGTGGGTGGGGGCCTTGGTAGAGACCAGGATATAAGTGCAATGTAGTGGGAATTGCAGTAACAGTGAGGAGTTCCCACAAGGAGGAGGGAGAGTGGTCAATGCAGATGGAGGAGTAGAGGTGGGGGACAAATAATGGCAAGATTGCTTGATAAAGCCTCAAGGAATCATGTTATTTTATGTATGTATATATATATATAATATATATATATATAATATATACATACATGTGTGTGTACATATATACTTTTGTACGTGCATACATAAGGAGGTTAAGCCAGTTGGGCTGATAATACTCCCCCTGAAAAACCACAGACTAACCAAACCCCCAGTGCTAGACACCAGACTCCTTCTGAGGAATATCAGGGTAGTCCAAGTGACTTTCAAAGCAATATATCAATATCCAAGCTGAATTTGACCTGAAAGTGTCTTTCCTTCAAAATAGGTTTCATGGTTCCAGAAAATACTATGCAAGTTGCCAAAAGATGTAGGCAATTAAACTACCCAGCTACAACACATATGAGCCATGACAACTACTGGCATGGCAACATATGCATAAAGGTGTCAATCGACAGCTGTGCAGTTGGACTTCAGGCCCATTCATCAGGAGGGAAACTGTGCCCAGAATTGAAAACCTAGCCAGCTTTCTGAGGCTAGTGAGGTCATGGGCCTGAACTTAATAATGAATCTTCTACCCCGGCTTTGCTCGGCCCGAGTGATTCCTTACTATATTCCAAATATGATCCTTACACCCGCAGATAAGCTCAACAAGGCTTCTCTTTACAGCAAATGAGGACAGGACCATCACAAAAATTCACAGCAGGTGACGATACAGAGATCAAGATATTGTGGTGAGCCCACGGCAACATCTACATCACAGCTTCTGCATCTTATGAGTCAGGAAAATCACAGAAGGGGTAGAAGACTCTAAGACCCAGGATCCCAGGAAGTATGCTGTCTCTTGTAGACAGCGGGCAGGAGCCATAGTACTACAATGAACATGTGAATGTGGAAGAGGAAAAGTCATGAGGTCTCACCCTAAACAAAGAATTACAGGCAACTATAGCCTACTGGGAGGAGAATCAGCATCTCCCAGGGATGAGCTTCCTAATGGGTTGATCAGCCTTGAAACCACATATACACAAACAACAAAACCCGACTTGGCAGATTCTATTTATATCTCCTTGTGCATACAGATATTTATGTGTGTATTCAACAAATATAAAAGCAAATGAGATTATCAATTGAGAGTGGGAGACATTGAAGGGCTTTGGAAGACGGTGCCTAGGAGGGGCTAAAGGAAGAAAAGGAAGAGGAGAACCAATATAATTATATTTTGAGTAAAGGCATTATAAATAAACTTAAAAATAAAGGGTCTATCACAAAACTGAAAAAAAAAATCGCAAAATGGATCTTATAATATACTATTTTCACTATAAAAACAAACTCTCCAGACCATTTTCTATTTACCTTAGAGATTACTTCACTCAAAGATGTGAGTTTTACCACTGAGAAAACAACAGAAAAAGTATGAACAATTTAAAAACAAACACCAAACAAAAAACCACTGAATAATGTTTATCCAGAAGAAAACTTTATCTATACCAACATACACTGAGAATTAGAAAGATATGCTAGAAATATATGAACATTCTAATAGGGGCACTGCCAGTGATTGGATGCCACTGAAGGACGACACCTCAGTCTGCAACTCTGCAGAGGGCCATAAGAGGCTCACTTCTGAGCAGAACTGGCCCAGAACCAAGTGTCAGTCTGCCATCAGCACCACAACTGTCCCGTATTGTGATTAAAACAAACAGAATCTTGTGAGCGTGAGAAGAGAAAAGCCATGTTGACAGGACAGAGGTGACATGTAAGACAATCCATACTTTCCAAGAGTGAGTGACAGCCCACTTTGGCATGGCCTAGACTTCGAGGCACCCATCATTAAGGCTTCTTTTCTATTACCCCAAACTAGAAAAATGATAAAACATCCATGAGTTAACCTGAACATATGGTGGAAGGGACAGAAACTGAAGATCCTGACATCTTTAACAGAAAACAAAATAAACATGGTTTGAGCTCTGGTATGGCAAGCTCATTGATAAGAAAGCAGGCGTTGCCTACTGCTCACAGCCTTCCTCCACAGGGCATCTGCAGCTGTATTGTAAACACCTACTATTTACAAACTGAATTACTCATGGCTCTGTAGAGAACACGTTGTTAAGTTTTGGTTGCAAAAACTAATCTTCAATTTTCATTAAATTTGGAAGGCTTTAACAGAGTGCTCAACTAAAGTGAATCTATCGCCACAGCTCTCTCTTCCTCTGTCAATAAATACTCCATTATAAAGCCACTTCAAAGGCTCATTTGAAATCTTCCTCATGTCAAAGGTATGAAGGATGGCAGTCCTATGGATGGATGGATGAGCTCCAGCCGAGGCACTCACAGCCATTCACAGGGGCAGAGAGAGGGCAGGTCTCCTCCTCCTCAGCAGTTTTTAGAGCCCAGGAGGACTTGCATTTCTATTAGAAAGACAGTGGTGGGGCTCAGGTCAAGGATGCAGTCAGACACAAGCACAGCCATGCCCTTCACATTCACCTTTCCCTCTTGCCCAGTCTAATTGCAAACCTTCAGAAGTACAGGTTATATCTGATTGACAGACGTAATTTAAGAAAAAACATTTCCATTACATTTCACATTTAGTTTAGATATACTAAAAGCAAAAGTAATTGGACTTTTTTAGTAAAAATATTTGAATGCATACTTATTTCTAAAACACAATTCTAGACCAATTTACCTTCATTTAAAAAAAAATGCTGCTGATACATTCTAGAAGTATTAGTGGTTTTGCTATGGTAGAGAAGATGCAAAATTTGTAGTATGGCAAGAAATTATGCACAGCTAGAGTTTTAATTCTTTCATCTAATAAAATATTAAATATTGAGAAGAAAACTAGAATATCATTAAGGAAATATAAAAAGTTGAAGTGTTTATTGTTATTTCCTTGAGTACAGATGAATTGACTATGAAGAGAAGCATACTGTTTTATTCCTAACACCTGTAAATCTTTCTCAAAACATCTCTCTCACTCATTTTCATTAGTGGAAAGCCATCACACTAACATTATTTTATGAAATCTATGGATGTTGTGTAATCTAATAATTCATCCCGGGAGCAGGATGCACTGTTATAATCCAAATGCATAAACATTGTCTAACACTCTGAAAACATTAATTTCCCACTATTTAAATAATAAAATACTAATGAGCACGGGGCCTAACCAAAGAACTTTAAAAGGAATGTATTGCTTACGGATATAAACTATATACTAATGGTTTCTGATGAAATTACAGGGGAAAAAGACAAAACCCTTCCAAGTACAATGTACTGCACTGTTTTCCTTTTAGATAGCGTTTTTAACTGTTTTAGTCATTCTTACTTACTTTGTGGGTGTGAGCATGAGTGCACACGCATGTAGAAGTTAGAGACAACTCGCAGAAGCTGCTTCTCTCCTACTACAGGGGGCCCAGGGATCAAACTCAGATCATTAGACTGATAGCTCCTCCTCCAATCCTGGTGTCCTGTTTCTCTAGTTCTAATGCCCAACGATACTGCTACAGTTCCAAGGAAAGCCCTGACAATCTTACGGATTGCGGCTACTATGTATGTTTTATTGTGTGTACCAATAGTGGTTTGGCAGACACTCCTTACCTGCAGCAGTCCTGGTCTAGAAAGAAGCTGCAAACACTGAATACGGTGACTGGAAATGCTCTGCTGTGCTCCTGGACATTTTTGTAAACTGATGAAGACTTCTTGTTCTGGGTGTTTAAAAATCACCAAAGTTCTTCCAGGGTAGCTTTCATTAGCATTGGAACTACATTAAACTTTGGACCTGAGTAAGGTTCCCCTTCCAACCGCTAGGGGGCTACTTTAAGTGTGGACTCAACAACACAATCACATGTGAGAAGCATGCTCTGCACACTCCCCTGCTTACAACGTCCAGCTGAATGGAGAAGGCACAGAATCACAAGCTTGCTATCAGCTGGGAGAATGTTCTTTTGCACCCCAAACCCTAAGGTACCCCACATGTCTACAAAGGCTTTTAAGTACTGACTTGGGGATTTTCAAAATTTTAGCATGTAGAGCAAATTCAAAAATGTAAAATCCACAAACAATAGGATTTACTGTGTGCTCTTTCCATTTCAGGAGGAGAAATAAAGCACAAAGCACTTAGCTGGTTCCAAGCCATTCAGCTGGTGTGGCAGAATGGGAATCTAAACCCAAGCCTGCTCAGCTTTCTAAAGCCAATGCATTTTACATACAAAAATATATAATTTTTTGGTATGCAAGCTAAACTTTGGACTCTAAAAGGGGTGATTGTGAATATTTCAAATGATTTTAAGCTGCTTTTAATGTTCCAAGATGTTGCATATTATAAAAAAGGAAAATGCTAGCAACTGAATACCCCATTTCTCCCAAAGCTGAGTGCTGTCAATATAATGTTTCCCTTCATTTAGGATTGTTAACGTGTATTCAAATTCAACGCTGAGGGACTAGAGAGCTGCTTCAGAGGCTTAGAGACCTTGCTCTTATTGCAGAGGGTTTAGATTCCACACCGCATCAGGCAGTTCACAGCTGCCTGTAGCTGCAGATCTGGTGGATCCAACATCCTCTTCTGGCTTCTGTGGGCACCTGAACATACATGTTCATATGTGCACATAAATAAAAATAAAATACAACAGTTAAGAAACTTCCCATAATTCCTTACTTGTATAATTATTAATTTGTTAGGTTTGCCCGTGTTTTGATGTTCAATAATCTTTTGCCCAGTTTTTAAGATTGTATCATTTGAGTCTGCTGAGCTGAAGTCCTGAATCTTATTGTTCTAACATAAATTGTTGTTTGGCATGCAATGAAGTATTTTAAATAGCATTATTTTAAATAACTGTTGGTTAAAATGCTACCTAATGTAGTTAATATTAATATATTAACTTTGGTTGGGTATGACAGCTCACATCTGGAATTTCAACACTGGGAGGCTGAGGCAGGAGGACCTGCTGTGAGTTTGAGGCCACAGTAAGTTTAAGTACAGCCTCAGCTAAAGAATGAGACTATGGTTCCAAAAAATAAGGCAGAGGTGTGTGTGTGTGTGTGTGTGTGTGTGTGTGTGTGTGTGTGTGTGTGTGTGTATGTGTGTGTGTGTGTGTAATGAAGTTTCCTATACATTGAAAATGAGACTCAGACGGGCGTGGTGGTGCACGCCTTTAATCCTAGCACTCGGGAGGCAGAGGCAGGTGGATTTCTGAGTTCGAGGCCAGCCTGGTCTACAAAGTGAGTTCCAGGACAGCCAGGGCTACACAGAGAAACCCTGTCTCGAAAAACCAAAAAGAAAATGAGACTCATAACCTGTGCCTACGTCAAAATACTACCCTAGCAATAATGCTCAGTATGCTGGTCACATACTGTTTGTATATAAAATAGGAACCTAAAAGGAATTATCAGTATAGCAAAATCATCAACAAACTCATTCCTTTATATGTAAGCTATTATTTTCATTTTTTTATCAGTTAGGCATACACGTGTCCACTCCTAATTCGATCTGCAGAGCAGTACTATCTTTAGGTGAACAACTACAACAATGCCTACTGTATCAGGAGTAGCCAGCAGATACTTACAGTGGACTGTGCCTATGGGCTGCTTTATCCGGTTATGAGTTTATATAGCTTATTATTTTAACTCCCACAATGGTATCTGTTGCTTCTAACAATGTGCTGCTGCAAGTGAACAGAACAGAGCATAGACAGAGCAGGGTCTGCTAAGTACCACACTGGGAGATGGGAGATGGGAGACAGAAAACACCAACAACTGAGAAGGCAGCTTGGTTTCCTATCAGAAGGGACGAGTGCTACTGTAGTGGTTGTGCTTTGGTTCATAAAATCTTCAGCTTTGTAGTAGTTGATAAGTAGACAAGTTAGTTTTTTATTTTTAATTGGAAAAAATAAGACGAGCATTTACAAGTTGGAAAGAAAACAGATACTAATTTCCTGAAGAGCAAGCAATGTTGATGGTTGTGCTAAGTCCACAGAGAGTCTACTGTGCTGGCTTCATGTCCACACATGTTCCTCTCGTAAAGATTTACTAATAATATGTGACAACCTGACATTGGTAGTACAATGCACATAGAACTAAGCTAACATGCTGAGGCAAGTCACCATGGTGTGGTATTGTCACCAAGGGGGCTAAACACCTGGAAATACAGAGGACCATCTACGACTAGGGCCGTGTTTCAAGATCATCCTTCAAACCATTTCTGCACACGACCCTGAAGTAAGCGAATCATTTATACTTTAATAACCAATGTGAAGCACAGCCTTAAGGGACAAGAGCACAAGGTAGTATGTGCAGATTCTCTGACATTCACTTTTGCTATATGAAAAAAGGAAATCACCCTTTTTCCTGCAAGAATTAGGGAGAAAGTACCTAGAAGTAAGTCTTCATTTGTTGTCATATGATCATATGCACGAGCTGTTCTGTTTACTCTGTCCATCCCCATCAATATCTTGAATCTCTAGCCATTTCATTTGTTAATTTTCTGAGTGTGTCATGTGATACAGTTCTGCTGGACTGACATGGCCATCACCATCCTTGTCAGAGACTTGGAACACTTTACAGATTTCTTCCTTTCTATCTGTATCTTTCCCTTTTCTAGCCACTATGACTTAGTATTTTGGGAAATAAATGGTGCCATTCCATCAACATGCATTCTTGGACCATATCCTGCAATTCGGCGTCTACTGGGTTTTAACACAGCAACCTCATGGCAACCCCAAGTTCCTTTGTTTCAGTGGTATCATTGCCATCCTTCCCAGACAGAGACTCGGCTGCCTTGAGTTCAGCAATCTGTTCTTTGTGATCAGCCTTAGTTTACGTAAGGGAAGAACAGGGGCAGGAGAGGGCAGCTGTACCGGCACAGGGACTGTGAGCACTGGACACCTCCACTGCCACAGCTATCCCAAGGGTGTGCTGTGTTATCCTCCCGAGACAAGAGACTCCAAATGCAGAAATGTTCAGTGGTCAGGTCTAACTGCAATTACTGAGCTGATCAAACATTCCTCTGATATTCTCTTATTCTAGGAAACTGCTCAAGTCTCTGCCACCCAGTACCAGCTAAGAATTTGAATTAAGTCTAGAAGATATTTGAATGGCAACAAAGTCCTTTTATAAAGTTGCTATCACAGCACAGAAAACCTTTGGGAAGTTTTGAAAGCCAAGCAACATCTCCTCCTAAGGTTCCAACTCAAACACCTAGTCAGACCAAACACTACAAATCCTCATGGATTTAAATGCCTTTCCTGGGGACTCAATGAGATTAAAACTTAAATATTCTCCGACTCCTGACCATCCTTTTTTTTTAGTCTCGTTATTGAGCATGTTAAAAACATCATCTAAACAAACAGCAGCTATCTCTATTTAGAATTGTTATGTAGTATCTTGTAGTAGATCACATGATCCATTTCTTAAGGATTAAAGAGGAAAACAGTCATTTTTGAGAGATTACCCAAAAAGCACAATAAACAGTAGAAAGTACTAAGGATTCTGAAGACAGAAGGGATGGAGAATAATAAATACATTTATCCCTGCCTTCAATGGTCAATGAGTTTATGTGATCTGCTACCAAAACTGTCCACTGTCAACCTGGTTTCCCAAGTTCTAGAATGAAAACACATGTGAAGATACACTATTCAATAGATATTTTCCATAATTAAAACTTCAGTGCTTGTGAACTTCCTTTTGAGATTAATCAACTAAACAGATTCACTAAGTAAGTAATGAACATACATGAGATACTCTAAGGTGAACTTTCAGAAATTAAATGACATAGTAATATCACCAATGAAATGAAAGCATAGATTAGCCAAATATACCCAGGGTAGGGGAATGCCAGGGCTGGAAGGTGGGAGTGGGTAGGTGGGGGATGAGCACCCTCATAGAGGCAGGGGGAAGGGAGAATGGATAGGGAGTTTCCAAGGGGAGACCTAGAAAGGGGATAACATTTGAAATGCAAATAAAGAAAATATGCAATAAAACAAAAATAAGAAGATAATGGATATTTCAAAGTTTTATTTATTCCACAAAAATTAGGCAAATGGCAACTTTCCCCTTGAATATATCTGCCTCTAAAATATGATCACTTAAAAACATTTCTATTCACTAACAAATATAAAGTATAATGTATACCATAATCCCTAATCTCTATACTTACACCATTAATTTAAAAACTAGCCTTTTACCAACAACTCAATACAACCTCTTAAAATTTAATCCTTTTTGATTGAGGTTGTTTTTCAAGACAGGGTATCTCTGTGTAGCCCTGACTGTCCTAGAACACTACTCTATAGAACAGGTTGGCCTCAAACTCAAGAGATTCACCTACCTACCTCTCTCTCTCTCTAATCCAATTATTTTATAACCATCATACATGCTTATTAATAAAGCCCATGATGAGGCTATGATTTGCTACTAAAAGTTTGGCAGAAAGATCTTATATATTTCCTTTACAAGAAAAAAGCAAAATTGAGATCACAATCTTGCTTGTTTTGTCCATGAGTAATTTTCAAAGAAAATTAACTTCATAGTTCTACATGTAAACTGAGACTTCCTCGTTTACCAGAACTATACACACTTTGAATGTGTCAAGCCACTATTCTTATATGATGTATGATTTATTTCATCTTTGTTATGCTGAATATATGCTATTAAGATTTTATCTGGAGTTATCACTTCACAGGGACAAAGGAACAAGTCACCTCTGCAGACACTTTTTTAGTGAATCAGATGAAGTTCTGACCATGCCTACTATTTATGCCAGTTTTCTTTGGGCCTGATATTGTGTGATTTTTCTGTGTGCAGGAGATGCACAATCCCGCAAGTATTACTGAGCTCAAATTCATTAATGCAAAGTCATTAGGGTAGCTCTGGCCACCATGGCAAGACCAAGGACCTTTGCATACTCAGGCACCTTATAACTGTTAGGGCTACATTGGTATTTTTAAAAAGAAATTTATACTATACAGAAAAGTATTCCTTTATTCTAAACTGTTAGCCTGCATTCTTGTCTCTAACTCATAAAAACATAACTTATAGATATATCTTCATTATAGATGCATGAACCAGTGATGATCATCAATCTATATTGAGCTGAATCGTTTTTCTCAAGTCTGAGAGAAAAGGATTAACAAATGAAATAGAGTAAAAAGAAGTGCCCTGAACCGACAATTACACAGATTAATAAGGAATGCAAACACATGAACAGAGCTAAGCTATGATCTGCTGAGTGTCCACACAAGAGAAGGTTTGTCTTACAGAGAAAGCAAAACCAAACACACAAACACCGTGTCTTCACTCTCTTCAAAAGCTACAACAACACAGGTGCAGATTTTAACAAACAGTTATCCTTCTGGGGCTTCTGGCTCTTCCTAAAGAGAGAACATGGAATTTAATATTGCAGTAAGCCAACAAATTTCCTTTAAGAAACTTAAAATACTAAGTGTCACTCCACCTCAAAGCCAACAGTCTAAATAGATATGGCATTAGAATTAAGTAGGAATTTATGTCACTCGAAATGACAATAAATAAACATCCATGGAGTTCTTGACTGATTCAGTTAAAAATCAACACTCAGGCTGTAAAACCAAAGGAGTCTTTCCTGGAAAATGCTTCTACATAGGTTCTCAGTCAGACAGGAAGAGCCATTCTACAGTAGGAAGACAAAATGGGAAACCCCAGGTGACAGTTAGCTCACAGAGTGAAAGAGCAAGAGTGACCCAGTGATGAAATGAATGAAGGCTCAGAGGAGAAAAGAAACCCATTCAGGCTCTGTTGCTGCAATCCAAGCCATGCGTTGGCCCTGGCTTGTCCAGAGACAAAAACTAACCAACACATAAGTCATCATCAACATCCACTTAGTATCACAAAAGAGCAAACATCCCATCATGAAATGTATTAGTATATCATAAAAAAATTTTAAACAAAACTTGGGTATCAGTACTGACACCTATACTATGAATAATAGTATTAAAATTGTCTTATGATTGGAAATGTAATTGAGGAAATACGTAATAAAATATTTTAAAAAATTGTCTTATGTTTAAAGAACAAATTGTCTAACACCCAAAGATTCTCATGATAATTAGAAAACTTTTGTTCAGTGGTTTTAAGTCAAATATCGTTTTAAAAAAGTGTTTATGTATTTTTCTATATCTGCAATATAAACTATTATCATCAGTTGGGTAACAATTACAAATTGTTACAGTTTACAAATGGCTCCCACCATGCATGTTTTCTGTCACATAGAGGCTTTAATTTCCCTTTTTAAGATCAAAGCCCTGAACTGTCCAACTAACCTTTGGAAAAGACCAAAAAGAATGATCTCATTTTAACTGGTATTAGAAACGTGAAGGTTTCAATTCATTCTTAAAGGATGTGGATTTAATACAATAAGCACATATTCTTTTGAAAAATGTTAAAAATTAATTACAATCCCAGTACCTTGACTGTAATCTCAGCATTTATTCTCAATGCACAGGCAGGAAAACCAGGGTTTGAGGCCAGTCTGGACTATGCAGGAAGCCCATTTCCAGAAAGAAAAGCACCGTCTTTGGTAGCCGCGGCCACGTATGTTTTCTGTCACACACTGACAGTTGCCAGGAGGAAGGAAACAACTGTTTCACTCCCATGCAGGTCATACCCCAGTCCTGCTACCATACAACAGACACCTTTCCCACTTGTATTGCTTGTGTTACTGACGTCAAGTAAATTATCAGAAAAATAGGGGTTATTTGATAAAATAATTTTCTTTATTCTTAGAGAATCTTTGATGGGAGACTTTTCCGTTATTTGCTAACTTGTTTTTTTTTTTTTTTTGGGGGGGGGGGGTCTATGTAGAACAGCTTGCTGGGAACCCACTTGGTAACCAAGGATAGCTCTGAACTCCAGTTCGTCTTGCCTCAGCTTTCCAAATGCTAGAATTACAGGGCTGTGCCACCATGTTCTACCTGATGAGACTTTAGGAAACACACTTTTCTGATCAGTTCTACTTTACAGAAATGTTTTAGTATCTATTTACATTTTATTAGTTGGCAAAGTTTATTGGGCAAAACAGAAATTACATCAATCTTTATAACTCTCTACAGCACTTTCAAAAGTTCACTTAAAAAGGCAACTCTAATAGAAAAGAATGACTGTTAAACTGATCATGAAGTTACTTAGTGGCTGCCTTTTTGAGTCCATAACTCAAATCACCCAGCCAATGAGTAAACAATACTAAAGGGTATCCTCCCTGCTCTTCCTCATTCAGTTCACAGAAGTCTAGAGTAACCACGTTCAACCAAGTGGGGAATAGACAGACACAGGCAGATCTCCAGACGGAAGGTGAGCCAGGCCAGCTCATCTCTGAGTGCCTGGCTCACTGAAACTCCAGGAAACTGTCTCAAAAATTATGATACCAGGCTAAGATGCCTGATGTCAAGCTCTGACTTTCACACACAAGGACACGTATACATATGATAAAAATTCCTCTTCAATTCATTTGGTTTATGGAAAATACCACCAAAAAGTTAATATTAAAGCTTATACGTAGTTATTTCATTAATAATTCTATCTGCCAAGAAACTAATTCCTACAATCAAACAAACATTTAATAAGTCATGCACCTTTATAATTAATTCTGAACGCAGTAACCCCCATCATTTTCTCTAATATATATGATTTCTAGACAATTCTGAATTTCTCTGAAGTGCTTTCCTAAATCATTGAGGTGCTTGACACAGAAAAGAGACTGAGGTATTCTGTTAGCACAGAAAGACTTTGAGAGCATATGACTTATTTTTATAAACCCAGTGACCTAGTGACTACTTAAATACTTGTCTCAGACTTTGAATTTATTTCTCTTTGAGCTCTATATTAAAAAAAAATGAATATATGAACTTCAATAAGAGATCCTATCCATCTTTTATTCTAAAAGAACCATCAGTATTAGAGGATGTTATTCACTACAGTGAGAATCACCAAATAGCACACTATTAACTCAGCCTGAGTCCATCAGTGATTCTATAAAAATGACATGGCCAAGCCATTAAAGTGACAAAACTCACATTTCCTACAAAAGGTAGGTTTTATAGACATGGATTTCCGGTACATATAATCAAATGCCAGTTCAGCAAATTCTTAAGAAACAGACTCAAAGTTCAGAACCATCAGATCACTCAAAATTCCACAGGGTTTCTTTACTGATAAGATCTTGCTATTATGAAAATTGACTAGTTCTAGCCATTGGCAATGGTTCTGGCCCAGGTATGGTAAAAAGAATGCATAATCTTGGAGGCATTTGGTGTTTTAAATGCTGAGACTCAGAAAGACTTATTACAGACAGGAAAGGTAAAATTAAGTTCAAAGCAGACATATATTGCCAGTTCACACAATTAGACCTCCCAAACTGGTTTTGACTGAGAGTAAACTATTTTTCAGACTACTGACTATTTACAGATAATGAGCAGAAAAGAGAGCATAGCTCTTATCACAGGAAACCAAACTCAAGAATACTAACTACAAGGAGGAAGTGGAAGCCAGTTTTAATAGCTGATATCTCTCCAGGTCAAATCACTTTCAAGTTTAAGTTCTTGATAATCATTCTACCATAAGGCCTTCAAAGCACAAAGCTAGTATTTTTAGTGAATTTTAATAAGTGATGTATTTCTTAAAAACAATATCCCCATTGTTCTACTTTGGTCTAACTACCATTCCAGGAGGCTACAAGTGTCCATCCAGTGTTAGCATCTAGCTCTAGCACAAGCAGCAGACCACCCCAGTACAGAGCTCCCTGTGGACAACTGGGTAGCAGGCCTGGGAAATGCTGCCCTTCAGTCGTTCCTGACATAAGAAATAGCAAGACTCCCTGTCAGTCCTCTGCAATCACTTAGCTTTCCAAAGAAGTACTGAGCAAGAGTGGTGGATCTGCCATCATATTTTAGCTAGCATACCAAAAAGTAGATCGATCCATTAGGGACCAAGGAACCAAGAAACAGAAAATAATAGCAATGGGAGGGAGTTATGAAAAAGTTTGAGAGAGGAAAGGGAGGGGAGAAATGTTGTAATTAAAGCTCAATCTCAAACATAAAAAAAAGAAAATAATTAGGAATATGCTTTCTTCTTTTAATCCTAAATGACACAAGGTTAAGTAAGAATACCATCAACTACAGTATGTAAAGGAGCCGGCAGCTCTGAGGGTTGAATGCCAACAGAGGAGAGAAACAGGGACAGTGATGGAGGCTTAGGCAATGGCTGCTGGAAACCATCCAGATCGGGTAGAATCAGTCAACTCCCCAACAGATGCCTAAAATGACTGAATCAGCCACAAGATTAAAAGATATTATATGGTTATTATTATATGGGTAATACTGTAGAAATCTTAAATGGAAAACAATAAATTAATTTCACTTCACAGATGCACAAAGCAATGCATTTAAAACATGAGTATATTTTGTCAAAAGAACCATTTAGCATTAATATGGACTATTTAGACTTCAAAGTTAACATCAACGTTTATTCTTTATTAATATGCTTGATATTATTGAATAAAGCTACTTTAAAATCAAAGCATATTTATGCACATTTATTAAAAACAAAATCTGAGGGCTGGAGAGATGGCTCAGTGGTTAAGAGAACCTATCTGCTCTTCCAGAGGTTCTGAGTTCAATTTCCAGCAACCACATGGTGGCTCACAACAATCTGTAATGAGATCTGATGCCCTCTTCTGGTGTGTCTGAAGACAGCTACAGTGAACTCATATATATATATATATATAATAAATAAATCTTAAAAAAAAAAAAAAAAGAAATCTGAATGGCACCAATGATACATGAATCTTTTTCAAAATGGTGACTAACTAACTCCAAGGACAGGAACATACTAAATAGTCTAGTAATCCTCCCAAATCCAGTACTTACAGTCAAACTTCAGGATCCAGCATCCGTTGAGAATCCCAAGCATACACTTCAGAGTACTCTGCGCTTCCTCATCAGGAACAATGACATGAGTTACTAAGATGCAAACAAAGCAATAAGGAAGACAGAAAGAAAATAATCTACCTTGTATAATCCGTTAATTCTATTTAATTAACTGACACTTTAGCACTTTAGTCTTCTTCAAAGATAAATTTTATATTCAGTATAATGTTTCTTGTATTCAGTACTTTTTAACCTGGCCATCAACATGAAAAATAAGATCATAAAACACATAAAACATAAGGGCTGGAGGGATGGCTGTGGTTAAGAGCACTGACTGCTCTTCCAGAGGTCCTGAGTTCAAATCCCAGCAACCACATGGTGGCTCACAACCATCTGTAATGAGATCTGATGCCCTCTTCTGGTGTGTCTGAAGACAGCAACAGTGTACTCATATGCATAAAATAATCAATTGTTTGAAAAAAAAGAAAGTTAAAAAAAAAAAGAAAAACAAACCATAAAACAGTATTCACAAACACAAAATTTTCAGCTACTTTCAAATGATTCATGGTATTATACTGTACTATAATTTATTATTAACAAACTCAAAAAACCTGTTCTTCTGACAGTGCTCTATCCTAAAATGTGTGTAAGGCCTAACCTTACAGTTCCTGTTGAGGGTGGAGTTGAACAGTAGAGCACCTGCCTATTAGCATGTGAACAGCCTGGGTTTCTTCCCCAGTACAATAAAAACAAGCAAAATAAATACTTTACATTTCTTAAGCATATTAAACCTATAAAGTATAGATACATTTTATAAGATGCAAACTACATAACCACAACCCAATGCTTAAAACATTAATAAATTATCAGAGGTTATTCTTTAATGGGACTAACATAAAATTGTTTTCTACCAAGAAACAATAAAAACAAAACAAAACAAAAAAACTTCCTCACCTGTACTGTCAAATTCCACACACTTTTTAGCCTTAAGAACTGTCTCAAGTTTGCTGAGCATTTTCTGCTGCTGTGAAGAAAGCCCACTGCCTATAATTACCAGCGGCCCATTCTTTCGCTGCCCAGTGTTCACCTGTTAATGAATAGGCATCATGGTAAAAACACGTAACAGAGAGAAGGCACACACTCACTAACAAGACTTCTATTTTATTAATTACCTTGTTCCAGTTATAATCCCCAGTAATTTCTACTGAGTCAGTGCCCATAAACCTAACACTCAAGGCACTTGAATAACTATTTTCTATTTATTCTCCTGCCAAGTCAATGTTAGTTGAAATAGCTTTGTCCAAACAGCAAGCTGCTTTTCCTGATGCTGAACTAGATTCACAGAGGGATTTGTAATTTCATTCTGTTTCCAGTAACCTAAAACAGCCATTAAGAATGGCCAATTTCATATCTCTTCTCCAAAGAGTTGAACCTAAAAAGCGA
Source organism: Mus caroli (assembly GCF_978045245.1). Taxonomy (NCBI): domain Eukaryota; kingdom Metazoa; phylum Chordata; class Mammalia; order Rodentia; family Muridae; genus Mus; species Mus caroli. The sequence goes on from NW_028227256.1 coordinate 68,057,350, forward strand.
AAGAAAAAAAAAAAAGAACCTAAACTTGATCTATTTAAGCTAAGATAATTTTATCAGCACTAATCCTGAAGAAAGAAAATAATTTTTTAACCCTGAATCAAAGTGATGATCCTGGGCGAGAGAACTGAGGAGTGAAGAAAGCAGATGCACAAATAGGAAGGACTCCCTGTTGCTCCTGAGAAAGAACGGCTGACTTACAGAGACTGATGCTATGGGCTTAACATCTAAAGACAAATAGACAGCAGCGGTGAAGAATGTGTGAGATGTGAAGGGACGACAATTCAAAGTGGAGCACACAAAAGCCTAAAGGACAAAATTACAACTGGAGTTAGACAAAGCTGCTTGTGAAAGAGAAGGAAAGAGAGGAAACGGAACACCAGCACTCCTGTGCTAAGGACAAGATGCCACACCCACATACAACACAAGACACTGGGCCTTCCATGCACTGAGTGCAAATGTGCACTGAAGGCTGGGCTGTCAAAGGCTCTGTAGAACATGAGAGAGAGAAACAGCAAAGGCACCATCTCAGCTCAGCAACTAGAGGAGACGCTCGGTATGTAAACATTAATTTCACATCAGAATAGTGATGACTTCTTCAGACTCCCTATGCTAAGACAGTTAAGCTGTTGGTTAACTCTCAATTCATTCAAAATGAATTAAATGAGAGCTACTATATAGTAAGCACACAAAAATATCATAAGTGACAATGCTTGGCACTGAAGTTCAGCAAGGTAAGTTATTTACCCCATTATGTTTCAGATAACAAAGATTTGACTGGGGACACACACACACACACACGCATATATTATCGTATTCCCATATAAAGGCATTATTAGTCTCTTGTCAGAGAACACAGCCAAGTCAAATCTAAAGTGTAAATACTCCCTAACATGAAAATAGTTCAGAATATTTTCAAAATTGTTCAATTACAATGATATTAAAAGTCAACTGTCAAAAGTTCTTGTCCTTTAAATAAGTACCATCACGATAGCTCTGCAGAGAGTACTCAATTTATATGACTCCACCTTAGGTAAATTAGCTCTTCACATAAAACACACAAGTAAAAATTATCATTTCTAAATACAGCATACAATACTATTTGTGCCAAGCAAGGGAAGTATCAAAGTGGGTCATGCATTTTTCTATTGTAGTCTCTTTTTTAAAAATTGCATAAAGTATAAAGTCTGGTACTAGTTTCTTATAATTAAGGACTGCTATAATAAAATATAAAGTAAACAACTGCCAAGGTCACATGTCAGCTTGGGATTACACATCATAGGGACTGAGAGTTTCATTCAAGTAAGGAGGTGTCAGAACCAGGATGCTCAAATAAATCCAGAGGTAATACTCTCACTTTATAGAAACCTAGGCATTTGTTCCTTGACAATAAGTAAACTCAGTACTAAGCTCAATATGGTACTTTTGTAGATAAAATTGCTGTTATTGTTAATAAATTTATCAGACTAGTGGACTTAAAGCATCCGAAAAGGTGGCTAAAAGGGGGGCACAGGGGGACAAGGAGCTTGCAGCTAGGCCTCACTACCTGAGTCTGATCCCCATCTTAGTGGCAGGAGAATGACTGCTGTGGCCGTCTCCTGTCCTCCACGTGTGCATAGTAAGGGTGAATCTAGTCACATACACACTCACACATAAACATAAGCAAAGACAATAAAAAAAAAATCCCTAAAGAATCAGGAAAGAGTAGAAAAGATAAACATGTTGCTGTAAGGGACAGAGAAGACCCTAAGTGACATGGCAAGAAGCTTTCAGTAAAAGCAGAGGTTGGTTCTCAGCCTCAAAGCAGAGCCACCAAGTTTTACTTGAAACACAGCTTTGAATGAGACACAAAGGAATTAAACTGCATCGACTTTTCACCACCACCCTTCTACACATTCCCTGATGCAGCGCCTCAGCACAGTTGGCAGGATAAATATAACCACTCTAGACTCCACTGTCAAGCAAGTGTACATCATGTGGGGACCAGCATGCAACACACTCACCACTCTCTGGGGCTTAAAAGCCCACTCACAGAATCCACACACTATAAGTGAGAACTCAGTACTCGCCACACTGCTCTCCAGGAGAAAACCTGTTACAGGGAACAAGTCCCTGCCTTCATGCGGTTTACATTCTAACGGGGCAGACAGACAGACAGACACAAGAGCAGGAATGTGCTGCCGTTCCCTCAGCTGTAGGGTAAAGGGAACAAAGGGTGGGCAGTGAGCAGCACTGGGAGAATGCTGCTTTTAAGCAATGGTATGGAGTTGGGGCTGTAGCTCATGGGTAGACTACTTATCTAGTAAATATAAGATTCTAATTTCAGTATAAATCGATACAATCAGGTCTGAAGGGTTAAGGAAGCAAGATGTAGGAACCCTGGCTTCTCAAATCTATTCTTGGTAAGAAAATAACTTAAAGCCAGGACCTGAAAGGGAATGTATTTGATAGACTAAAGACCTAGCAAGACAGTCAGGTTGAGCGAGTGGTGTCTGATGGTGGCTATGGGCATCCATCCCAGACCTTACCTCTTAATGACTATATATGACCTACCATCTCCACTTACATAGCCTCTATCACCCACTAGGTTCCCGAGCCAAATATCAATCATTATAAGATTGAGGCAGAAGCAGATAAGTTGTAAATTCTAGGCTATCCTAGGCTACATAGTGAAGACCTATCTTGAAACAACAAAAAGACATAATGATAAACTCAATCTCACATGGCATATAGAAAGTGTATGTTTCTTAGATTTCAAAATAAAAATCTTTTCGAAGGTGATTGCCATAAGACTCCAAGAATATCATAAAAGTATCTGTATTTCTTACACATTTAAAATAATGCATGATAACAACTTAGACATACCATGTCTGGCAGGAAGTTCAAGTACAAATCAGTAAAATAAAAACCAAAGTATAAAGCATGGCAGAGCAGATCCAAGATTTATGAAAGCTAAGTTCTGTCCATTAAGAAAAAAAATGTTTAATGTCTGGTTAATAATCCTGGGCAAATCATGACCTTTCTAGGTCTCAATTTTTCCATTTTTAAAAGGAAGAAATTAAAGTGCTGACTTCTAGGTCCTTTTCATTTCCCAAACTATCATTTGGAACACATTTATCAGACTGCAGTCTAAAACAAAAGATAACGTTTCTCAGGGTATAAAGGAGACCACCCATGACAGCACCTGCGACCACGGCAGATTATAACCAGCTCAGGCTAAATCTGTAACTGAGCAATGGCATCAATCACCACTGCTCTGCCCTTTCTGGATGAGAAGGGCTCTGAAGAACAGCCATGGCTTCACTCAGCCTGACAAGACCCAACAAAGCAGCCTGGGTTGACTGAGTGGACTCTGGTAGTAGTTAGTGGGTATCACATCCCAGACATTACCTCTTAACAACTGCACATGACCTACTATTCCCACGTACACAGATTTGTTTATCAGTCACTGGCTTCCTTAGCTAGGTGTCAACCATTAAGACAATAAGAAGGCTTGGTCATAGTGCCACATCCTTCTATCCTTCGAATAAACATGAAAATAAAGTGAGCTCACTGTGTCTGTCTCTTCTCCCCATCCTCCTCATTCTCATCTCACTACCATCAACCATCATTTCAGATCCTATGAATTCTAGACATTACTGCAGCCACCTCCACTCAGCCTGAGCTGAGTCTGACTGCCAGCTCTCCTGCAGACCGTTTTCTTCCAGGTATAAACACACTGATGAGGCCCCATTAAATCTAAAGTCCCTATTAAAAAGTTATGGCCTCTCACAGGCTGATCCCAATCTAGCTTCCCACCCTGAAACTACTTAACGTTCTTTATGCTCTTCACACACTAAACATTGAGTTCTTCAAATTTCCAAGGGTTTTCTATGCCTCCATTCCTCTGAGAAGCTGAAGCAATGGGCTTTGCTGGTTTTCCGCACAAAACCCATTCTTTTCATCTTCTACACTAACAACAGTCAGACTTTATTAGGTAGTCGCCCTACAAGATCTGTCCCATCTCTATCCCTGGATACCTCAAAACCAATTTGTAGCCAGTTCTAACAAAAAGCACAAGAAAGATCTCAGCAAAGGCTCCAACAAAATGCTTTGCTGTCTTCTAGCTGGCCACTGTCACATCTGGAATTATAGCAACTATCTTACAGGCACAAGGACATATCCGTAACACCAGAGACACTAAGTCAAGGGCATCAAGTAAAGGAAAAACATGGGTCCTGAGTGCAGTCAGCAGTGCCCACGGTGGCCTTTGTAACAGACCGTGGTGATGATTACAAGCTGTCTGTTATCTTCCACAACAGCATTCGTCAGCTCTTTCCCTCAGACACTGTCATCTTCTGTGAAGTTCTTCCTGACAGCTTCTGAAGTGAGCTTGCTCCTACTGCACATGTTACAGCCTCTGCACATTTCATGAGCTCTTATTATATATTAGAATTTATAATAGACTTTTTTACATTTATATCTTCCAATTGGCTATGAGTTCCCAAGGAATAGGTCTTTCTTCCACTGTCCCTAGCTGGTACCTCTTATCTAATTCACAGGCTCACATATCCAATTACTATTTAACAGTTCCATCACTAGACGTACAACTGGATCAGAGGACAAAGGGTCTCCTCTCCCAGTACTAGGAATTGGCACCAACTACCTTATGACTCCAGCGAGACTAATTCTGCTTGTTTTCCACTCACCAGAGAATAAGTACTGCTGAAAAACACACACACTGAACCACACTACTTCTCACACACCTTCAATGCTATTCATTTAGTTAGAGTCTTATCTGCCACAACCTTGCGTGTTATTTCTTCTACTCTCCCACACTCTGCAGAACAGAAGTTCAGCCCTGTCACTCCTGCGCTGAAACTTTTCAGTGGTCTCCATTCTCAAACTCTCAGTTATTGCCAGCAGTAACAAACTCTGGAATCTTCAAGCATAGCCATTTCATCTGCTTGAGGGTCTCTATACAATGTCCGTTATGTGGCCACCTGGCTGCCTCCCTCTCATAATCTGTCTTAGTTTAAATTGTTCCTAAAAAGACCCTCACTAACACAGTGTCCTTCAGGAGCCTAGCACCTCACCCAGTTACACACTACAAAGCCATCTTGAAAGCACTTGTATATCCACTTCTGAAATGAGTGCATGTATCAATTTACATATTTTCTGACCATTTCTTCTCTACCTCTTACTGGCATGCAAGTTCCTTGAAATAAGAGTTGTTTTAGTCAAATTCATTGTTGTATGAATGCTGCCTAAAGTGCAAAGGATTCAATAAGATGTCTTGCTAGACTTATTCTGATTGTGTCTTTGAATCCATAGTAGTCAGTACTCCGGACCTGCTTAGTATTGGTGAATAAAAGCTATCTGCTAACTGGAAGTTTTCCTATTTTTTCCTTTTATAACCAAGTTCAATAAAAGACAAATGTAGCAAAGCGGACTCCACACTTACGACAGAGCACTGGCTAGTTGAGAATGATTCATTCTTCTCTGGCAGCAGCAATAATGATCTTATATTCTCATTGTCTGTATAATCCACAGGCCGCACACCAAATATGTTACTGTTAAAAGAAGTGCACATGGGTTTAAGTAAATAAAATGTGTAACTTCATTCTTAACAAAGAGTCACACTTCTAGAACTATTTTCAACATCCTTAGTAATACACAATTGTAACCAAAGTGTCAGAGCTCACTCAGTCATGAGGATCTACTACCAATGCTACTGAGTTGGGTGAGGAAGGAAAGAGGAACCCAGAGCACTCCATTCCCTAGGGACTCTGCCTCCTGGTGAGGCCCCAGGTTCTTCCTACTTCTTCCCTGCAGCCCTTTCCTTTCACCTTTTCCTACTAGCCCATCTCCTCTATAACACCTCCGACCCATAGAGCAGCTCTCTACCAGAGACTCACAGCCTCCACACTAGGCTGGGTCTCAGGTAGGCAAACTGTATCGTCCGTCTCTCCAGATTTACCTTTGGTTCCCCCTCCACCCCTCTGCAGCCTGTCTGCAGGCGTCTCTCCTCCCAGCCCACTTCATCCCTTTAGGAGTCTGGCCTCAGGCTCAGGTTCCATTAGTTCTTCCCTGTGGCCCCTCCCCTTCAGCCTTTCCTTCTACCCTATCTCCACTGCTCTGAGACCCCCACCACCAACCCACAGAGCATCTCCCTACCAGAGACCTAAGGCTAGGATCCAGAATTACCCAGACCCCAGAGCCATCACATCTGGGTCTCAGAGCCTCCTTCCAGCCGACCTCCATTACCTAGGAACTCAGCCTCTTAGTGTGGACCCTAAAACAGAGACACTGGGAGACTTGAATAGCCCACTCTTGTTAATAGAGGGGCATATATTGTCACTCGGGCCAATAGACAAAAACTAATGCCGTAGTTAAATAATGTCATAAACCAAATAGACATAGTACACATTTATAAAACACCCCACCCAAACACTAAAGAATATTGCTTTCTTCTCAGCAGCCCATGGGACTTTCTCCAAAAGTGGCCATAGATTAGGGCACAAAGCAACCAACAAATTAAATAAAAAAATTGAAATTGATATCCTGCAGTCTATCTGATTACCATGAGTTAAACCTAGATATTAACGTTAGAAACCACAGAAAGCAGACAAACTCACTAAAGCTCAACAACTCACTACTGAGTGAAAAAGATGGGTCAAGACAAACGTGAACAAAGAAATGTAAAACTTTTTACGATGGAATGAAAATAAAAACACAGCATAGGGATACAGTGAAGGCAGTTAGTTCCAAAAGGCAAGTTCACAGCACAGACTGTCTACATCTAGAGCTTGACGAGACCTTATATTAGAAACTCAGTGAACACCTGAAAGCTCTAGAACAACAAGAAATTAATACTCTAAGAGTAGAGGGCAAGGAAAAGTCAAACTCAGGCTGAAAGTGGTGAAACAGAAACAATAACAGATAAAAAGAATCAATGAAATGAAATTGAGTGGATAAGGAGATGGGCAGAATCTAGGAAGAGTCAGGGGAGGAGAAATAACATGATTAAGTATAGTCCATAAAAACAGATTAAGTAAAGAAAATTAACTTTTTAAATGAAATTTTCCATTAAGGGAGTATCGTTAACTAAATAGAACTTGCATGTACGTTTTCAGAATTCTGTATTCTGTGTATTCATATTTTTATTTCCTACTCATTAATGACCATATGTTTTTATGTGCAAACATAAACCATTTACTAGAGCTACTATAGGTGCTATTGTCTATATAAACAAATAAAAATCTAGATTATTAAAAAGAAAGCTATTCGGACCATTAGGACAAACCTACAACACAGAACAAACAACCAATGTGTGTGTGTGTGTGTGTGTTCTAGCATGCATGCACACATGGCAAGCATGCGTACTCAATCTAGTCTAAATAAATCATGGCCACTGTAGATTCTATGCTTCAGAGAACAGCTGATTAACAATCACTGAACACACACTGCTTTCCAAGTCACAGCATGTCATTCTGGAAGAGGTTTCAAAGATCATAGTAGGACTCTATTATTTCCTAGAACATAAACCAGAGTGGCAGGTTCCAATGATCTGATTAGGTCACACTTGTCTTGTATCATACTCAGTAACATTCAATACTGTCCATGCTTAATATATCCATTATAAATAATTTGTTAAAGCTATAACACTTGGTCAAACATTCCTTTTCTTTATAGTTGGAGAATATTTTTAAAATATATTTTTATATACCTATGGTATTAAGCTTTCACACTGAAGTTATCTTTTGAAATATCTTATGGGTTTTAAGACTATGGTATTTATACCTTCCATTACAGCTCATTACACACACACAGAGAGAGAGAGAGAGAGAGAGAGAGAGAGAGAGAGATACATCTCCATGGTTCAGTGCTTATCAAACATGTACAATACTCTAGACTTTATACAAAGCACAAAGTGAAAATATAGTGTGTTAAGTGGGAGCCAAAAATATTATCAAGACACTAAACCAATTTTATAAACTGAATTGAGTGTCTAAAAATGTCTTAAGAGGAAAAAGAATAAAACACTACAGGAAGAAGGAGAAGGGAAAGTGTCAAGCTTGTTGGACAAGGCACAGAAGTCACACACCAAGGATGTGAGCCTCTCCAGTAAATGACCTTGGGGAAAGCTATTATTATAATGGCATCTTGGGGGCAGAGAGCTACGAGATTAAGATAAGAAGTGAGTCACAGCAAATCTCTCATGACAGCGACTCATGACCAACAGGCTCAGGTGCTGTCATCTTTCAGCAGTGCTGAATACCAGTGACAAGCCTGCATTCTCAGGTTCCCCTTTCTGCCCAGGTCCACACCATGGACCTTGCCTTAGCAACACTCCTTCTCCAGCCACGGTAAAAGGCAACTGCATTTTAGGTTTCTGATTTACAACAATGTGGCATGAGGCACTGTTTACAGTTACAGCAGGCAATGTCACAGCAATTCAAAAGGATCCCGTCTACTCTACTGGAAATGTCCCAATTTCATACTCACATACCAACTATACTATCTCCTCATATACATATGCTATAAATGACCATCACAATGGAATTCTGACTGAAGAATCAAGATTCTACTTCTTAAACCACCAACTGCAAACATGGGTACACAAAGTCAAAGTTTACACACACACATACCAAGCACATGAGGACTTTCTAACAAGTAGATTTCAGAATTCACAGAAAGCTTAACCAAGTGAACTTTAATACACACTAACAGATGACATTAGCATTGTTATACAAACAAAAATAAGACTTCCCTATGACAACAGATAGATCAATAGATAGATAGATAGATAGATAGATAGACAGACAGACAGACAGACAGATAGAGCCGGCAGGCAGGCAGGCAGGCAAAATGGCCTAAAACAATTAAATCCTCACATTATGAAGAACTTCTTTATAAACTGTAGCAGGATTTTTTTATAAGATATGTATTTATTATATACAAATTACAGATGACATGTTCAAATACCACAGGTTCCAAAAAAAGTCTAAGCCTAGTCCTGCTTTATAGACTAAGACAGGGCCATAGAAGACACTGTCATAATTTGGTGTTTTGCTGTCAACCACAGAAATATTGAAACAGAGTAAGGTTTACAGGTAGAAACTTAAACACAACAAGCAAAGATGAGGCATATTCCACTCTTATGTGGAAATACACAAAATATGCTTTCTTTCCATAATATTTGAATGGATTAACACTTGGGTAACAGGTATAGTGTGAAAAACTAATTTAAAATTCATACTGTTCATTCGCTTTGTGTAAAATAGATATGTGAAGGAAAAGTAGCACGCTATTGCATGGTCACTAACACTGAGACTGCTAATTATAACAGTGGTAAATTAGTTATTCACCATCATTGTATACTAAAGGTTTTTTATGATTACATTAACTCAAAATAGACATAGTTTATTATTTTATTAAAAAGGACTACAAAGAGATTGCACAATGATTCCTAACTAAATATAAATGCAATATTCTCTATTTTCTGGCATGAAGCATTAGCCCTAATACTCACATCCAGAAGAAAGAATACAGTGTGTAGAACTTTTCATTCTTTATCAACAACTGCGAGCAAATACTATCTCAAAAGTATGAAACTGAAACTGATCATATATATTTCAAAGAAAAGTAATGGGGTTAATGGGGTGAAATAAAGGTAAAGAATATATACGGCAAATGAAATGGTCTTGGGCCAAGACTGGAAACTGGCATGTGGGAGATGAACGGGAAGGGAAGAGCCCGAGGAAGGAACAGCAATATGGCTGCTGAGCTAGCTGTATGCACCACATGGAAAGCAGCCTTCTACTACATGAACACATGGGTCAGTAAAATACAATGGAAGAAACTACTCCAGTATTAGACATGGGCAATGGACATTAGAGGGAAGGAGACACTACAGCTGGGAAACTGTTAAAGCAAGGGTGTGGGGGTCAGTGCAGCACCAACAATAACTAAGGTATTTTCAGGGCACAGGTTTATAAAATTATTTGTAGTTCTTGACTATATGAATAACTTCCATTTGTATCATTTCTAACCATTCCTTTAATGCCTTGTATCAAGAAAAATCTCTTAAAATTCTGTGAACTCCAAATGATCACATATAAATAATATTCTTCATGCATCAGGAATTCATCTAAAAATGCTGTCTACTTGGTTACTGAAGCATATTATATGATCATTGACCAAAAACCTATCCTTTTATTAATTTTCTCTATTGATTTGTAGCACAGTATATTAAGCAGGTTTTCCAACTTAATTCCCTCTAGCATATACTGCTTGCCCTACGGTTTTACTTGTTTAAGTGTGAGTGTGTGGGGACCAGAGCGCACGGGCTGTAGTTGGGCTTTCCCTTCCTATATGATCCCTGGGTCCTAGGGAGTGATCTCACATCAGTCAGGCCTGGAGACAAGAGCCTATACCGGATGCCATTAGCCATTTGATTGGCCATCTCCAGTGCTTTTGTTTGGTTGGGTTTTGTTTTTTAAGACAGGGTCTCACTATGCAGCCTCAGCTAATCTTGAACTCTTAAAGAGATCTACCTCTCTCTGCTTCCTTAGTGCCTGGTTTTCTCTCATTTAAATCACATTTTAGAAAATATATTTCATTTAAAATTTTTACAGAAAAAGTTAAGGATTTTACATATTTCATTTAAAATTTTTACAGAAAAAGTTAAGGATTTTACATGTTCAAACCCTCACAGAAGTCAGACATAGTGCCGCACGCCTTTAATCCCAGCACTCGGGAGGCAGAGGCAGGCAGATTTCTGAGTTCGAGGCCAGCCTGGTCTACAGAGTGAGTTCCAGGACAGCCAGGTCTACACAGAGAAACCCTGTATCAAAAAACAAAAGCAAAAACAAAAAACAAACAAACAAACAAACACCCTCACAGAAGATGAGTGTTCCTAAGCTACAGGATTTTACTACCTAACAGCTGGGGGGGTGGGGGGGGATCGGTTCTACTGAACACACTAATAGACTGTATGAAAATTAACAATACTTATGCATCTAAATGATGGCATGTGATAGAATCAATAATCATCCATGTACTTTACACACATTGAGAATGTGGTAAGCATTGCTATGTAATCAGTTTGAAAATATTCATCCATCCAACAAGGTAGGTTTTCCTCCTCTTTTCCACACTATGGAGCCAGTTACACAAAGGCACTTTCCATCTCGACAGAGCTCAATGAGAGAAGCACACTGCGCCAACTTTTCAGTCTTGTGAGACTTTCCAGACCTAGAAAGGGATACAGAGACAGAATAAGAGTCCTCCAAGCAGAGAGAAAGATGTGAGGGCACTGTGGGTTAGTCTAGGGACTCCTCAAAACTGAAAAGGGGGGAGAAGAGAGGAAACGGATGAAGAAAAGGAGTGGGGAGAGGAGGAACACACATGTGCCTAAGAAAACAAAGGTATGGAAAGCAAGAGCTACGTGTGCCTACATTTGAAAGAACAAAGCAATGGTATGAAAGGTGGACGTTTCTCCTGAAGCAACAGGCTTCAGTAGGAGGGGTAGCATGGTAGTACATGAGAGCTAAGAGCCAGGTTCCAGAGGAGCACTGCCCAAATTCAAGTTCTAGTGCTAGGATCAGTTGTGTGGCCTTTCACACAAACTACTTCAATCTCTTGTGTCCATTTCCTTACCTGTAAAGGGGGGCTGTTAGAACCTAATTTTCTATGACTACTAAAAAGATCAAATGAATTGCTGTATCATGAGTTCATAAGACAGTGGCCAGCAAATAGTACTAGCTCAGTGACTGCTAATCCTGCTAGATTTGCACCACTGAGAGACAGACAGAAAAAAGAAATAAGAAAACATGACAGGGTATACCTGGAGTGCAAATCATATTATAATTTCCCCCGCTTGATGATACATTTCACACACATTTTATAATAATAGTTTGGATGCTTAATAATGGAAAATACATTGAAGCATGATTTTTTTTAAATATTAAAATAAGAACCTTCATTTCCCTATATGGTACAATGTAAACATAAAGAGTATGAGACAGGGGCTGAAAATGCTTCTTAGCCAAGATTCCTTCCTATCATCAAGATGGATTAAGAAGGTGCCCTTCAGTTATTGAAGGGTTAAACTGAGGTGTTTACCATTTCGCTCTACCCAGAAGACAGTGTTCAGACAATAAACTCCTTTAATGTCCTTTCCCATACAGGAGTGACCTACCTACAGCTGTGCCCTGAATCAGCTGTAACAAGATAAAGTAAGGAGAGATGCAAAAACAAAATTTTTGTTTGCATATGTAGATCACCCAACATTCAAAAACATAAAGTAGGCATTTTTACTAGAACTAAACTTACAAGACATGACAAAATGTCACGAGAATGAATGAACGGAATCCTTTCTGAACAACTATAAAACTGAATCACAAAGGCTTCATTTTTTACAATACTTTGCTTGCTCTGAGCAGGCAAAAGCAATCTTTCAAAGGAGCAACATGCTTCTTTAAGGCTACAAAACAGTTATCTTTGCTGTACATGATCTGTTTTTTAAAAAATTTACTAGGGCAAGAAAACAATTAATAGGTCCAACCTTCCATATAGTATTTTTCTACTTGAGAATTCAATGTCCATCCAAGGGAAAGCTCTTAACAGGAAACCAATCACCAGTTCCAATATTTGGGAAGGAGGGATAGCGTGTAATGTTTTCAACATACTCCAAACAGTTCTAAGGTGACAGCATCAATCTCAGCTGAAGGTTTGCAAGGGGTTGTAGGAAGGCACGGAGAAAGACAAATGCAGCTTGGACAACTATCAGTGCAAAAATCACTGGATAACACGTACTATAAAAGATACATATTCTTTCTCATTAGCCAAGATTAAAATAAAATTAGTTTTCCTCTTGGACAACGAATTCTTAGTTAACAGAAGATAAATTACCCACAATTAAATACAGAGATAAATGAGAATCAGAACAAATGTGAAGTATTATGAAGTTTACACAGTACAAGTTCAACACACATTATAAAACACTCCAGCAAAATGTGACTTCAACAATGAATACAAAAAAATGAAGCTAACTCAAACCGCAATGTAAATTCTAAAGTAGGCAGACATGTTACTTCCTACCCTCTGCAATTATAAATACTTAGGGTCAATACAATAGAAAAATTCAGTTGAAGAGCATAGCTTCTGTGAGAAAAACTAGGACTAGGAAGACTCCACTGATGACATCAGTAAATGTAGAATATCAATGATACACATTTACACTGGCTATCACTAATCCCTAGCATGCCTTGCCTTATATAGATCATTTCAAGATTCCCTTCTATCCACATGCAATACGATGCCTATAAACTCAATTGCTTTGCAATATTAGATGTTCTATCCTTTCTTCTACATCTGACCTCCCATAAAGCCTCAATAATTACTTATATTGACGAGTTGTTGACTCAGCAGTTACTACCCAGTTACTAAGGTTGAAGCAGGAGGTGATTTGAGCCCAGGAGTTCAACAGAGTAGTCTGGACAATAAGCAAGACTTTGCTTCAAAAGAGTAAAAAAGATATATTACAATAGTATCAATCAAGTGTATGCCAGAACACAAGGATGTTTTGAAATGAATAAAAGTGTCATGAGAACAACAAAGTGTGCAATCATCTCATAAAGATGAAAATAATTTAATAACACAAAATATAGTTTTGTTTTTAAGAAAGGAAAAAAAAAAGACAACAGAGTCCCGGCCGGCCACACATGATACTGAGAATAAAGAACGGCTGAGTGCTGCAGACGTGGACCCCCTTTTCTTAACACTGGCACAGAAGGGGTGGCAAGAATATGGGAACCTGAAGATAGGGACAAGAGCTACAAAAATGCTATCTTCTAAGCATAGCGTGACCATGGCAAACATAAACTCAAAGGAACTTGTACATACTAGCTAATACACACTGGACTACACAAGTTGAGCCTGCACAAAAGTCAGCTAGGATGAAGAAGAGACTCACAAAGCCACCCACACCACTTACACTGAACTACTGGCAGCTAATGGATTCTGGGAAGAGGAAAGCATCCTATTCAGTTGTGCACCCACTGGTGAGCCTATCATACTCTAATGAACCCATCGCCAGAGACAGCCATCGGTCCTCGATAAACCCTGGGACATTAAGGAAGGGAATTAACAGAGGGTGTCCAGAAGAGTAACCATACCCACACAAAAGAGAGGAAGGGAGACAGGAACGGAGAGGGGAGAGAGACAGAGAGGGAGAGAATTATGTCTATTAACAAATCATCTAGGGCTGGAGAGATGGCTCAGTGGTTAAGTGCACTGACTGCTCTTCCAGAGGTCCTGAATTCAATTCCCAGGAACCACATGGTGGCTCACAGCCATCTGTAATGGGAACTGATGCCCTCATCTGGTGTGTGTGAAGACAGCTACAATGTACTCAGATAAATAAAATAAAATAAATCATTAATTCATTAGGGGATCCAGCAAACCAAATACCTAATACAGCCTTGGTACTTAGACACATCTGTCCATACACACATGCAAAACAGATTAAAAACTTCCTAAGAGCCACACAGCAGAATGCTTAAAGAAATGGGGGAAATGCTAAGTAAATGGTGACGTTTGCCAACTTACTGCAATGGGTGATTCTACTCATTTTCATTCAAAATACTAAAAGTGTGTTTTTAAAATGTGACGAAATTTTAATCTCATCCAAATACTTACTGAAAGCTGAAGAAGCATGTCTTTGCTCACTGAACACTGACTCTCTACACATAAACATGAGAACTGATTATGTTAGGTAACTGAGAGAGACTGGGAGAGCTGACATGATCCCTACCTGGTCCATAAAGCAAATAATGGAATGGGAAGACCAAAAGAAAATATACTGTAACCTAAACCTTATTGACAAAAAAGGCACCATATATAGACATCTGAAACTAACAAAGAAAATACAAATGAAATTAAATCTAAGATGGTATCAAAGGATAAGCTACTGGCAATCAGAAATGAATATTCCAGACAAAATGAAAGCACATACAAAGGGCAGGAGGCAGAGTGACCTTTTGTTTTAAGGACTTAAAAATTAAGAAAGGGAGCTGGGTGGTGGTAACACGTCCCTTTAATCCCAGCACTCAAGAGGCAGAAGCTGGTGAATCTCTGAGCTCGAGGCCAGCCTGGTCTACAGAGCAAGTTTCAGAACAGAACAGCCAGGGCTACAAAGAGAAACCCTATCTCAAATAAATAAATAACTATTTGGTCAGATTTGTATAGTGTTTATCATGACTACAAAGTTTAATTCAACATATACTTATCCAGTATGGGGGATGAATTAAAGAAAAAGAATTTGAAAAGGAAACCAACATGATACTGATAATCAAGTGAACAACAGCTCATACACAATTAACACACACAAACTCACAAACAATACAAGAGGAGAGGATTTTATGATAACCAAGAGGCTACAAAAGAAAGAATAAATGTTCACTGACAACAACCACACCATATTAAATTGACACTTCCATCTATCCGATTATCCTTTATCCAACATCAGTCTCAATTTCTCTTACCAAGTAAATCCTCCTTCCCACCTGAGCT
Organism: Mus caroli; assembly: GCF_978045245.1. Lineage (NCBI taxonomy): Eukaryota > Metazoa > Chordata > Mammalia > Rodentia > Muridae > Mus > Mus caroli. The sequence continues at coordinate 68,072,905 of NW_028227256.1, forward strand.
ATCTGTACCAACCTTAGACACAACACAGGAGTTACCAGGCACATGTGGCTATTTAAATTAGTAAAAATTAAGTACCTTAAAGACTTTATTTCTGAGAAGTGATTTCCAAGTGCTTCACAAATATAGATAGCTACTGGCCCCTGATTATCAGACGGTGACACAAACATTTCCTTTAATGCAGAAAGGTCTACCAGACAGTGCTTAACTACACCTAGTTGTGTCACTTTGCTAGGTCAGGCCATTCATGTCAAAATGGTACCTGATCTCTGAGAAAGTACCGATGAAGGCAGACTGGATCCCTGCCTCGTGCCCACTCCTTGTATATTAGCGAATCCTCACAGTGCAGTGAAGAATCATGGTGTACAAACCACAAGACAGGCTCTGTGTTTTGGCTCATTAATCCTCACTATGCTCTGAAGAAATAGAAAAGCAGCAGGCAGCACCATGTTTTATAGGTGAGGACACCAAAGCACAGAAATTAACCTGCCTGCGGCTATAAAGTCAATAATGGAGTCACAAATAAAAGCTGGGTTCCCTAACACGACCAGTGCTCCATTCATTAAAGTAGTCACGGCTGATTTAAGAACCCTGGGATGGAAAGCACTCTGTTTCACCTGACCCAGGCAACCAGTTGCTTTATCAAACGGCTTACTACACCCACAGGAGGGTCATAGCTATAAGGTCTGCACATAGTTATATATTACCTCTATGAGAGTCCTGTATGCAAATACAGAGACAGAAAACATGTGCATCCTCGCGTGCACACACACACAAGAGGTGGGAATATACATACATACATACATACATACATAATCTTTCCCAGAGTTTGACCCAACTACCTTATAACTTGTGCTGGGAAATTAAGAAGGGCTGATAAGTTTGCTGAAGCTAAATGTACTAGGGTATGGTATATTCTTCATTGGTAAATTGTTTTTCAACTGTGTTAAGTGGCTACCTACTAAAATTACAAGCCAGAGGATCTGCATGGTGTAGCCTTTTATCTCTCTACCAAGGGTAAAGCTTTTGTTGTGCTCTTCTGAAGCCTACAAACGCAATGAGGGCACAAAGAAGCAATTCTTGCATTTCATTTCAACTGCCTAATTAACTGAAAAGAGTAAAATAACATATAGGAAGACAGGAGCCAAGTTACAGATTAAAGATATAAAATCTGCATATGGCATTTGCTTGAGATCCTCTTGACAATAGTAATCTGAAGATGCAGCCGCCAGCATTCGCTAATGCTCCTCTGTGCCCTGACACTGCAAAACAATTTGCTCAGAGACTCATTTGAATAATGTGAAAAATCTGGGAGATAATTCAACTGCACACCCAATATCTGAATTCTTCTACACTTTAACTTTTGCTGGACTAATATGCAGAAAGGGGTAACAGAATATTTAAAATGAGTCTAAAGTATTAAATAACACAAAAAAATTAAATCAAATTTCTATTAAGTATCAAAAATTAAATATCTAATTTTCATTACATATGACTCAATCTACAGGATATAACCACTAAGTGAATTTGTCTAGAAAACCAAGGTTTGTAGATGTGCTTGAAATTGTTTCTGAAGAGACTAAGTCTTCGTGAAGTGTGTGAGTTTTGAGGAAGAGAGCATGAGTGTGGATTCACACACACACTGATCAGCACATCTAAGTTTAGCTGTGGAAGATAAGAGACCAAAATACCCACGTGGGTATTTACTGCTTCGGTACACATCACCATTCAGGAACACAAATCCATTTTGAAAATTAGATACTTACACAGCATTCCTGGAAGCACCGTGGGACAGTAACACCTTGACTATATCGATGTGGCCACTCTTGACGGCATCGTGGAGTGGCGAATCATTCTGATAGCCAGGGGTGTTCACCAGGGCATTATGCCGGAGCAGCAACTCCACTACCTTCAGGTGCCCATGACTGCAGGCTTCATGCTAATCCAAACAAAGTTTCAAATAGGGCAAGTGGGAAGAAGATGGGAAAACAGTGTGTTAATAAATACACATTAGAGAAACTAGTGGGAACCTCAAGTCGGTCAACTTACTCTTAAATAACTATTTTCTGGCTGTTGACAGACACTTATCGTAATTTTTATGGTAAAATGTGCAGTAGTGAAAATCCATGTACTCTGTGGGAAAGGACAAGCCTTGGCTCACATGCTTTCCTTGAAAAACTGTGCTTTAGAGCAACTACAGCACCTCTGTTCTCCTACACATTACAACAGTACAAAAAAGACTCCTAATGTGTAACTAGCAGATCAAACAGAAATGGGGAAGTCTCCCAAGCTCAAGAGAACTCAGTGCTTCGTCCACACCCCAAACTGCACACCAACATCTGCACCTAGTCATCCAGCAGAGCAACAGCCCAGGAGGGTTACAAGACATATAAATCTCTGCTGAGAGACATGACTGGGAACCTGGGGTCACCAATGTTCCTTTACCATGTTAGCTAGCCTGTGGAACACAATGAACTAAATCCAGATTAAGCCCTCTTGGCTTAAGAACTTGGCAAGGAGTTATTTTATATATACTATGTATTTATTTTAACATATCTATATATTATACCTTTAAGCCACTTTTGTACCTGGCCTAATGAGTCTCATTTCTATACTGAAATTCTAGTCTACAAGATAAAGGCCTCTCTTTGTACACACTTCTGGGCTGCATTCTAACCCAGTGCTTATGGTCTTCATTAACACATGTTAAAACTGTTTCCAAGTATGTTTTCCATTCTTTTTCCAGAATATTCTTCACATTGTAATCAATGCTACCAATAATAAACAGACATTTTTAAATGTTTAGGACAAAGCCTTCTACTCCTGCCTCTGTAAACGGATAGAGTGTAAAACACGATCCAAGTACTCCCTGTTAATCACATCCTATCTTCCTGACTATGCTGACCCAGGAAACCCAATCTCTGTGGTTCCAGTAGCAGGCAATGCTGCACAGCACAGCCCCATGTCTGCCATAGCTGTTACCTGCACACATGAGCTGACTTCCACCGATGCAGTGAAGCTGGACTCCTATATCTAAAGTACTCAAAAGGTAACCAATTACTTTCCTGTCACAACTGAAAAGCTAGATGAAAAATAACTTCCTTCCCATACTTGGTCAAAGCATAAATTCTTCAGACTAAAAAGAGTGTAGGTGGCAGAGCATGATATATGAACAACCACAAACCATAAACTAGAACCATAAGCATAAGAAGAATGAGCAAAACAAAGAGATCGCAAGACTGCAAAGATATACAAAGGAAAACTACCAACGGTGTCCATCCAGCATGGTCTTTAACATTTGGGTCGTTTCCATTTTGCAAGAGGTATTCAACAGAAGGTATATCACCCTGGCAGAATAAGAAAAAAAAAGAAAAAGAAAGAAAAAAATTAAAGAATATTAAAATATATCATGAATGAAATGAGGCTACTGGGGCTGTATTATAAGACTGTCTTCTTCAAGTCAAAACTATCTCTCCCTTTACAGGCTGACTACTGCTCATGAGCCAAGAATATCTGTCTCTAAAGTCCTGAGATGCCAAGGCCTTTGCTCTGTACTTGAATATTTCTAGCAGTCCATATTGGAAATGCAGTTCAAGATACAAAATGAAGCCAAAGCCTATCCTAAACTTCAAGTCATCATTTCATTTGCAAAAATGCCATTATGAACATGTATCAAAATATGTCTGAGCATTAAAATAAACAAAGCTGTTTACAGCCAAAAAATTAGCCAATAAAACCAATGTTAAAACTGCCAAAAAGTACTTACTGTTTTATTGGCCATTACTTTATTTACCCTAAGTCACTAATTTAGTTTATATTCACTTTATTTGCACCAAAGGTATCTTCATGGCAGAAGCAGTTGCGGTTTAAAATGCCAGGAAAGGGATTGAGAGAAACAGTCAAACAACACCCAAAATCAGCATTTAATTTTATCCTCTGCTTTGAAACTAAAACCATTACCCATTATCAGCTAACTGAATGGTAGGAAATACAGCTTCCATTAAATCCATGATATTCTTTACATGTCCTTCTCACTAGCTGAATACGCTTCCATCTTTCTCTAGAGGCACCCGTAGTAACTTTTCAACAATGTCTCAGACACAGGGAGGGCAGAAGGAAAAGAGCTGCAGTCATTATTGTAGTATCAGAGCCTGCTTTCAAAGGAGATGAACAAGATAGTGAAAATAAGTAAGTTAACATGGCGTAAAGGACTGGAGACAGTATTCATTCTTCCTTCAAGTTAAGACACTTTCAATTATTAAATGACATGAAAATTAAGTCTCCTTCCGATTCTGAGCCTTCTGTGTCTTCTATGTCTTTATCTAAGAAAATCCTAATACAGGTGAGTGAACTGAAGGAAGATGTAAAATTCCTTGTGTTGCTACCCTTTAACAAAGTGACCCTTGGCAAAGGAGCTAAGGCTGGGAATTGGGCTTGCATAATCTCTCTTCTCAAAATTCTGTGCATGCTACTAAAAGCATGTCCTCCACCACCTTCTAGTTTCTATTCCTCTGTCCAGAAACACAATTTCCAAACTACAAACACTGCAGGCTCTTTATCACATGCATTCCCCACCAATGTGGGTGGAAGGATCTGGCATATATCTACCATACTTGGTTACAAACTAAAGTATTGGTCAACCCACCCTTAAAGCCTTAAAAAACAAACAAAGAAACAAAAACAAAAAAAAACCCTCTAGCTATAAAACATATCACCTCCTTTTAAAAAAGCAACTTAAAGCATTAGGGAAAGTGTGACAGGATTTTCCCTGTCCAATTACATTAAAATATCAGTGCAGCAGGAGGCCTGTGATTGCACAAAGAAAAGGGAGGCGGAGCTAAGGGTTGCAAAGGCAGAGAGGCAAGAGGAAGAAGAGGGAGAAAGCAAGATGGAGACTGACTGACAGGATGATTCAGAACCAACATGGCTTTAAATAGCCATATATAGATATGATATCATAAAGGACAGAATAATCGGGATAACTTGTCTAATCTAGGTGGGCAGTTTTTATCATTATCAACTGGCGCAGAAATTATTGTATTTATGCAGTGGGATGAAGTTTGTAAAATTCCCCTAAAATTGTTATCAGTAATGGCAAGCAAAATAAAACCAGCTCTTTGAGGATAATTAAAAAAAAAAAAAAAAAAAAAAAGACAGCAAAAGCACTCATGAATTGTCAACAGGAACCAACCAAGTGGCAGCCGTAGGGACATAAACAGACTGAGTCTGTTTCCTAGGCTCCCTGCTTTGCTTTCATGTCACTTCTGAGTATCATCAAAGGTAGGGCTCTATTAATAGTCTACCCCTAAAATGTACAGCTGATTAGCAAACTGCTAGCTCTTTAGACCCAAGATGCTTTCTTCTCCCTAATACTAAAAAGTTTGTCTTATTTTCATCTTTCTACTTCATGTGAATGTAATGTCATGCACATAAATAAAATTATGATAATTAGGAGGTGTCCACAGTAACTGGATGAGTTTGCACAGATATAAAGTTTCCAGGAAATAAATTAACTTCTGCTTCTTGTTGCTTTAAATTACTTTCTTCTCTAGGAGCATTATTTTTTTAGTAGAACTCTCTCATTCCTTACAACTTAAAAGAATAATTGAGATTTCCTTAAAGCCCTGAGGGGGAAAAAAAATCATCTGAAGAAAGTATTTAGGAAGACTTACAAGAAATTTTAAATGCTTTTGGTATTTTCAAGCAATACTTTAAAGGCCCCAAAATAAAGAAGTGTGTGCCCAAGTGGATTTGTATATCTGCATCTTTGTAGTAAAAAGAAAAATTCTTCATATGGTCTCCCATACTGTGAATATGTGCATATTCCAGAAACATACAGTATGTTTCTAAAAGTATACAAACAAATTTCCTTTGCTCTATTAGAATACATGCTCCTAAAACAACACTAAAAATAAAATCTTCATAAAAACAACAGGACATTACAATTAAGTACAATAAAAGTTACATAATCATCATAGCTAAGTTTTCCATTAACACCAATTAGATGTTGTGAGTTTGAACAGGTATAGCCCCATAGATTCATGTGTTTGAATGCTTGGCTCATAGGGAGTGGATGGAGTGTGTCACTGTGGGGTGGGCTGTGAGGTCTCCTATGATCAGGCTTGGCTCAGAGTGACACAGTTCTCCTGCTGTTTGTGGATCAAGATGTTCAACTCTCAGCTCCTTCTCCAGCACCACATCTGCCTGCACACTGCCCATGCTTCCCACCATAATAATGCACTCAAGCTCTGAAACTGTAAGCCAGCCCCTATTAAATGTTTTCCTTTATAAGAGTTGTGGTCATTGCGTTTCTTCACAGCAATGAAACCCTAACTAAGACAGATGTCATTTTTAAAAGAGAAAACAAAATGACCTTTACGAATGGAGTTCTGCAATATGGTAAACAGTTCTCTGGCTTCTTAGAATTTACAGAAGAAAGTAATTTCATAAATAAATAATCCTGACAACTCAACGCTACAAAAAAGTTACTAGTATCACAAGAGCAGAGGTGGGAGACCAACTGAAGGAGTGAGATGCTGACTCCATGTGATGTTCCAGAAATAAAATCTTGAACATATCACAGATCCCTGTTTGCTTATGTGTCTTTTACTTTCTCATGACACTAGCATGAAGGAAACAAAATACTGTGACTTCGCATACAATATAACAGAACCGACTGGAAATATACTCTGAAGCAGAGCCTCTCTGTGACTATCTACTCAGAATTATAATTCATTAGATTCTCAACACCATGCCTTCAAGATGACATAGTAGCATCTATTATGTCTGCATAACATGGAATGCCAGACTCTTACACTTCTCAGAAAACCTACTTCTTGAAAGACAAATCCATCGCTTCTATGTTACTTACTTCTACAACACTATAACCAAATACCTTACAGAAATAACTTATAGGAAGAAGGGTTTATTGTGTCCTTGGGGCTTTGGTCCATTGTGGCTCAGAGGTAGCAGAGAGCAATTCATAGCATGGCAACTAGGAGGCAGAGAAGAGTAGAAATAACAGAAAAAAAGGCTAGTGTAAGATATGCCTGTAAGTACACACTGTCAATGAGCCACTTCCTCTAAAGACTGAATTATCCAATGGACTGACCATTCTTTAGGTCAGAGGCCTTCTTATCTGTCTCACACACACACAGAGGTATGCTTTGTTAATGCCATAGTGTCTCTAAAACAGAAGGTTCTACCAGGGACTGGGATATTGCTGTAACAAACCTGACCATGTTGTTGTTTAGAGGAATATGGAAGACTCTGGACTAGAAAATCAATGAATGCTTTAACAATGACTAATAGACCATCTTAGCAGGAGCCTGGATGACTGTGCAGAGGGTGATATGAAATGTGGGGGCCCAGCTTGAAAGGTTTCAGAAGGAAAGACTAGTGTTGGCTGGCCACATTGTTGTGATACACTGGCAAAAAAGTATGGCTGCTTTCTGATCTTGTCCTAAAAACACTGCAAGGGGATAAAATGGAAGAGTTTTATACATTAAGGGCACAAGCAGAGATTTCCGGATAGCCTTGTACTGACTCCTTGTGTGGTTACTAGTGATCACTATTATACAGACCTACACTGAAAAGGAGCAAGTGAAGCAAAGACAAGTATAAATCACAGTTTGAGGAGAAAACAGTGCCAGGAAATATAACCTGGGGCCATGTCTGGTGCCCAACAAGGGTTAAAGTGTTAAAGGCTTGATGCTCAATGGAATAAAGGGAGTGGTGATCTAAGGATGAGACACCATCCACATCCACCTTAATCCTGCAACCTGAGCGATTTCCTCAGCCTAGAAACTATCAAGACAAAGCTTATGTAAATGGAAGTCATTAAGAGGGTTACATTTCAGGTGGCAGAACTGGACAGCATCAGCCATAGGTTCTGGCTCAAGGAGTCAAGGACTTATGGAACCTTCCTCCTCCATTATGGAAAGCCTTTGAAGCTAGGCCTGGGGCAGACCCTGCATGCAATCCTAGGGAAGTCATTGCAAGAAGCCTGGATTGAATTGGTGACCCCAAGATGTGAAAGGTGTAGCATTATCTGGCAAGGAGAGCTGCAGACTGGGTGTAGAGCCAGTCTAAGACAGGGAAGTGTGTTGTAGTCAACAAAGCTGAAAGGAGTTGGAGATCTGAAGAGCGTCTTGACATCGGACATGGAGATTCAGAACGTGAAGTCTGGCCTGCTGGTTTTCAGTGATGCTTTGGTCTAGTATTTCTTCACTATTCCCTCTTCTCTCCCCCTTGAAATGGTAATACATATTCTGTACCACTGTATGTTGGTAGCATGTGATCTAGTTTTGGAGACTGATTTTATAAGGGATTACAGTTCAGAGAATGCCTTGACACTCAGAAAAGACCCTGGACTTTTAAACAGGGTTGAGACTGAAAGACTATGTAAAGGACATTTGAAATTGGACTAAACACACTTTCCATTGTGATGTGACTACAAGTCTATGTGGATCAGGGAGTAAAATGTATGCAGTTGAAATAAAAAAGGCCCCGACAGGCTCATATTCTCTGTCTCTCTGTGTTTCTGTATATCTGTCTCTGTCCGTCTGTCTCTTTCTGATGCCTGCAGACCTCAAAGTAAAGCTCTCAAGCCACTCCTCTAGCACATTGCCTCTAGCACAATAACTATGAACTAACACTCTGAAACTCTAAGTACACCCCCAAGTAAGTGTTTCCTTTATAAGAACTGTCTTCATCATGGTACCTCTTCACAGCAATAGAACAGTGGCTAAGAAAGACATTGGTATCAGGAGTGGAGTGACTGGGGAAGTGTTTTGTACTCTGGCTAGCCTTGCACTAGCTACATAATCCAAGTTGTCCTTCAATTCACAGTAATACTCCTGTCTCAGCTTCCTGAATGCTAAGGTTACAGGTGTGAACCACTTGACCAGGCTCTAAAAAGGGTGACAATCAAGATTAACCATCACAGGTACCATGAACTGTGGCAGCTGCAAATCCACCTATGTGCAACAATACAGCAGCAGCCTGGGACGGCCTTCCTTCTGACCTGCATAAACCCACTGCTTCCCCTTTGTTGGTTTGGCTGTCTTAAAGGTCACCAAATCTGAATTCACTGTGCCAAGAAACGCCGGTCCCTGCTCCTTGCTCCATTTTATGGTAGCTGTAATATTAAGGCCCATGCAAATTATTTCTGAAGTAGGTGGACACACAGCTAAAATAAGACTACAGAATTATAGTGCTTGGCTTCCTCATATTTTTAAATAATTCATTCTTGCTCTATATGGAAAAATTAAGGTGAGAATTAAATGAAAACCACTTCTAAGAAGGTAACAATGATGATACACCCACTGATATGTCTTCTTCCCAAATCCTATCTATCAAGTTCAAACACAAGCTGAAAGCCCAGCTATTTGGTAGAGTGCCCGAGTAAGGCCCTGTGTGTTTCCCAGAATTGTAAAAACAAACAAAAAACAAACAGGTGGGAAAACACATTCGGCTCACAATAAAACTTTAAGAGAACATGATTGTTAATTAATGATTTAAAAAACAATATAAATCAATGCATATTTAAATGTAGCAAATGAGAATAAGTCAATTAATAACAATAACAATATCAGATAATTAGGTTTAAGAAAACAAAATAGACAACTTTACTTTGGGCAAGACTCTTCAAGTAGGCAGCCAACTGAGAAAAACTTGCACAAAGTAATGATGAACACATCAATGAAGAAAAGTCACCAGGATACCATCATGCCACAATTTTTCTACCTGTTCTACTTTGGCTTTTTTCCATGCTTAGGACAACAGAATATAAGCTGCAGTTTGTGGGGGAGCCACCTGAATTCGCAAGTCGTTTTAATTGGTTTACTTGTTGTCTATGGTTATTTCTGCTCTAGAGTAATATATGGCACATACTATATAGTTTGAAAAGTCAAGAACATTTTCTCTAGCAACCTCCATAAGAGTTTATTAAGCACTGGCCTAGACACTAGGCTCTAGAGATCCTCATTAATAAAGGTAAATTTTTCTTATAGTTGGAATAACATTCTCTACCAAATTAAGGGAATGCTTGATCTGTGGTCTGAAAATTCCCAGAAGGAGAGACATAGAAACTACATCAGCCTACAATCTTACTAATAGAAAACTGAATGGAGCATAATAATTATTAACTAGATAAGTCTAGGAAACATCAACCACATTACAATAGCTTATGTGTGCATATACGTATTTTATACATATGACAAGAATGACCAAAACTATGAATTTTCTAAGTCAGGCTTAACAGAAACCAACTGAAGCATAACCAGAATTAACTCCAAACATTTGACTTACTCAGAGTAGAAGATGCCTAGAGTGTAGCTAAGGGCATGGTTCCATTGCCACAGCCTCTCTCTCACCTCCATCTTCTACATTAAGGTTTTCACGTCACTGGACGTGAAGAGGAGATGGGACCCCACCCCTTCCTCATCCCCTCTTTTTCTCATCAGTGGGCCAAGGGGGCACACATAGCTTTTGTTCCATAACACGCATCTATGATGACAAGCTCAAAGCAACAGAACCTATTGAACACGAACTGAAATTTCCAATTCTGTGAGATAAACTAAGTTTGTACTCTTATTATCTCAAGTATCTGCTACAGTAAGAGCCAAAAAGTCTGGTCTCTTTCCAAGATTTGGTTCCGAGTAGGCAGCCTACCTTAATAGAAGCAATATGAAGTAAAGTCTCTCCTCTGTGGTTTCTTTTCCTGGTTGGAACACCAGAAGACAGCTTCGCTGTGGAGGGGCTTGACATCGTTTGTCTGTGAGCTGAATTGTTCAGCAGAGGTGGGGGTGTGCCCGGTGAAAGACTAAGGGGGTCATCTGATGTGTTACTCTTTCTCCTGAGTGTGACATCAACCTGTAGCTGGCCTGAAGGCAGTGAAGAGCAGTCAACCAACACTACATTTTCTGCAAGCAATGTTGGCTCACCGATGTCTCTGCTGGTGCTCGGAATGTTGCTCCCACAACTGTTAGAAGTAGAAGTGGTAGGCCTGTGGCAGCCTTTACGATTTCCATTACTCCCTCCTGAACGAAGATCTTTTACACAGACCTTCTTCTCTGGAGTCTCTTCATTCTTGCTCACAGTGTCTGGAGACACTATATGCTCAGCCAATGGTAAAGAGACTTCAGTCAAGCTTCCAGAACATTCAGATTCTACAACAGAACCACTTGCTAATAAGTCTATTTCGCCATTTACCCATGGTCTCTCCATAACTGGTATTTGGCTACAGGAGACAACCTTCTCTTCCTTCAGCTCCTCTTTGGAATCAAATCTACTATCCTTTGTTTCTGGCCTTAAATTCCCCTCCCTGTTGATCTTAGCTACGGATTTCTTCCGATGCTTTTTTGCAGATGTTCTAGAAGCTGTTTTAGCACTCTTAGAAACAGCTACAGGGGGAGTTGGGGAAACAAATTCATACATTGAGGCTTCCTGGGCTTTGTCGTCCTTTGCCTTTTGAGGCTGTGTTTGTACTGACACTTTAGTCACAACATATCTAACCTTCTTACTTCGAGGACTAAACCACATTTTTATTGAATTCTTCTTCCTTTCTGCATCACCAAATAAATTTGCCCCAGATGTGTTGTCTTTTGAATCTGATAGAAAAAAGGAAAAGAAACATGCTATAAGGATTAATTTCTCCACCTTAACCTACCGATGAATTCGACTTTCTGTTCTCTAAGGACTGTTACGTTTTATTCCTCTACTGCTCGACCACCAATTCCTAAATGCCTTCCTTTGTCTCCTCTTTCACCTCCCATCTTACAAACACAGCCACCAGGTAAAAAGAAAGCACCCTAAGTAAGGAAGAGGAAATGGAAACTAAGTAAGTAGTTTTCAACCTTGCAGGAATGTAACACTTGACCCTGCCTAACAATAACAGCACTTGGACTATACTGTAAAGACACCACTTCTTCCTAGTGACATGGGTGAGTGCACTGAAGACAGTAAACAAATAAGGCCGGCTACAAGCAGAGCTATGTAACTGAACGAGGGTATATTCCCTAAAGCCATTGAAGTAGAGTTGTTGAGAAACCTATGGTCTATAGTGTTACTGAGACAGGATCTTGAAAATTATAAGAATGAGATGTCCATTCACAAAGAGACTAGACATCTAAATTCAACAAGGCCTTTCCTCTGCTGTGATATGTAGATTTTAAAACCAAGCCACTTGTGATACAATCTTGAGTCTAGGGAAAGGTCAAAATGAAATGTTACCAGGGATTGCTTCTTAAGAAGGCCTCAGGATTATAAAGACTTAAAGGTTAATCCTCAAGTCATCTGTGAAAAGTTGTATTTGGTTTTAATTTATTATTTTTAATGCAGATGATGACATTTTCAATGAAAAACAAGTCAAATCTTGATTTCTCCATGTTTATAATAAAAAGTAGAGCTGGGCAGCTAAAGAAAATTACACAGTGATAACAGAGTCAATTAACTAAAAACCTCAAATCTAAAACAAAACAAAAAAATACCAAATTTCAACATCAGCAGCATGTTCCCTAACTTATAAAAGAGCAAATAAACAGTGAACAACTATGTAATTTATATGCATGCAATCATTTTATTGATTTGGGCACCAACACCTTTGCCTGGAAATTTTAATCACACCACTTGGTCTAACTAAGCAAGAATAACCACAAACAATAACTGTAAATTCTGGATTTTATGCAGCATATCTAAGATGAAACTGAAAAGCAAAACAATACAGTGGCTAGAACATAAATCATATTATTAACAGCTACAACTGTTTTATGGATGAACGCTTCTAAGCTTGATAAATTATCATATTCATTTCATGAAGAAAAACATTGGTCCTGCCTCTGCATAGCAAATTTCTTAATGATGACATTAAAAAAAAAATCTTACTCTCTGAATTTAAATATTTTAGATATACTATGAAATTCAAGGAGCAGAGATACGTGTGTTACTAAGGAGCGGCATAGTCAAGGTTTTTTTGGGTTTTTTTTTTTTTCTGAAAATTTAATAATAAGCATAGAAAAGAGAAGCAATTAGCAAATGTGATCTCCCTATCATTAATCTACATCAAAGGATTATAATGATGTACACTGTGCTTTCCAAATTATTCTCTATTGTAAGTTACAATACAAAACAGAAGTTGAAAAACTGACTAGCTAGCTCCTTATTTAACAAAACAAAAAACAAAAACAAAGGAAATCACAGGGAGGCCCTCTGTATACCATCTGTGTGACATTAACACCTGAAGAATATTTATTCTGTAAGTTAAAATAAGTTAAAATGCATTTAGATTTATTTAAAGTAGCAACAGCTCCGTGGCTATCCATGTATTACGAAACACTAAGTAATCACGTCAGAAGGATCAGCATCTCTCCTAAAACTACAACAGAGAAATGCACATTGTGAGCCGTGGAAGCATAACCAAGGTTCTTTATTTGAGTGTCACCAGCACCTCCACGGTCCACAAACGTGACCAGCACCTGCAAGGGCTGTTTAATATGATAGGTTCAAGGGAAAAATAGCAACTTTAAATTTACCTCTATTAGTAGAAAAAAAGATTGTTATAAAGAATAAGGTAAAATTACCCATAAATGACCCTCAGAAAAATATGACAACCTCTTCTCTTTAAAGTACACTGAACCGAGGAAAATATGTGAGAATGTTTAGAAGCTCATCTTAGCACCTTTTCCTATAAATTGGCTTCATCTCCAATATACCATGCACCACGTCCACGAGCTGACAAGCTCTTCCTAATTACCCACCCTAATTCTAGTAATTATATAGTTTATAGTAAATGCAAGTAACAAGGGTCATTTGGAAGATAAATTATGTACTACAAATTTTTGTTTAAAGATAGAGAAACTGTGAGAGCTGCTGACCCTCCACTTGGTTCATTGTTTTCCATGTGAGCATCATCATTTGGAGTTAGTCAGGCTGCAGGAAATCACTCGGTCCCCCGCCCTTATCTTAATTAAGGTGAGATCCTGTTCTTACTACAAGGAAGAGCAACCCTCACTGGTCCCCAAGTTCTAGTTCCTTCTACTGATAAAACATTTCACCATCTACTATGTAAATTTGGTTTTAAAAGGCCTCACTAAACTAAGACAGCCCCTCATGACATGTACTAAAGAAACTATAAAGAACCGAAACAGAGGGAGCTACACCAGGGGGAAAAATCCTTAAAACTGAAAATGTGAAGCTCAAATGTCAAGCCTCCAGAACTGAGACAGGTTCTTTTACTTGAGCTGCCCAGTTTGTCACGTTCAACATGTTACAGCCATCTGCAGTGACTCAGCACACTATTCCACACTAACTGGAGACAAGTCAAGAAATTATGACTCTCAAAAGTAGACCCCACATTTCAGTGTTTGGTCAATAATCTTAATAATCAGACATACCTATAGAATCAAATGAAAGCAACTTTCAGAGATATACTGTTCATATAATTACATGACTCATTGGTTCCTCTCCATTCCCAACCCTGACATTGCCTAACCCTAACCCTAACCCTAACCCAAGGACCTTGACTAGGAATCACTATGTCAACTTAGTGCGTATGTGGGGTGGACAGAGGCTGATCAGATCATATACACAATCTTTTCAACCACTAAATACACACCATCAGACACCGTGCTTAAGGAAGAAAAGCATTCAGATGAACTAATGACATCTCCCCAATGCAGTCCTTTTCTTTTTTTAGGATTTAATTTTATCACTATGTTTACGTGCACATGACTACAGGTGCCCACGGAAGCCAGGAGTTGGACCTTCTGGACATGGAGGTGCCTGACCTAAGCACTAGGAAGCAGCACGCAGGGCCTCTGCCAGAGTAGTAAGAGCTCTTAACCTGCTGAGCCATCCCTAGCCCCTCAATACATTCTTTTCATAATCTTTTTATTGTATTATACTTTTTTAATCCTTAAAGTTATAATTTTATCATTTACCCCTTTCTCTTTCCTCCCTCCAACCCCTCCTACCTACACTCCCACCCTGCTTTCTTTCAAATTCATGGCCACTTTTTCTTTATTGTTACTCAACAGACGCAAACAGAGTTGTTATGGTTTCAGTGTATGCATTTAAGGAGTAGAAGGAAGGTCACAGTTTAATGCATAAATAAATAATATGACCTTTTTAATAGTGATAGAATGGGAGGAGGCTAGAGTAACTTTGTAAGCTAATTGTCATCTGTTATGGCTGGGCTGTTAGATACCTTGGGGATACAAAAAGGAGTAAGACTAGAAATTTACTGTAGTGAGTGGAGGGCGTTTGAATCTTAGTTATATACATATATATGTACGTGTGTGTATCTATATATACATACATATCTATCATATACATCTATACATATATATGATAGATATGTATATATCTATCATAGCTGCCTAAACAAGACCCCTAACAAATAACATCAATAGCCATGTTAGCACAAAAGGGGGAAAAGCTCACGAGCCTCAACCCTAAATAAAGAGCTGCAGGAAACCAAGGAATGCTGGGAGCTGGAGAAGTGTCTCACAGGTGCTTATGCAATGCCAAGTTGTCAGCTATGAAATCAGTGCACTCTTTGAGACTTTTTAAATACTTTTTAAAGCAAGTCCTTTATAAAATATATACACACCTGCATTCCATAAGTCACATTACTAGTATAACATATTTTATCATTAAAAATGGAGACTAGCACACAAAGATAGGATAACTCAATGTAAACACAGGTTAACTATGACTTACATTCTTAAAAATACAACCAGTGTCAGTAATACTTAGAAGATTTGCCGGTTTTTAATTTTGTTCAATCAACCTTACTAGTAGCTGACAGTTACAATATTACATCAGAATCCAAAGAACAAAAGACTTAAAAACACAAAGCTGACAATTTTATATTGCCACTACCAATCTCTCATGGCATCCTGCCAGACAGGGTCTCCTATAAACACATGCTAAAATAATATGATTTGGTCAATGAAAAGACAACTCCAACATCCAATTATGAAAATTCAAAACACTTTACTTTCTTTTCACAGCCAATTAGTTCTCAGCAGAAAGCACAATGCAAAGATATATAGTTAATATGCAGAGTCTAAGAACAATTTGAAAAACATTAACCCCTCATTTAGATAGAAAAGAAAATGAGTGTTAGATTTTTGCTCTTTCAGAATGTACACCTAATTAATTCAGTCTAGAAAGTGATCCTTACAAGAGTATTGTATTCTATCTTCTAACAGTGTAGCAAAGTGAATTAAGCACTGTTATAAATAAAATCACTCCAGCATCTATAGTCTATAGAAATTCCCCCACCTATAGAAAGCAGCCAGTGTCACCCTGAGCCTCTCTGGATTGACATCAAGAGATGCACTCCATTTCCCTTGCTTCTTATATTAACTACACATAAGACTGCAGGCGAGAGCAGCTAACTCCTCTGGACCTTAGTACCTCATCTATAAAGTTTACACTTAATTATCTCATTTCTCACAATGACTTTTAAAAAACTATTAATCTCAAAATGTGAACTATATCATTCAGAATTCTTTCTCCATTCTTTCTTCATGTGCTCGTTATTATTAATTTGTCCACTCTTTAACAAAACAATGAAGGAATATCACTCACCTTTATTGTCATGGAGCAAATTTTGAAGCTTACTATAAAGCTGGATCATGCTGTCCAACTGTCGGTTTATCTTGAGGTCTAGGATCCAGGCTGGGGTGTAACACACTGGGCATCCTGAGCCAACACAGTCACTTATACAACCACTTAAAAAAAATTCAAAGAAAAGTCAGCATAATCTGAACTGCAAACCCTAGGGAGTAGGAACAGTAGGAAAACACAGGTTGTTTTACATAGAATGGCAAAACAGTGTGCTCCGATAATATGATATGGACATATATGTATCAATTGACTACATAGAGACATTATTTAGTACGACAATCTGCCTAATTTTTCCCAACAAACAAATCTATGGCTCCAAAAAGCATAAGGAGATTGAGATGTGCACAAATACAGCCTCAGTATAAAGGAACAAAGGCCAGAAACCTCTGAATCTGTGAGCCAAATTAAAACCTTCTCCCTATTATATATGGTGTGAATCCCAAATGAGTGCTTTAGAGCCTGTGACAGGAACATACAATATTACAAGTGCGCCTGACAGACTCACTGTTACATTTGGCCCTCAACTAAGTAGTGCTATTTGGGGAGGTGGAACTTTAGGAGGTGGGGCCCAGCTAGAGAAATCACTACAAATAGGCCTTTGAAGGTTACACCTAGTGCCAAATCCCCAGTCTGTTTCCTGCCTGCCATGACAGAACATCTACTTCCACAGGTTCCTACCACCAGTGTCCTCTGTCACAAGGTGTTTGAAGGATGAACACTTCCTGCCCTTGGCTTATTACACTGACCCCAAGAAGCAAAATTAGTGTTCAAGCATCCAATAAACCAAAGCTAACCACTGTAAGTGAAGCCTGTGAAACTCTGAGCTCAAATAGTTTGTCAGGTATTCTGTCAAAAGGGTGACCAAATGGGTGACCAAAAGGGTGACTATCAAATGCCCATCAACTCTTCAAATCATATATTGTCATTGTCACCACCATGGAAAACCTCACTAATGGGCCACAAGACACTAGGTGAGAACAGATCCTCCCTCAGTCCTCAGAAGGAACAAACTCTGTCAGCATGTATCAGAACTTGACTTTCTGGCCTTCTGATCTACAACAATAAGTGTCTACTGTTGTAAGTCACTCGTGGTTGGAAACTTAAGAATTAGACTTCAATAAATGTTGAAAGATTATTAGCACAGTCATTCAAAGCAGATTTAAGACACTTGTGAATTATGTCAAAGGCATTATTTCCTTTCCAAGAACTTAGCAGTGCTCTTATGTTACCCTCTGAGCTTTCTTTCTTATTTGTAGATGGAAACAGGAATAAAGGTCAACCCAAGATAACGTGCAGATATCACAACTGCATCACAGTGTGCATCAAGCTCTAACAACTCACCTACAGAAGATGTGCTCACATCCTCCTAAGCACACGGGCTCCTTCAGAATATTAGCACTGATTGAAGAAAGGACGAGATAAGCATAAGTCACTGTTAGATATTTCATGCCCAATATTTTACAAACCCAAGACCCAACACTACCTGTTTCTCTCTTAATATTAAGGATACTTTATTCCAAAGGCTTTGATTCTGCTGGTTATATACCACATGGACATACTTGCTGAGTTCAAATAGAAATCTCCAGCACATGTTCTAGCACCTTTTATGATTTATCTGTTGAGAGCTTAGAGAAAGGACCACGTGCTCAAGCACCTCCAAAGTCTTCTTCCAAAGGATAAGGTATACTTTCCCTGACTGACTTGAAACGAAACTCATAAATCTGAAAATATGGCCTGCCATCCAAATGAGAGAGAATTTCTCAGAGTAAAGAGGAGTGCCTAACTATAAAGAATGTTGGGACAAGGAGTACAAACCAAAACTTTTCCAAAACACTAGGACATCAGGATATCTTGACCATGATAATCCATGGGTTCCCATTTAAAACCAAATCCAAGCGCACAGCATTGTTTCTTGCTATAAGGAGCCATCTACCTTTTACACAAGTTTGAGCAAATACAACATTCTTTCAATACACGGATAATTGAAGGTCTTGTTCCTTAAGCAACTGCAGACACAAATCAAGCTGGCAGTCTGGAGACTAAAGGAGATCCAATAAGCAGAAGCAAAAGCTGTCCGTCAGAACGCCTGCTCCCTCTGGAAGTCCTGGGGAAGCATGGGCTCTTACTAATACACATGCATTAAGCCCTGATGCTCAGAGGGGGAATTGCATCAAGAGCACAGCACACAAGTGAAGCCTTCAAAGGATGAACGAACACTTCCTGCACTTGGCTTATTATAACAACCCCAGGACCTGTAGGTGTTTACACCATTATTATCCAATTACCTCTGCACACAACCACATATCAGTAAAACACAGTTCTCCACATTTCTGGAAAGATCAAAAGTTTCACAGTGCACATTTTAATAGATATGAACATTAAAGTAAAATTGAGCTTTCAGGAAGAGGCTAAGAAGACAGTACACAGCCCCGTTAGTCTCAAGCTATTAAAAATGCTGCTCACTGACATTACAAAATCCATTACTTTCAAAACCTCACAAAACCATTTTTTACCATACTACATGGGATAAATTGATAAAATATAAGTTTGGTGACTCTGGCAATATGATGACTATAAACAATATTTGTGCAGCCCCTATAATTTTTATTACATGAATAGGTCAAACCTAACCTCCTCTTTCATAACTAAGAACTAAATTCTACTTGTTCCTTACAATATGAACCTCTTACACCTTTCTGAGTATCTCCTGTTGCAACATCCTGGCCAAACCCAACTCCATCTAGACTGAATACTGACCATCCTTGTAGTTCCTAGGACTCACTATTCAGCCCAGACTACCAAGCTTAATGACTCAGAGCCATCTTTACTGCTGTGCTCCTAAGATACTCATGAATGCAAGTTCATAATGCTTTGCATTCCCTGGGGCACACCTAATTTTCCTACTCTTGAGAAAGCAGAAGCAGAAGGATCCTAAGTTTAAGGATAGCTTGCACCACATAATGAATTCCAGGCCACCTTGGCCAAAAAAAAAAAAAAAGACTAACCAAAATAAGAGAGAGAAAGAAATAACTTTAAAAAGCAGTATTTCTTCACCTCTGTATCTCTACAATGATGAAATAAATGCTAAGCAGTGGCTACATGGTTATTCAAGGCTACCTGTGCTAAGCATCTCCAATGATGTGAACCTGTGACCCTCTGGCTACCTGGTCCTCAGCCTCACCCCTTCCTCCGACTTGAAGCCCTCCCTCAGCTACTCTTCATCCTGAGATGCTCTGCTATCAAGCTTCCGTATCTTCCCAGTTTTAAGTCTGTGGCAGTCATCATTTGAATCTCCTTCCTGTCACTCACAGATAAGCATGCACAAACAGACAACCAACCAACCAAAAACCCCACTGCATCTGACCTGCCACCCATTCTATGGTCTCCCCCAACTCAGCTAAATGAGCTCTACAAAGTCCCATCGTTGAAAGTCCCCTGGGTACTTTTGTTCTTCCTCTTCTCTGACCTCTCTGTGAGTTCACACTGACCTCATCTTCTCCCTGAGGCCTGTCCTGCTAGTGAGCCTGAACTTTCTTCTAGAACATCTACCTGGTTATTTCAGCACTGCCTTGGCTGCTTCACCCCCGACCCTCCATATCAGCACGTCTCCACCATGCAGTCAGCCCACAGCCTACTGGCTTTCTCTGAATTCAATGTCCAAAATCTGTTTCTAAACCTCTTATTTCCTTCCTAAGATATCTTATATAAGTTATCCTAAGATGATTCTGAATCTTTTTTATAGTTCCTCCCCTTCACCCTAGCAATGACATGCTATCATGTAATTAGCAGTGGCATAACATCTATGGGAAAGTGATGAGTAGGCCTTTTCTAATTAGTGGTCTAGACTGGATTTCTTGAGGTTGTTAACAAACGAGAAAAGATGTGGAGAATGTCAGTGAGTTCTGCATGGGTTCCGAGAAAAGGAACAGTGAGGAGAGTGTGATGGCTAGGTGGAAAGAGAATACAGCTAACTTCAAGGGCAGGTACAAGGCAGACATTGTAGGGGTAGAGTTCATCTGTGTCATAGACAGACTTCAGGGAATGGCCAGCCTCTAGTTAGGACACCAACAATGAAAGAACTTTACCTTCCATCTAAGAGATACTAACCAAAATCTTAAATGAACCCAACTTTAACCAAATTATTTCAGCTGCAGCAATTTCTGTTGGGTTACTTGTAAATAATGAACTGTCAAAACAATAAACATCCTCTAGGTAAGCTTTTAAAAGCTTCCAGAGATTAAGAAACAACACACTAGACCCACCCCAAGATCAAGACAGCCAAAGCACAGACGAACTAGATGAACTCCAGGCCTCGAGCCTTACTAAGGAGGAGCTACAGGAGTTCTCTAGGGAGAGAATGATTTGGGGGATGGCCACTGGTAGACTTCCAGTGCTCCAGTGGATGGCCCCACACCCATTCACATAGGGCAACACTAATGAACTTAGTATGTTCAAAGAAAAAAAAAAAATTCAAAGGCAATGTTAGGAGCAAGGTGGGTTGGGAGACTATAGGAGGAACTGCAGGGGATAACTATGATCATATTTCATTGTATACATGTATGAAATCCTCAAAATTAAAGAAAAAATGTTTACAAAGTAAACCAGTTTTG
The DNA here is from genome assembly GCF_978045245.1 of Mus caroli. Classification (NCBI taxonomy): domain Eukaryota; kingdom Metazoa; phylum Chordata; class Mammalia; order Rodentia; family Muridae; genus Mus; species Mus caroli. The sequence continues at coordinate 68,094,147 of NW_028227256.1, forward strand.
CTGCCATAAAGGCCCCTGGATGAAGCTATTTGAACATTTCAAAAAGTAAAAAAGAAATACAATTAAAATGTCATATATATTGTTTAAAAAGAAATCAGCACGGAATGTAGACTTAATAATGGAAAATTACTTTGTACTTTGAGTGTACTGGTAACCTTCTACAGTACAAGGTTAATAGAAAATAAGAAAATTCAGCTTTAAGAGTAAGAAGTAAGGAAATAGCATCTAAACTAAAATAAATAAATAAATAAATAAATAAATAAATAATAAATAAAAAACCTGGAAATGGGGATATGCTATTGAGAAACCTAGAGGTAAAAAAGTGAACTGAACCCAAGCTATAGACCTCAGGAGTGGTGGGAGATGAAGAATGTATTCCCCACAGCTTTCGCCTTTGCCAACTATGCTCATACACAAGCATTTAAAGTCATGGAAAAATACTCATTCCAGCACTAGTTGTTACTGCAGAAGACCACAAGCAACTTAACTCTTTACCAGGAAGGTCACAGCTACTATGAAGGCATACACAGAGACTCTCTTAAAAGATGCACAAGAAGCTGATGATCATGAGTTACCAGACAAGACTCAAATTTACCTAACATTCACTCCTTCAGGGGTATTAAAGTAAACACTGTTAGACTGCAATGTCCTTCAGAATCTGGTAACAGTAAAGTCACGCAGTGTGACCCTTCTTGTTGCTCCTCAGCATAGCTCTGCTATGGTTGGGCCAGTGTCTATGACAAATACTACTTAGCTTCTATCCAGCTCCAGCCCCACAGCTTTGCCTGGCCTGTTCTCCAAGCCTAGACCACACTTTCTTCTACATAATAAATACGAAGGCCTAACATGCTTGACACTACCTAAACACTACAAAGGGAACATAATAACAATGGCACTAGTAAACAAATAAGCAGATTTTAGTTCCATCCCAGGACCTGATGCAATTACCAGGCACATGAAGGACACTAAGCTGGCTAATTCCTTCCTAAGGGTCTTAGACTCAAGTGGGGTATTATATAAACTATTAAGGCCTAGGCAAAATATTAAGACCTAAATGGAACGTTAAGGCCTACATAAAATGGTAATGCCTAGGTAACTATTCCCTAGCTAGCCTGTCATGTTGTTCTGTTACTAATAAAATAAGAAAACTTTCTCATATGTTATGTCTGCTATTATTAGAAAACTTTCTCATGCTCAAGTTGAGTACATAGTCTGTTATGTTCTGAACTGCTTTGTATAGTTAGTTACCCACAATAAGCTCAGGCCCAAACAAACCACCCAGCAGCACTTCCTGCACCTGTGTATAAGCTTTTATGGTATAAACTGCCACTAGGATGGATCCCAACCTAAGAGAGGCACCTGCACCACCAATAGAAGAAATATCTGGAATAAGACTTCCATTTTGAGTAGTGGTCAATTAAAGTTTGGTAAGACCTCCCTGGGAACTGACCTCCTACTTGGCAGAAAGAGACATGAACATGGGTAACTGACATCCTGGTTAGTAAATTAAGACAAGTTCCACCCTAGTAGAGAAGTTAAGACAAGAACACTAGACAAGGCAAGTCTCCTGCCACAGTTGAATACCCCAGCCAATGGGAGCAGGATAAATGTACAACAAAAGACGTGTTCCTAAGGAATCCCATCCCTAACTCCTGACTGGTGGATAACTTGGCACAGATGTTTGTAGATCCCAGGCTTAAAAATCCTATAGAATTTTAATTCAATTCCAGAATCGGGACCATGGCCCTGGTCATTCAGTCTTGGGATGTATGCTAAATAAACTACCCCTGTCTGTCTGAGATTGGGGTTCATGTGGTTTGTGAGGCAATTCCTGGACCCCAACATAAGCAAATTGACTTAAAGAAGATATAAGATATTCTAATATTCCAAAGAGCAGTGATGACATCTAATTGGGGCTCTGGACTTTAATGCTAAAAACAAATACTTTTTATTTTACCTGCCAGATTCTCATTTCTTCCACATGAGACTTGAAAATTGTTTTGAGTTCCCTGACCCCTTTTATCCACCTAGCATGGATGGCAATAACCCTCAGTGGATGAAGCAAATGAAAGGTCATGCAAGTTCTCATTTATATTAGCATTTATACTTCACCCTTACTTTATTTTCTATGATATTTAAATATACTAGAAAAAATGCAAAAAAGGCCCTTCCTTGATAAGATATTTAAAATTAATACTCTACCCTTACTTTATTTTCTATGATATTTAAATATACTAGAAAAAAATGCAGAAAAGGCCCTTCCTTGATAAGATATTTAAAATAACTCCACACCTTTAAAAAAAATTCAGCTTTACAACTCTCTTAACTACACTTCTCTGTGTAGTGGATTTACCAAGACCAATGCATTATAACTTTGAAACAAACTAAACAGTGAAAACAAGCAATTCTAAAACAATTCTACTGTTTTAGGGTTTCTATTGCCATGACAAAAAACACCATGACCAAAACACAAGTTGGGAGGAAAGGGCTTATTCTGCTTACACTTACACATTGCTGTTCATCACCAAAGAAGTTAGAACATGAAAACCGGTCAGGATCCTGGAGGCAGGAGCTGATGCAGAGGACATGGAGGGGTGCTGCTTACTAGCTTGCTCTCCATGGCTTGCTCAGCCTGCTTTCTTACAGTACCACCCACTCAGGAATGGTACCACCCACAATGAGCTTGGCCCTCTCCATCAATCACTAAGAAAATAAATGCCTTACAGACAGATATTTTTTTAAGGTGTGTGTGTGACAGAAGAGGACATCTGATCCCATTATAGATAGTGGTGAGTCACTATGTGGTTGCTGGGAATTCAACTCCAGACTTCAGGAAGAGCAAGCAGTCAGTGTTCTTAACCTCTGAGCCATCTCTCCAGCCCCACAGCCAGATCATAGAGAGGCATTTTCAAATGAGGTTCTCTCACCTTTCAGATAATTCTAGTTTGTCATGTTGAAACAAAACTAGCCTGCACACCTACTGATAACGTTTTCTTTACAAAGGAACACTGAATTCAACTGAGATTATACTAATGAAGCAGAAGTATTTAACTGAATGGCGCTCCTAAACTCCCAAGAGGTACTAACTGCTAGTTAATATTAGCTGGAACAAGGACTCCAGTGCTCTTAAATTGTAAGGTATCCTCAAGGTATTTTTAAGTTACAGATCAGTGTGTTTAACATGAAATTGTACAAACTTCCCAAGCTAATTAAGCAACTTGTCACATTTCCCTTTAAGAGAAGGAGAGAAAAGATAAATGAGTAATACTTGATTCGTTTGGTTTAGGTTTTATGTTTGGGTGTGTGTGTGTGTGTGTGTGTGTGTGTCTGTGTCTGTGTGTCTGATGTTCAGGTTAATCTCAACTCATAATGCTCCTGATTCTACCCCGTTTGGTGATCACAGACATGAACTACCAAAGCCCAACTAAGTAAGCATTCTATTCTTTGTGACTATTTTTTCCCTTTTATTCAAAAGAGATTTTATTTCTCACATAGTATGTATGATTATGGTTTCCCTCCCTCTACTCCTCCCACTTTCTCCCACCTCCCTTGTCATCCAGATCCACCCCTTTCTGTCTCTCATTAGAGACAAACAGGCTTTTAAGGATGATAATAAAGTACACTAAAGCAAAACTAATGTATCAGGATAGGACAAAATAGAGCCCAAGAAAAGGCACAAAGGAAACTTACAGATGAAGAGACCACTTGTTTGCACCCAGGAATCCCATAATAAAGACACTAAACTGGAAGCCATAGTAACACACAAAGGACCTGGTACAGACCAGTACAGGCCCTGTGAATGCTGCTCTATCTGAGTTCATGAGCTTTGCTTGTGTTAGTTTAAAAGGCCTTGTTTCCTGGTGTCCTCCATCCCCTCTGGCTCTTACACTCCACCATAGGGTTCTCTGAGCCCTAAGGGGAGAGATTTGATGGAGACATCCTATATAGAACTGGGTGATCTGGCTGTGTGGGTCTCTGTATTGTTTCCATCTGCTGCAGAAGAAAACTGCTCTGATAATGGCTGAGCAAGGCACTGATCTGCTTCCCTGGCTGGAGTCTCTCTGTGACTATTTTATATGTCAGATTCAGGTAAATCACAAGGGAAAACTTTAAATTTGTATTTAATTGCTTAGTGTCAGCAAATGTCAAATGAGACAATTATTCCAAAAGTAAATGCACAACAGAATTCTAGTAATGACTAATTACAGTAGATCATATCCTAGGAGAATCTGTCATAGAAGCCCCAAAGACTATCATGTAGATGTGACCAGTGTTGAGTCTGTCTTCTATTCCCTTTTCTCCAAAGTAAAATAGCTAAGCAACCGCAGCTCTGCCGTCTTATTAAGCTTCATCCCTTTCACCTGCCATTCTGGATTTCAAGGCTCACACTTAAGTGTTCCTTTCTTCTCTTCTCATTCCTAGAAACAGACCAGTCACATGCAAGTAACCCTCAGATATCCATTGTCATTCTCTAATGTCTCCTCTGAGCCCAGACCAGCTTACCAGTAATGCCTTCACTTGTGGTATAAAGAACAGAATAAAGGCATCCAGCTGTGCTCAGTATCTCACAGGGGCAAACCCAGCACCAGGGAGGCTAAGGAGAGAGAATCTGGGAGTTTGAAATCAACCTGAGCAACAGAATGAGACTCTGTCTTAAAATTAAATAAAATAAAAGACGTCCCCTGCATTTGACAAATTTCTGTAGAAGTCACAAGCCCTATCTAACAACACCAGCTGGGCCTTCACCCATAATAGGACTGCATGTATGGTAGTTTTAACTCTGACTCTCAGAAATCAGACTGACCTACATGTACATCTGCCTTGAGGCCTTAACCACCATTCAGTATTGGTAATTAACACTGGAAACCAATACAGGATTCTCTTTGTGCTCTTGGTGACTTTAAGTAGGTCATCTTGGCATCACCACTTTGAAGCTGGGACATACTTGACCTAATTTTTTTCATTCATTATTTTAACACTTGGAAACATTATATTTGGCACTGTGGCTAAAAATGTGAGCCTGTCTTTATGAGAACTATACCATAATTGAAGGAGGTAGACATCAAGCAAATAAGTAAAGTGGCACATAAATAAATTCCATGAATAAAGAAATTCTAGACTGGAGGATATGGACACTAACAATCTGTGCCCCCCTCTTACATAGATGTTAATTTTTATTAAAAGCTGTAAACAATGCTAATAATTATGAAGTCTGAATACTGGAGACAGCTTTAAAAGCCAATTCAGTTATATTCATCATTTACTAGCTAAGGACATAGATTTCAGGAAAGCCATATGAATAGCCCTCCTTGGGAAGCTAACTGTGCTAATTGTTTTATTTGTATGTTTTAACTGTCAATTAGAAACAACCTAGAGTTACTTGGGTCAAGGGAACTTCAACTGAAAAACTGCCTTAACAGATTGGCTGTGTTGACTGACAACTGATGTGGAGAGCCCAGGCCACTGTGGGCAGCACCCTCCCTAGGCAGTTGGGCCTGGGCCGGATAAGCAAGACTGCTGAGCTCTAGTTAGAGAGCAGGCAGTATTCCACAGTTTCTGTTTCAGTTCCTACTTCCTCCTTCCTGTTTTCAATTCCTTCCCTGGTCTCCCTCAGCGACCCTTTCCTAAAAGTATAAAGTACAAATCCTTTCATCCCCAATTGCTTTTGGTTATGGTGTTAATCACAGCAACAGGGAAACAAACTAGAATAATAATTATACAAACTAACAAATAAACTAATAAACTTGGTTTTTAGGATACTTGTCCCTCAAGATCTAATTGGTTTTAAGTCTTAGACCATTTAACCCACTCCCTGTTTATTCTAACATTCCTAGCTTAGTCATTTGCTAATATCACCAACACCACCACTGTGACCAATTAATAAAAATGTACCCACATCTCAAAGGTCTAACTGCAAAGCCTAAGAACTTTGCTTCACCATACAGACCTAAGCAACGTTGTTTCCTCCACATCTCCTGGGTCTTCCTAACTTACCCTAAACTGTGTATCCTTTGTACTCCTTAAAATTGAGCACATATGCCTTACAGGGAGAAAATGCATTGCCGCTTGTATGCCTCAGTGACTTCTTGTTCTAATGAACCAGTGCCACAGCAAACCAGAGGGAGCAATCATCCTACTTAAGGATCACTGGCCTGTAAGATCACTCTGAAGAGTCAAAACTCCTAAAGAGGCAAAAGCGAAATGCTTAGAGCAGGAGACCTGTGCTTTATTTTAAGAACATCCATCCATAACATGGGTACAAAGGGCAATTTTATTAACACTTAGAAAACAAGGAAGTGAACAAAGAGTAGTAACCCTGACCCAGGATCTGAAGCTAGCTGGAATGCAGTGGCAGGCGTCCATCCATCTTTTATTTGTACATATACTTGTACGAAAGCTGGATACATGTGTAGTATATGCACATATGGGCACATACAGAGGCCAGAGACTAATTAGAATATGACCCTCAATCATTTCACCTAAGTTTCTGAGATAGTCTTTTACTTGAGATAACCATTTCAGCCTGGCTGCTGACCAGCAAGCCCCTGATATCTACCTGTCTCCTATAAACCCCCACACTGGGCTTACAGAAGAACACAGCAGCCTCACTTTTACATAGACACTGGGGATCTGAATTCAGATCTTCATGCTATTTGTTCAAGCGTTTGCACAGCAAACAGTTTAACCACCGAGCAACCTCCCTAGGGCCTAGAATCCATTTATAATGCTTTGGTCCCAGCACTCTCAAGGCTGAGGCAGGAGGATCCCAAACTTACCACACATACATGATGCATTTACACATGTGTGTACATACACACACACACACACACACACACACATATATATATATATACACAAATATAAACATAATGCACATATGCTTTTAAGTTTTTATATGTATATACACATATATAAAATGAATTTATCTTTTAAATAACAATGATATTTTGAAAAAAACCAACTATCTTCAAAGTTATGATTTTCTTAATCTTCTCTAAAGTGATATAAAAAGCACAAAATAAAATTAGCATAAAAAGCCCAACCCTCCTCACTCCAAAAATATGCCAAAAAGTACCTAATTAATTTTAATTCACAAAACAGCATCCTAGGACACCTGGCTGCACTAACAGGGCAGCTCCTATCTGCATTTCCTGCTTCCTTTAGGAACACACTAGTTCTCTGCTTTCTGCCAGCCTCTCAAATAATAAGGTCTTCCAGCTTCCTTTCCCCCAGTCCTTAAATAGCTTCTATTTGGTTGTGAGGCTTGGTCCTACGGTCAGTGTCACATCTGGCCTCTTCAACATGTTCACCAGCTTCACCTTGAAGCCAGAGTCATGTTATAAGGTCAGGAAATGATGCCCTGTAACATAGCCAATCCACTGCAGGAGCAAGCCATGCCTGCTACAAAACAGATCCAATGTGCTACACAAGACAGCTGACAGCTGGGAACAGCAGAGAGATGGCAGCTGCAAGCTGAATGTGAGGGTAATCGGGGTGATCAGCAGCCTACTGGGGAGAGCTCTGAAGCTCGGGGAAAGGACGCACATGATTTCAAATAAAATGCCACTCTGGGTGATGATGAGCTGAAGCAAGCAGCAGACAGACTGTCCAGGGTTGCTCTCCTCTAGAAAGCAGGAAGGGAGAGGCAAAAAGAGCTTGAGAGACAGCAAAGCCAGGAAGAAAAGCATTTCCCATATGACCTAAACCATGTCCTGTGTGATGTAAACCAGTATAACCAAAGGGTCTTTAAACTTAAGTTTGCTTTCTTAAAACTGAGTCTGAGGCTGGACATGGTGCATACATCTGTAATCCTAGTGCTAAGGACACTACAGCAGAAGGTCACTTAATTTAAAGATAAGATGGGCACAAAATATGTTCCAGGCTAACCCAGGCTATGGAGCTATCTGTTGTATCAACAGAAAAATAAAAGAAAGAAGGAAAAAAGTTTGGAAAGTTGTTGCCTCTGGTCCAAACCAAGCCAAAACAGCCTGCTTTCCCACAGCCCTTTGAACAAAGAATATTTTTATACTTTCGGTTTGCTTGGTTTTCGAGACTGGGTCTCATGATGTAGTCCTGCAAGCCAGGAACTCAATGTAGACCAGGCTGGCTAAAAACTCAGAGGCAACTGATTGTAACTGCCTCCAGAAAGCTGAGTGTAAGGGCATGAACCACCCACTCCCAGCCTTTTAACCCTTTTAAAGGAAGTAGAGATGATTTGTGACTGAAAAACCTAAGTAATATTTATTGACACTTCACAGGGAAAAATTAATTCAAAGTCCTATATGAGCTTATATCCTCTAGTAGTTAAAATAAACTCATTTAGCAGAGTTTAATAAACTGAAAAAAAGAAAAACAAGAGCACAGGAATCTCATATTCTCTGGACAACTGGATGTGACATAGTACAGCCTGAGCCTAATTACTATTACCTTCAGGCCCTTGACTCTTATGGCAAGCTCACTTAGTTTAAAAGAGCTGGCAGTTGGTAAAAAGGGAAACTGGTTGTTTAATTTTAGAACAATCTACAGATTATTCATGTTACTTTACCTAGTTAGTCTCTTCCAAATGGTTCAGCAAGCAGACTAAATCATTTTCTCATCACATCTTTCTGTGACCATTTTGGATAGTCACCACAGGAAACAACTTACATGTATGTAATTTCTTCTTGGGATCCCTGAGGCAGGGTGACAGAAACATGGGAAGGAAGCTTTGCTCACGAATGGGCTCTCCATACTCGGAACACTGTTTGGTATGTATTCATTACATGTTTATTATCAAATTTTAATATTAGCAAATTAATACGTGAATGAGCAAACCATTATTACTGAGGTACAGAGAAGACCAAAGATGTGGCTGGAACCTGAACTCATGTGGTCTGACATATTCTAAGTGGAAGAATATGTGTTTCCATCTGAGTTTAACTGTGGTTCAACTATTTAAAGCAGTGGTTGGGTCTCAACCTTCCCTGATGCTACAACCCCTTCAATATAGTTCCAAACGTTGTGGTGACCCTAAACCATAACATTCTTTTCTTTGCTTCTTCATAACTGTAATTTTGCTACTAAGCTGGGTCTCAGTTCCTAAGATCTAAATGTGTTTCCCAGTGGTCGCGACCCACAGATTGAGAATCGCTCGCTGATTTCAACATGTGCGTCATCACTGTCCTGCTACTGCAACTAGAAGTTGAGTTTCCAATGTATGTCTATGCCCAGGATGATCCGTATGCTTTAGGAAAACACAAGCAGAACTCAGACCGTGTTCATGCTAACAGAATTGCCACTCTCCTAAGAAATACAATGCCGTTCTTTCAAATATTAAGCGTTTGTAAAGAAGAATAATTTAACGTAAGTAGCAAAGTTTGTTGTCAGTTAACTTAAAAAAAAAAAAAAAAAAGTTGCAGTTAACACTGTATTTGTAGTAAAGACTGAAGGCTTAACATTCGCTACTGCCAAAGAGAAAAATGGGGAAAGACGTATACTTGGTAGTATTCGATAAACAGCCTCAGGTAAGAAAGTACCACTCAGGAGTGCATTTCAGACTGAATAAAATTCAAGAGAGGGCATGTTGGAGGATCAGTGGTACAGGGCCATAGTCTTTCAATCAAACTAAGTTAAAATTGCGATGCTCAACAAACTGCCATCGCCAAACTACCCGTAACCAGGTCCCTAGCCTCCTATTCCCCACGCCGAGCCTGCTATTAGAGAAAGGACCAAAAGATAAGCCTCACAGGGGCTGTTGTGCCCCGCAACCAACGGACCGCCTTCCCAGAGGACCGAACTCCAGGACCGCAGCAGCACAAGCCCAACCCAGCTCCGAGCGTCACCTTCCGGGAGGGACCAGAGAGCTGCGCTTTGAGCCACGCCCCGAAGGCAGTTCTCCCGCGAAAATTCGAAAAGTGCCGTTTGAATCCTCTTCGCTGCAGGTGGCTGGGAAGCCACTCAGAAAACTCAGGAGTGGGACACGAAGGGACAGACGACACTAGATCGCCAGGCCGGTCCTTACCAGCGGGAGCAGCGCAGCAGCTTCTCCAGGCGGGCAAGCGCCGCGCGGCTGTGGGCCCAAAGCCCGTCGGTAGCCGGCTCCATGGCGGGCACGGGAGGAGGCTGGTTCCCAGAGCAGACCCTCGGAGGCCGGCGTGGCATTCCCACAGAGGAGGGGAGGTCAGGTTTGCTCTCGCGCCGCACCCCGCTGGTCACCGCCGGATCCCGCTGCGTGCGGAGTCTCAGAATCCGTGGGACGCCTCGGGCTCGGAGGCCGAAACGCGGTAAAACTCCCAGAGATGTAAGGACTCGGCTTTAGGCCACGCCCTCAAGGCCTGAGGGCGGGGCTTTAGTAACGCGGTCCAAGTTCCGGAAATGGAGAGGCGAGGCTTGAGAGGCCACGCCCTCAGGAGGTGTAGGGCGGACCGCGGAAATCAAAGTGCCAAGGCGCGGGGTTGAGAAGGCGTGGGGGAGAAGTCACCTAGGCCCTTGGCCCTAGGAGGCGGGGCATAGCGCGCTCAAACTTCCTGAGCGGGTAACTGAGCGGCAGGGCCTCAGGCCACGCCTTCAAAGAGGCGGGGCTCCCCACGGGTTTCAGTCCCACCCCCTCTCAGTTTACTGAAACTGTTTGCTTACCCGGAAGTTGGATTCTAACCCTCCCATAGCCTCAGGAGCTCGCCGCTGAAGCCATCAACAAAGAGTGGCATTCAAGCTACTGTTGAACTTGGACAACCTTTTCCCATGACAATAAAAGTACTACCCTTTATATAAGAAAGTTCTCTTTTTCTCCTTGCTGTAGAATATAAGAACCCCCTAAATACTAAGTTTCAATTTCACTTTTTACTAGCTGTAAATATCCGACCAAGGTCATCTCTTAGAAGTTCTGGTGTGCTTTTAAAATATGATAAATTGCATAAAACGTTTTTGTTTGCTAGATGGTCTACCCTCCCCGGGGATTTTTTTTTAACGGCGTCTGTTTGCCAAGCTAGTTTAAACTGTGAAGCTAAGGGTGACCTTGAACTCCTCAATTTGCGATCCTCCACCTCCTGCGGGATAGGGGATTACAGATATGCACCACCACGCCCAGTTTAGATGGTGCTGAACTGAGTTTAGAGCCTCCTTTAAGCTAGAAGTATTCTACCAGCCATATCCCTAGACCCTCCTGCGGATCTGAATATTAACACTGGGCAAGCGCAGCACGCCCTCTCCACAGCTTCCGACCTATGAACACATTCTTGCACATCCCCTTTTATTTCTCTGTCTCTGCTTAACCGCCCCAGCTGCCTCTGTTTACCTCAAAGTTGTTCCTTCTTACTGGAATCCACACATCTGCCTAGATTGCCTCCCATCCTTAGGCCTCACTAAAGATATACAAAACATTACCAAACACAAAATTAGTCTTGGCACTACTCTGATTAAACTCTAAAGGTGGAAAGGCCTGGAGTAGGCACTCCTTTAATCCCAGCACTAGAGGCATGGGAATGGAGGGAGGGGGCGGGGGGGGGCGAGCGGGGTGGGGGTTGGTAGAAGAGCAGGTGGATCTCTGAGTTCAAAGCCAGCCTAGTCAACAGAGTTCTGAGACAGCCAAGACAAACCCTATCTCAAATAAATAAATATATAAATAAATAAATAAATAAATAAAACTCTAAAGATATTTCTTTGATGAGATATGAGGCCTATGCCAACCTGGGAGAGCATGCCATTATTCTCCCGTGGGGCTTTTCTTCATCAAAAGCCTAGGTTTGGCTGCCTCTGGGCTTTTACACAAAGACTCACTTTGGAACCTGGAATTTTCCTCTTAGGCAGTACTCCTTCAGATCTCAGCTCAAACATCAATGCTTGAAAGGTTTTCCTGATCCTGAATGTAGAGTCTCTCAGGTACTTTTAACCTCACAGTTCATAGCATGCACATTTATATGAGCATTTATAGAGCCAGGATGGACATGTAGTATAAAGCTCTAAATAGAGCTGAGAGTTTGAGTTCTTGGACTCTTATATATCGCAAGTGCTTCACTTAATTATCTGACTCAAGCCTCCTATAAATACTACAACTTGAGGCTAACTCCAGTGTGGGACTGAACCAATGTGTCTGCCCCAAGTTCATGAATGGAAGCTCTAGCCCCTAATGAGACAGCATTTGGAGGCAGGGCCTTATGAAAGCACTTAGGTTTCTATGTGAGGTTTTGAGGATGGAAGTGATGAACCAGCATGCCTCCATCTTAGGCTTGAAAGCCATCATCTTACAGTAAAAACAAAAGTTCATTCCTGATTATGATTAATCTTCCATTTCTCAAGGATTGGGATATGCCCAGCCAGGAACCTTTCTTGCAAATGGTTCTGTACTGGCTGTTCCAGGAATCAGGAATCGTGCTTTTGTTTCACAAAGTTATAACCATCTTGCAACCCTACCTCTGTTTCAGGAGGTTGTTATAACTGACTGCCTGTTGTTATGTCTCCTTTATGACCACCTTGCAATCATGTCTTTGTTTCAGGAGGTCATTATGACTGATGTGGTAGGCTCATTTTCTGCCCCTGTAAACTCCACCTACTTTTCTTCCCAAATCTCCCATTTGAAAAGCCCTTACCCCTGAGCTATAAAACCCTTGTCTTCCTCACTTCTAAACTGACCTCTCAAGCCCTACCTCCCGTGGACGTGGACGAGAGTACAAATGCTTGCTTGCTTAATTCCTTGCTTGTTTTAACTAGTTTGGCCATGGTGATTTGGGCTCTTGGTCTCTCTTCTCTTATCTCTAGGAACCACAGAAACCACCATAATTGTCAGCCGAGGAAGAATTATCTCACTTTCTATCTTGTAAGAGTGCAAAAAGTGAGCAGCCCCTCACAGTGAGAACCAACCATGGCATGCTGATGCTGATCCTTGGATGGCTGTGGTACATTCTTCATGTTTTTTGTCACCAAAACTATAATTTTGTAATAGCAGTCCAGCCGAACAAGATCCTTCATGAAAAGAAGCATTTAACATGTGGTGCATCTTGACCCAATTAATTGTTTTAATTAATCTTTATTTCCAGTACTCTTTTTTGTCTCAACTTAAGTAGTTCTGCTACATCACAAAGGCCCAGCGAGTTTCAGAATCTAGTAGGAAAAGTAGATAAACAAAACAAAAATCTAATCCAACCCCTAACCCTACCTCTACCCCCAAGTGCATGCTGGGTGGTACTCTACCACCGAGCCACACCCTAACTTCTCCCTTTTGGTCTCATAAAGCATTCTAATGAGACCTTAACACAAGATAATTTCATGAGTCAGTCCCATTACAATCTCGTACGAACATGTGACCTAAATCAATTTTTAATTTTTGAGATAGCATTTGCTGTGTAGCCCAGGCTGATTAGAACCCTTCACCCTCCTCCCTCAGCCTCTTGGGTGCTATGATCATGGAATTTGATCAGATCTTCAGCTCTCTAAACATTAACTTTATCTGGAAAATGGAGATAATAAGTCATGTAGATTTTTTTATATTTTCACAAGAGCCTAAGTATGAATTGCCTGTATTGATAAGCATCCAAGAAATAGTAGCACTGAGTCCAGTCACATAATTTCTATAGAACAGGGAACACATTTATCAAATGCTTTTTTAATTATGGCACTACTTAACTGTGATCAGAGTAAATGAAAATTTCACATTTATAAACTACTTTGGGGACCAGATGATTGCAATTGGCCCATTTCTTCTATACTGTAGAAGCCATTTTGACCCAGGTGCAATGGGTTCTCTCTTGGTTTCCTGTTTTCATGGCCCTGATACCTCTCCCAGGGCTCACATTACTCTTGGGAGCCGTTTAAGGACAGTGATAGTAGACTTAAAAGAATCATCAAGATTGTCCTCCTGTCTGCAACAGCCCACCCCCTCCCTTCCAGCTTACGCTGCTTCACTGAAGGCACTAGCGCATTACTATTACTGGAAAGCAGCTTCTCATCTCACCCATAAAGGAGCTAACTCTTCCAGATGTGTGTGTGTGTGTGTGTGTGTGTGTGTGTGTGTGTGTGTGAAACATAGACATCCTTTTTTAGGATGAGGTGACCAATAATTGCAAAAATACTAATTTTGGGATAGTGGTAGAGCCCTTCATAAAACCTATTCCACCGACAACAATAATGGGGGTAGCAAATGAATACTGAAATTATCCTCTCAGGCTGGGAAAATCTGTACAGAAATCCAGTCCATCAATAAGGTGTTACTAACGCCTTAGTTCACAGCGTTCTTCAGTTTAAAGGGGCTAAGTGGTTTCCTATTTGCTTTCCAAGTTTCTTCCTAAGAACCAATTGTTCATACAGAAATTTAGACTTGTTACTCCATTTCTCTCTGCATGTATTCCCCAACTAAGTAGTACTCCAAAGTTGCTGAGACCCTCAAAACTATTCCTGCTCCCCTAAATGAACACTCTGTTCCTAGGAGGACTCTGAGGCATACAAACTGTTTGCTTTGATCTATTTACCACTCCTGTGCCCTGCCACTCCGCACTTTCCCCACAGGCCTTCAGTTCTCCCCTGCAGTGCTTCTCTACACAGAGACATCTCAGCCTGGATCTTCCGGTTCAATGTCACGTAAAGGTTTGTTGAAAGTTGTCACAGCACTCTTACTTTTCTTTGCCTGTGTTGTGAAGGGTTTTACATATAGTAAAGCTTTCTCAGAGCTATGTAGATAAGCATATATAACAAGAGAAATGAAATCCCCAGACTTTCACCTATTTTACAAATCCCTGCCCTCAAATTAATTCTTCTCTGCCTTTCCATTATGGAATCATGCAATAGGTTCAACCACTTTGATATTTTGAGAGTACATTTTCTTTGTTCAATATAAATTTTATTTGGAAAGACTTTTATGTCTTTACTCTCAGTGCTGGGAGGCAGAAGCAGGCAGATCTCTGAGTTTGAGGCCAGCCTGTTCTCTTAGAGAGCTTCAGGACAGCCAGGGCTACACAGACAAACACTTTTTTAAAAAGACAGGAAGGAAGGAAGGAAGGAAGGAAGGAAGGAAGGAAGGAAGGAAGGAAGAAAGAAAGAAAGAAAGAAAGAAAGAAAGAAAGAAAGAAAGAAAGAAAGAAAGAAAGAAAGAAAGAAGAGAAAAGAAAAGAAAAGAGAAAAGAAAAGAAAAGAAGAGAAAAGAGAAAGAAAGAAGAGAAAGAAAGAGAGAAAGGAAGGAAGGAAAAGAAAAGAAATCCAGAGCTTTAAAAAAAAGTCGTTTGAATGCAATTGATTAGGAGCGCAATCAAGTATGTTAATTAATGAAGTGAAATGAACTAACAACAAAATTTAGGATCATGGCGTCTGCTGTTTGCATCTGATTGAGCTGTGTGCAACTGACTGAGCTGTGTGTAACTGACTGAGCTAGGCTTCCTGCATAAAAATGCTATTAAAATAAGCTAAAGTAATATGCTTTCTGCCAGCTTGTCTCCCTCTGGAATCCAATGTGGCATGATGATTAAGAACACAGAGCTTGGAGCCAGCCAAGCTGGGTTAGAAGCCCAACCCTGTTATTTTCTAGGACCATCTCCTTAGGCCCATCGTTTTGCCTTTTTAGGATGTCTTTTCACCTTTTGTAAAATTCAGATTCATTTATATCAGCCTCTGAGCCAGCTCTATAGTTGAGTGCAGAAGTACAAACTTCACAAATATGAAGTCCCACTTCAGATGGAGAGGGGCAGGGAAGACTGAAAAACAGAAGGAAGAAGGAGCTGGAGAAGAGAAGGTAGAGAACAAAAAGAAAAGAAGACAAGGAAGTACTGACTTCATACACATACAGTTGTTGAATCACAGACTCTGAAACTGTCGGAAGCCATGAGTATAGAACCATGGAGCCCCCTTCACCATGGATGGTATGGACACAGACAATTCAAAGTTAACTCAAACTCTGCACTCAGTATATTTCCCTCACATTAAGAACTGGTTATATTATCATCGAATTAAACTATGCCAGGTATATATACTGATCATTTCTTTTATGAACGAATAAGGATTCTATGCAAGATCCAACTCATTCTATTAGAGAGACTCTTGCTATAGCAATTCCTTTGCAAAATGGTGCAGTCGTTGTGAAAGGAAGACGAGATGATTTAGTGATCAAAGCACTTTTAGGATCACCTTAAATAAAGCAGCTACTGGGTCCCTAGGATTCCATGGCTTGTCCTAAGGACATGATAGTAAGGATCTTTATGACTGCGTTGAATTAACTCGAACACCTTTTGTTTATAACACTGTGTTGCTCCTTCATGAGGAAAGCACCCCCAGCAATTAATGCTAGTTTTTCCTATATACAATACACAGACTTTTATGCAGAAGACACACCAGCAGGATGAAAATTAGTCAATATCCACCATCCATGGATATCATAATGATTAATGCGGATCTCCTCTTGATCCGTACAGTTGCGCCTGTATATATTGATCAAGATATTGGCCGCAGCGGACTGTTTGCATAACTGAATGCTTTTGACGGGCTACAGTCTCCTTGACTTGCACATACAGATTAGGTCTCAATGTCAGGTAGACCTTGGCATTCAGTGAAAAATTACCCAAGGCAGTAGAAGCATCCAGTTGATGTTTTGAGATAGCTTTTGGAAGGATGGAAACAGCACTTTTGTGGGCGCTCCCACTTAGCTGTCATAGGATCAAAAGCAGCTAGTCTAAAGGCATAGCTAACCACAATAGGCCCCTCTAGAAATTATCTGTGAAAGGCTTCTGTGTAGCTTCAGTACTTCCTGGTCACTTGCAAGTTCCATCTGACGCAGATAGCTCATTGGTCATTGCTTTTTGGTTCAACAGATGTCACACTTCGGCCCATTCCACTGCAGTTTATTACTTGCTATTTTTAAGGAAATACCTCAAGAGAAACCCCCATCCCCACCCCTTTTCGGTACAGTGTAATTACTGAAGCCCATAAAGCGGTTATAGCAGGAATTTATCACTTTCAGGTGGAAACACTCCCAGCCAAATAAAAGATACAGTAGCAATGCCAGAGGCAATTTATAACAGGCTCACTGACATTTCATGTTGAGAAGCCCCACCACTGAATAAGCATTAAGTCGTAAATCTCCGTAAATGTGATTAAGGCAAGCAAGTTATTCTTTGAGGGGACACTGTAATAAAAGAGAGCTGTGATGCAAAGCCGGAAAATTCTGTTGACAAAAATCACCAAAAACAGCTGTCAGTAAACTTTAAAAACAGCTTGTTTAAAATTCTGTTGGAGTCCAGCAGCTGTTTGTTTACATGTAAAATGTTCATTTAGGAAATGAGCACTGGCCTTACTTGGGGTTCCATTGTACTTCAAAATCCTGTAACCAACTTAATCAAATTCAGGCAATGATTAAAATTTCATTTAAAAGACAACTGAGAAGTAATCAATAGATTTGAATATACCTCAGAAACAATGTGTGTTCAATAAATATGGGAGGAAATGAACAAATGACTATATGCCATTAACATAAATGCTGTGAAAAATTATAAATGGCATTTCAGCTTTCTTATTATATATACTATGTTGGGGATTATGCCTTGTTTTGTTGGATTCATTTCATTAGTATTGGTAGAAGTCTTTAAAGTCCATTAGGCTGTATACTTAGAGTTTAGAAGTACCCACATCTCCTCACTTTATGTGAGATTATTAGATCTCACCTTGATCTTACTGTATATGCCTTTATTTAGTGACCTTTCTCACTACCTCAAACAATGCCCTACCTATTTTTTTTCATATGAAATAAAAATAATAGAAAATACCCCATCCCTAGTGTATGGATTAAAAAAGCTGATACACAGTGCCGTGTTTGCATCAAAATGTTATTGATACATTCCAGCACTTAGAACCTTAAGATCAAGAATTATAAAATAAGGCTGGGCAGTGGTGGTGCATACCTTTAATCCCAGCACTTGGGAGGCAGAGGCAGGTGGATTCCTGAGTTAGAGGCCAACCTGGTCTACAGAGAGAGTTCCAGGACAGTCAGGGCCACACACAAAAACTCTGTCTCGAAAAACAATACAACAACAACAACAACAAAAACAAAAAAATAATAAAATAAAATAATAAACCTATTCTTTTGTACGAAACTAAACAAATTAATAATAATAATAATAAAAAGAACAATGAAAGGAAGCTATTATGTCAGCACTCACCTCTAGTCCCAGCTACTCTAGAATATGAGACAGGAAAATCCAAGTTTAAGATCAACTTGGAGCATATAGAGCAGTCTGGGTCAGCTTGGACTCCTCAGCAAGGTCCTGCTTCAAAAACAAACTAAAACAGAGCTGGACTGGTTGGCACACATCCTTAACCCCAGCACTGGGAAAGCTGAGTCAGGAGGATCACATGTTTGAAATCAGGCAATAGTGACCCCATGCAAGCACAGACATACATACATATATATATATATATATATATATATATATATATATATATATATAAATATATATATATATATATATATTCTACTGGTTTTAATCTCTAGAAAAGACTCTGTATCACCCCAGTTCATTGGAGTAATCTAACATCAGTCTGTAGTGTAGGTAGCATCATCATTCAGTCTTAAGAGAAACAGGGTCCTTAAGTATTAGTGGATTTCACAGGGATATACAGCTTACAAGCGGTACAGTGCAGAAATAGATCCAGGCCTCCTTGACTTCAAAGCCCAGACTTTCAGAACCTATGTAACTTAGTAAGAGTTTAGTTCAACTTCAAAGGATGAAGTTTAAGGCCAAATCTATTGAAATACCAAGAGTGCACACTAATTCCCAGACAACTGTGTATTGTACGTTACAGAACTTTTAAGTTATAGTCTCTCCTTGCAGAAAATGAGCTGCCTAGTCACTGGCAAGGGAAATAAAAGAAACAGTGGGAATGTTTGTGTGTGACATAATAAAAGATTTGACTGCGTGCGTCATAACATAAGCATCTCAAGAGGTCAAGGGAAAGACTGTTTAAAATTGCTTTAAGAAGATTGGTGTGGCTGTGGTTAGCTTTGTGGGAGAGGGGAAAGAGGAGCTTGAAGCCTGGAAATTAAAGCAGTTTGAAATAGTAGAAGGGAGGAGGATTATTTCAGATGGGCAAAATTGTGATCAAACACACAGCCAGAGGACAAACAGGTCATCCATTTGACTGAAGAGCCGAGATACTGAATGGAAGCATAGAATGTGTTTTCTACAGTCAGAAAAAGTCAGACAATAGCAATCTGTTTAGTTCAGCCTCATTCGTATTAAATAGTACTGGTTATAGCAAGTACATATCTGGATGCATTATGGAACTGCCAAAATTTGGGCTAAAATCAATGAAAAGTCACCTTTACAGAAGGAGGCTCACAGGAATCAGCCACTAATGGCTGAGACTTTTGTCTGCTCACGTGTCGCCCTCCGAGACAGTTGGTAATGTGGGTGCTTAGATATTCAGAGAAACACCCCTAGTCAAGTCAAAAGAAAAGGGAAAAATTAAAGAACTAAAATAGCTCAGGGTTATTTGGGATTGGACGCAAGCATTGCTAAATTAAAATTAATCATTATTCGTACTATAATTAAAAATCAATTGTGACTATAAAATTCACAATGTATTATTACTACTGTTTATTTTGATTTTCTGAGATGATTCTCATGTAGCCCAGGCTAGTTTCAAATTCATGATGTCGTTTAAGATGGCCTCCAGTTCCTGAGCCTTCTGCTTCTACGCCCTGAGCACTGAGACTCCATGTATACACTACCTCTCCCAGCTTAAACAGTTTATTATGGGTTTGGGAGTGGTGGAGTTTTTTTGAGACAGTGTTTCTCTGTGTAACCCTGGCTGTCCTAGAACTCACTCTGTAGACCAAGCTGGTCTTGAACTCGGAAATCCACCTGCCTCTGCCTCTCAAGTGCTAGGATTAAAGGTGTGCCACCACTGCCAGGTGATTATTACGGTTTTAAAACAAATGTTATAAAGATTTAAACTTAGTACTTCCTAAATATTTTAAAATCTTCTTTACCTATGCTTTTGGTATTATTTACATTTTTATCTTGATCACTAAATACTGTGGCATTTGAAGGGCTATTTTGCTGAGACTTTTGTCAGCTCCTGTGTCACCCTCAAAGAGAGCTGGTAATGTGGGTACTTAGTATGATGTCATTATGTTCAATGACATCACCAAGGTAGCTTGGAGTCGACTATGTTGAGAGCGTTTACACCTCACATGCACAAGGGAATAGATGCGTCATATCTGTTGTTACTGTGTTGTGAATAGCCACCCCACAAAAGTCAGCCATATTTCCATACAGTGTTCACAAAAGAGAATGAGAAAAGAAAAAAAAAACACATAAACAACAAAATTTTACAGATTTTTCTCACTAATTTAACATGACCATTAACCAGTATAAAATGTTGAAGCTACACTCAGAAAGGTCGTCACTGACTGTTTACTAGAACACAGGTGTCCCCACCCAATATGATATTAGGTGTCTTCCCTGACTGCCACTCTGTAGGCATTCAGCCTGTTCTCACAATTATTCCTAAGCACAGTACTGCCAGAATAATCCAGCATATTTGCCCCTGTCTCCTGGTGTTTAGGGTCCACAGGAGTTAGGTTTGTTCATTTGTTTCTAGGATAATATGCGTAGCATGGCCTAAAGTCATGAGTCCTCATTTTGGGGGTTTCTACATTCCTCCAGTAGAAAGCTAACATTCCAGACACAAGATGACAATACTATTCTGTTCACATAGGCAGAATGCCTTTTCCGGACCCCAACACCTATTGTTGTCCTGGGCTCTTATCTCTCAGACACTTTATGGAAATCAGCATTTTGGGTTTTGTTGTGCTTTTTGTATTCATATCGCAAGTCCATGGAGGGCTGGTTTGGATGAATGCTCCTTACCACTTCCCTTTCTTCTTTAGTTTTCCTCTCACCATCCGAGTACCAGGGATAGACCCCAGGTCCTCTTTAGGGAAGTACTCTATACATGTCCACGCATGTGCTATATCCCTAACCCTCTTCTCATTCTATATTTTGGGGTTAGGTCTCACTAAGTTGACCGGTTTTTCTTTGAACTAGCCTTGTAGACCAGGCTAGCCATGGACCTTAGGTCCTACTGTTTCAGCTTATCAGGAAGCTGAGATCACACACCTCTGCCGTCAGACCCAGTTCACTGTCCCTTCTTCATGTATTTCCAGCACCCATCTCTGGTTAACACAGTATATGTTTAACTTACTCCTAACTTGTTATCTGGATTTCTTAACAGGGTTCATATGCTAAGAGAACAAGGACTTTTTTTTTTTTAAATCCACCATAATAACTCTACTACCCCAACAGTACTAAGGATACTTCACATGGACATACCAATCAGCCAATGGGGACAAAGTAGTAGAAACCCTTGGTTAACACAGATTTGACCTTTTGATTCAACAGTAATATTATTTCTGGACCCAATTCTCTTCTCTCCTAAGATAAGTTTGTCTTCCCTTGGAAATCCTTGGCCATTTATATCCAGCAAGCTCTCTAATGTGAATCAGCTCTCAAGCTCCTTAGCTAAGTTTTACACTCACTCCCCACACTGACTTCTATCTGTGCATAAAGTCAGAATTAGAACAACTATGGTCCCCAAGTAACTGGAGAAAAATAAATGGAACATGTAAATGGGGATGGGGATGGGGCACTAGAAAGCAAAAGCAGCAGGTTCTCACTGTAAGCAAATGCTCTGCCTTTAAGCTACAGCCCAGCCCCTGCACTTTCTTATAAAAGCACCTTTAAATCTCTTTTAAAGATGAGCATGTGCATTAGTCAGGGTTGTCTAAAGTTACAGAACTTATGGAATGAATCTGTATATCTAAAGAGAATTTACTGGAATGATTTAAAGTCTGCAGTCCAGCTAACCCAACAATAGCCAGCTGTGAATGGGAACTCCAAGAATCTAGTAGTTTCTCAGTTCCACAGGGTTGGGTATCTCTGCTGGTCTTCTGTGTAAATTGGACTACTGAAGAAGCAGGTTCCAACCTATGTACTGGCAAAGTGTGTGCAAGTGGGCAGAGAACAAAGGAACCCTTCCTTCTTCCAGCATCCTTATATAGGCCTCCAGCAGAGGGTGTGGCCCAGATTAAAGGTGTGTCTCAAGATCTGTATCCAAAGCTTCTGTCTTCTAGCCTCAAGATCTGGATCAAAGACATGTTGTCTTCCTGCCTCAAGATCACATGTATCCCTTCCATTTCTGGGTTGTAGTTCATTCCAGATAAGGTCAAGTTGGCAACTGAGAATAGCCATGGCATCATGGTAGTGTAGAACTGCAGTCCTAGCACTCAGAAGGTGAGGCAGGAGAATCAGAAGTTTGAGGCCAGCCTAAGCTACACAGACTTCAAGGTCATCATGGACACCATGTCAAAGAAAAAAATTTCTTAACATTTCAGATCAAACTTCTATAGGAGGGTGGCTTGAGGAAATACTTAATGAGATGGTTGGCTAAGTTGGTAAATTTGGCAAAATCCAAAGCAGCAATGGGCAATGTGCAAACTATTTATCATGAAACCAGGAAAGAAAAGTCAGTCTGGGGGCATGAGAAGGAAGAATAGAAAAGAAAATGGGGAAGAGAGGAATCTGGGAATGAGAAAAAGCAGTCTGCTAAAAGTTCAGGAATTAGACAGATGAGCATAGTAAGAGACATCAACTGTAGAATACTTTTTTAGTAGCTTAAAAGTACTCTTAGGGGAAAAAAGTCTGAAATCCATAGATTTATGAGATCTGTCTCCTTGGAGAATGCCATGTAAGCTGTGGAAAGGAGTGTAAGGGTGAAGAAGTTTCATATGCCAATAAATCCTTTTGTGTAAGCAACAGTGACTGCATACATTGTATATGAATCGTTAAAAGGCAGAGAGGGAGGGAGGGAAGGATGGAGGAAATGAGAGGCAAAGAAGGGAAAGAAGAGAGGGGAAGGGAGAAGAGAGAAAGGAGGAGCGAAAGTCTAGTCTGAAACGCAATCTTCGTAGAACTGGTAAGGGAGGCCTTTTTCTGTTGTTTTGTAAGTGAGTATTTTATCTTATTTGGTTTGATTTTCAGACAGGGTCTCACTATGTAACCCTCGCTGGCCTGGAGTTTGATATGCAGAACAGGCTTCATCTCACAGTGATCCTCAGGTCGATGCCTTCCTAGGGCTAGGTTTACAGGCATGTGCCACCAGACCCAGATGGTCTTGTGTTGCTGCCGCCGTTGCTATGGACGTGTATAAATATCCCCCTGTCCCAACTGGAAACATTCTGCTTCCTGAACAGGATGGCGAAAGGCTCCAGAGCGAGTTCCCTAGGTTTCTGTCATATACTTCTCAGCACTCTCTCCCCATCCCACATACCATAAGCTAATCCTGCCAGAGGCAAGAAACGACAGCCCTATGGGCGAAGTGTAGGACCTGATTGCATTATCTTTTATTTTCACACTCGGTGACTTCATGTCAAAGATTGTCACAACATTCTGGCTTAGTGCTATGGGTGAAGTGGATGTTGTGATAACAGTCATCAAAACCAAATGGTCAGCAAAAGGGAAACACACACTTTGTTTTCCAACTGCATTCTTTAGTGGTGAAGAGTATTTAAAGCTAAAATGGAAGATACACTTTTAAATGTATAATTTTAAAGGTCACACATGTCAGTGACAGTGGCAGGAGATGGGGGCAAGGGATAGCTACTGATGAACAGGAAAAGAAAAGACTATGGCACAATGCTGTTGACACTACAAGCTTGATATACACGGCGACTTCATACCCTGACTGTATGCTGTATTTATTGCCCTGGTTAAGCCATTTAAGGTTTAATCTTTCCAGCCAGTCTCATGCCTCAAGTGTTCTTTGCAGTGTTTGCCAGTCAGTATGTGTGATGGTTCATCTCTATTGCCAATGTGATGAAATCTCTGGTCACTTGGGGGAGACTGTCTTCATTAGATTAATTGAAGTAATACCTGCCCATTGTGAGTGGCACCATTCCCTATATAGTGGGTTGGAGGAGGCAGGAAAGAGACAAGATGAGAGAGGGAAGAAGCCATCATCGGATAGAAAAGAATGTGCAGAAGAGGAGAAAGGAGAGCCGCCATGGGTTAGTTGAACCATGAAAACATGGCCATGTAGGCTGGCCAGATGAAACATAGTAAGTAAGGTCATGAGTTATGGATAGCAAGGTAGAGGCTAACAGCATGGAGGGTGGAGAGTTGCCCAACTATTATGCTGCTTAAGGCATATTTAAAAATACAACAGCTGTGTGTGTGTTTCACCCGAGAATATAAATGGTCTAAGGCGGGTAGAAACCCTGTGTCAGGAGTTTTAAATATTTTTTACTCCACCCTGGACTGGGATCCTGGACTGTTTAATAAAAAGGAGAAAATGAGCTAATCACAGGCATTCATCATTGTCTGCCTCTGGACTACAGACGCACCGTGACAGACCACCACTCTTGCTACCATGGTAATTAATACACCCTTGAATTGTGAGCCAAGAGAAATCCATTCTTCCTTAGGATGCTTTTGTCAGCGTATTTTATCACAGGGATGGTGACAAGCAAAACAGTTGGGTGCTAGAAGGACAGAATGAATGATAAAGACTGGGCTCTGTCCTCAGAGTTTACAACTGTTGCTTTCCTTTCATGAACTCTATAATAAGGAAAATAATAATTACCTTCTCCTAGTGTTGCTGTGAAGATCAAATGGAAATACCTTATGTAAGAGCAGTTTGTAAACCATCCATGTCAGAGATGATTATTATACAGCTCTTTGTTCAAGCTTAAAATAAGAAGGACTCAGCCAACCCTACCTTTGTTAAGTTAAAACAAAATTATTAACTTCAATTGTCAGTGCACAATTGCCTTTAGAGAAAAAAAAATACCTTCCTTTAAAAACCTCTGAAGAGTTTGTACAACTCCCATTGTGATCAATAGATAATGTGGCTTCCTTTGAAATTTCTATATTTCATCTCCAAGCAGGAATTAAATTTCTTTTCTTGAATTATAGGGTGCCAGAACAAACTGTTGAAGTACTGAACAAGAATCACAAAATCTATCTATTTCTATCCTAGTAGGTGAACTGCAGACAAAAAAGCCCTGTAATTTAAGTAGAAATATCCCCAGACTCTAGGTAATTTTTTATTATACAACATTTGTATAAGATAGTAAAAAAAAATCCATCCCTAAAAATAAGCTTTAAAAATATTGAATTAAAATAGTCACTTTATCTGGTTATTTGGGGAAATAAATTTAGTATTGAATCAAACAGAACCACGGCTTAATTAATGTCCTCTCCTGTTATTTATATACTATCTCTCTTTAAATAAAAGTAGAACTTAAACATGCTTGAATATCACCACAATCTTGGTGAGCTCAGTTCTGTTGAGTACTTTATAATTATTCAAAAAAGGTTAAGCATTGCTTAAAATGAGTATTTCTTGCCCTCCAAGTATTACTTGGTTCAAAGCATACCAGTTTTGAAATAATGCTATGACAGAATGATAGATATTTGAGGGAATTGCCCTGTTCCTGCCTCAGCTCCTTTAACCCTTGTCATTGTGTAAATGATTGGAGCAATAAGTATCTTTTGTTAAAATACTGGACTTACCCAGCTCTTGAAGGACTTCTGAGAAAAGAGACAGTTCTTTGTTATTTAATACGCCCCTTTCATTCACACCTGAGTTTTTCATTAATGAGGTCATTTTCAGAAATCTCCAGCCACCACAGAATGGGGGGAAACTAACCAAGCTCTCTGAGAGTTTTTACCTCACACCTCTCCCTCAAGCTCTTGAGAAGAGAGAAGGAGGCTTACAGTTCAGGAGACCATGGGTGGAAATAAGTGGATCAATTCTTCCTGCATAATACAACCTCCATCAAAATCCTGAGCAGCAGGATTGAGCGAGCTTCCAGATAACTCAATGCTTGGAGATTCCTGGAGGGCAGGAAAGCCATGCCTCTCTTCTCTCATAACTTGCATAAAGCATCTCTTTATCTCTCTCCTCTGTAGCATCCATTATGATGAAGGGATAAATTTGCATAGGTACTTTTCTGAATTCAGTGAGCCACCTCTGTAATCAGACCCGGGGGTGGGGTGCTTGCGGTTGGCTAACTAAAGTGATGGAGAGGATGTGCACAGTTTTGTAAGACTGAAGTCCTCAACCTGACGATTGAAGCGCTACCTCCAGGTAGACTATTTCTGAATTGAATTGAATCAGCACACTACGACTGTTGGCTACTACAGAATTGACTGATTGGTTGCTGGAACTGCTCCTATATACTTCATAGTGCTTGGGCAACAGAGAAGGCATCTGCGTTTATTGCTGGGTGATAGAAATGAAGACACCCCTTCCTCCATTACATTGCCTTTGTCATGCTATTTTATCATAGCAACAGAAGTAACTAAGACACTGTGTTGGTTACCAGATAAGCAAAGGTGAATGAGTGACCCAACCAAAGTTTTCACAGAATTTACAACGTGTGGTTTTCTTTCACTAGCTCTAACACAAGGAAAACACTTCCCTTCCTACAGTGTTGCTATAAAGAACAAACAAGAATACCTTATTTCTCTATTGTCAGAAGTAACGGTGCTTATCTCATTGATATATGCTAATGTTAGAAATGAATGGCACCCATATAGACCTCTTAGAACAGTCTCATGGATAACTGCACCATCTTTTTCCCAAAATGAAGTATGTCTTCTTATCTGGATGCATTTCTCCATTGTTCTCTAAGTTTACAACTGTAATTTTAGAACAGAACCACTATATCCCATAAAGTATAATACATATGAGTATCCCAGTGCAGAATCTAGATGTATCCATTACTACTGATTCATTATTATTCAAGTAATAAGACTAATGAACAGAATCTACTAATACGGCAGGCCTTTCTCTTTACTCAGAAAATTACTGCAGACAGTCAGACATTTCTAAAGTATAAACCATGTGTCCATTCAAGCAAGAAGAAAAAAAACCAAACAAACAAAGACAAATTCAGACCACTAAAGGTTTACATAGTATTTAAGCAAGAATAATGTGTCTTTCACCTTGATAGATCGTAGGTATTTTTAAATCAATTCATGCTATGACAGAAAGCTAGTGAATCAGCTGCAGGCTTGTTAGGATGCGCTGTGGAGCTTTCAACCTATGTAAGCATGAATCAAGAACTCTGGGTCTTGTCAAGGCAACAAAAATCCTAGTCCAGTTAAGAAAGCAATATGAATTCTAAGCAAAGAAAGAATTCAAAATGAGAAATGGCAGAAATGTGAACTACAGCCATCATCCAGGGAGGTTTGACCCAGGTATGACGTTCTGTTTCAGTTTGTTTCTCATGAAGCACATCATACAAATTTTAAATTGTGAATTACATTTCAATTTCTAGTTCATTTCCAATAGGGCTTTAACGAAACATAAGATTCTTTCTTCAAAAACACATGTTCTATATGTGCGGAATTTAAAATATCGTGAAATATTTAACAAAACATTGATCAGTAATAATAAGTCTGTACTTTACCTATAGCTGTTCAAGTGAAATGGAATAAAACCTGTTTTTAAAACACGCTTCTATGGCAAGTACTCATGTTACCTTTTGTATGTGGAGCGTTATTACTAGTCAAAACAGTCTATTGAGATAAGCCACAAGGTATCTGAACATATAATTTAAAATATAAATAGCCCCTCAAGAATGGACTTCAACCCAACTGTGTGTTCAGTACTCATTATTGTCATAAACCAGAACAAGCAGTATCCAAATAATCAAGTACCCATTACCCATGGTTCATTAGGATGTACCAGGAACAAATGTACCAATATAGCCTGTCCCTCACTTACGGGGATGGCCTTGGCTGAATCACAATAAACAAGGCTATTCAGACATATGCCCTTTTCAATTACTCAGTACAGGAAGAGATCAAAATGTATTCAAGCAGTGGGAGTCTCTGATACTTAGAAATTTTTTTTGAAAGTACATTGGATAGGGAAGAGATTAAGTTTCAAATCCAGAGTGGAGATTTGGTTTTACATAGTAGAAAATAATAATACAACAGGGGACTCCTGAGGGTTTGTGTGTTCTGCTGGGGTTGATTTGTTAAAACTTGGTTTTCATGTAGAAAATGAATTTTGTTTGTTTGGCTCGGAGAGTATTTTATAGGATTTCAGAAGTGTACCTTTTCCCCAGGTCATATGAACACTGAGTATGGTGACCTGTGCCTGTAATCCGAGCACCAGGTTGAGAAGGGTTGCTGTGGGTTTGAGACTAGCCTGGGCTATATACATACATTCATACCTGCTTCAAAACATGTTCCTTGATTTACATGGCACTTCAGAAGATAGTGCTTGGGTTGGTAGGGTGGCTCAGCAGTTAGATAGTGGCACTTGCTTGAAGCCCTAATGACAGAAATTCAATCCATGGATCCCTGAGGTGTCAGGAAAGAAGTGGCTCTTAAGAGCTGTCCTCTGACCTCTTCAGGCACATTTTTTTTTTTGCCAGTCAACAGATTTTTATTAAGCTTTTGATGTATATGATGTGCCAGATAGTCTAAGACTTAAAGAAGCTTCATGCTTCCAATCTGCCTATGACTCCACAGGCAGATGTATGGTCATGCTTTGTAGGTACACATTGAGTGCTTCTTAATCTACTTGGCTGCTACTACAGTAGCAAGACTTTAAACAGCGCATTGTTTCTTATAGCTTGAGGAACTGAAGTTCATGATCAGGATGGACCAGGGTGCCAGTATGCTTGGGTTCCAGTAGACAATTCTTTTTATCGTCATCACTAAACTTACAGTGACAGCTCCCCTCCTCATTACTTAATTGCCTTCCAAAGACCCTCCTTACTATCACTATGGCAACAGAGACTTAGGAGTCCATAAAATATTTTAGCAGACACAAACTGATCCACAGAGAGTTGCCAGTCTTGCTCAGATCATTCTAAAAACTACCTCTGACCACTATGTTAGTGTTTCATTGCAACAACAACAACAATACATAAAATTAGGTATTAAAGAGGAAATGATTATTTTAGCTCATATTGTTGGAAGTGCAGCTCATGACCAAGTAACCCAGTTGCTTCGAGCCTGTGGCAAGGCAACACATCATAACACACATGTGAGTAAGACTGCTTAGATCACAAGCCAAGGAACAAACAGAAATGAGGAGGGGAGGCTGGTTCCCCAAACCCTCTTTACAAGCACCCCCAATGACCTAAAGGTCTTCCTGTAGGCTTCTTACAGGTTTCTACAACTTCCCAGTAGTATTACCCCAAGTCATCAGCCCTTTAACACACAGGGCTTTGGGTTGTTCATGATTCCAATTATACTAAGTATAGACACCACCAAAGGTGATTATTTTTTTTTCAGAATAATATTTGAAGGTTATTTGATGGTATTCAATTTAATAGCACTTACAAGAGTTACCAAGGTAAAATAACTAAGATGTGAGGATGCGGGGAATGATGGTTTGTTTCAACGATGCTCCTGGAAGAGTCTCTGAGACGACTCTAAAACAACTACTCAAATTGAGGGTTCACATACCGAAAACTGGCCACTTGTTTGATGATCTGTAGTGTCTACAGGGAGAACTATCGTCCTGTTCATGGTCCCACCTATTAAGTAATTTTCATTTGTTTGTTTGTTTTGCTTTTAGTAGAACTTTAAAATTTTGGCTCTTCCTGTGGTACAAACCCAAAATAAGAACAATTTTTAGACATTGGAATTCATTGTAATAAGGCCATACTTCAATGTCCCTCACACCACCAAAGGATTTTTACCTCCATAGTAGCTAAGCTAAGAGTTGACAGTTCTTCTGTGCCAAGGAATAAAGTATAGGCACGATTATTTGGATACATATTTCTTGCTATGGTCAAAGCTATTTGACTTGAGTGATTATCATAATTCTCATCCCACAGGGAACAAGTTGTATTCATTTAAGAAATGGTGTGTTTCAATGAACAATGGTTCTGCTTGGAGGGAGGCAAAGACATTAGGTAAGGGTAAGATTCTGGTTCATTGGCTGTGATGATTTTGAAAAGCATTCGTCTCAGATAAAGAGTAACTTATAAAGTCCTCTTCTTCAAAATTGATACAATAATTATAAATATCAAGCAAAACATCCTATCTCAATCTTTGCTGTTCTCTTTCATGCCACCTCTCAAATTAATTGTCTACATTTCTTTTGGCTGTATAAATAATTTTGGAATATGTAAAATGTTCTGAAAATCATAGTATAGTGTAAAAACATCAAATAAACAATCCAACTAATAGAGAGGCTGAGATAGGAGAAGCATGATTTCAAGACCATTATGTGGTACACAGCAAGACACTGTCACGTACAAACAAGCAGAAAGTGTATATGGATTACACAATATTGGACCTTTTTCTCCAATTACCAAATTACACAGACCACTGGATGACAGCCCACAAATTTCTAATTCTGCATATTTTTGCATTTCAACTGATTAGGATATGTTGGTAATATCAATTTTCATATTAAGAGATATTAAGGAAAAGTGATTGTTACTTGCTGTTAATTTTCTTGTTAGAGGTGGAATTATGATTGTGTGGGTATGTTGAAAGATTACTTTCTTGCTTCTTCTAGGGTGTAGTTTCACTCCTTGTGTTGGTGTTTTCCATCTATTATCCTTTATAGGGCAGAATTTGTGGAAAGATATTGTATAAATTTGGATTTGTCATCGAATAACTTGTTTTATCTGTCTATGGTGATTGACAGTTTTGCTGGGAAAAGTAGCCTGGGCTGGCATTTGTGTTCTCTTAGTGTCTGTATGGCATCTGTCCAGGATCTTCTAGCTTTCATAGTCTCTGGTGAGACGTCTGCTGTAATTCTGATAGGTGCCTTTATGTGTTACTTGACCTTTTCCCCTTACTGCTTTTAAAATTTTTTCTTTGTTTAGTGCATTTGGTGTTTTGATTATTATGTGACAGGAGGAATTTCTTTTCTGGTCCAGTCTATGTGGAATTCTGTAGGATTCTTGTATCTTCATGGGCATCTCTTTCTTTAGGTTAGGGAAATTTTCTTCTATAATTTTGTTGAAGATATTTACTGGCCCTTTAAGTTGGGAATCTTCACTCTTTCCTTATGTTTGGTCTTTTCATTGTGTCCTGGATTTCCTGGATGTTTTGGGTTAGGAGCTTTTTGCTTTTTGCATTTTCTTTGACTGTTGTGTCCATGTTTTCTTTTTTTAATTTTTAATATTTTTATTACATATTTTCCTCAATTACATTTCCAATGTTATCCCAAAAGTCCCCCATAGCGCCCCCCACTTCCCTACCCACCCATTCCCATTCTTTTGGCCCTGGCATTCCCCTATATTGGGGCATATAAAGTTTGCAAGTCCAATGAGCCTCTCTTTCCATTGATGGCCGACTAGACCATCTTTCGATACATATGCAGCTAGAGACAAGAGCTCCGGGGTTCTGGTTAGTACATCATGTTGTTCCAACAATAGGGTTGCAGATCCCTTTAGCTCCTTGGGTACTTTCTCTAGCTTTTCCATTGGGAGCCCTGTGATACATCCAATAGCTGACTGTGAACATCCACTCCTGTGTTTGCTAGGCCCCGGCATCGTCTCACAAGAGACAGCTATATTTGGGTCCTTTCAGCAAAATCTTGCTAGTGTATGCAATGGTGTCAGCGTTTAGAAGCTGCTTATGGGATGGATCCCTGGATACGGCAGTCTCTAAATGGTCCATCCTTTCATCACAGCTACGAACTTTGTCTCTGTAACTCCTTCACTGGGTGTTTTGTTCCCAATTCTAAGACTTTGGTCTTCATTCTTCTTGAGTTTCATGCGTTTAGCAAATTGTATCTCATATCTTGGGTATCCTAAGTTTTGGGCTAATATCCACTTATCAGTGAATACATATTGTGTGAGTTCTTTTGTGATTGTGTTACTTCACTCAAGATGATGCCCTCCAGGTCCATCCATTTGGCTAGGAATTTCATAAATTCATTCTTTTTAATAGCTGAGTAGTACTCCATTGTGTAAATGTACCATAATTTCTGTATCCATTCCTCTGTTGAGGGACATCTGGGTTCTTTCCAGCTTCTGGCTATTATAAATAGGGCTGCTATGAACATAGTGGAGCATGTATCCTTTTTACCGGTTGGGAAATCTTCTGGATATATGCCCAGGAGAGGTATTGCTGGATCCTCCGGTAGTACTATGTCCAATTTTCTGAGGAACCGCCAAACTGATTTCCAGAGTGGTTGTACAAGCTTGCAATCCCACCAACAATGGAGGAGTGTTCCTCTTTCTCCACATTCTCGCCAGCATCTGCTGTCACCTGAATTTTTGATCTTAGCCATTCTGACTGGTGTGAGGTGGAATCTCAGGGTTGTTTTGATTTGCATTTCCCTGATGATTAAGGATGTTGAACATTTTTTCAGGTGCTTCTCTGCCATTCGGTATTCCTCAGGTGAGAATTCTTTGTTCAGTTCTGAGCCCCATTTTTTAATGGGGTTATTTGACTTTCTGGAGTCCACCTTCTTGAGTTCTTTATATATATTGGATATTAGTCCCTTATCTGATTTAGGATAGGTGAAGATCCTTTCCCAATCTGTTGGTGGTTTTTTTGTCTTATTGATGGTGTCTTTAGCCTTGCAGAAGCTTTGCAGTTTCATGAGGTCCCACTTGTCAATTCTCGGTCTTATGGCACAAGCCATTACTGTTCTATTCAGGAATTTTTCCCCTGTGCCCTTATCTTCAAGGCTTTTCCCCACTTTCTCCTCTATAAGTTTCAGTGTCTCTGGTTTTATGTGAAGTTCCTTGATCCACTTAGACTTGACCTTAGTACAAGGAGATAGGAATGGATCGATTCGCATTCTTCTACATGTTAACAACCAGTTGTGCCAGCACCATTTGTTGAAAATGCTGTCTTTCTTCCACTGGATGTTTTTAGCTCCCTTGTCGAAGATCAAGTGACCGTAGGTGTGTGGGTTCCTTTCTGGGTCTTCAATTCTATTCCATTGGTCTATTTGT
This sequence comes from Mus caroli, assembly GCF_978045245.1. Taxonomy (NCBI): domain Eukaryota; kingdom Metazoa; phylum Chordata; class Mammalia; order Rodentia; family Muridae; genus Mus; species Mus caroli. Next base: position 68,127,055 of record NW_028227256.1, read on the forward strand.
CTGTCACTATACCAGTACCATGCAGTTTTTATCACAATTGCTCTGTAGTAAAGCTTTAGGTCCGGCATGGTGATTCCACCAGAGGTTCTTTTATCCTTGAGAAGAGTTTTTGCTATCCTAGGTTTTTTGTTATTCCAGATGAATTTGCAGATTGCACTTTCTAATTCGTTGAAGAATTGAGTTGGAATTTTGATGGGGATTGCATTGAATCTGTAGATTGCTTTTGGCAAGATAGCCATTTTTACAATGTTGATCCTGCCAATCCATGAGCATGGGAGATCTTTCCATCTTCTGAGATCTTCTATAATTTCTTTCTTCAGAGACTTGAAGTTTTTATTATACAGATCTTTCACTTCCTTAGTTAGAGTCACGCCAAGATATTTTATATTATTTGTGACTATTGAGAAGGGTGTTGTTTCCCTAATTTCTTTCTCAGCCTGTTTATTCTTTGTGTAGAGAAAGGCCATTGATTTGTTTGAGTTAATTTTATATCCAGCTACTTCACCGAAGCTGTTTATCAGGCTTAGGAGTTCTCTGGTGGAATTTTTAGGGTCACTTATATATACTATCATATCATCTGCAAAAAGTGATATTTTGACTTCATCTTTTCCAATTTGTATCCCTTTGATCTCCTTTTGTTGTCGAATTGCTCTGGCTAGGACTTCAAGTACAATGTTGAATAGGTATGGAGAAAGTGGACAGCCTTGTCTAGTCCCTGATTTTAGAGGGATTGCTTCAAGCTTCTCACCATTTACTTTGATGTTGGCTACTGGTTTGCTGTAGATTGCTTTTATCATGTTTAGGTATGGGCCTTGAATTCCTGATCTTTCCAAGACTTTTATCATGAATGGGTGTTGGATCTTGTCAAATGCTTTTTCCGCATCTAACGAGATGACCATGTGGTTTTTGTCTTTGAGTTTGTTTATATACTGGATTATGTTGATGGATATCTGTATATTGAACCATCCCTGCATCCCTGGGATGAAACCTACTTGGTCAGGATGGATGATTGTTTTGATGTGTTCTTGGATTCGGTTAGCAAGAACTTTATGGAGGATTTTTGCATCAATATTCATAAGGGATATTGGTCTGAAGTTTTCTATCTTTGTTGGGTCTTTTTGTGGTTTAGGTATCAGAGTAATTGTGGCTTCATAGAATGAGTTGGGTAGAGTACCTTCTGTTTCTATTTTGTGGAATAGTTTGTGAAGAACTGGGATTAGATCTTCTTTGAAGGTCTGATAGAACTCTGCACTAAACCCATCTGGTCCTGGGCTTTTTTTAGTTGGGAGACTATTAATGACTGCTTCTATTTCTTTGGGGGATATAGGGCTGTTTAGATCATTAACCTGATCTTGATTCAACTTTGGTACCTGGTATCTGTCTAGGAACTTCTCCATTTCATCCAGGTTCTCCAGTTTTGTTGAGTATAGCCTTTGGTAGAAGGATCTGATGGTGTTTTGGATGTCTTCAGGATCTGTTGTTATGTCTCCTTTTTCATTTCTGATTTTGTTAATTAGGATGCTTTCCCTGTGCCCTCTAGTGAGTCTGGCTAAGGGTTTATCTATCTTGTTGATTTTCTCAAAGAACCAGCTCCTTGATTGGTTGATTCTTTGAATAGTTCTTCTTGTTTCCACTTGATTGATTTCGCCCCTGAGTTTGATTATTTCCTGCGGTCTACTCCTCTTGGGTGAATTTGCTTCCTTTTGTTCTAGTGCTTTTAGGTGTGTTGTCAAGCTGCTAATGTGTGCTCTCTCTAGTTTCCTTTTGGAGGCACTCAGAGCTATGAGTTTTCCTCTTAGAAATGCTTTCATTGCGTCCCATAAGTTTGGGTATGTTGTGGCTTCATTTTCATTGAACTCTAAAAAGTCCTCAATTCCTTTCTTTATTCCTTCCTTGACCAAGGTATCATTGAGAAGAGTGTTGTTCAGTTTCCACGTGAAGGTTGGCTTTCTATTATTTATTTTGTTATTGAAGATCAGCCTTAGTCCATGGTGATCTGATAGGATGCATGGGACAATTTCAATATTTTTGTATCTGTTGAGGCCTGTTTTGTGACCAATTATGTGGTCAATTTTGGAGAAGGTACCATGAGGTGCTGAGAAGAAGGTATATCCTTTTGTTTTAGGATAGAATGTTCTGTAGATATCTGCCAGATCCATTTGATTCATAACTTCTGTTAGTTTCACTGTGTCCCTGTTTAGTTTCTGTTTCCATGATCTGTCCATTGGTGAAAGTGGTGTGTTGAAGTCTCCCACTATTATTGTATGAGGTGCAATGTGTGCTTTGAGATTTACTAAAGTTTCTTTAATGAATGTGGCTGCCTTTGTATTTGGAGCATAGATATTCAGGATTGATAGTTCCTCTTGGAGGATTTTACCTTTGATGAGTATGAAGTGTCCCTCCCTGTCTTTTTTAATGACTTTGGGTTGGAAGTCAATCTTATCAGATATTAGAATGGCTACTCCAGCTTGTTTCTTCCTACCATTTGCTTGGAATATTGTTTTCCAGCCTTTCATTCTGAGGTAGTGTCTATCTTTTTCTCTGAGATGAGTTTCCTGTAAGCAGCACAATGTTGGGTCTTGTTTGTGTAGCCAGTTTGTTAGTCTATGTCTTTTTATTGGGGAGTTGAGTCCATTGATATTAAGAGATATTAAGGAAAAGTAATTGTTGTTTCCTGTTATTTTTGTTGTTAAAGTTGGCATTCTGTTCTTGTGGCTGTCTTCTTTTAGGTTTGTTGAGGGATTACCTTCTTGTAGTTTCTAGGGCATGGTTCCTGTCCTTGTATTGGTTTTTTTCTGTTATTATCCTTTGAAGGGCTGGATTCGTGGAGACATAATGTGTGAATTTGGTTTTGTCGTGGAATACTTTGGTTTCTCCATCTATGTTAATTGAGAGTTTGGCTGGGTATAGTAGCCTGGGCTGGAATTTGTGTTCTTTTAGTGTCTGTATAACATCCGTCCAGGATCTTCTGGCTTTCATAGTCTCTGGTGAAAAATCTGGTGTAATTCTGATAGGCTTGCCTTTATATGTTACTTGGCCTTTTTCTCTTACTGCTTTTAGTATTCTATCTTTATTTAGTGCATTTGTTGTTCTGATTATTATGTGTCGGGAGGTATTTCTTTTCTGGTCCAGTCTATTTGGAGTTCTGTAGGCTTCTTGTATGTTCATGGGCATCTCTTTCTTTAGATTTGGGAAGTTTTCTTCTATAATTTTGTTGAAGATGTTTGCTGGTCCTTTGAGTTGAAAATCTTCATTCTCATCCACTCCTATTATCCATAGGTTTGGTCTCCTCATTGTGTCCTGTATTTCTTGGATGTTTTGAGTTAGGATCTTTTTGCATTTTACATTTTCCCTGATTGATGTGCCGATGTTCTCTATGGAATCTTCTGCACCTGAGATTCTCTCTTCCATCTCTTGTATTCTGTTGCTGATGCTGGTATCTATGGTTCCAGATTTCTTTCCTATGGTTTCTATCTCCAGTGTTGCCTCATTTTGGGTTTTCTTTATTGTGTCTACTTCCCTTTTTAGGTCTAGTATGGTTTTGTTCATTTCCCTCATCTGTTTGGATGTGTTTTCCTGTTTTTCATTAAGGACTTCTACATGTTTGATTATGTTATCCTGTTTTTCTTTAAGGATTTGTAACTCTTTAGCATTGTTCTCCTGCAATTCTTTAAGGGATTTTTGTGCTTCCTCTTTATTGTCTTCTACTTGTTTAGCAGTGTTCTCCTGTATTTCTTTAAGTGTGTTATTAAAGTCCTTCTTGAAGTCCTCTACCATCATCAGGAGATATGCTTTTAGATCCGTGTCTAGCTTTTCCGGTGTGTTGGGGTGCCCTGGACTGGGCGAAGTGGGAGTGCTGGGTTCTGATGATGGTGAGTGGTCTTGGTTTCTGTTAGTAAGATTATTACGTTTACCTTTCGCCATCTGGTAATCTCTGGGGTTAGTTGTTGTCGTTGTCACTGTTTAAAGATTGGAGGAGAAGCTGTGTTCCACTCACCAGAAGTCTCAAAATCCTGTGGCGGGGGTCGTGGGTAGCTGGCGGGTGTCAGCTGACCCTGCGCTCTAGCTACACAGGTGCCGTTCCGGCCGGATGAGGCCTGTGGCCCTACTTAGGCCGGTTTCTGCTTCCCTATCTAATGCAGTCTCAGGTCCCGCGTGCAATTGGATTGGAGCAGAAGCGGTGTTCCACTCACCAGAAGTCTTAAGATCCTGTGGCGGATGTTGTGGGTAGCTGGCGAGTGTCAGCCGACCCCGCGTCCTAGCTACCCCGGTGCTTTTCTGACCGGAAGAGGCTTGTGGCCCTACGTAGGCTGGATTTCTGCCTCCCCAACCAGAGCAGTCTCAGGTCCCGCGTGACTGGACTGGAGCAGAAGCTGTGTTCCACTCACCAGCAGTCTCAAAATCCTGTGGCGGTGGTCATGGGTAGCTGGCAGGTGTCAGCTGACCCTGCGCTCTAGCTACACCGGTGCTGTTCCGGCCGGATGAGGCCTGTGGCCCTACTCAGGCCGGTTTCTGCTTCCCTAACTCTCTCCCGTATTTCTAAGGGAGTTATTCATGTCCTTTTTAATGTCCTCTATCATCATGATGAGAAGTGACTTTAGATCTGACTCTTGCTTTTCCAGTGTGATGGTGTATCCAGGACTTGCTATGGTGGGAGAATTGGGTTCTGATGATGCCAAGTAACCTTGGTTTCTGTTGCTTATGTTTTTAATGCTTGCCTCCCCCTGTCTGGTTATCTTTAGTGCTATCTGCCCTGGCTATATCTGACTGGAGCTCATCCTTCCTGTGATCCTGGTTGTGTCAGAACTCCTCAGAGTCAAGGTGTCTCTGTGATCCTTTGATTCTGGGATCCTGGGATCCTGAGATCCTGGGTGTGTCAGCGCTTCTGGGAATCAAGCTGCCTCTGGGACCCTGAGATCCTGGTGTGACCCAGCTCCTGGGGTCCAGGGAGTGAAGCTTTCTCTGGGTGTTGTGGGACTGTGGAGTTTGTGCCCAAGGTCTGCTCAGGGCACTGTCCCAGACCAGAAGGAGCCCAGTGGGTCTGGAGAAGTTCCTGAATGCCTGGTTCTTGCTGGTCTCACTTACTCCCCGTGTTGGGACAGATGTTTTGTCCTCCTCATCTCTGATCCTATGTCTTCAAACACATTAAAAAACTTGGAGAATATGTTCCTAGTCTTTTTAAGTCAATGACTCGTCTTAAAAATTTAACCTCAAAATATACAAGTAAAGAAAAGTAATTGCTTGTAATTATTAAACATGGCTCATCATCTCTCAGCAAATAAAAGAGTTTTTCAATTTCAATAGATTTTCTTTACATTAATTTAGATTTGTAAATGTTGGAACTGAGAATGTAGATCAGTGGCAGAGTATTTGGCTCACATCTTGAGGCTTATTTGATTGATCTGCAGCACAGAAAACATGAATGCATAAAAAAGTGTTAGTTTCTTAAGATTGTTCTTTTTTAAAGATCATTTTTGTTCTCTCTCTGTGTGTGTATGTATATATATATGAAAAATAATTATAAATTATGACAATTTGAAATGCAATTATACTTTTATGGTTATTTTGAGACCAGCAAATGTTACCCTACAAAACATGCCTTTGGCATAATAATTTTATTTGAAAGCAGTTAAGAAGAGCAGATTCAAGCAAATTGCTCTGCATTCTCCCTATCTGGCTTAAGAGTAGGATATCACTATAGAAAGATAAAGGAATGGCCTCTTCCACTCTCTGCTAAAAAGTACAAGTGTTGACCACTGTGGAGAATTATTTTAATTAACTAATTTTTGTTTTTGAGACAAAGTCTACCTAACATAGCTAACATCCCTGACTTCTGGGATTACAAACCTGCATGGCCCATGGCTGGCCCTACCAAACTTAGCCTCTATCAATCTGGAAATGGTAACATAGATGTCTTTGGGACTGTTTTAGCTACTTTTCTGCAGCTGTAATAAAGAACCATGACTACAGCAAGTTATACAACAGTTTATTTTGGCTTTGGTCTTAGAGGAATGCGTGCCTGCCATGGTGGGGAGGTACTGCAGCAGGCATTCGTGACAAGGGCAGAATGTTGTGAACTGACAAGCAGGAAGCAGAGAAAACTAAGTAAAGTGGTGAGGGACTTTACTCTCAAAGTCCCCCTACCCCTACCCAAGCCCAGTGACATATTGTATATATTTACACACACACACACACACACACACACACACACATGCACACACACACACACACACACACACACACACACACCACTTCTCACTTTGATCTTGTTAATGGCTTTTGTTATACAAATCTGTGACAACCAAGAACTTAAAAGAACAAAAGAAATTCTTTCTTTATATGGTAAAATTCATATTTCCTATTAGACAAGAATAGTATTGGTATGAAACTTGTCTCTAGAAAACAACTTTTTGCTGTGTCATAATTTGACAAATAATTTGAAGTACAATGTGACAATGTTCTTGTTTTGAATTAGTATTTCTGAACTTGTCTATTAAGGGTATGTATTGATCCACTCTGGAAGTTTATCTTGAAACAATGAGTTACCATGAGAAAAATGTGAATTGAGCTTGGGTTGTTTTAATACTTTCGGGAAAATAATTAAGAATAGTTTATTAGGACTCAAACTGTTGCTGGCAAATAGGAAATCGCTGAATGAATAAGACAAGCTTCCTGAGTGGAGCCATTGATGCTTCTATCCTAAGGTTTGATCTGTATTGTGTTCTTCTTGGAACACTAATTTAGTAATTTTTTTCATTTAGAGTTCTGAGGATGTATTTGTATTTATTTGCTTTGAATAAAGGAGGCAGTCTTTAAAATTTACTCTTTATTTTACTTTACTATTTTCATTATTATCTGTCCCATATATGTTCTAGCAATATCAGACATTGTCTATCAATTCCAGTAGGAGAGTGGCTACGAGATTTTTGACATTGGTTTATGAGAAGGGCAAAATAGCCTGAGTCCTTCTCCCCAATTAATGAACATGAAAAAGTGTTATTGGTGAGGATAGGGCAAGAGAGTAACATGAATAACAAGGTGGCCTTAAAATGATTCTCAATTATTGTTAGTCTTGCTTTGAATTGAACTCATCAAAAAACTCAGCTACACACTAGGTTTAATTCATGCAAGGATCAGAAATTGGTAAGCTCCTAGAAACTTAGCTAGATCTAAAAATTACCAAATGATTTAAAAAAAGATTCCAGGGGGCTGGTGAGATGGCTCAGTGGGTAAGAGCACCTGACTGCTCTTCCGAAGGTCAGGAGTTCAAATCCCAGCAACCACATGGTGGCTCACAACCATCGGTAATGAGATCTGACTCCCTCTTCTGGAGTGTCTGAGGAAAGCTACAGTGTACTTACATATAATAAATAATAAATAAATCTTTAAAAAAAAAGATTCCAAATGGGTTTTACAACTTATGTGTGAAGAGGATGAAAAAGAAATGATAGAAAAGAGGGACCATGGAAACTTCCACGTCTTCCCTCCTAATAATCTCTATAAGTACTGAAAATATCATCTCTCATTTCATTCCATCTTTCTAATGCATTGAAATCCATGACAGCATAAATGGCAGATGTCACATTGTGCTGTAGAGAGGCTGAATACTGGGTACAGTTTCTGGTGTTTTACATATAGCTCCCACTTCCTAGAGACGTCTGAATACCTATAAATTCAGTTTCTGTTTCATGTCTCCACTTGCTGTATTTCAACTTTGTTTGTTGAACTGATCTTTCCTATATAGAAACATATTCAAGAAAACCAGTAAAGATAGACAACTATTGGGCTTCCTATCTAGATCCACCCCAATTTTCTCTTCCTCTTAAGCACTCAGCAATACTTTTAGCCTTGTATACATTGGAGAATTCTCCTCTAGATTCATCAAATCAATTGGTAATGACTTAATGATCCCCATGATTCCACAGACTCAGAATCATGGAACCTATTCTCCATTTACTGAAGAGATTATGCAGTTACACTTGCAAGTAGAGTGCACTCCTCTGAGAACCACCTACTCTGCCAAGAACCTATGCCTGTACCAAGTCCTTTATGCATTAACTGGACTCATGGATGTTTATCTATAACTTGCAGACTACCAGGGATGAGTGCCTAGTAATAGTGTGATAGTTTGAAAAGACTGTTTATGAATCACAGAAGTGGCAAACATGTGGTTATTCAGAGTCACACAATACTGTGTTATCTCTGTGCTGTGTTCACACTCGATATACTGAATTAAAGCAAATGACTCAATGCCAGCGTCTCAGTAATAGAACTTTTGAAAATCCTTGGAAATATTTAATGAACACACTGACTGATGAATGTGTTTAATGAAATACGCTGGCTCAAAAGTCCTTTATAGTGCTACAGATATGTTCCAGGGAAATTCATCAGTTGGGTCCTCAGCTCTGGAGTATGTATTATTTTACATCCTTAAAGCATTATGACTGTGACTATATTAAACATTGGAGATGACATCATCTTGATTGCTTGCAGTGAGCCCTGAAGAAAGCACAAGTGCCTTAGAAGAAGGAAACAGAAGTGTGTTCACAAAAACAGGAGAGTAGACACGAGGTAAAAAGAGATTAAAGGATGCTATGATGCCGGTTTTGAAGATATAGCAAGGAGTCACAAATCGAGACACACAAGGAGTGCTCTTCTAATATCTGGAAAGGACACTGAAACATGTTGCTCCCTAGAATTTCCCCAAAGTCTGTGCCCCTATTGGTGCTTTAGACACAGCACAGACAAACTGATTTTGTACTTTTGACCTCAAGAATTGAGAAAGAACAAATATGAGGTGTTTTAGCTCACCAAGTTGACAACAGGGATAACTATGGCAGAATTTTGATGAAGCGTGAAGGTACTTTTTTGTCTTCAACTAATAACCAAATACTTGAAGTTTCCATACGAGTATGACTGGTATTTACTGTGTCATTTTTGTTGAGATTATACCACACATGTGAACTCTGACTGACTATACCCTTCTAATCCATTATGTAGGTTTAACAAACTGGTAACATATTTTTCTAAAGTTCCATTCATGGTATACTTTAATTCACAAATTTATCTGTACATTTATTTTTAACTTAGAAGGATTTGTTCACTTAAGGAGTTTGTTCATTCTTATCTTTGTACTTATTTAAATCAACATTGAAGTGTGAAACCTGTTTCCTTTCAAAGCTATTTTAAAATGATGAGATAGGGAAACATTCACATTTTTTGTGAGCTTTACCTAGACAGTTATATGTTCCTGTATGGCTTTCCAATGTCTCTTTCCTCTACAGTGTGCTAGTCAGCTTTCCATCACTGTACCAAAATAACTAAGACAGTTCATTTAAAGGAAAGGAAGGTTTACTTTTTGTTCACAGTTCAGACACTCCATTCTACAGCCTTGTGACCCTGTTGCTTTGAACACATAAGTAGCACAGTATATCACAAAAAAAGGAAGAGTGTGGGAGACAAAGCTGCTTTACCTCAAGCAACCAGAAAGCAAGAGAGGCAGGAATAAGCCAGGGTGTCAATACTCCCTTCAAAGGCATTACTCTACTAACCTAGTGTCTATGTAAGCCTTATCTCTTCAAGTCCTAAGTGTTGACATTGACCTAGGAACATAGAATCCAAAGTGTGCACGTTGGTTATAATTACAGAATATAAATCCAGTTAAGAGGGAAAGCTGAGCCGGGCGTGGTGGCGCATGCCTTTAATCCCAGCACTCAGGAGGCAGAGGCAGGCAGATTTCTGAGCTCAAGGCCAGCCTGGTCTATAAAGTGAGTTCCAGGACAGCCAGGGCTACACAGAGAAACCCTGTCTCGAAAAACAAAACAAAACCAAAAAAAAAAAAAAAAAAGAGGGAAAGCTTGTAGCAGCAATCAGGCTGGGTTGAGTAGATCTTCACTGTGGGAACTGTAGGAGCAGGACCCATTTGAGGATAGGCTGGCTGTTGTCCACCATGTCAACATGAAGGATACTTCGTAGTTGAATATGGAAATCAGAAATCATGGTTTGCCTTGCTCTTGTTTCTAGCTGTTCTATATTGGCAAGAGAGAGAGAGAGAGAGAGAGAGCCACTGAACAAGGCACCACAGCCAGCAGTACTCCAGAAGAGACAGAATAATGTTCCTACTTAGACACTTGGTGCCTGCCCTTCCTACAGTAGGAAGCAAAGCTCAGCCACCAAGCTAACAAAACAAAACTTTGCCCATAGATGGAAAGAGTGACGAATATTGCCATTGTGAAGAGAGGAACAACAGGGCCATGGGGGAGGGTTGGCAGGGGTAGAACCAGTTGGAAAGCAAGCAGAAAATGTAAGATGTGCTGAAGAGAGACTATGTGGTTGAAAACACAATTTCAAGTGATTAGCACCCAATGTCGTAGCCAATGTGCAACCGACCAGCACCAGAAAAACGAGGTGAAACCACAAGATGGTGGACCTCACTCTTTGCAGACTTTCAGCCTGAGGCTTGGGAATTAAAGCTGTGACCATTCAAGACCTAAATGGTGTCCTGTACCATTCTTCAAAGGGCCATTGGAGGCTCTGTCTTTCTTATCACTGAAAAATTGACTTGCTGGAGAATATATATATATATATATATATATATATATATATATATACATATATATATATATTGGGGTAAAACATGAAACCCAAACTCTTACATTATATGGGGAAAGATACTGGACCTTGATGTTCTCAATAAACCCCAGCCTCTTCACTAATGCTTCTTTGTTAGGGTGACAAAAGAAAGGGGAACCTGGCAGGTCAGATAGCTCTTGCTTGGATCTGATAAACTAGATTAAGAAAAGCTGGAATCAGCCAGGAGGTGGTGGCACTAGTCTTTAATCTTACTACTCTGGTGGCAGAGGCAGGCAGATCTCTGAGTCCAAAGCTACCTGGTCTACAGGGAGGGGTCATCCAGGGATATCCAGGTCAGCCAGGGATGCACAGAGAAACCCTGTCTGGGGGTGGTGGCAGGGGGAAGAGATGAAGAAAAGTTGGACTCAGTCTATGTCAATGGATTTGTGCTTTTATTCTTTGTGTGTGTGTGTTTGTGTAATTTCTTTTTTTTTCTTTTTCCATATTTTTTAATTGGGTATTTATTTCAATTACATTTCCAATGTTATCCCAAAAGTCCCCCACAGGCCCCCCCACCCACTCCCCTACCCACCCACTCCCACTTCTTCGCCCTGGCATTCCCCTGTACTGAGGCATATAAAGTTTGCATGACCAATGGGCCTCTCTTTCCACTGATGGCCGACTAGGCCATCTTCTGATTCATATGCAGCTAGAGACACGAGCTCCAGGGTGGGTATTGGTTAGTTCATATTGTTGTTCCACCTATAGGATTGCAAATCCCTTCAGTTCCTTGAGTAATTTCCCTAGCTCCTCCATTGGGGGCCCTGTGATCCATCCAATAGCTGACTGTGAGCATCCACTTCTGTGTTTGCCAGGCCCCGCATAGTCTCAAGAGACAGCCATATTTGGGTCCTTTTAGCAAAATCTTGCAAGTGTATGCTATGGTGTCAGCGTTTGGAAGCTGATTATGGGATGGATCCCTGCATATGGCAATCACAAGATGGTCCATCCTTTCGTCACAGCTCCAAATTTTGTCTCTGTAACTCCTTCCATGGGTGTTTTGTTCCCAATTCTAAGAAGGGGCAAAGTGTCCACACTTTGCTCTTCATTCTTCTTGAGTTTCATGCTTTTAGCAAATTGTATCTTATATCTTGGGTATTCTAAATTTCTGGGCTAATATCCACTTATCAGTGAGTACATATTGTGTGAGATCTTAATTATGTATCATATATCTTAGGGCTAGAGAAACCAATCACTTTGTATTTTGGAGCAATTTTATGCATAGCATAAACTTAGGGCATTTTTAATACTGTTTTCCTCTAAAAGTGAAAAAATTTTATGTAAGGATATCAGGTTAGGAATGAAAAAAATCTCATCACATCCTGTACTGGCTAATTTTGTGTCAACTTGAAACATGCTGGAGTTATCACAGAGAAAGGAGCTTCAGTTGAGGAAACACCTTCACGAGATCCAGCTGTAAGACATTTTCTCAATTAGTGATCAAGGGGAAAAGGGCCCTTGTGGATGGTGCCATCTCTGGGCTGGTAGTCTTGGGTTCTATAAGAGAGCAGGCTGAGCAAGTCAGGGGAAGCAAGCCAGTAATGAGCATCCCTTCATGGCTTCTGCATCAGCTCCTGCTTTCTGACCTGCTTGAGTTCCAGTCCTGACTTCCTTGGTGATGAACAGCAGTATGGAAGTGTAAGCCGAATAAACCCTTTCCTCCCCAACTTGCTTCTTGGTCAAAATGTTTGTGCAGGAATAGAAACCCTAACTAAGACAAATTGGTACCAGCATAGTGGGATATTCCTATGACAGCCTGACCCATGTTTTGGGGAGGACTGTGGAACTTTGAGCCAGAAGATCCATTCGATGTTAAGAACTCTGTGGGATGTTGTGTAGGAGTTTGGAAGATAATGTTGAGAAAAGTGAAGATGGAGGCCTGGCTTGTGAAATTTCAGAGGGAAAATTAAAGACTCTTTTTAGGACCATTGCTATTTTGGATTGTGAAAATTCTGTGGTTCTGGTTAGCAGGGGCTGAAGAATCAGCTGTAATTAAAAAGATACCAGAATTACTAAAGTGAAAACTTTTCCTTACTGGGACTATTGATGCTGGTTAGCTGGAGCTAAGAAATTAGTGGTGATTAAGAAGAGACCAGCATCATTGAGGTGACATCTTCTGGGAAGTGATTTCTGAGAGCACAGAGGCTGTGTTCCAGAGATAGCCAAGGTTGTACCTTGTGCTGTGGCTGGACTTGGTAATGTATAAGAGTCACCCAGGTAGTACTGGTTTTGAAGGCATGAAGGGGTCATGCAGAGCAGCTGAGGCTCGGTACTGTGAGAGGCCATGGAAGGCAATTGGTGAAGGTGCAACCTCAGTTACAATTGATGGCCCAGGGCTGAAGGGGTCATGCAAAGGAGTCGAGGCTTGGCACCATGAGGAGAGCCTATGAGAGGCTATTGTTGAAGCCAAGTTACAGTGGAAGACAACAGCATTTTGGAGGTGCCAGTACCATGAGATAACCACCAAGAACAGCAGCAGCAGTGGAGTACAGGCAGCTGAAGCCTAGAAGACAACGTGTGGGCTACAAAGGGCATGGCTGGAGAAGTGACCCAAGCCCTTGGAGGAGCCCAGAAGATTGTGAGTTGGATCCCAGACATTGGATGATTGGAGACTGATTTTTGCTTTTGATTGTGACTGTGCCCTGATATTTTTCCCTCTTGAAGGAAGTTTTTTAGTGTAGCCCACAATTAAGAGACTTTGAATTTTAAAGTACTTTGAATTTTAAAAGATACTGGATATTTTAAAGGGATTGAATTTTTAATATGTAAAGACTGTGGGACTTTTAAAGTTATTTAGATCTTGGGGATGAATACGAACTAAGGGTTGAGGATTACTAGTGATGTGTTTGTGTGTCAAGTTGACAAGGGGTCAATTGTACTGGCTAATTTTGTGTCAACTTGACACAGCTGGAGTTATCACAGAGAAAGGAGCTTCAGTTGGGGAAATGCCTCCATGAGATCCAACTGTAAGACATTTTCTCAATTAGTGATCAAGGGGGAAAGGCCCCTTGTGGGTGGTACCATCTCTGGGCTGGTAGTCTTGGGTTCTATAAGAGAGCAGGTTGAGCAAGCCAGGGGAAGCAAACCAGTAAAGAACATCCCTCCATGGCTTCTGCATCAGCTCCTGCTTTCTGACCTGCTTGAGTTCCAGTCCTGACTTCCTTGGTGATGAACAGCAATGTGGAAGTGTAAGTTGAATAAACCCTTTCCTCCCCAACTTGCTTCTTGGTCATGATGTTTGTGCAGGAATAGAAACCCTGACTGAGACACATCCTAAAGGCAATATACAGCGAACTGACTGAAAAATACAAATTACAATTGAGAAGCAAAGAAATATATGATGTAATTGAAATAAATGATTTACATAAAACCCAACACTACAATGAATACATATCAATAAAAATGGGGAAAAGTAAGGCATATGAAAGTTTTAACTTTTGAGTACCTTTAGGTTATTAGACAAGAACTCCTTAATGTCCCCCAAAATGAATAATCTCTCTTAAGTATCAAAATTTTGGATGTGACAGATGCCAGTAATCATTTTTATACTATTTTGATAGCCAAGTTGTGAATAAAGAGTCACAACAGTTTGCTACTATGAGCTTCTGGTTAGTGTTTGGAATATCATGAGACTTCTCCTGGGGACACGTGAACCAAGATCTGTTTACCCCAGATGGAAGAAACAGTTCCACCTCAGTCTAGCTTGAGGAACCAACAAATCTCTTGGGGGTCCTATAGGCATATGGGCACAGGGTTTCTTACCAGGGCCTGCCTCTAATGGAGCTGCATCCCCATACTTGCTTCTCCAACCCCAGCATGAGTTAGGACTCGCAAAAGCTGCAGCTCTATATCCCCTACTCAGCTTGCAAGTGGCTCCACAGACTGAAGTCTCCTGTCTTTCATCAATTGGTTACAACCTATATAACCATGGGAAGGGGCCTGGAAGCTTCTTAAATTTCTCCTTGGGCCTTGTAACTTTCTTATACTTCCTGAGACTTGTAAATCTCTCTCCCTCCAGAAGAGCCCATTTCTATTCAAACATAGCAACAACAATTAAATCAGGTAATATTTATCTTAAAATGTATCCAAAAGTTCTTCTCTGCAAAATAACTGCCACTGGCCATGATCTTTTAAAGGCAAAATTTCTTTGCCTTTAAATTTGGTGTTTGATAGAAATTTGGTATTTGACCTTAACCAAGTGATTATTGGGAAAATGTATTGACTCCACACATTTTCCCATATGGTCTAATAAAACTTGAAAGTATAAAACTGTAGCATTTAAATTACTTAGGTATGTGTATGTTTGTATGCATGCATGTACTTGTGCATGTATGTGTGTGTGAGTGAGACAGAGAGGTAGAGAGACAGAAAGAGAGAGAAACAGAGACTTTTTAAAGTGAGCGGCTATTTTTCTAGACTCTGTGCCACATATTTTGGCTTAGCTGTGCCCCAATACTATTTTAGAAGGAGGATGCTGATGGATTTCAGGGTGTTGAGCTGGGGAGAGAACTCAGATGGTAAAACAGGTGCCTCACAGAATGAGGACCTGAGCCTGGTCTCCAGAACCCACTAAGCCTGCTACATGTAGTAGAGTGTACTTGTAATTCCAGCACCAGGGATAAATGAAAATTTAAAAAATAACAAATAAGAGATGATTCCTAGACAGCACTGATGCAGAATATAAACATCAGATGTAAGGACATAGCTCAGGGACAGAGTTCAGGCACTTGTCCTAGCTGAATTGTTTCTTCTCTACACAGTGAGGTGAGAGGAGAGACAAGTGCTTGCCTTTTAAAAACCCAATCTCCTTGTCTCTACTTACTGATGGGAAGAAACTTCTTTTTTCCCATACGTGTATGGCTCATATATGGTAGACACTCAATGTTAGCCAAAATGAGCCTAGCTCCAGGGAAGGCTGCTTTGTAAGAGGACGTGCACTTTTAATAAGAGGCACTTTCTCAGGGGCTACTCAGCAAATGTCAAGCCTTTTAAACTGCCGCCTAGAAAAGTCTGACACTGGCAACATTAACCTTTCAAAGCCATATTAGCATTTACTTGAAGGCTATGTTTTGCAGTGAATAACGGGCTATAGCCAAAGCCTGGTAACTTCCACTCCAACAAAACAGGTTTAATAAAAGTGTAAAATGGGTTGGTAAATTATCAGAAACCATAAGCCCCTACCTTACCACTCTGTATTAAAGAATAATGATCTATTCTCAACTCATCTTCCCTGGAATCCACTCCAATCTCTAATACCTAGAGCTCTTACAGCTCCCGGAAGCGATCATCTTTCATCTGCCCACATCCTTAGGTTCCTGTGTAGCTCCCACTCTCATTGCATCAACCTGGTGAAGCTTAATTTAAAATTGACATTTCCTTTTTTGTTTGTTTTTTGTTTTTTTTTTTTTTGTTGTTGTTGGTTGGGTTTTGTTTTTGTTTTTGTTTTGTTTTTTGAGACAAGGTTTCTCTGTATAGCCCTGGCTGTCCTGGAACTCACTCTGTAGACCAGGCTTGCCTCAAACTCAGAAATCCACCTGCCTCTGCTTCCTTAGTGCTGGGATTAAAGGCGTGCACCACCACGCATGGCTCTAAAATTGACATTTTCATTGAGCGATTTAACCCCATTTGGAAAAAAATTAATAATCAGAAAACTAGGAAGCTTTGAGAAACAGTTCTATCAAACTTGATCTATGTCTATCAAGCCATTACCCATCCTCACCGCTTTGCTAGTTGGCGTGTAGCTAACAAAGAGAGAGACAGGGCACTAAGTTCCATGTAGCGTCATGGTACTGTTATGTTGTGGAGGAGTGACATTATTGAAGCACAATGTGATTGTGATCAAGGCCCAGAATGACATACAGTTAGCAAGGGTTTCTGAACTTCTACTGAAAGAGAAAGAAGTCACCTGGGGCTAAGAAAGTCAGCCCACTGTGGGTTTGTGACCTAGATTACTGCCACAAGACAACACACTTGACAACCATGGTGAGAGCTCTGAAGAGCTGAGGTAGCAAGGGGGCAGTTAGGAGAGCTGATAGAATACCCACAGAGAAAATAACAGGGCTAGGCAGAGTATGAGGACCCTAGAGACAAACCGTTCTCCGGCTCACAGTTGTGTTCCTTCTACTTATTTGCTACAGAATTATGTGAATACATTTTTATTACTTGTATTGCAAGTAACTTCATTTCTTATTCATTTATTCCCTTATTTATTGCTTAACTAATTTTGGATGGACTGACTACAGAAAAAATGAAAGCAATAAAACAAAAACAATAAATGAAATGAAAAGGCTATAATTCACCAAAATAGACGAAATAAAGTGCATGATCGAGGCCAAGGAGAAAAATCAAACTGAAAAGGAGATATTTAAAATGTTTAATTATTTATTATAATTGAGTCACAGACTTTGGTCTGAGTTCCTGGGAATTAGAAAAAGATAGGCATCATTATATTTTAGTTTTGTTTTAATTAAGGCAGGGAGTCTTAGACTCCGTCCTTGTAATTCTTAAAAGTTTATTAGCCACCTTAAGGGACACACTGAAATTTTATCCCAAATATCATCACTGAGGAGGTTCAAAGAAAGCATTCATACTTCCAGCTTCTCAAAGAGCTTTGTCATCTAAAATGTTGCAAACCACTCAAAAAGTGACAATGACTTTACACATCAGTATATTATAAATGCACTTATACAATGGAAGACCCAGAAAGATTAGACCAAAATTAAGCAGTTGAAAAGCAAGTTAATATCAATATGTTTATTTTCTCCGTGAAGTATTTGTTTAAAACAAACAAAAGAAAGGCCCTCTGGATTTAGTAATGCTTAAAAGGTGTTTTTTTTTTTCCTGTCCTGAAAAATGGAAAATTTTTGTTGTAATAGGTTCTTCATTGCATAATAGCAATTGTCTACTAAAATTGAGAACAACCTACCCTTTGGGACCAAGCAACTAGCCTCTACTTTGTTCTATGTTTCTCTCGCCTAATGTGGGTTAAGCATTCTAAATCTGGAAATCCAAAGTGCTCCAAAATCTGAAAATTTTGAGAACTGCCCAAGCCATCACAAGTAGGAAATTCCACACCTGATCTCATATATAAGGTTGCAGTCAACATGCCCCTCACATTTTTTTCTTATGTATGAAAATCACCTGCATAAAGAACCAGTGAATTTCTATTTTTACATTTGGGTCCCACCCCCAAGATATTTGTGTATTTCAAAATCTGGGGGGAAAAATCCACAATCTAACATAAGCCTAGTTCCAGAAACTTTTGGTAATGACAGTGGGCAGATAGGGGCACTTTTAAATCATAAGAACACGTTTATATACAATGC
Source organism: Mus caroli (assembly GCF_978045245.1). NCBI lineage: Eukaryota > Metazoa > Chordata > Mammalia > Rodentia > Muridae > Mus > Mus caroli. The sequence goes on from NW_028227256.1 coordinate 68,145,012, forward strand.
CTATATACATTTACACACAAATGTGTACATAAAATATACATATTTATATTGAGGAAGGGAATCTGTACACACACCATGTAAATAGCTCAGCTTTCACCCACTGCTACAGGTTTGTTTTGGGTTAACCTCTAACCCAAGTGACCCTACTGGAGGAACACTGGGCTTAGTGATTCTAGTGTGCAACCCCAAGTACACAGGGACAGATAATAATGAAGCCAGCATGCACAGATGCAAATGATAAGACCCACACCATGAATCTCAGAGATGGGAGGATCATCCGGACCAGAGTGGCAGGATTGCAGGGCACATTTTTAAGATGTTAATCTGCTGCCTTCTTAGATCACTGGCTCTCTGAATAAAGCACATCTTTAATCCCCGTCTCTGCTCATTACCCCTTCTGGTGATAGTGTCTTAGGGTTTCTATTGTCTTAGGACCAAAAAGCAAGTTGCAGAGGAAAGGGTTTATTTGGTTTACCCTCCCAAATTATAGTGCATGGTTGGAGGAAACAGAACAGCAACTCAGTCAGGGCAGGAACCTGGAGGCAGGAGCTACTAGGAGTACATAGAGGGTAGTAATTACTGGCTTGCTTCTCATGGCTTGCCCAGCTAACCTACTTTCTTATAGAATCCAGGACCACAGCTCAGGAATGGCCCTACTAACGATGGGCTGGGCCCTCTCCCCCAGTGATCACTAATTGAGAAAATGCCCTACAGCTGGATCTCATGGAGACATCTCCTCAACTGAGACTGCTTCCTCTCTGATGGCTGTAGCTTTTGCCAAGTTGACACACAAAACCAACCAGCACAGGCAGCAAGAACTGTGGCATTCTAGGTCCAGCTAATGGACTCTCAGCCTATACTGCCAGTCCCTTTGCCCACTTACTTCTTGCCTAGCTCATGGAGGTCCCAGGTGAAATAATTTATACAGATCGGATCTAGGTTTTGCTCCAGCTCCAAATGGGCCCATCTAATAGTCAAGGTAGATGAGAACCTAGCTTAGAAATAGTGGGCCATGCTTACTTGCCTTTCCATGAGCACACATACTTATTTATACCTGTTCTATATTTTGACATATGCGCATTAATTCAGTGATTCTTTCTTGAGCATAAAGTATAGGCAAAGCTCTTTCTAGTTCAATGTGCATACACACATACATATATAGTATATTGTATGCATGTATGCATAAATAAATGTTTTCTACTAGCAAAATATTTCCAGTCTTATATGATGAAGTTAAACAAACCAGTGTTTCATATGTTCTGCCAAATGGCTATGAACCTATTTTTCTTTTTCTGCCTTAATACAATTATTGAACTCTCAATATTACATTCCATTAAGTTATCTGTGCTTATTTATTAATCACCTGTGCATAAGATAACTTTGAAAGACTCACTGGAGAAATGGCGCAAAGGTTAAGAGTATTTGCTGCTCTTGCAAAGGACCTGGGTTTAGTTCCCAGCACCTACACATTGGTTCACAACAGTCCATAATGTCAGTTTTAGGGGGACCAACACTCATGTGGGTTCCACGTGGGAACTGAGCACCCATGTGTTCCCATAGGTATATTTAAGAAACTACTCAAGCACACACACACATTGCATGCCAACAAACACTCATCACATAAAATAAGAATAAATAAATCATTTAAAAGGTAAGTTTTTACCTTTGTTCTATGTTTCTCACACCTAATGTGGGTTAAGCATTCTAAATCTGGAAATCCAAAGTGCTCCAAAATCTGAAAATTTTGAGAACTGCCCAAGCCATCACAAGTAGGAAATTCCACACCTGACCTCATATATAAGGTTGCAGTCAACATGCCACTCACATTTTTTTTCTTATGTATGAAAATCACCTGCATAAAGAACCAGTGAATTTCTATTTTTACATTTGGGTCCCATCCCCAAGATATTTCATTGTGTATTTCAAAATCTGGGGGGGAAAATCCACAATCTGACATACGTCTAGTTCCAGAAACTTTTGGTAATGACAGTGGACAGATGGGGGCCATGTTTCTTTCCTGCTGAATTGCATGCAGTTCAGTGCTGGCTGATCCATTTCACTCTCCAATCTGACACTTGTAAAATTCTATCGTATTACTTTTCCTAGCTGGGGTTGATCTAAGTGTAACCAGATCCTGATAGGTCACTGCTTAATACTCTCTCAAATCTGCCTTTCCCACTCAGAGCAAAGCCTTAAGCCTTTGTTTGTTTTTCACAAGCTTTCTTTCTCACTTAGCCTACTCCCAGGACCATGTCCATATCCACCACACTTCTTCCTGCTCACCAAACAGCTGGCTTTCTTGCAGCTGGACTCAGAAAGCATGCGTAGCTCTTTATATGACCAGCTTCCTCTTTTTCTTAAGGTATTGCTATCCTGTCCTCACAGAGGTAATTTCTGGTTTTCTGATCTAAATTAAGTATTCTCTCTTCCTTTGACAATCAATCTCCCCCACAACCTTGCTTCACGATGACTACTTCCTGTCTTGGTTTACTGTCTTCCTATTTGAGTGTATTATCCAGGATGGCAAGGATCTCTCTAGTTTACCTCAACCACTTATTCACCTACATGGGTACCTGGTACATCGTTGGTCAAAAGTGGTTTTGAATAAATGAATCAATTGCTAGATAAATGAAAATAATATTTAAGAACCCAGATATGTTGATTAACAGCTAGCCATGTGCCCATGCTTGAAATCTCAGCACTTGAGAGGTGGAAGCAGGAAGATCAGAAGATCATCTCAGTTGTACAAGGCAGGCACTGTCTCTGAATAAGCTAATGCATGACATGCTATTCCATTTCCTAATGCAGTCCCCTGAGGTAGGCTGGCAGAATTTGAAAAATGATTGGATGGTTTCCTTCAAGTACATCATTGTGGCTCAGAAAGTCACATCAAAGCAGAAATACTCATATCTAAAAGAAATAGGGCCTAGACGGAGCTCAGCAGCAGAACCCTTGTTAGTAAATCAGGACCCAGGTGTGATCCGTAGTATGACCAAGACACTCAATAAAATAAAAGAAATAAAAGAAACCACAGATCCTTGTATTATTTTTCATAAGGTAACTAGTTGCCAACTTACAAACATGTCTGGTTCCAGAGAGAAACAGATTTATAAAGACACTAATAGGAAAACTTAAACCATTTGGAAATCTTTAATTCTCCAATGTGAGCAGGCAATGATTATTTTTAATGATGACAGTTCATCGTATTTGATAGAAGTAGAAATACAGCGCCTTGGTGTCAGGCAGGAAATGAAGTCCATGCTAATGTTTGAACTACACATATTAGATATGGCACAAAATGTATTTTTTAAAGATAAGTCTCTACAGATCTACATAATTTAACTAGAGGAAATAACACACAAAATCTTTTTCCCTGGAGGAGCTAATCAATTCTTACTGAAAAAAAAAAATGAAGAAACTACTTACTTTTAATAAATAATCAAAATTCGGTTGATGAGTCTGACAGAAAGAATACTTTAACTTATGTGGGGAAATATATATTCTCTAGTGAAAACCTAAGGAAGGCTCAGATTCCCACTGAGACTGAGAAGAAAATTCAACAAGATTGTGATAAAAAGCATGAGACGTTTGTGTTGTTTTCAAGGGGGAAAATGTTTTCTGGCTTTCTGAAACCAGTCTGATCCTGTCTTTATATCTACATGGAATTACAGCTTCTGCTGAATGCCAAGCACAAGAGCACAATGTAGAGACCTGGGAGTTATGCATAAGAAATCTTCAGATTGGCTGGGAGCATGGACGGGGATGTTAAACTCACACAACTTGCTCAAGCTCAGCACTTTCGCATCCCTTTATTCCTATGGACACTTTCAAATACATTATCGTATTTGGTTTCCATAAGAACCCTTGGGAAAGCCAGAATACATTCAGCAGTATTTTACTAATAGAGAGAGCTTAGGGCAGGCTCAAAGTCACTTAGGACTGCGCTGAAATAAGTAAAATCTCTCTCCCTCTGGTTTAACTCCACTTTCTTGGTGAACAAAGTCTCTCCCTCTCCCTCTCCCTCTCCCTCTCCCTCTCCCTCTCCCTCTCCCTCTCCCTCTCCCTCTCCCTCTCCCTCTCCCTCTCCCTCTCCCCCCCTCTCTCTCCATAGAGATCATCCTTTAGTGTGCAATTGCCTTGGGAAGCTCAGCACAATTTATAAAGAGTTTGGAAAGAAAAGCCTACACCTAGAAAGGGATGCCCTTCCCAGGAGGAGGTCCCTGGACAGAAGGAGAGCTCATCCAAAGATCACCAGGAGTCTGCCTTGCCCTCCCTCTGATGGCTGACATCTTGTATGAGGAAGTCTATGTTCTTGAAACAGATAAGTTTTGACTTTCTGAAGTAATTTAAATAATCAAGCCATTGTTTAATGTTGCTAATAAAAATTAAACGAAGGTGTGAAGTAAGTAGTTAGCTAAGAAAGAGGTTAAGGACACGGAAGAGATGAGGGTCAGAGAAATGGTCTAGCCTATTTCACTGCTCTGTGTCAGACTCATCCACAAAGATACTAATTTGTGTTTTGTTTGCACTTCCACACAAATGGATCAGAAACAACTGTTTTTAAATGTTGTCTTAAGAACCCTGTTTTGCATTATCAAAGTTTCAGAGTGAGTAGAGACCTGGGATTTGGTGTGCAGAGTTAAAATATTTTATAAAAGAAAATAGACCAAGAGTGGGGATGGGCGTTAATGAGTATGAATTCAGGAGAAAGATGAAGTGTTTAGGGTTAGGGATTCTGGAAGTATCTCGCCTGCTCCTCGGGGCATCTGGGGAGGTACTGAAAGAAAGATGAAATTTCAAGACCTGTAAGTCATATAAAGTACTCAGAAATTGCTGGTTGTTTGTGAGCCTAGAGGCTGCCTGGGGCTGAGAACAAAGAAGAACAAGCCAGCACAAGCCCCGTAGTTAAAACATTCCTGGGAACAGCTTGACCATAAAGATAAAGAGGAATGTGAGGACATAACAGGGCTATCTGAACTGAGTCAACAACCATCTGGCCCGGCACCTCCCTCTGCCCATTGCTCTTTGACGCAGTTTAAAGTCATAAATTGACCAGATACTCTGCTAACATTGATAAACATCCAACTCACAGAACTCTGACACCCTGACCTGCATGTATTCTTTTGCTGACATGTAATCTTTCTGCTGATGTTTGAATAAGCCAATAGTGTGTTGCTATGCTGAATTCCCCACTCCTAAGCCCTTTACCCCATAAAAACCCCTAGCTCGAGCCTCGGGGTCCAATCCACTGTCTCCTGCGTGAGATACTTTTCGACCTGGAGCTCCGCCATTAAACTGCCTCATGCGTTTCTTTGGGTGCACTCTCTCTCTCCCGAGACTAGAGTGGGGGTCCCTGAAAGGGGGTCTTACAGTACCAGAACCTGAAAGGACAAAGCCTGGACCCAATTATCAAAGTCTGCAGCCTCCATCAGGACCTCAGTGTACAGATAACACAGTATAGAGGAGGCTCCATTTCCTTATAAGGAGAGCACTTATTTTTTTCTTTTCCTTATTTATTTATTCCCACATTTTTATTAGATATTTTCTTCATTTACATTTCAAATGCTATCTCAAAGGTCCCCTATACCCTCCCCCCACTCTGCTCCCCTACCCACCCACTCCCACTTCTTGGCCCTGGTGTTCCTCTGTACTGGGGCATATAAAGTTTGCTAGACCAAGGGGCCTCTCTTCCCAATGATGGCCAACTAGGCCATCTTCTGCTACATATGCAGCTAGAGACATGAGCTCTGGAGGTACTGGTTAGTTCATATTGTTGTTCTACCTATAGGGTTGCAGACCCCTTCAGCTCTTGGGTACTTTTTCTAGCTCCTATATTGGGGGCCCTGTGTTCCATCCTATAGATGACTGTGAGCATCCACTTCTGTGTTTGCCAGGCACTGGCAAAGCCAAGGAGAGCACTTTTGACGTGACAGGTATTCTGTTCCTTTCTCTTGCTTTCCACTGCCTTTTACCGGCTATACCACCAGCCTGTTCACCTCAGCTCATCAGAGGACTTACTGTAGTTTATAGAGTGAAGTATTGTCTGATCCTAGAATCGCAAATAAAACGAGTTAATATCCGGAAACTCAACTGTTCTAACCTTTCATTTTGATATACCCTAATAACAACAACAAAGGGAATAGCCAAAGAAAACTAAAATTCAAAAGCACTTATGCACAACATGGAAGAAACAATGAGCAGCCATTTATCTATGCCTTAGAGTTCTGGTGTATTAAGTATCACCAGGAAAGAGCAATGCATGTTTAGAAAAGGACAGGGAAGGGTACTGTGGAGGAACTTTCTCCAGTTGAGACAGTTTAACCCAGAGGGACACAACTGGACCGAGCACAAGTTTGTAATCATTTAATAAAATGAACAAAATGATTCTATGGATTTATTTTGTTTCCTTTTGTAGTGGTTGGGTGCGGGGGGGGGGGGGGGGAAGTTGAGTTGGTTGCTTGTCATGTATCTTTTGCAGGGTAGGATTTATCCTTCTAGGTGCTTATTGCTAACTGACTTCCCAGTGCTATTGTCAGGTGGCAACACCAACCTGAATCCTTTCCAGGGCACCTATGGGGCTTCCCATTGATTGTAAGAAGTCCAAACCACTCTAAAATTGGAAACTTTTTGGTACTGTTGTTCAATTTAAACTGCTATCCAATTTATTTTACAGCAAAATCTATTGCAAAAGCATTCAGTAAATTAATCTGGCCTGACTGCCACAGAGTTCTGGTGTTAGTGTATTTTCTCCCCTAGGGCGCCAGAACTGGCTGTTCATCTGCCATTCATACTAAAGGGTTTCTCGCCCACCACTTCACTAGCCTTAGGCAAACTGGAAAGTAGCTGTAGTTCATCCTAAGAACCTTCTGTTCATGTACACGTTTCCCAATTCCTTGAGAAAGTCTGTCTTGTCTTCAGCCCTAGAAATAATCACGTATTCATTGAACCTCAATAGACTCCAAAAGTGATCCCTTATGGTGTAGTTGGACGCCATGCACCTGGCCTTCAGGTTTCAAATAACCTTGGCACTGCTGGATCCACTCATAAATGAGCTGTCTTTATTTGGGCTGACTTAGCAGCAGCGTTAGAGACAGCCCTTTCCTCTTTGTTCATTTACATTATTTTCTCTCCCAGTAGCCTCCCAAACAAGTTCCTGGGCTATCTTCCATCCTGCTGATGGTCTCTTCTTGTCTCCTTCATCGATGTTTCCTCTTCTTTCAAGCATTTAGCATTGCTGGTTTCCAATGCTCAGGCTCCAATCCTCTTCTCCTTTTTACTGCATCTACTCCTGTAGTATACTCGACTCTCATTATTTGAAATATCATCCATTTGCCAGTGACCCCAAATTTGTATCTCTTATGTGGATTTTCCTCCTCTATTCTAAATTGATGTATTAAACTGTCCCCTTGAATACTTCTAAATGTTTACTACATACCTCCAACTTAAGCTAACTGAAGTCGAACTTGTTTTCCAGAAAATTCTACTTTTCCTGAAATCTTGTCCATCTCACTTGAAAGACATTTAATCATTCCACCTAACCCAAGCAAGACTTATTCAGACATTCCACAATCCTTCTTTTTCCCATCACTTGTCTAACTTCAAAGTCATCCAAAATGCAGTCATTCTTGGCTATATTAAATTACCTCATGTGGTAAAAGATAGCTTGGCACATTAAATTTTTAATTAATTCATCTGATCAAAGATGTGTGTTGTGAATTACACAGCTACAGATTGCTAACACAGTTCAGGATTCCATTAAAAAGGCAAGAAGGGAAGACTTTTGTAACATAAATGAGGAAATAAGGTAAAGAAAAGTTTGATTGTCTACTTTGGCCTAGTCAGGGGTTAGATGGTAATTTCTAATTGGATAAACTATACTAGTAAAAGGCCTTTAATTAGAACTTAATTGACAACTCCTAATTGGTAAAGACCATTACAATGAGTTGTTTCAGTTTGATTACTTAAGAAGCCAGGACTTTAAGAGTTCCCTCAGCGTGTTGGTCCCCCAGTGAACTACCCTAAAAAGCACCACTACCTTAATTGAGCTACCTCATTTCCTGTGTGACTTATTACCGTAACTTGATAACTACACTTTCCCTCATCATCATAATACTGCCATGGCTTTGGTTCCTCCAATAGCAGGTCCTTAGCAAGGATGTAAGTACCCAGAATGCGTTGTAGTGAGTGATGCAGAGGAGTAGGAACAAGGGGGAAAATTGACTTACAGATTTAATGTTCACAAATTGATTACTGTTGTGGGTAACTGGGGGTTAGTCTTGGTGAGGATCCTTTGATGATGCAACTATATCTCTGTATTGTACCATACAAAGAACAGCAGTCAACCTAAGTATTTTCAAAATTCAAAAGATTCTATAGGACACCTTTTTTTTATTTTGCAGTCAAAGGTACATGGTATAATAATTTGTGCTTTACATGGAAGAGATGTACTGGAATGACTAGAATCTTTGAATCATACAAATGGTACTAACACGCCATGAGTTTTTCTAAGGTTATCTGCTTTCCAGATCTCTTATGACTGACCAGACTATCTTAATATTTGCTACCAAAAACTTGAGATACAAAAGATTTGAGGTTCTTTGAATAAAAGGTTTGTGAAATATTTATTTTATATATGTAATATGGTGCTACAGAGTCCTTTTGAATTAACATGGCTTCTTAATCACGGAGTCCCACATCTGAATACTTTATCTAGACATCAGCATGATTTTCTACTGCAGTGGCTGGTATTAGTGATTCTACTTCTAGCTTTTAAATGTTTTTTGGTCATAAAAATCGTAATTGCTATTGGTGTCTTATTAATCTAACTCCAAGAAATACACTTTTGGAGAGAAAAAAAATCAACCAACAGATTAGAGTTCATGGAAAGATTGTGGAGCTTTTAAAATCTTAATTAAAGAAATAATTTCTTAGTTTAGCATCCAAAATAATCGACTTTATTATGGCATTTTCCTATGTATGAGTCATACTTTGTGCTAATTTGTTTCCCATCCCCCACTTTTCTGACTAACTATTATATTTTCCTGTTGGCCAAGCTTCCTTGGTTACTATATGCCTCGTGTCTGCTATACTAATAATGTCAACCTCATCTCTAATTATAAAGTGATGGCACCTGGGTTCTGTTATTCTAAAATCATATTATTTCAGTTATTACTAGGGCACTTGTTTTTATAGCTGTCCGTCCCTTCTACTGTCAGTCCTGGCCAAAACCTGACATTATTACCATTTGTTTTGCACTCCTGCCTTATTTCCTTATTGACATAATGTTTATGATTTCAGTGAAGAATATTTTATCAGGTTTCCCAAGTAACAGAAGCAGCTGGCAGGGTTCTGATCTCATGTAATAAACACATCTCTTTGAGCCTCCAGACCCTTTACTCAGGACTCTGGGGGGTGTCTTCACATCAGACCATCTTCATCTTAAGACTTCAAGGATTTATTCCAGTAGCATATGAAGACTGCTTCCAGGCACTCTTGTGTTATGTACTGAGCCAAGAAGAGAGTTGACTATCAATAGAGTCTTTCTAACAAGCTTACACCCTCACATACACTTACACATACTACAGGCATGGGGACAATATTATTCAGTATATAGACTCCAGTGCCAATCTTTCTGCAAAGTATCTTCACTGACACAATTAAAATGTTTGGTTTGAATCCTTTAGCCCAGTGAACTTGACACAAAAAAATTAATCATCACATAAGATAGCTCAAATGTCTGGCAGATAAGTCATTACTCTAGGTTACACACATACACACACACACACACACACATACATGCATGCACACACCCACGTACATCCACGCACACCCATGCAACATACACACCCTTCTATAAAGATATTAATTATAAGTAATTTTGTAATGGGACTGGTGGAATTCACTCCATAAGTCATTTAGCCAATGACCTAATAATTTCTCTTTTCTCTAATGTCTAATAGGCCAGACAACTAAATATGTTGCCCTCTTCATCCTGGAAAATTGTGTCTTTCAGATCCTATGCTTATCCTTTTCCTTTTGTTATACAAGTTAGTATTTTCCCTGCCAATAAATTTTTGTAGACAACGGGAGGCTTCATGGGACACTATTATGAGTTGAATATCCCTGCAACAAATCTGCTCTTTTTCTACAAAGGAATTCTTCTCAAGTAGCTGCTGAGAAAAGAACATTTATCTCTAGGTACTATATATTCCTCCAAGAAACTATTTGTCATTTTAACAAATCATTTATCAACTTGCTTTCTTTAGTCTGAATGAATGGAAGGAAAACACAAGATTTAGAAGTGGCTCTCAAGCTTCATTCATCTCAGGACCCAACCCATCACACTAGGACGAACAAACATCTGGATACAGGAAATGTTTCTACTACTTCGCCCCTTAGCATCTTGCTCACCCTACCCCACCTCACAGTCTAGAATTTTTTTTCCTTCTCTGTAGTTCTGCAGAGTGGCTAATCTGAATTTTTATTAGCTCATTACAAGCACCTGGGGATATAAAGTTGCTTGTTAGAATAGGTTCAAAGTCTCAGCTGGGTCCTCACTTACCCCAAAGCCAGAACCTTCATCTCCATGCTTATTGCTGTGCCCTACCTCCTACTGTCTTTAAAGCTATACTTTGGCATGCCAATGTCTATCTCAGGCTCCTTGTAAGTACCTGGGGGTGGAGGGAGGGAGGAAGAGAATGAGAAGACACACCTTACAAGTCAAATCTCCTAGGGCCTCCATCTTCTTTTATTTCCTGGTCTCAGTTTCTGGCGGACAGGACAGAGTAGCTTTCTCCTTGTCGAAACACACACAGAGAGGCCTACCCTTCAGTAGTGAATCTGCTTCTCATTCTCAAAGCAAACACTATACTCTGCTTGCCTTGGAATACCAAGTGTTATAGACTGAATGTTTTGTATCCTGAAATTCATAAACTGAAACCCCTGTCCCCAGTGAGGTGGTATTGAGAGATGGGGCCTTCCTTGGCAAGGGGTTAGTCTTGAGCCTGGTTAGCTTCTTTACAAGGTCTGAAAGACCTTATGAGCCTGGGTTCACTCTCTACTTTCCAGCAGTGAGCTCATGGTGAGAAGATAGTCATTTACAAATTGGAATTATGCCTACCATAATTGGAGCACTTGGTACTTTGATCTTAGACTTCTCACCCTCTGTAACTATGAAAGGTAAGTGTTCATCACTTAAGCCCCATCCTATGATAAGCTGTTAAAACGGCAGGGGCTAAGACAGACACCATGGGCTTCATTTTCAGGTGTGTTTACATATCCTATCACCTATGGACTGTTTAGGGCACATAGTAAGCTCAACCTCTTGAGGTTTATTTTTCTGCTCTTGGAGAAATGTTGTAGGGGGATGGGCAGAAGCTGGGGGAGTAAATCGTGAGAAGCAACTCCAGCTGCCCAAGTTTGAACCAGAACTTTCCTGCTCAAACTACATTCTACACTGTGTAATCTGAGAATAGCCCGATCTCTTTTCTTCCAAGTTTCCTTGATTCATACCATAATTTTTGTTAACTTCTTTCTCATATGGCTTCTGTCTCATAGGAAACCTGGCTGCTTCTTCAAAAACGAAAGCTGACTGTAAATTCCTCCTATAATGCATAGCAACTAGGATTCTTTTTCTGACTTTGCTTGAAACCATGTTAGCACAATCTCTATTTCTAGTACACAGGAAGAGACCTTGGTTCCTTATAATTGAATATTCAGAACTGAAATACTAGATCTTGGCAACCCTGATACTCTTTGATATCTTATATACCCAGATATTTGTTTTAGGTGGCAGAGGACATTTGAGGCATAAGATTTTGAATAATTCTCAATGAATACATCTCCAGGAAAAAAAACAAATAAAAACCATTCCCAAACAGAATAGAATCTGGCTGAGTAGCTCATACTAGCCAGGAACTCATGATTTGCCTGCCTCAGCTTCTTGAGTTTTGAGACTATAGGCATGTGCTACTATGCCAAGTCTAATATATCTTTAAAGAGTTATTTATTTTTATTTTATGTATACAAGTATGTCACCTACATTTATGTATGCATACTATCTGAGCACCTACAAAGGCCAGAAGTGAGCATCAAATCTCCTGAAACTAGAGTTACAGATGGTTGTAAGCTACAGTGTGTGATGCTAGGCACCAAAAAGGGATCCTCTGCATGACCAGCAAGTGTTATTTGCTTCTAAGCCATCTCTCCAACCCCTCATGCCAATATTTTCATTTTAACCAAACCCGCTTCCCTTCCAGACCCTGGTATTGGTATCTTAAACGTGCCTACATTTACTAGTAACGTGTAACTTAATAGATTCTTTCTGCAAACTCCTCTTTCAAACCCAAAAAAACTAAAATATCCTCAATCAGTCTATCTAGCTTTAATTCTCACAGATGAACTTCACCCCAATTAAAAATTTCCTGTTAGAGAAAAACTAAAGTCTGGATTAACCATCAGTTTCTGCTTCATTGGGTTGTCCTTCAGGCTTCCTCAACTTTGACCAATGTTTCTGATGCTACATTTGTCCTACCCTTACTTGGGTTAATACACTCTTGATCATTTTTTATTCATCTAAAGGCTGCAGTACTAATTTTATTACACTATCCAAGTTCACAAATGGCTGTGGATTCTTCATTGCGGAGGATGAAGATATACTCTTGATTCACTTCCAGGAATACGTCAGGAGTCATGACATAGAGAAGAAAGCAGTTCCATCACAGAGACAGAAACTTTTCTGTTTTGCCTTAGCTTCAACACTGATTAAATGGATAACTAAACTGACATTATTTTGGGAGCTCCTTTTACTCACACATTAGAGGAGAAACAACAATAACTAGGTTTGTTGTAAGACAAGATTTAATAAGGGAAAAGTGCTTTGGAATATATAAAACCGTAGCGGCACAAGGTAATTTTATCATTAAATAGCCTAAGTTGCTTTGGTTTTCCAATTTCAGTTGAAATTAAACAATTGAACATGAAGCATCAATCTCATAGATGGATCATGGCAGAATGAATAGTAGTGGAGAGATCAATTTAATTTAGGCTCCATCTTCTTATTATGTAGAATCCCTTTAAGAAGAGATGACTCCTTACTTATAACTTTGTTTACAAAAGGAAGACGATTCAAACAACTTTGAAAACTTGAGCCACTGATGCTGTTGGATTTTGACATACTTAAATGGGCTTCAAGAAAGTTGTATTTGTTTCATGCTAGAAAAATTATTAAAAGAAACTACGAACCAAAGTCAAATCAACAAACCCTGAAAAATCCAATCCTATAAACAAAATTTAAGCACGTCTTCTTTCTTTTTGATTAATCCTTTCATAATTTCATATATGTATGCAATATATTTGGTCAATCTACCGCCCCTCCCCTCTCTTCCTTCTTTTGGAAATTCCTTCCCCCTTTTTTGTTTTGCTTTCTGTTTTTGTTGTTGTTGTTGTTTTGTGTTTTGTTTTTGAGAAAGGGATCCTCTGTGTAAACCTTGCTGTTCTAGATTCGCTCTGTAGTCCAGACTGGTCTCAGAGTCACAGACTTTGAGCCTGCCTCTGCCTCCAGAGTTCTGGAACTAAAGGTATGCTACAACTACCCTGGAAAATCCTCTCTTAAAAGACAGTGACACTGCTAAAATTATCTTATGACTTATGCCCATGATCTGCTACAAATCCCAAGACCAGGAAGTGATATTTTCTGTACTTTCTAATTCATTATAACTAGAGTTTAAAATTCGTGTTGGCAGGTGTGTGTGTGTGTTGTTTTGTTTTTTGTTTGTTTGTTTGTTTTTGTTCTTTTAATTGAGCATTCAGTCTTTTTCTCTCTCCTTCGTCCCTGCAAGTTTGCACACCTACAGTCAACGGTAGTCCAACTGCTTGCTTAAAATGATTTCAAATCATGAATTCATGGAATGAATTCATTCCATTTGCAATCACCGGGTGAACAATCACAATATAAAGAAATCCCGTGGCAATCTTGTTTTCAGGCTGCCTTTCCATCTTAATGCCTTGGATCGCCTGGATCAAAACAGTGCCTCGGAGCAGACTGGGTGCCTTGTGGTACACCAGGGTTTTTCTATCAGGCAGGTTTGTTTATCCAAGTGAAATTTAAAGTTGTTTCAAAATCTGGTGTGTATAGCACTGGCCTCTAGAGTGAAGTCAATAAGAAAACAGTAGGATATGTGTGGTTATTTTTCCTCTTATAAAATAAAGAAGAAATATAAGCTTTATTAGTAAGAAAATAGCATTTGATGCTGGCATCCTAGTATAATAAGCAATCTGACACTAGTATCATCATATAATAACCAATCTAATAGTTCATATTGATCAATTCCAAATTAGAAGCACATATATGCAAGGGGGCTGATCATATTTTTATGGATAAGGCTATGCGATTCACAAAATTTCATTTTGTTAGGAGATTACTTTAATTCAAGGAACTGCATGTTCTGTGTTGTTTGTAGGAAGAAATTTGCACATAAAAAACGTATTAGAAGAGGGCAAGTCTGGAATGTAGATGGAGTATTTGAAACCTAGTAAGATCTGCGACAATGAAAAGGAAGAGATAAACAGCCCTGCTCCTTCTATTGGTTGGAAGAATTTATCTTCCAAGCTCCTGGGAATGCAACCGACAGACAAGTCTCAGTTCTCAGTTCCCAGTCCTCGGTAGAATTTCTACAGCTGCACAGATTAATCCTTCCCAAGGTCATCCTACATACTCAGGACAGCCTACATCTAATATATTATTGATGCAAGGGGATAAGTGTCCTTTTCCCTTGAAACAGGAGGAGTTCTAAGATTGTCTTGAAGACCCCGGAAGAGTACACCTACACCCTCTCAGTTATGCAACCGAACACCAATATGAATACTATTGTGAAGTAATTTTGAAGATGTAATTAAGATTTTTTAAAAATTTTGTAATTATATTTATGTACAGAAAATGTAGTGTACATTTAACCCAATTTAGTGGTGAGTTCTTTAGCCTTTGCCTTTTCCAGCTTGGCAATGCAGGCACAGACTTAGGACCCAGGACGCTGCCTCCCCAGTGGCAGCGGATCTTGTCATATCTGTCATTACAATTGGTGCTAATAACTTCCACCAGCTTAGCCAGAGCACTCTTGTCTTCCGAGTTAACCTGTGTGAAGGCAACAGTGGTGCATGTCTTCCTGTGGACCAGGCACCCCAGCCTGACCTTTCCCTTGATGATGCAGTAGGGCATCCCCATCTTTCAACACAGGGCAAGCAGGAAAACCACCAGCTCAATGGAGTTTATGTCATGGGCAATCACCATCAGCTGAGCCTTCTTGTTCTCCACCAAGGTGGTGACCGTATTGACCCCTGCATGGAGGACAGGTGATCTCTTAGATGGGATGTCCCCTTTGCCAGCAGCTTTCTTCTCAGCACGGGCCAGTAGCCTTTGCTTCTTCTCTTGCTTTGTCTCTGGCCTGTACTTGTGGACAAGCTTAAGCAGCTGAGTAGCTGTTGGCCTGTTCAGAGCCTGGGTGAACTGGTTAATGGCAGGAGGTACTTTGTGCCGCTTATAGAGGATGGCTCTTTGCCGCTGCAAATGCCTGATGTACCAGGGCCATTTGACGAAGCGTGTTAGATCTCTTTTGGGCTGGATATCCTGCCCGAAGTTCTTGGGCCTCTTCTCAAATAAAGGGTTGGCCACCTTCTTGGCCTCTAGTTTCTTGACGACAGCGGGGACCAGGGCCAAAATGAACCTGTTCTTCCTGTGATGGTTCATACTGACTATCAATGTTAACTTGGTAAGATTTACAATCACTTAGAAGACTCCTAGCTTGCCTATGAGTGGTAATATAGATTAGGTTAGTTGAGATTAGGAGACCAAGCCTGAATGTGGACATCACCTTCTAATGGGGTGGGGTCCCAGGCCACCTAAACTGAAGAAAGCTGGCTAAGCATGAACATTCTCCCTCTGTCTGTCCGTCTCTCTCTGTCTCCCTATCTCTGTCTGTGTCTGTGTCTGTGTCTGTCTTTGTCTCAGTCTCTCTCTGAATGTGACTACTTGGCCTAGGCTCTTACCACCACCACTTCCTCTCTATGATGCGAGTGTACACTTGAACTTCTAGTTGAAAAAATCCTTGAATTCTGAGTAAAAATATGCCCTTCCTTAGGTTGCTTTTGTCAGGTATTTATCACAGCAATGAAAAAAGATACAATACACAAAACTGGTCCTAAGAAGTGGGTGTTTTGCTGTGATGAATCTGACCATGTGGTTTTTAGACCTTGGAAATTTTTTTTTGTCAGAGTACGATTTATTAATTTTTTATTTTCTTTCAAAATTTTTTTATTAGATATTTTCTTCAAATGCTATCCTGAAAGTGTCCTATACCCTCCTCCTGCCCTGCTCCCCAACCCACCCACTCCTGCTTCCTGGCCCTGGCATTCCCCTGAACTGGGGCATATAATTTTTGGAAACCATTTTTGTGTGAGCAGTGTGGAAGAGTCCAAGCCATGGGCTAGAGAAGCCCTTGAAGGCTGAGTGCAGAGCTTAGCCTTTCTGATGGGAGTTTGGAGATAACAATAAAAGGAAGAGCAGCAAAAACCTAAGTCAAGGGGAACAAAATTCTAGCTTTTCTCAAAAAGAATCCAGATTTATCCTGCAAATGGGCTTTGCAACTAGGCCCCAGTTCCATAATTATGACTCAGAGGTTTTTAATTTGATAATAAAGTCTAGGCCTTAAGCTTTGGTTTGTTCCCGCTAGCTCGGACTCTAGTATTCCCTTTAAACCAGCCTAAGTTCTGCAGCGTGGTTGGTTGCCTCTCCTTAGCTTCAAATATCCCACTTCCTAGAGCCCAGGTAGCGAATCTTTCCATCACTTACTATCTCCCAGAGTTCCAATCTCTCTACCGGATGTCCCACCTTCTATTTCCTGCCTTTTGCTGGTAGGCCATCAGCTTTCTATTGCTAGGTGATGCTTCCACTACACAACGTCCTACCCATGCCTGGAAAATTTGACGGAGACTGAATTCAGAAGTAATGGGTATACTTTGTGCAGTTGAGGAAATCGTAAGACAGGATGACATTAAGGTCCTGCCATTGTTCTAGTCCATTGCTTTAATGGAGTAGAATCGAAGAGGAAAAGGAGTGGAAGGGACATAAGAAACTTATAAAAATTGTACAGTTGGATGAGGAAAGGAGCATGAACCACTTAAAAATGGAAACAAAGCAAGTGTGGAGAAAGCAGCTACAGACACAGAGAGGATGTATCTGTAGAGAGCTTGCTATGCTCCCATTCTTCACTTTCGGGATGACAACATTACCATGTACCATTGCATATCAGAAAGACATAATTACACTTCTTCTGATTTCACAGGGGTTGACACTTGATGAGATTGCCTGAGTCTCAGAAGAGACTCTGCTTACACTTTTGAACAATAAACTGTTAAGACTTTAGAGACTTCTAGCGATGAACTAAATGCATCTCGTTGCATGCAATGAACTTGAGAGTTTAACAATCAGCAGCAGGATGTGGCAACTTAAAAGTGAAGTGTCTTGGGTACCAAGACGACAAGGGGTACACTTTTGATAGTTTATTCTTTATTCCCAATGTAAGGGGATTTAAAAATCACCTAGGAGGCAAAAATAGGTGTTGTTTCTAGAGAAGTTTAATTGAATTAAGAAGATATATCCTATGGTTTGGGGTTCCAGATTGAATGAAATGGACAAAGTGGGTGGAAGACAAGTGTTCATCTCTGCTTCCCAACTGCAGCTGAAGTGTGACTACGAGGTTCATATTCCTGCTGTCATGGCTGTAGTTGTACTCACTAGCACACCTGCCCAACCAGGACAAACTGTAGCCTCAACTGTGAGCCCAAATATATCCTTCCTCAAGTTGCTTCTGAGGTATGTAGTCAAAGCCATGAGAAAACTAACTAATGTACTCTGTCTCAAAGACATGGCTAGAAATGTAAGAGACTGGCAGAGTCTGAGTCTAGCAGGAGGCAATACCAAATGTTCCATCTTCAGGGCCACACAAACACACACACACACACATACACACACACACACACACACACACACACACACACATCTCCAATTGATGGGGAGATCGT
The DNA here is from genome assembly GCF_978045245.1 of Mus caroli. Taxonomy (NCBI): domain Eukaryota; kingdom Metazoa; phylum Chordata; class Mammalia; order Rodentia; family Muridae; genus Mus; species Mus caroli. The sequence goes on from NW_028227256.1 coordinate 68,163,087, forward strand.
TTGTGTGTGATTTGAAGCAAACAAGAAATGAAACACAGGACTGCTGGCTTAAAAGTAAAGGGATCCATACGCCAAAACTTTCTAGCTGCTAAGAGAAAGCTGTGTAGACAGCAGCAAGAAAATGAGGACCTCAGTTTTACCGCCTTCAAGAAATAAATTTTGTCAGTGGGAGTAATGAGCTTGGGAAGCAAATTTTCCCCAGGGTGTTAAGATGAGAACCTAATGTGGTAGACACATGATTTTCACACTTTCTTGAGACCTGAGGAGAGAGCTCGGCCACTCTTTGGTATTGTTTACCAGCAAATAGAAAACTAATTGAACTCACAAACTGCTGAGGGATATAGCCAAAGTACACTGTCAGGAACCGGGAGTTCACATGGGAATAGATTTATAGAACACTGGATTAAAGGGGGCAAATACATTGCTTACTGATTCAATAGCTCCAATATAGAATCTAATAGTTGGGAAAGACCACGGGGTATGATTTTTTTGTTGTTGTTGTTGTTTTGTTTTTTGTTTTTTTGAGAAGCATGGAAAAACATGATGACCTATAATGACTATGATATTAAATACTTGAACCAACAATGCAAGTTGAAAAAATGTAGAGAATTGGACATGCTCTAAAACTTTGCCCTTCTCAGCCAATAAAGTAAATCAAAACCAGTATTGCATCTCAAAGAAATGGTGGAAATTAGTGTGAGCCCATAAGGTCTGAAGGATCCAAGGGTAATATTCCTTTCTGTGTCTCTTCTTAATACACCAGCCTTACCTCTACAGAAGCTAGACAGATCTGGAGAATGAACGCTGTCTGTCACGAAGCTCAACTCAAAATCTTCAATTTTGGCTGCTATGTCAATGTGGTCTTTTGTTTTACTTATTTATTTATTTATTTATTTACTTAATTACTCACTTACTCACTTATTTTTTAATTACTGGGCCTTGAATTCAGGGCTTTACACAGGCTAGACACTGAGCTATGTCCCCACCCCTAATGGGGTGGGAATTATAAATGAGAAGCTGAAATAATTTCATTTCTATCACTATGATTGTATGTATTTAGGAAGGATTTTCTATTTCTCTCAACTCTTGGATTATGAATTCAGAGGGAGTCTTGGTTCTCAGAGGGAAGACTCTACCTCGTAGATACCCAGGAGTCCACTATAGCTGTTGCTTAGAAACCTTAAGCTTTTCATAACCAAGGAGCAGCAAGCAAGAAATAGAGTCATCCTGTTCATAAGAATAATTGGCCCTAATAGTCAGCAAGATTGAGAACTGTTTTGACCTATTAGAGTAGTGAGGAATATATTTGGCATCTAGATAAACACTTGAATACTTCTTGGTAAACCCTTCCCCAATTTTAATGTTAAAAGACAGCATTTGAGATCTGAGAAAGGAGAAGTTACCAGGCACTGACCTCATAATCAATAAGGGGCGGGGGAGGGGGGGTCTTGACTACAGCATAAGAAACAGCTGTGAAAGAGCGGACTATCTGGATAGAAGAGCAAAACAGGACACCATGGAGCAGTTTTAGACTAGAGACTAGAGACCAAGATGAAGACTATATTTTTATTCCCATCCTCTCCCTCACACTTTCCCATGGAAAAGACGCTGGTGAGCTCCTGCAGGAACTGCCTCCAGAATTAATAAGCAATCTAAGTACCAGAAAGTATAGGCATAAGTAGGTGCTGTGGTGTACCACAGTTGAGCCCAGAAAGAGGCAGTAGCAATGGAGCCAGAAAGGAATTAAAAACAAAGAAACATATGTCAAGGAGGAACAGATCATTAGCCATTGGATGCAAGAGTGAAACACGATTATGACTTAGCTACAAGCACCTGTCCACTTGGAGGTCTGCGATGTCAATGGTACATCCATTAAGATGAATAATAAGGAGTATCAGCATAGTTTCAGGAAGAAAAACCACCAAATTCTTTTAAAACATTTTCATTATGTACATAGAGAAAAATACAACAGCATAATATATGCAAAGTTATTTAGCTAAATCATATGAAATTGCCATTTTATAGGTCAAAATGGTTAAATATTTGCAAATTTAAAGGAATTGGCCTAATAATTAAATATTGGCTTCTACATGGGAAAATTTAGTATTTTTATTAAGACATATATAGGCCATATAAGATTTTAGAAGGGTAATATCTGTCAGATTCAAAAGATAGTCTTTTGGCTAATGATATATCATTTATATTTAAGCTTCTGAAGCAAGAGCATAAGTCACATATTATTGCTTTAAGACACATTAGGGGATCTTGATGAGATTGGGGACTTTGATTTACATCAATTTTCTTGTAGAAGTTGAGACGTAATTGCCCTAAGTAGAGCATGGAAAGGTCACAGACAGCTTAATTTCTGTGCCAAAGCTTTCTAAAATATGCTATTATCTGTCATAGGAAAAAATCTGAGGACAAGTTTGGCTTCCTGTCGGGACTTGTTGTCTATCAACAACAGGCTTGTTTGCAGAACTCAAAACAGTCTGTGTGCAAATCTTAGGTCCAACCAGGGGGCAGTCTGGTAACTTTACCAGGGAAGAATGTATACCTTGCATTACAGGTTGGCTTAGTATCCTGTCGTTTTAGCTACTATATCCTGCTACTATTAGCTACTATCCTGTTTACTATAGGCATACAAAGATGGACTCAAGGTTTTGTTTGAAGAGGTAGTGCTGGAAATAACTGCTTTGAGCCTAGGAATTTTGTTTCCATTCTTTAAAAACAGAGTCAGAGTTACTAGATGTGTATTTGTGTAATCAAAGTAAGATAAGTAGCCATGACTGATGGCATGTCAAACTACTGACAAGGAAAGATAGATACATGGAAGGGTGAATACATGCAACATGATAAACAACCACAATCTTTGAAGGGTAATTAATTCTTATTAATTCTGGAGGCAGTTCCTGCAGGAGCTCACAGGCATCTTTTCCATGGGAAAAGGTCTCAGGACAGAGGCTGGGTGGGGCACCATGCTTCAGAGATGTGGAGACAACTAGTAATTCAGGTAGCACCTGGAAAGAACTAAGTTATTCTGAAGTAGTAACAATGGCAAACCAACAACCAACCAACCAACCAACCAACCAGCCAGCCAGCCAACCAGCCAACCAACCAACCAACCAACTAACCAAAGAAACCTCCATGGCACAGAATACACAAAGTTCCAGCTCATATTCCAGATCTATTGGGCCAAGATAGAGCTCTGTTCATTAATATGCTCACTCCAGGATCCAAGATGAATGGCCCAGACATGGCCAAAGGGAGTAGACAGGGTGGTGGGTCATGCACTGACCTCTTAGGTGTAAGTCCACAATAACACCCATGCCTTTTGCACTCTTACTTAGGCTTGTCTGGTGCAAGTTCAAGGTCACAGATAACTGTAAAAGAAGAGGAAACACAAATGCACAATGAACCCAGAGTAGGCTGGAGTGGGAATGGAAATTTTTGGTGAGAGGCACTAACAACAAACTAGGGTTCCTGTTTCCTAATCTGTATTGAGATAAAAGAATGGCAGTGTTGGAAGAGGTAGCTGCAGAAATGATAACAACCTAGGATAGAGCACATAAAACACAATGACTGTAGCCAGATGAAGGACGTGGATAAGGAGTTGACGTTTCAGGTGCACAACAGATTTGTTTGTTTGTTTGTTTTTGTTTTTCTAGAAATGTGGGAGAAACCATTTTCCAGCACAGAAACATAACTGCTCAGGTTTTGCTGTACACCTAACCCTTTAAAAAGTTATCACAGCTATATTTTAATGGCAATGTACAACTAATATCCCGAGCTTTTGTCCCCGCCGGCAAGAACACGCTCAGGACAACCGGAATCTTCTGCGGCAAAAGCTTTATTGCTTACTTCTTCAGGAGGCAGAGAGCGAATGGCAAAACCCCGTCCCTTTTATGGAGAATTGTCCTCCGCCTCGGACGTGTCGCTCCCTGATTGGCTGCAGCCCATCGGCCAAGTTATGCACAGATTATTTGTTTACTACTTAGAACACAGGATGTCAGCGCCATCTTGTAATGGCGAATGTGAGGGCGGCTCCTCACAAACTAACACATCGTTAAGGAGAAAATAAACCAGTTTAAGATAAAAATGAGATCAGCATCTTCGAAGACAATGATTCACCAAATCATTGATCCATGGTAATGCTGAGTAACTCCCAGGATTTCCACTCACCTCTGGGAAACCTCACTTGACTAACTTACTGGCAGGAGCTCCTCTGCTCACTAAGACAGAATTTTAAAATATACAGAAATTTACTTTGTGTTTTGACCTTTATTAAAAGTTCTGCTTTGTTATGAATTCTGTATTCCTGTTGCCTTTTTCTAGAGTCATACATATGGTTATGGTTTATCAAAACAACCATACAGCTAATGTTCAGGCACAATATTAATTTGTATGGATTTAGTATGTAAGGATGACAACTGCCACAAAGATACAAATGGAAGCAGTGGATCCAATGCAGCCACAGTGAGGAAGCTGTGGGGAGATGGTTACTCTGCAGGAAGCTGGGGGAAGATGATCGCTCTGCAGGAAGCTATTGGGAAGGATCACTCTGCAGAAGCCTATTCAAACATTGTCACAAAACAGAGAAGATGTTTTCTGTTTTTTTTTTTCCAGCTTTATATTTGATTTTTGAATTCAAATTATTCAAAAGCAAAACATGTGTTGGCTTATGGGCGATTCTTCTAGGCTCCTCCCAGGGACCTAAGCCCTTAGGTCATCATCTGCTGCCATTACCTGCCTCCAGGTGCTGTCAGTGCATAAAAAGACTGCTTGCTTCCCTCTCCCCTTCCCGTCCCCCTCCCCTCCCCCTCTCCCTCTCCCTCTCCCCCTCTTCCCCTGTCCCCCTGTCCCCCTGTCTCCCTCTCCCTCTCTTCCCCTCTTTGTCCCTCTCCCTCTCTCCCCCTCTCCCTCTCTCCCCCTCTTTGTCCCTCTCCCTCTCCCCACCTCTCCTACCCTATCTGTCCTTCTCTGTCCCCCTTTCTCTTCTCACCTTTCCTTATCTCTGACTGTTTTCCTGGTGGTGCCAGGCACCTTGAAACATTGACTAGAGAACTAATCTCCTCTACCTTTGAAACTTCAGCTAGTAGGTTAACTTCTACATTCCCTGGCATATTTTCTAGACAGACTTTGATAATTTAGGCAGATACAGAATGTAAGCATGCATCAGCTCTGCCTACATGTTTCATTTTCGTTGAGTTTAAAGTATTTTTCAGCTTTTCTATTTTCTTATGAGTATTTTTGCTTCTTCTAAGACTCATAGAATTTTTGGAAGGATGTTATTTAACTTCAAAATATGTGAGGATTTTTCCAAATACATTTTTGCTTTTGATTGCTAATTTGAATCTATTATACTCAGAGAACACAGTCTATTCAATTTTAATCCTTAATTTAATAGGAATTGTTTAATGAATCCATTTATGGTCCATCTTGGTGAATGTCCCATTTGTGCTTGGGAAGAATGTTTACTGTTATTGTTAAGTGAATTGTTATATAAATGCTTGGACCTAGTGGAGAGTAGCATTTAAATCTTTGATGTTTTCTTGGTGTTATGACTTCTATGCCCCGGGGAGAACTGCAGAAGACCTAAAGATGAGGGCTCGTGGTCTCAGCATAGCTCCATTTAATTCACTATTTTGGCTCCTGGAAAACATGGATCCAGTTAGATTAGAGTAGATTAGTATAAATTCAACCAAGGCGTCCAGCTAGTTCAAGTAGCAGCAACGCTTTCATTTGTTGAGGCTGTAGCTCTCTCTCTCTCTCTCTCTCTCTCTCTCTCTCTCTCTCTCTCTCTCTCTCTCTCCTTCCCATTCCCTCTCTGTCTCCTGCCTTCCTGTCTGCCTCTATCTCTCCCAAAAGCCTTCACTCTGAGATGGCCTTGCACTCTCCCCTCCACCAATAAACCACTTACACTAGATCTGTTGCATGGTGTAAATTTATCCTAGGCACACCCTGGCACGGCCTGCCAAGGGCATCCCCTACCCTCCTATTCCCCACCTCTGATGGCATTTTATCCTGTCATCAGGCATCCATGTGGTGTTCAGACCTACATGGAGGCAAAACACCCATACATACATGTAGAACAAACTAGAATTGTAGTTGTTGTTCCAGATCTTTATCAGCATAGAATGATATCCTCCAGGTGCACGGACTGAAGTCTAATCTAGAAAACCTAGCCCTTAAAAAAAAAATCTCTATCAGAAGCCAGCTGTGGTGGCATCTATCTTTAATTTCAGGATTTGGGAGGCAGGTGGATCTCTTGGAATTTGAGTCCAACCTGGTGTGCACAGCAAGCTCCAGATCAGCCAGGATTACATAGAGAATCCTTGTTTCAAACAATCAAATAAAAATCTCTATCAGAGCCGGGCGTGGTGGCGCACGCCTTTAATCCCAGCACTCGGGAGGCAGAGGCAGGCAGATTTCTGAGTTCGAGGCCAGCCTGGTTTACAGAGTGAGTTCCAGGACAGCCAGGGCTACACAGAAAAACCCTGTCTCAAAAAAAAAAAAAAAATCTCTATCAGAAAAGAAGATCAGAAACAGTTTGTATTCATATGAGAGAAGCTTCTCTGATTGGTTACACTTCTAAAGTAACAGTTTATTTTTCTTTTTACTGAGGAGCAACTACAGGAGCCAGTGCACTCTATTCAAACACCTTTAGCATCAATTACACACACAGCGGCTAGGTTAATTTTATACCTCTTAGCACATTTTCTAGACAGACATGGACATGACAAATGAACACACCAAAGCATCACATTAGTGTACTACATTTCTATAATTATATTACACCAACCAGACAGAACAAATGTAACAAGACAAGTTTACTAGGAGTCTAGTCTATACCAGTCTATACAAATATGTATGCTGGGGTATAGCTAGGTGGTGGGTCACATGCAAGTGACCTTAGTACTTGCAAGGCCACTGGTTTAATCACCAGCATATATATTTTTAAAGGGACCATGTTCTAGAGCCCAGATACTTTAAAAACTTTTATTATTTGGTAGTTTTTCCTACCATCATTTCTTTGGCATATTATACATGTCTCTTCAGATTATATAATATTGGAATGTTTGATTTTAAAAGTTGCTGTTTGTTGGCAACCAACAGATTGGGAAAAGATCTTTACCAATCTCACATCCGATAGAGGGCTAATATCCAACATACACAAAGAACTCAAGAAGGTAAATTCCAGAGAACCAAATAACCCTATTAAAAAATGGGGAACAGAGCTAAACAGAGAATTCTCAATTGAGGAAACTCAAATGGCTGAGAAGCACCTAAAGAAATGTTCAACGTTCTTAGTCATCAGGGAAATGCAAATCAAAACAACCGGGAGATTCTACCTCACACTTGTCAGAATGGCTAAGATCAAAAACTCAGATAACAGCAGATGCTATCGAAGATGTGGAGAGAGAGGAACACTCTTCCATTGCTGATGGAATTTCGAGCTGGTACAACCCTCTGGAAATCAGTCTGGCAGTTCCTCAGAAAATTAGACATAGTACTACTTGAGGACCCAGGTATACCACTCCTGGGCATATACTCAGAAGAATGTTCATAGCAGCCTTATTTATAAGAGCCAGAAGCTAGAAAGCACCCAGATGTCCCTCAACAGAGGAATGGATACAGAAAATGTGGTACATTTACACAGTGGAATTCTACTCAGCTATTAAAAACAATGACTTCACAAAATTCTCAGGCAAATGGATGGAACTAGAAATTATCATCCTGAATGAGGTAACTCAGTCACAAAAGAACACACACGGTATGTACTCACTGATAAGTGGATATTAGCCCAAAAGTTTGGAATACCCAAGATTCAATTCACAGACCATATGAAGCCTAAGAAGAAGGAAGACCAAAATGTGGATGCTTCAGTGCTTCTTAGAAGGGTGAACAAAATACTCACAGGAGGAATATGGAGACAAAGTGTGGAGTAGAGACTAAAAGAAAGGCCATCCAGAAACTGTCCCACTTGGGGATTCATCCCATATACAGTCAACAAACCAGGATCCTATTGTGGATGCTGGGAAGTGCTTACTGATAGAAGCCTGATATGGCTGTCTCCTGAGAGGCTCTGCCAGAGCCTGACAAATACAGAGGAAATGCTCGCAGCCAACCATTGGACTGAGCTAGGGGGTCCCCAATGGAGGAGTTGGAGAAGGGACTGAAGGCTAAAGGGGGTTTGCAGCCCCATGGAAGGAACAACCGTGTCAACAGGCCAGACTCCCCTGCCCCCAGCTCCGGGGACTGGACCACCCACCAAAGAATACACATGGAGGAATCCATGGCGCTGGCCACATGTGTGGCAGAGGATGGCCTTTTTGGATATCAGTGGGAGGAGAGGCCCTTGGGTCTGAGGGTGTTCAATGCTCCAGTGTTGGGGAATGCCAGGGAGTGGGTGGGTGGGTGGGTGGGTGGGGAGCACCCTCATAGAGGCAGGGGAGGAGGGATTGGGTGGGTGGAGGCCCGAAGGGGAAATCTGGAAAGGGGAAAATATTTGAAATGTAAATAAAGAAAATATCCAATAAAAAAAGTAAAATAAAAAGTTTTAATACAAGTTAACATCTCAGCTATTTGCTGAGATGTTAAACAGCAAAAATGCTGTTTGAGTCGCTGACTTGGGTTTCATTAAAAGTAAATCTTTAGGGGTTAGAAAGATGTTTTGGCAATTTAGAGCACTCATTGCTATACAGAGGATCCAGGTTTAGTTCCCAGCACCCAGCTGAAGGATTACAACCATCTATAATTCCAGTTCCAGGGTATCTAGTCCACTTTTCTGGCTCCGAGAACACTAGGCACACACACACACACACACACACACACACATGCATAATACATACACACATATGTTAAACTCTCATACACACAAAATTCTTTTAAAAAATTATTAAATGAACTTTGGATTGAGATTAGAAAAGAATTCTCAACAACTTCTGTGATGTTTTCTGCCATTTTCTACATGTTTGTGAGAAGGGGCATTCTCAGTGTTGACTATTATAAAATCAAAAGATCAACAATCAGAAAAACTCTGAAGATTCTCTTACATCCTAAAGTATGAAATAGTCATAATATAGGGGAATGCCAGGGCCAAAAGAATGGGAATGGGTGGGTAGGGAAGTGGGGGGCGCTATGGGGGACTTTTGGGATAGCATTGGAAATGTAACTGAGGAAAATATGTAATAAAAATTTACTAAACGCATGAAACTCAAGAAGAATGAAGACCAAAGTGTGGACACTGTGCCCCTTCTTAGAATTGGGAACAAAACACCCAGGGAAGGAGTTACAGAGACAAAGTTCGTAGCTGTGATGAAAGGATGGACCATTTAGAGACTGCCGTATCCAGGGATCCTTCCCATAAGCAGCTTCTAAACGCTGACACCATTGCATACACTAGCAAGATTTTGCTGAAAGGACCCAGATATAGCTGTCTCTTGTGAGACGATGCCGGGGCCTAGCAAACACAGGAGTGGATGTTCACAGTCAGCTATTGGATGTATCACAGGGCTCCCAATGGAGAAGCTAGAGAAAGTACCCAAGGAGCTAAAGGGATCTGCAACCCTATTGTCGGAACAACATGATGTACTAACCAGAACCCCGGAGCTCTTGTCTCTAGCTGCATATGTATCGAAAGATGGCCTAGTCGGCCATCACTGGAAAGAGAGGCCCATTGGACTTGCAAACTTTATATGCCCCAATATAGGGGAATGCCAGGGCCAAAAGAATGGGAATGGGTGGGTAGGGAAGTGGGGGGCGCTATGGGGGACTTTTGGGATAGCATTGGAAATGTAACTGAGGAAAATATGTAATAAAAATATTAAAAATTAAAAAAAAAAGCTGCAAAGAAAAAAAAACTCTGAAGATTCTCTTACATCCTAAAGTATGAAATAGTCAGCCAAAATTAATTCCTTATGCAAATAAACAGGAGAATCAACCTCATAAAATCTGTTCTTGTCTTTAATAAATGGTAAAATTGTATCTATGTCAAAGAATTAAAATAGATTTCTTTATAGTTTACATTCAGTAAATTTTTTATTTTTATACATACACACACACACACACACATATACTTACACATACATATACATATATTCCTGGGGTCACCAGTAAAGAACTCTTAAGCAGCCCTGTTCTTGAGAACCAAGAAAGAGGTCAGAGGTCAGGTTGCAGGAGTTCACTCTCTTCTCCATCAAACAAGCAATTTGGGCCATTAGGTTTGGGTTGCCAGGTGCCTTAGCTAGCTGAGCAATCTCACTGGCTGTCAAAAACCTTTGAAGAGGTTGAAAATGTGTTCCCCAGATCCTTTTCACACATGAGAGACCTCTAGGACGCTTAATTAGTACATGAGTTTCAGACTCTCAATAGAAACCCCGAATAAAGGTCTTTTACAAAGAACCATATTAGACAAGGTGTAACCTTGTTAGACAAGGTGTGGAGACATCAAAGGGATTCACAGAAAATCCACAGAATTTCTGAGAAGTTACGTCAGCACAAATATATTGCCACTGGTATGGTGTTCTTTATTAGCATTCCCAGATTTTTATCCCATGAGGCAAGAGCATTAGCAATTTCAAGTCATCCTTGGCTGCAGAATGAGTTCGTGGCCATCTTGCATGAGAGAGACTATGTCTTAAAAACAAAGAAGGCAGTGAGATGACTCAATAAACAAAGATGATTGTTAGCAAGCTGATAACCTGAGTTCAATTCCTGGAACCCACACAATTCCAGGAGAGACCCTACTACAAAAGTTGTCCCTTGACATGTCCTCATACGTGTGCCTGCATACACAATAAACAGTGAGCTAATCAACCAATCACACACAAATCAAACTTAAGTAACATTACAGCAAGGTCAGAAATAGACAAGAGGTAAAATGTATCTTGTCCCAGATAGTTTCCTTTTGAAATGAGAATATTTATTTCTGATATGTTATGTCTACCTTGCCACTGTTTTTGGGTGTATGGGGTTTGAGGCAGAGGAGAGGCCTTTTTTTAGGTTTTTACAAGTTCAGAGACATAGAGGAACAGTATTCTTGCAATTGCTCCTAGGAAACTACAATCTTGGAATCGAGACAGGTCATTTGTATTTGGATACAAAGTGAGAAGGCTTTGATCTGATGCTGTAATTGATAAATTTTAGAACAGGAGATGTGCTGAGCATAGAACAGGTTCTATGCTTAAGAATTAAGAACTACTGAAAGTCAACAGGCTGCTGTTATAACACAACCTGCCATCCTAGGTGGCCTTTTCTGTTGTTTTGTTTTGTTTTGTTTTACCTTAACAGAGATCCTCTGTAACTTCTGAAAGGCCACAGAATAGATTCCAGAAGCTTCATTCAAAAGTTTGGTTCCATGCTGGGCTGGCTATATAGGTGTGTGGTCTCTGCTACCATTCAGAATTTTCCGTGCAGTTTACTGAACTACAATACCAACTTGAAATTCCTAATTATTTTTACCTCAGTGTTTTCATTTTTTACACAATATCACAAATTGTATGGCTAGTTCCAGCACTAAGGGGCCCATACAATACCCCTTTATGGGAGTAGTATTTCTTCCAAATTAGATGAAAGTATAATTTTTGAAGCTATGTAGTTTATAACAATGTAATTTTGCTGTCTGCAAAGGTAATATTGGTTGAGGCTGACTTAGTAAAATTCTTTCAGCATATAAATATGATCAAATATACCAGACTAACTTAAAAAACTATACTGCATAATATTATAAGCTAATTCCATCACAGTTCTTAATTCTGTAGCTAGCAATAAACTTTAAGTCCAGATTCTTGAATCTTCATGTGTGCATGTCTTGTTTTTAAATTTTTTAAAGAAATATCAATATATATTAAGCAGACAGAACATGGGTTTATCATGTTTTCATTTATATATTATATATCTATATTATATATTTATATATAATATTATACAATATAATATATATAATGTATTACATATATAAATCATTTTTAATCACATTCATTCAATTACTTTTCTTGTCCCCATTCCACTCCCACCAATCACCTCCCTCATTTCCATAGTCTGCTGTTCACTTCTCTATACAATTCCTTCCCTAATTATTAACTTACAAAGAATAGAATGTAACAAACATGTCACATATCACTTCTAAGGTGAGGTTGTGCAGATCATGACTACATCTGGATCATACTTCCTTTCTCTAAGTGTTCTTTCTTCACTAAAACAAATTATGTTCTGAGATTTCTCATGGAGAGGCCCATATGGCAAAGAAATGGGAGCAACCTTTAGCACACCCCTAAGGACCGAGGATCATGGGGCACCAAATCCAATGACTTTGGAAGCCAATCTTCCCCACCTGATCATTGTAAGGATGGCAATCCGGACAGCACCTTGTTGGTAGCTGCTGAGAGGCTCTGAAGTGGAGCACACAACTAAGCAGGGACCACTAAGTCCTAACAGCACTAAATAGTTAATCTCAATTCTCATCTTAATAGGCAATAGAAGCATCTAGGAGATGGGCATCTTGGCATGTCTGCAAGGGATTACTTTGATTAGGTTAATCTCAGTGAGTAGACCCAGATGCTGTGGCTGGTACCATACACTGCATAGTGATCTTGGATCTTAGGAAGAGGAGAAATTGAGCTTAGCACAAGCATCCATCACTCTGTGATTCCTGACTGGGGACATACAGTCATCAACTGCCTTATTCCCCACCTTGATGGACTTTACCCTTGAACTGAATCAAAATAATCCCATTCTCTTAAAGTTGGTTTTGTCATGGTATTTTTATCACAAATCATGAAGAGCAATTAAGACACTAGTACAGTGAAATATCACTGTACAGTTGGAGGGTAATCTGTCCATGAAATTTTCTCATTTTGTGGGAGTGGAAAATGAATCTTAATGATGGATAAGTACATTGAACATGTCTGTGTTATATAATATGATTAATGATTTCTTTAGAATTAAAAAAAAGCTTTTGGAAACAAAAAAGAAAATAACAAAGATTTTTCAATTACATTGAGATGTTTTATTTTTCCTTTTAAAATAATGGTAAGATTTCTAAGGTGCCTAAAAAGAAAAATTATAGAATTAAAGATTCATATGGCCAGAAGGAATATGGGGATCAGCTAGTGAAATCCACTTATTTATGGAGAAGAGAATGGAAAACCTGCTTTAAATTCACTTTTCTCTCTTCTGTTGGGGGATGATCTTATGCACTGTGTATTCAGAGACTGATTTTTCTGCCCAGAGATCTGGTTGCAATCTGGATATTGGCTTTGTCAAGCATCCCCATCTCAATGTTGTGTAAAAATTGTTTTTCATCACCCCTGGTTGGTTAATAAAGAGCTGATCAGCCAATATCTGAGAGAAAAGAGGCAGGGCTTCCAGTCCCAGGTCTCAGGGTCTCTGGTGGGGACGAGAGAGAGAGAGAGAGAGAGAGAGAGAGAGAGAGAGAGAGAGAGAGAGAGAGAGAGAGATCACCAAGGGAGTTGCCATGAAGACACTGATGAAGCAGGAGCAGCCAGAGCAAGACTACAATGGCAAGTAATGGGACACATAGCTGGGAAGAAGGCAGCCATAGAAGGCTAGAATACACAGATATTTGCCCAGCTACAGTGCTTAAAGCTTATTAATAACATAAGGTCTCTCTGTCATTATTTGGAAGCTAGAGTGGACATAGAAACGCCAGAATTATTTTTACAACTTCATACCGGGAAGCAAGTCCCAATCTCACTCCCATCTCTGTAGCAAAGCACCTACTATAATCTCCTTCCCTCTCTGCCCCCATCGTAGTGGCTCACTCAGATCTTCTCCTTCAACCTTCCTCACTATCTATCCTGTTTTTCCAGCCCCCAATGTCAGCAGGCATTCCCTGGGAACCAGCCATCCAAGCCTGCCAAAGAAACAAGGCCAGAGAAGCAGGAAAGCTAACCTCATATCTCCACTCTCCTTCCTCTCTTCCAAATCCACTCCTCCAGTCTCAAACCCAGCTCTGTAGCAGACTACTGGTTGTGAACTTCCTTGCTCTCTACTTTCTCATTCTCCTTTAATCAGGAACTAAGCAAATCCTGGTGGAACATCTTACCTTTCCTTCCTCTGGTAGGATCCCTAAACTCTTGCTTCCTAATGTATCCTCGTTTCTCTGTGTCAGTTTCCAATACTTAGAAACACATTTTACCCAGAACCCCACCCCCTCTAGTGACCACACCTATAAGGTTCATAAGATTCCCCAAATAATTTTTTGGAATGGATACCTAGATTCCAGCATAAACATACAATCAATAATAGCAACAGGCAGGACAATATCTCTCCACCAAAGCCTAGAAACCCTACCACAAATGGTCCTGAGTATTGCAACATAGCTGAACCACAGGACAAAAGCCTTTATGGAAATAATACAAATCCCTAAAGAGGGAATAAATAAATCTCTGACTGCAGTATCCAGGGATCCATCCCATAATCAGCTTCTAAACGCTGACACCATTGCATACACTAGCAAGATTTTGCTGAAAGGACCCAGATATAGCTGTCTCTTGTGAGACTATGCAGGGGCCTAGCAAACACAGGAGTGGATGCTCACAGTCAGCTATTGGATATATCACAGGGCTCCCAATGGAGAAGCTAGAGAAAGTACCCAAGGAGCTAAAGGGATCTGCAACCCTATAGTTGGAACAACATGATGAACTAACCAGTACCCCGGAGCTCTTGTCTCTAGCTGCATATGTATCGAAAGATGGCCTAGTCGGCCATCACTGGAAAGAGAGGCCCATTGGACTTGCAAACTTTATATGCCCCAATATAGGGGAATGCCAGGGCCAAAAGAATGGGAATGGGAGGGTAGGGAAGTGGGGAGCGCTATGGGGGACTTTTGGGATAGCATTGGAAATGTAATTGAGGAAAATATGTAATAAAAAAAAAAGAAAATCTATGAAGACAAAAACAGTGAAAGAAAATGAATAAAACAGGTCAAGACCTGAAAGTGGAAAAAGAATCAATAAAGGAAACCCAATCTAAGGGAAATCTGGACATAAAAAATTTAGGAACTCAAACAGGAACCTTATAGGTAAGACTTACCAACAGAATGTGAGAGGTGGAGGGAAAGAATCTCAGGGACTGAAGACATGATAAAAAATATTGAAACTTCAGTCAAAGAAAGTTATATATATATATATATATATATATATATATATATATATATAATTGAAACTTCAGTCAAAAAGTGATATAATATATAATATTATATATATAATATTGAAACTTCAGTCAAAGAAAGTGATATATATATAAAATCCTGGCACAAGACAGTCAGAAAACATGGAACACTGTGAAAATATCAACCCTGAGAATAATGGGAATAGAGGAAGGAGAAGAAACCAAGATCAAAGATACAGAAAATATTTTCAATAAAACTATAAAAGAAAGTTTCCCTAACCTATACAAGGAGATTCCTATCAAGGTACAAGAAGCATACAGATTACCAATTAGGTTGGACCAGAAAGAAAGTCCCCTAAGCACATAATCGTTAAAACATTAAACATACTGAACAAATAAAGAATATTAAAAGCCACAAGGGAAAAAGATCAAGTAGCATATGAAGACAGACCTATTAGAATTACACTGGACTTCTCAATGAAGACATAAATGCCAAAAGGGCCTGTACAAATGTTCTACAGGCTCTACGAGACCACAGCTGCCAGCTCAGACTACTACATGCATCAAAACTTTCTCTATTACAATAAGTAGAGAAAATAAGACCTCCATAATAAAACCAAATTTAAGCAATATCTATCTATAAATGCAGCCCTACAGAAAACACTAAAACTAAAACCCCAACATAAAGAGATTAACCACACCCAAGAAAACATAGGGAATATATAATTAATATATTCCCAGCCCAGCATACCACCACAACAACAGTAATAGGAAAATAACAACAACAACAACAACAAAATTGATTGATATGTCTCAACATCAATGGTCTCAATTTCCCAATAAGATGACACAGACTAACAGGATGGATATGAAATTAGCATGCATCCTTCTGTTGCATTCCAGAAGAACACCTTGACATCAAGGATTGACATCACCTCAGGGTAAAAGAATGAAAAAAAGATATTCCAAGGAAATGGACCTAAGAAGCAAGCTGGGCTGGTGTAGCCATTTAAATATCTGACAAAAATAGACTTCAAGTTCTCTATCTTTGTTGGGTCTCTCTGTGATTTAGGTATCAGAGTTATTGTGGCTTCATAGAATGAATTGGGTAGAGTACCTTCTGCTTCTATTTTGTGGAATAGTTTGTGAAGAACTGGAATTAGATCTTCTTTGAAGGTTTGATAGAACGCTGCACTAAACCCATCTGGTCCTGGGCTTTTTTTGGTTGGGAGATTATTAATGACTGCTTCTATTTCTTTAGGGGATATAGGACTGTTTAGATCATTAACCTGATCCTGATTTAACTTTTGTACCTGGTATCTGTCTAGAAATTTGTCCATTTCATCCCGGTTTTCCAGTTTTGTTGAGCATAGCCTTTTGTAGAAGGATCTGATGCTGACACCATTGCATACACTAGCAAGATTTTGCTAAAAGGACCCAGATAGAGCTGTCTCTTGTGAGGCTATGCCGAGGCCTAGCAAACACAGAAGTGGATGCTCACAGTCAGTTATTGGATGGATCACAGGGCCCCCAATGGAGGAGCTAGATAAATTACCCAAGGAGCTAAAGGGGTCTGCAACCCTATAGGTGGAACAATATGAACTAACCAGTACCTCCCCCACAGAGCTCGTTTTTCTAGCTGCATATGTATCAGAAGATTGCCTAGTCGATCATCATTCGAAAGAGAGGCCCATCGGTCTTGCAAACTTTATATGCCTCCGTACAGGGGAACGCCAGGGTCAAGAAGTGGGAGGGGGTAGGGTATGGGGGGACTTTTGGGATAGCATTGGAAATGTAAATGAAGAAAATACCCAATAAAAAAATAAAATAAAAAAAATAGACTTCAAACCATACTAATTAGAAGAGATAGGGAAGGGCACATCATACTTGTCAAAAAAAAAAAAGAAAGAAAGAAAAAAGAAAAGAAAAAAGAAAAAAGAGAAAGAAAAAAAGAAAGAAAGAAAGAAAGAGAAAGAAAGAAAGAAAGAAAGAAAGAAAGAAAGAAAGAAAGAAAGAAAGAAAGAAAAGAAGAAAGGAAAAAAAGAAAAAAGAAAAATCCACAGAGGACATTGTAATTCTTAATATGCATGCATCAAATACAAGGACACCCAGGTTCATAAAAGGAACACTCCTATAGCTTAAGTTACATATTGACTCTCACACACAGATAGTAAGAGACTTCAGTACCTGACTCTTGCCAATAGACAGAACACCCAGACAAAACTAAACAGAAAAATGCTAGAGCGAGCTAATGTTATAAACCAAATGGACCTAAGATACGTTTATAGAACATTTGACCCAATCACAAAAGAATATACCTTCTTCCCAGCACCTCATAGAGCTTTCTCCAAAACTGATCACATACTCAGCCACAGAGCAAGTCTCAACAGATACAAGAAAATTGAGAGAACTCTTCTGCATCCTATCAGACCACCATGGAATTAAGCCGGATATCAACAGTAAGGACACAATGCTTACAAAGTCATGGAAACTGAACAACTCACTCCTGAATGAAAAATGAATGCAGAAGAAATAAAGACTTTCTGGAATTTAATGAAAATGAATGGCTGGGCGTGGTTGCACACCCCTTTAATCCCAGAACTCCGGAGGTAGAGGCAGGCGGATTTCTGAGTTCAAGGCCAGCCTAGTCTACAAAGCGAGTTCCAGGACAGCCAGGGCTATGCAGAGAAACCCTGTCTCAAAAAAACAAAACAAAAAATGTACAACATATGTGAATTTGTGAGACAAAATCAAGGCAGTTCTAAGAGGTAAGTTCATTGCTCTAAGTGCCTATATTAAAAAATTGGAGCGATCTCATGCTTCTAACTTAACAGGACATCGCAAAGCTCTAGACTAACAAGAAGAAATCAAACCTCAAGAGAGTAGATGGCAAAAAAATAATGAAACTCAGTACTGAAATTTGTGGGCTAGGGGGTGTGAGGGAAGAGGGGGCAGGGAGAGAGCCTGCATCCGGCCAGAGTTTCTCCTGTCCTCTGGGCAGGCAGACATGGAGGGCTGCCAGACACTTTCCACTTGGCCCCCGGTAGTCATTCAAGTCTCTCAACCAAAAAAAGGTCAGGGCCAGATGGTATTAGCTAAGCATTCTATCAGATATTCAAAGAAGAGGTAATGCCAATATACTTCAAATTATTTCACAAAATAGAAACAGACAGAAGATTGCCCAATATATTTTATGAGGCCACAGTTAAACTGTTACCCAAACTACACAAAGACCCAGCAAAGAGAATTACAGACAAATTTCCCTTATGAACATAGATGCAAAGATTCTCAATAAAGTACAAACAGAATCCAAGAACACATCAAAGACTTCATCCACTAGAATCAAGTAGGCTTCATCCCAAAGATACCTGGATGATTCAACTTAAATAAATTGTGAAATGAAGCCCACGGTATAAATAAACCGAAAGAAGAGAACCAGACGATCATAGCATTTGATTCAGAAAGGCCTTTCATGAAATCTAACACCCCTTCATGATAAAAGTCCTGGAGAGATTAGAGATACAAGGGACATACCTCAACATAACAAAGGCAGTTCACTCAGAGCCAACATCAACCTAAATGGAGAGAAACTCAAAGCAATTCCAATAAAATCCGAAATAAGACAAGGTTCTTTACATTGTCTTACTCTTTACATACCATTCTTTACATACCAATTCAACATAGTATTGAAGACTTAGCTAGAGGAACAAGGAAAATCGAGATACAAGTAGGAAAGGAAGATATCACAATATCTTTATTTGCAGATAATATAATAATATACATAAATGACCCTAAAAATTCTACCTGGAAACTCCCACAGCTGATCAACACTTTCAGTAAAGTTTCTGGATACAAAATTAACCCACAAATATCAGCAGTCCTCTTATGTTCAAATGACAAAGGGACTGAGTTTCTGAGTAACAACACAAAGAACACTTTTTACAATCGCCTCAAATAATATAAAATATCTTCGTGTAACTCTAACTAAGCAAGTGAAAGACTTGTGTGATTAAAAATTTCCAAGACATTGAAGAAAGAAATTGAAGATTTCAGAAGATGGAAAGGTTTCTAATGTTCATGGATCAAGAATATTAATATAGTAAAACTAGCCATGTTACCAAAATCAATCTATAGATTCAATGCAATCCTCATCCAAATTCCAACACAGTTTTTCACAGACTGTGAAAGGACAAATTTCAGCTCCATATAGAAACACACACACACACCAAAACAAGGCAAAATACAATAAATACAACCCCAAACACCCCAAGTTAGCTAAAACCACCCTGAATAATAAAAGAACTGCTAGTAGTCTCACTACCTCTGACTTCAAGTTACATTACAAAACGATAGTAACAAAAAGAACGTGGTATTGACACAAAAACACGCACCTGATGAATGGAATTGAAGAGCCAGACATAAATACACATACCTGTGGAAAACTGGTTTTTGATAAAGAAGCTAGAAACACACACTGGGAAAAGATACTATAGAAAAAGTGCTGGTCAAACTGGCTGACTGCATTTAGAATAATGTACATAGAATCATACTTATCACCTTGTATAAAACACAACTCTAAATGGGTCAAAAACCTCAACATCAGACCAGATATACTGGATGTGATAGGAAAGAAAGTTTCTAATAGACTTAAACTTATTGCCAGAGGAGCAAGACTTTCTGAACAGACCACCATTAGTCCAAAAACTAAGGCCAACAATTAATACATGAGAACTTATACAACTAAGAAGCTTCTTCATGGCTAAAGGCACTGTCATTTGGACAAAGTGGCAACCTACAGAATGGAGAAAGACTCCACATCTGGGAGAGGGCTAATATAAAAACTATATATAGTGAACTAAAAGAAATGTAGATATCTAAAAAACAAATAGCCCAATTTAAACATGGTATATTGATCTAAACAAAGAATTCTCAAAAGAGAAAATTCAAATTGCTGAGGAACATTTTAAAAAATGTCCACCATCCTTAGCCATCATGGAAATGTAAATCAAAACAACTCTGAGATTTTACAGACTTTAGAATAGCTAAAAATCAGTAAAACAAGCAAATGTTTATGCTCACAAGAGTGTGCAATAATGGGAACACTCACCCATTGCTGGTGGTCACTATGGAAATCAGTGTGGCAGTTTCCCAAGATATATGGAAATCAACCTACTTTAAGATCAACTATACTACTCTTGGGCATGTGTCCAATGGATGCTTCATCTTACCATAGAGATACTTGCTCAACCAATGTTCAGTGCTGCTGTGTTTATTAATAGCAACCTAGATGTCCCTAAATAGCAGAACTGATAAAGAAAATATGTTTTATTTACACAATTCTAAGAGCCAGATGGGATGGAAGACACCAAGAAAATAAGGCCCTATAAATCAATGTGAATAAAGCTAATATGAACTCAAAAAGACTGAGGCAGCATGGTACAGGGCTTGCATGTGTTTGTCACAAATGGGGTTCTAGAGCTTAAAGGAGAAGCAAACACATGCTCCCATCTCTAACCTGGAAGTAATCTTCAATTGGTAAACATTTACAAACAAAAATTTATTTCCTCCAAGGGAGTCTCACTGGGGAAACCAACTACTTCAAAGGATAGGTTGGATGTCCAGCAGTAGTTAACCTATGGAAAAGGAACTCGAGGGCAACTTGAACGTACCCAGTTTCATAATGCCATGTCAAGGCTTTTCCTTTAATATACACATTAAAGGCAAGGTTACAGGCAACTGGGAGGAATAGAGGTGGGTGTGGGTATATATTTTTCCTCAACCTACTTTTATAAGGGTTCAACCTCTCCTCTAGCCCACACGCCACCAGAGGTAGTAGGAAAGAAAGGTTACTAGGCTATGGGGGAAGTAGACCTGTTTAGAAATAGTTCTTTGGGGCAATTCCAATCTTTGTTATTCTTAGTCCAGTCTACTAGCAAACACCAGACATGAACCAGTAGCTGCAGTACAGTCCACTGAGCAGACACTACACATGAATCAGCAAGGGTAGTTTGATCCAGAAGAAATGGCAAGTCAACCAGCCTGAGACTACGCAGCAGCAAGAAGCCACAGGAACCTCACGAGAAGTTCTTTGGTGAGTTTCTCTCTATGATGTCACCACAAGCCATGTAATGTAAGGTGAACCAATGCATGCGCTGTCAGAGAAGACTTGAAGTGGAAATTTCCAGTTTGTTTGGAAAGTCAGTTATGTCAAATGATATTTTTCTGGAGTATACAGGTGAAAGGATGTCTTGCTAAAGCAGACACGTGAAGGAATGTTTTTCTGAAGCAGACACAGTGAGAGGATGTTCTGATACAGCAAACACGTGAAAGGAGCCATGATGAAGGGGTATGGATATGACTCCCCCAGACAGTGGGAGATGAGCACTGAGCTTTGTCTTGATTTTGCTCCAGTTCACTATTCTTTGCTAACAACAAGCATGTATTGGTTTACCTTTCATAATGTCGTTGCACTCAACTGTAGTAATGCTGCCATTGATAGAAACTTGCCCAATAATTGTTCGTGGGGTTCCGGCCGCAGCTTGCTTCTTCAATGGCCTCACCTCAAGCAGGTTGGTGAGCCTTGTGGTTTCCTCAGGACTGACCTACAGATGCTGGTTCATGCCTGATGTCTGCCTCCTGAGAGGACTGCACTGAAACTGCAGGTTCCTATGTGGTGTCTGCCTGCCTAGAGGACTAGTCTACAGCTGCTGAGTCGTATTTGGTATTTGCTACAAAACTCAACTGCTGCCAAAGAAGATCAAGCTCACCTTCAAAGAACCATTGGTAAACAGATCCTCTTCCCCCATGTCCTAGTAACTTTTCTCTTCCACTACCTCTGGTGGGTGGTGGGCAAGAGGAGAGGTTGAATGTTTCTTAAAAGTAGGTTTCAAAAAATTTATACCTACAAAGACTAACAAGGCAGAACAAGACAAACCAATACTCAAGCTTCCACTGTCTGTGAGGTCATATTTATATTCTTTCTAAACATCACACATTCTTTCATGTGTCTGCTATAGCAAAACATTCTTTTACCTGGATGACCCAGCAAAACATCATTTGACATAACTGACTTCCCAAAGAAACTGGAAGTTTCCACTTCAGGTAAGGGAAACTGCACTCAGGATGTTATGTGAGAAAAACTATTTTCAATAAAAGGAAAAAGCATCTCTTTTGTAATTGACTTCTAAAGTGGTTTGTGAGCTACAAGAGAAAACCAGGCTGATAACTCTGTCCTCTACCTTATTTATGAAACCAAGCAGTATAATCCAATTTAACCAACTACTTTATTCACTAGTCTTGACTTTTGGCAAACTCTTAGAAAAAAAAATCAAATCCCCTGTCAAAGGATGGAGATTTGTCACTATTGAAGATAGTCAAGGAAATTAGCTTCAGGCTCTGAAAGCAATTTCAGGAGGACTTCTCAAACTACTTTAAGCAATGTCTGTACTGTTGGAATAAATGTGTCTCCTGTCAGGGTAGCTACTTGAAAAAGATATGGCAATTTGGATCCGTAATTTCTGCTTTGTTTCCTGAACAGTGGAACCACATTATACATCAAGTGCATGGGAAGTGATAGCCATCCATTCTGCAAACAACCATAACAATAAAAATTTAAATAGTTTCAGCCAGTGCCTCAATCTTTGCGCAACAATTGACACCTAAGATTTTGAATCTTGTCTCTACAGTTTCTGCTAATGGCTATGTCTGTTGTGGTGGTTTGAATAGGAATGGCCCCCATAGACTCATGTGTGTGAATGCTTGGCCCATGGGGAGTGGCACTATTAGGAGGTGTGACCTTGTTGGAGGAACTGTGTTACTGTGGAGGTGGGCTCTGAGGTCTCATGTGGTCAAGTTACATGCAATGTGATATATAGGCCCCTGCTGCCTGAGGATCAAGATGTAGAACTTTCAGCCCCTTCCCCAGTACCATATCTGCCTGCATATCACCATGTCTTTTACCATAACAACAATGGATTGATCCTCTGAAACTGTAAGCCAGTCTCAATGAAATGTTTTCCTGTTGCCATGGTCATGGTGTCTTTGCACAGCAATAGAAACCTGAAGTCATCAATCTATCTTACCCTTACCAACAGTTCCCTTGTTAACTATCAATTTCATTAATACCATACTTCAATATCATAGTACATATAGAATTACACTTGTAGTTGTGTGGACTATCATCTTTCCAAGCCAGTCACTAAATCATGCCATATATTCCAATTTTTCTCCATTTCATACACCTCAATTTATACTTCCGATGTAACCATTTCAGTTTTATAGAAATGATCTTGAATTTTCAAAAAAACTTAAAACACCCAGCATGGTGGTGGATGCCTTTAATCCCAGCATTCAGGAGGTAGAAGCAGGTAGATCTTTGTGAGTTTGAGGCCAGCTTGGTTTACATAGTAAATTCCAGGACAGCCTGGACTATGAAGAAGAAACAAACAACAAAAAAACCTTTAGTTTCTTGGTCACCTTATTCAGTCATTTGTGGCTACTTGGAACACAAATTTTGAGATTGTTTCTATGACTTCATCTGAGGTCCATGGGAAGGAATTCCATGCTGTTCTCTGTTGTCATGATCAAAGAATACAGGGAGACACATTGTATTTGATATTCTTTTTTATTACTGCTTTGATTTTCATTGTAATACAAATTCGTCTAGGGTGGATAATCATTATCAATTTTATCTAGGAAAATAAAAGTTTTTCACATTTTGAGGGGAGAGAGCACAGATGGTTGCATTTATACCGAAATGGGGCAGGGCAGAAAATGAAGCAGAGTTACAGAGACAATCAAAGGAGCTCCAGTGTTTCCATTTTACCCTGAGTCGGCCCTAATTGGTTCTACCTGTTTCTTTATGTTGTTGCCATCATCTCTTCTCATTGTTATGGACACTGCAAACCCTGAAACATCCATATTGTCACTGTTATGTCCTCAGGATATTGGTTCCATTGTGCTAAAGCAAGTTGCTTTTTGATGTCATCATTTTCCTGAAGTGAAGGAGCATATGACTCATGGTCACAGCACATGACAGACACTCTTAGAAGGATTTTGTGATGCTGCTCGATGCTGGATTAGGAAGTAATACTACAGTGCTGTATTCTGCCCACACCTGTGGTCAGTATCCCATGCGTGAGTTGCATTATCCACCCTCCTCTGTCTAGCATGCAGACCCTGTGCCGTCTTTTTTATGCACAAGAAAGTAAATGAGCCGAATAGCAAGCAATAAAACTCAGAGTCAGCCCATAGCACCCTAGGTTGACTCTAGTGCTACCCCTTCCCCCATGCTGACCTTTCCCCCTCCTCCGAAGAGTTTCTCTCTCTCCAAACCTTCTCTCACTGTTCCTTTCTTTGTCTTATTTTCCTGCATCACTTTGATGTAGTCATTCAGAACTAAATAGAGTGCCAACCTCTGAACTAATCTATAGTATATTGCTGTGACCTGAATCCTATTTTCTCAGTTACCAATAAATTGAAATTCATTTCTCACAGCTTCCTGACATAACCTCTGGCTGGTTCATACTAAATCTTTGCAGGATCCCAGAAATATAACCTGATTTTGACTCTGGTTCACTTTCATGTTAATTTAATATGCCTCTCTAGGGGGAGTTATCCAAAGTGGCATATCTAAAGTTTTCTTAAAGTTTAAGACAATATTCCAAGATAACTTGAAAAACACCTATGCAAATTTTCACAATTCAGGGCTTTGCTTTGGTGTGTTTATTTTTTTATGAACCCATTCTGTGAGAAGTAATTGGATGTGAACATAAGATAAATCACAGCTCAAACCAGCCACTGTGAATATACCAACTGACTTGCCTAAAAATTTAACTAGTGGATTAATTATATAGCTTCAAAAATAAGTTTGGAAAAGCAAGGTATAAAAAAATGCAACTATCCATATCACTGCTTATTCAGTATGTCAATTTGTTTGTATAATTGAATATTTATCAGTGATACAACCCAACTGCCTTTTATATAGCAGGTGGGAGATTTCACATTGTGAAATATTACTGTGTGTCATAGTCACCACTGGCTTCTGCCAACGAGGACTGCATTTTCTTTTACAAATAGAACACTGGCTCTTAATTTCATGTAACAAGCTTAGTTACAGGGATTGATGAAGATCTCAGGTAGAAGACAGGACATAAATTATGTGCATTGAGACTAGAAGACAAAGACCAGAGTGGACAGCTCATTTCCACATGGTTCTGGGTTAGAGTAAGAAAATGATGTTTATACATACATCCATGTCTCCAATAAGACAGGAAGTGTTCATTAATTTACAGAGTGTTTGGTAGCTTCATTGGGAATGCTCCTTTGTTAGCCAGCTGTGTTTATTCAGAGATTCTCAATTAGTGTGCCTTTAGAAATGGTTGCCTGGTGAGGAAAAGCTTAAAGGACTTCCAAAGTGAAATTTCTGTCTGGCTTAGAGAAAATCAGTATGCTTTAAAGTGAATGAGAAGACCATCACTCTGAAAGGGCAAAGATGGATTCTAGAAAGCAGGGTGTACCTTTCTTTGAGCAAGATGGCCTAAATAGTCACATCATGTGCACATATACTATGAATGAGAACTACTGGGAGAACAATCTAAACAAGAAAACACACAAAGCTCAGCCAAAGAACAAGCATCAAACAGCAAGGGGGAAGCCTGCAGATATATAAAATATCATAGAAGGCATAGACTATCCAAAAATAAATAAATAAGCAGATAGATAAATAAATAAAGTGAGCCACAGAAGTAAATGTGTTAAGGTGACACGGTAGCTGGTAATTTTAAAGAAACAGAATAAAACCCCCCAAATCCACCACATTTACAATGATTTATATGAAAGATGGAAAATATCTAGTGAAAATGGTTCTATATGGGCACTATGATAGTGTAGAAAGCATATTGTATCTTAACAGAAATATGACTGCAGATAAAGACTGAAGCTGACAGATGGATGGTTTAAGAGATGGGGTGAATTAAAATGTCATTAAAACAAAGCAGTAGAAATGGGATTAAAAGACACACTCAAGAGCAGTGGGTCTCAGCCTTCCTAATGCTGAGACACTTTGATTCAGTTCCTCATGTTGTGATGACCCCCAATCACAATTTTTTTTACTACCTCATAACTGTAATTTTGCTACTGTTATGAATTGTAATGTAAATGTCTGTGTTTTCTCATGGTCTTTGGCAATTCCTGTGAAGGTGTGTGTGTGTGTGTGGCGGGGGGAGTTCACTGTCAAAGGGCTTGAGACCCACAGGTTGAGAACCACTGCTTAAGAGCCTCCTCACAATGCTCACAATGTCCAGTTCAATTTTGTAATCTTCTTACCAACACTTACTTCTCCCATTCCTGCCCCTGAACTAATGGATTTGGAAACTAGGAATCTCCTTTTTTGGAAATATGTGCTGAGTATTTGACCCAAGAAAGCATGAGTCATGTTTCTAGTTCTCTTTTCAGAAAAATAAGGCATCTCCTTGGTCCCTCTCTTTGGCCGTATGCCTCAAAGACAGGGAAGAAATGTCTACCTCCCTACTTCCAAGTAGGCCATAAGGAAGCTTTAATTGGATTTTATTAAGCCCATGTGATTGGATTCTGTGGTTTAGGTGCTGAGTATTCACCAAAGTTCATATAGAGAGCCTTGGTATCCAGAGTGGTAGGGTTGGAAAGTGCTGGGTACCTTTCAGAGTCAGAGTCTAGTGGGAAGCCCTTACATTACTATTTTTTAATTAATTAATTAATTAACTTTCCAAATGCTGCCCCCTCCCCACCCCCTCACAGAGACCCTCCCTTATCTCCCTCACCTTTTTCTTTGGGAGGGTGGGGTCTCCCTGGGAATCCCCTTATCCTGGTGCCTCATTGGGCGCATCCTCTCCCACTGAGGCCAGACAAAGCAGCCCTGTTGGGGAATGAATATCATAATCAGGCTACAGCTTTAGGGAGAGCCTTCTAGCTGTTGGGGTGGGCCACATGAAGACCGAGCTACATGTCTACTACATAAGTACATACCAGCAGCCTCATTTCAGTACACGTGTGTTCTTTAGTTGGTAGCTCAGTCTCTGAGAGCTCCTAGAGGTCCAGGTTAGTTGACCCTGTTGGTCTTCCTGTGGGGTTCCCACCCCCCTTTAGGGCCTCAATCCTTCCCCCAACTCTTCCATAAGAGTCCCTGACCATCATCCAATATTTGGCTGGGGGTATCTGTGTCTTGTTTCAGTCAGCTCCTGGATAGAGTCTCTCAGAGGACAGCTATGCTAGTTTCTTGTCTGCAAGCATAACAGAGTGTCATTAATAATGTCAGGGATTGGTGCTTGCCTATGGAATGAGTTTTAAGTTGAGATGGTTATTGGTTGGCCATTCCTTCAGTCTTTGTTCCATCTTTGTCCCAGCATCTCTTGTAGACAGGACCAATTTGAAGTTGAAACTTTTGTGGGTGAGTTGATGTCTTTATGCCTCCACTGGGGGTCCCACCCAACTATAGGAGGTGGCCTCTTCAGGTTCTCACTGTTAGGCATCTAGGCTAAGGTCACTGCATGGACACTTGGGAGCCTCTCCCATCTCAGGTCTCTGGGACTTCTGAAGGATTCCCCACCATCACTCCCGGTAGCTTCAGATTTCCATTCATTCTAATGGCCCTCTGGGTCTCTCTCCTGTCTCTTTCCACACCTGTAGCCCCATCTCCCTCCTTCCCTCCCTCCCTCTCCCCCTCCCTCCTTCCTTCCTTCTGCTTCTTATGACTATTTTGTTTCTCCTTCTAAGTGTGATTCAAGCATCCTCACTTTGGCTTTCTTGTTTAACTTCTTTGGGTCTGTGAGGGGTGTATCATGGGTATTCTGTACTTTATGTCTAATATCCACTTATCAGTGAGTTTATATCATGCATGTCATTTTGAGTCAGTGTTACCTCACTTAGGATGATATTTTTTAGTTCCATCCATTTGCCTGCAAAATTCAATTATGTACCACATTTTCTGTATCTATTCTTCAGTTGAGGGACATTTGGGTTGTTTCCAGCTTCTTGCTATTATGAGTAAAGCTGCTATGAACATAGTGGATAATGTGTTCTTATGGTATGGTAGAACATCTTTTGGGTGTATGCCCAGGAATAGTATAGCTAGATCTTCAGGTGGAACTATTTCCAGTTTTCTGAGAAACTGCTAGATCAATTTCCAGAGTGGTTGTACAAATTTGCAATCCCACCATCAATGGAGGAGCGTTCCCCTTTCTCCACATCCTCACCAACACGTGCTGTCAGTCACTTGAATTATTGCTTTTGGTAAGATGACCATTTTCACTATGTAATTTTACCAATCCAATACCATGGGAGATCTTTCCATCTTCTGAGATTTTCTTCAATTTCTTTCTTTAGATACTTGAAGTTCTTGTCATACAGAACTTTCACTTGCTTAGTTAGAACTACACCAAAATATTTTACATTATTTGTGGCTATTGTGAAGGGTCTTGTTTCCCTAATTACTTTCTCTGCCCATTTATCATTGGTATAAAGGAAGGCTACTGATTTCTTTGAGTTAATTTTGTATCTGCCCACTTTGCTTAAGTTGTTTATCAGCTGTAGGAGTTCTCTGGTAGAATTTTGGGGATTGTTTATAGAAACTATCATATTATCTGGGCATAATAATACCTTGACTTCTTTCTTTCTAATTTGTATCCCCTTCATCTCCTTTTGTCGTCTTATTGCTCTAGCTAGAACTTTGAGTACTACATTGAGTAGCTAGGAAGAGAATGGGCAGCCTCGTCTTGTCCCTGATTTTAGTGGGATTGCTTCATTTTTTCTCCATTTAATTTGATGTTGGCTATTAGCTTGCCATATATTGTTTTATTATGTTTATGTAGGTGCCTTGAATCCCTAATCTTTTAACATGAAGGAATGTTGGATTTTGTCAAAGGCTTTTTCAGCATCTAAAGAGATGATCATGTGATTTGTTTTCTTTCAGTCTGTCTATATAGCAGATTAGATTGATGATTTCTATATATTGAACCACCCCTGCATCCCTGGAATGAAGCCTACTTGATTATGATGAATGATGTTTTTGATGTGTTCTTAGATTTGGTTTGTGAGAATTTTATTGAGTTTTTTCATTGATGTTTGTAAGTGAAATTGGCCTGAAGTTCTCTTTCTTTTTGAGTCTTTGTGTACTTTAGGTATCAAGGTTACTGTGGTTTCATAGAATGAATTAGGTAGTGTTCCTTCTCTTTCAATTTTGTGGAATAGTTTGAGGAGTATTGGTATTAGTTCTTTGAAAGTCTGGTAGAATTTTGCACTAGAACCACCTGGTCCTGGGCTTTTTTGGTTGAGAGACTTTTAAGGACTGCTCCTATTTCCTTAGGTGTTACAGACCTATTTAGATAGTTTATCTAGTCTTAATTTAAATTTGGTAAGAGGTATCTGTCTAGAAATTCATCTATTTCATTTAGATTTTCCAGTTTTAAGGAGTACAGGCTTTTGAAGTAAGACCTAGTGATTTTTTTTTTTTATTTCTGCAGTTTCTGTAGTTATCTCTTCCTTTTCCTTTCTGATTTTGTTCATTTGGATACTGTCTCTGTGCCCTCTGGTTAGTTTGGCTAAGGGTTTGTCTATCTTGTTGATTTTCTCAATGAAATAGGTCTTGGTTTGGTTGATTCTTTGGACAGTTCTCTTTGTTTCTAATTGGTTAATTTCAGCCCCGAGTTTGTATGGACCCTTGGAAAGACTCTTCTCCTCCCTTCTCCTCCCTCCTCCTCCCTCCTCCTCTCCTTCTCCCCCTCCCCTCTCCTTCCATCCCTTCTCCTAGTCCTTCTCTTTCTCTGCTACCTTCTGTTCCTGTTTCAGATCTGACCATTTGGTCCTTCAGATTTTCTAATTTTGTTCTTTGTTTCGACTTTTTCTACTTGGGGATAAAATAATATATGAATTTAACCACTTTTTATCCCTCATGTTTGATTATTTTTAACGTGGATTTTCAATGTGTTATTTTTTATTTATTTGTTATTTTTAATGTGTTATTTTTTTTTTACCTTTTATGCAGAACAGCTCAGGATAGGCACAATCCTAAGCCTTGATTCCTTGTTTTTCTAACACTGTATATCTAAGATATGGTTAAATATTAACAGATAAGTCTCTCCCCCATTCTCTGGATAGTAGTCACTCCAGGTTTATTTTTATTGTTATTGTTGTGTTTTATTAGTACTTAACATACAAAATAACTGATTTCATTGTAACCCTTTTTCATAGATACCAGTGTATCATGGTCATATCTACAATCCCCAATACCCTCTGTCATCACACTTATAACAAATATGTTTATGTATGGTAAAAGCATTACTTACACAGCCTGAACCGTGAAGAACATGAAAACAAAAATTACTGTTTACACACTTTAGATCAGTCTATACCATTTCTGATATCTCTAACCCATATTTCTAAAATGAGTATGAAATGGGATTGTAAACACTACCAAAAGGCTATTTTTTCTGTCTCTTATAAGTGTTGCTATATAAGGATTTTATTAAGTTCTAAGCTAATCAGTCAATACTGCTGGAATCCAGCAACCAGTAGCTCTCTGGATCATATTTCCTGGTTTTACCTCTTGAGAACAATTGTCCTTTTCTCTCACCCTCTAAGAATAAACAGAGTTGACGTAGTTCAGCTTTAGATTACTTCCCTAGCTGGGGCGTGGCCCTTGGTTTAATCTTAACATTACAAAAAGCAATAACAATAAACATTAAAGGAGTGAACTTTCACATTGTGTGTGAGTGTGTGTGTGTGTGTGTATCTTGAAACTGTTTGTCCAGGAATTTTGTTTTATTTTTCTTAAAGAGGACCCTCAAGTTATGAAAGTTGCAGGACCATATGGTTTCTGGGAGTTAATCATCTGAGATTTCAAGATGCATTTACCTACTTCTAAACAGTGTTCACTGGGGATTTAGGGCAATAGAAACGATTTAAAAGCCTGCTTTTAGTTAGAAGACAGAAAGCGTTTTTGTTATCATCTAGACATATATTGATGTTGCAAGTGATAAAGAATAAAGACCAATGACTTCCTTACCCATATGGATATAATAAAACTCCTGAAATTACTGTCTAGACGAGAAGGTACCTCAAAGACTGAGAGATCTTGGAACACAATACATGTCATGCCAGGGTAAAGAATTACCTCAAAGAGAGGTTGGAGCAATGGCAAGGTCAAAGTGCCTGCCTCTCACCCTCACGACCTGAGTTTGATTCTTGGAACTCATTGAAAGTGGAAAAGGAAAAAAAAATAGACTCAGTAAAAGCATCTCCTGACCTCTACATATACACATGTGGCCCTGTTCATTACACACACACACACACACACACACACACACACACACTACTACTACTACTACTACTACTACTACTACTATTACTACTAATAATAATAATTTTTAAAAGTTAAAACTAGGCAGGTTCAGAATTAGTGTTGTACTGAAGGTCATTTCTCAATATCTTTAAAACTTTGTAGAGGAAAAAAAATTGGCAAACATGCATTCTCTACATACAGGGAGATGGCTGAAGTGTAGGAATTAATCATAACTGAGAGTCACTCTAAGGAACAAATGGAAGTCAATATTAAAGGCTGATGTAATTATTATTCAGATGGAACCTTTGAAGCAAGAAGGAAACTAAATGTTACTCAGTGTAATTATGGGGCTGGGGAAACACCAAGGTATCTTAGCAATTATGTCTGCTATCGTCAGTTCCTAATTTAGGGTTGTTTCTTGGAGGAAGTATTTTTCAATTTTGCAGTGGCATTAAAGCAATACATACTCAATAGAAACTGTAGGTTTTAGTTTAACCTAAAATTTGAATTTTGGTCTTTTCTCAGGCAAATGATGTTTGGTACCTGGTCTCTTGTGATGATCCTGAGCAGTGGCAACAAGCCACGTCTCCCAGCCATGTGATCCTGTGAGTAAATTAATGGGACCTACAGTGCATGTGGTTGCTAAGATATTCTGTAGAGGAGGTAGCAGTGTTTGTGAATTTTCCTGGGGAGATGGAAAAAAAAACCCATCTATTCACCAAACAGGTAAAAGTGTTTCTTTTTGACCAAATCTAGCCTGGGTGGGCATTTGCTGGGCTAGCCTCAGAAGCATCATGATTCAAACTCAGCTCTATCACTAGCAGATCCCCTGGTTGACAGGCAGCTGTGCCGTGGGAGATTCACCCCCTCCCCCAGTGTAGATAACTCATGAAAAGCTGGACCACTAGACCCCCCCTGGACAACTAATGATCAACTACATCTTTGTGCTGTGCCTCAGTTATTGCTTACCCCTTCTATAACCTAGAGGACAGAGGGAAGTTGCGGGTCTCATCAGCTTCATGATGCCCGTGAGCCCCTAGAGCCTCATGAAGATTCATGACTCTGGTAGACCTCCCTCATTCCCCCACCATAGAATCCTCATAACACCTTGTGAAGGTGAGCACAGCTGCTCATGCAAGATGTTGCAGCACAGGTGACACAACTACAAAACTAGTGTAATTAAGTGCCTGTTCTTATTTTATTTTTTATTTTTTTTAATTGGATATTTTCTTTATTTACATTTCAAATGTTATCCCCATTCCTGATTTGCCCCTCAGTAACCCCCTCACCCATACCACCTTCTATGGGGTTGTTCCCCCTCCCTCACCTACTCACTCCCTCCTCCCTGCTCTCTTTTTCCCCTACACTGGGGCATCAAGCTTTCACAGGACCAAGGGCCTCTCAACAAGGCTATCCTCTGCTACATATGTGGGTGGAGTCATAGGTCCTTTCATGTGTACTCTTTGGTTGATGGTTTAGTCCCTGGGAACTCCGGGAAGTCTGGTTGGTTGATAGTGTTGTTCTTCCTATGGGGTTGCAATCGCCATCAGCTCCTTCATTCCTTTCTTTAACTCCTCCATTGGGGACCCCATGCTCAGTCCAATGGTTGCCTGTGAACATCCACTTCTGTATTTGTCAGGCTCTAACAGAGTCTCTCAGTCATATCAGGCTCCTGTCAGCATACACGTCTTATCAACCACAATAGTGTCTGGGTTTGGCAACTGTATCTGGGATGGATCCCCAGGTGGGACAGTCACTGGATGGCCTTTCCTTAAGTCTCTGTTCCACACTTTTCCACTGGATGGTTTTAGCTCCTTTGTCAAAGATCAAAAGACCATAGGTGTGTGGGTTCATTTCTGGGTCTTCAATTCTATTCCATTGATCTTCCTGCCTGTCTCTGAATCACTACCATGCAGTGTTTATCACCATTGCTCAGTAATACAACTTGAAGTCAGGGATGGTGATTCTCCCAGAAGTTCTTTTATTGTTGAGAATAGTTTTCACTATCCTGGGTTTTTTTGTTATCCAAATGAATTTGCAAATCATTCTGTCTAACTCTATGAAGAATTGAGTTGGAATTTTGATGGGGATTGCATTGAATCTGTAGATTACTTTTGGCAGGATAGCCATTTTACTATATTAATCCTGCCAATCCATGAGCATGGGAGATCTTTCCATCTTCTGAGACCTTCTTTGATTTCTTTCTTCAGACTTGAAGT
The DNA here is from genome assembly GCF_978045245.1 of Mus caroli. NCBI lineage: Eukaryota > Metazoa > Chordata > Mammalia > Rodentia > Muridae > Mus > Mus caroli. The sequence continues at coordinate 68,196,750 of NW_028227256.1, forward strand.
TCTTATCATATAAATCTTTCACTTGCTTGTCAGAGTCACACTAAGGTATGCAATATTATTTGTGACTATTGTGAAGGGTATCATTTCTCTAATTTCTTTCTCAGCCTGTTTATCCTTTGAGTAGAGGAAGGCTGCTAATTTTAGGTAATTTTATATCCAGCCACTTTACTGAAGTTGCTTACCAACTTTAGGAGTTCTGTGGTGGAATTTTTGGTGCCACTTAATTATACGATCACATCATTTGCAAATAGTGATATTTTGACTTCTTCCTTTCCAATTTGTATCCCTTTGACCTCCTTTTGTTGTCTAATTGCCCTAGCTATAACTTCAAGTACTATATTGAATATATAGGGAGAGAGTAGGTGCCTTGTCTAGTCCCTGATTTTAGTGGTATTGCTTCAAGTTTCTCTCCATTTAATTTGATGTTAGCTACTGGTTTGCTATATATTGCTTTTATTATGTTTAGGTATGGGCCTTGAGTTCCTGATCTTTCCAAGACTTTTACTGTGAAGAGGTGGTGCATTTTGTCAAATGCTTTCTCAGCATCTAATGCGATGATCATGTGGGTTTTTTTTTCTTTGAGTTTGTTTATATAGTGGATTACATTGATTGATTTCCGATGATCATGTGGGTTTTTTTTTTTGAGTTTGTTTATATAGTGGATTACATTGATGGATTTCCATATATTGATCCATCCCTGCATCCCTGGGATGAAGCCTACTTGATTATGATAGATGATTGTTTTGATGTATTCTTGGATTTGGTTTATGAGAATTTTATTGAGTATTTTTGCATTGATACTATTAAGGGAAATTGGTCTGAAGTTCTTTTTCTTTGTTTGGTCTTTGTGTGGTTTAGGTATAAGTGTAATGGTGGCTCCATAGAACAAATTGGGTATTGTTCCTTCTGCTCAACTTATAGTATTTTCAACTTAAAAGTTTATCAAAATGGTAACTTCGCTGAAAATTGAGGAGCATACTTTCTCATGTTTCTTTATGCTAAAAAGATCATTAAAATAGGAAAAGAAATTATTTGGGAAGAAGAATTGGAGGAGAGAAGAGTGGGGACAAGAATGGCAATGGCAGGGAGTAGACACACTTTATATATGAAAATATCACAATAAAATACAGCCCTGAAAATGTCAGGTGTTTGGTGTGGAAGTGCAGCTTGGTGACCACCCATGAGGCTTTGGTTCAAGTCTCAGCACTGATGATTAAAATTAAAACACACATAACTTAAAAATTATGTTCTCATTTGCTGTTCTCTTTTTAGTGTATATGTGTAATTTTTGGCCTCTTCAGTGTTTTGAAATTGGGATAGTATATGCATCAGTTCAGGTGCCTGAATAGATAGAAAGGTGTGGGAAAACTACATCCCTGCAAAACAGCAAATCATTGGAGGTGTGAAATAACTGTGTGTGCACTCAGCCCAGCTTGCCACAGGACCATCTGCCCCTCCTTCCACCATCACCACACTTGTCTTTGTTACTTTTGTATTGCTGTCAAGAGATACTGTAACCAAGGCAACTTGTATAAGAAAAAGCTTAGTGATTCCAGGGAGTAAGGCAGGCAGGCAGGCAGGCAGGCAGGCAGGCAGGCAGGCAGGCAGGGCACTGGAACAGTAGTTGAGACCTAACATTTGATCCACAAGGAGATAGAGGGAGAAAGAGAGCTAACTGGGACCAATGTGGGCTTTTTGAACTATCAAAACCTGTCCTCAGTGAAACACCTCCTCCAATATAGCAACATCTTCTAACTCTTCCTAAATGGTACCATCAACTGGGGGCCCAACATTCAACTGTATGATCCCACTGGGCCCTTCTTATTCAAAGCACCACAATAGCACTCAGTATTTGCTTAAAATTTGAACACCTCAATATATGGTTCTTATTTCAGAGTGCTATATTCTTCCCAGTGGTTTCTATTGGATATGTGTGTCACCCAAACAGTTTAAATAAAGATCATCACAACTGCATCACAGACCTGCAAAAATACTGAATTCTGTCTCCTCTGCTGATATCTTCCCTAGGTCTGAGATGCAGGGACTGGGCTCTACAACTCTGCCTTTGATGTTTTGTTTGGTTTTGCTTTGTGTTTTGTTTTTCTAGCCATCACGGAATTCACTCTGTAGACTAAGCTGACCTTGAACTCATAGAGGTCTGCTGCCTCTGCCTCCCAAGGGTTCAGATTAAAGGCATGTGCCAGCACTGCCTGGTAACTTTTTTTTTTTTTTTTTTGAGATGGTCTCCATCTGTTGCAAAGGGAAGTTTCCTTGATGAGGGATGAGTTCTACGCTTACATGTGGATATAAAGATGAATATTTAGAATGTAGTGTGCTGGTTTAGTAAAGTGGTGTTTGTAGGCTCTTCTCCAAGATCCATGACTTCAGACCTAAACAAAGAGCCACAGGGAAGTAAGGAGTGCTGAGAGCAGTAGAGTCTTCTAGAGGGAAGAGCACACCAACTGTTTATCCAATATCAAATGGTCAGCCCTAAATACATACATAAAGGTAACATACGGACTGAGTAGGTTATATTTAAAAATTTATAAGCATACATGCATATTAATATCGTATATTCATGACAATAATGAATGAAAAGGGGGCTATGCAAGGAGAGGCATATGGGAGGGTTTAGAGGGAGGAAAGGGAAGGGGGAAATGGTATAATTATATTACAATCTCGAACGTAAAATAAATTAATAAAACCAAGTTAATTAGCACATGCATGTATGCACAAACACACACACACACACACCACTGACTCTGCTTACTATTAACAATGGCTCAGCACCATCTTTACTCACCTAGTTTGTGAGGCTTGAGTAGCCACCCATTTCACTAACCACCCTGTCAAATCCTGGGCCTGCTGTTGCACTTCAAGCATTGGGCATGGGAGTTCATTTTAAGGCAAAGAGGAGGGATTTAGGGAGAGGTGGGGTGATCTGTGGAGCTAAGGGAGAGAGTTCACTCAGGTGCCTGGAAGCTGGAAAGCTGGGTAGCTGAACACAGCACAAACTTCCCCTTGAGGTGACCTCCTTTGCAAGGCCCAATTCTTACATGTACCTTCTCTCTTAATACTTATACATGACCCATTGCCATCTATGCTAAACTTCCCTCCTGAAATCTCCCTAGCTTTTTATTAAGGAATTGTTCACTTCTCTGAACTCCTAATCGTGATTGACTGTACACATCTCTAGCACCACTGAAGAGAAAGCTTCTCTAGCAGTTATCTTGCTGTATCACAACCAGTTCCAAAGCAGAGAACCATATAACAACAAGCATGTTCGTATTTGCGAATCTGGCAAGAGGACGGGACATTTGTAGGGATGGTGGATGGTTGAGGGCTGAGGACTGGGGCAGTCAAGCATGGTTGTCTTTCTCACACAAGTCTCATATTCTCCTTAAGTGTGCTCACAGAGTCTGTCAGCAACACAGCCTCTGGGAAGACAAGATATTTTTTACACAGAAGCTATGAACGTGAGAGTGAGCAGGAAGCTTCCTGTGTCCCCACCTTAGGAATTCTGAAGTGTCATTTCTGCCACATCTTCCTATTTAATAAGTCTCTAAGGCCAGTGTGCATTGAACAGCAGAAACACTAAATTATGTCTCTCGATGAGAGGTGACAAAGCATTTGTGGATACACTTGACCCTTCGCTGTGACCTTATAAGGTTCCTGGTCACCATGAAGCACCATGACACAGATTTCAGGACTTGGCTGGCATTTCAGAAGGGGAGCACCCCACAAAGGTGGAAACTAAGAGGGATGATCCACAGCATGACATGATAAGTCTGATGGGAGAGCATTCAACAGAGACAGCAAGAGCAGCCTTCAAACCTCCCTAAAAGGGGGAAAACATGCTGTCCTTGTGCTGGGTGAAGGAAGGGTTCTGAGTCAGTTCTGTGAGATTGTTGAGTGAAAAGCAGGGAATGCATGGAAATAATGTCAGCATCACACTTCATTGACAACTCTTAATTGGCTCTCTCCAGCATACGGCACAACACTGAACACAGCTGATAAAATTTCAGCACAGCCAAAATAGCAGTATAAGGTCTACACATTCAACCTTACCTATGTGTTCAGGAGAGGGCCAGTCTGGTTTGACTCAGAACCCATTCCCTTTTACCTGACACACTATTAGAACATATGCAGTTTGTGGTATTTCATTAGATAATACATTTAATAATAATTTCCCAGAAATGCAAGATGCTGCTAGAGGCGAGTTCCTGACAATACTAAGAAACAATGCAGCTGTTCAGCCAAACAGCTTGCATACCTTATTAACATTCTCCCCTTTCCCACTATCTATTATCCCCTGCCATGCACATCCCTGCAGACTCAGCTTCACTCCCAACTCTTAGGTCAATAGAGACATGAACACTTATATGACCACCTTCTGAGGCTCAACATTGGCCCATTGGTGTCTCCTGAGCCCCTCCCCCAATTTTTCTAATTCCTGGTACTTGGTTTCATGCTAGACTTCTGTTGTTAGAGGACTTATGCTGACCACATATGTCTAAATCCGCCATAGTCAGAGTCCAGGGTAGCCCAGTATTTGGATACCGCACCTGAGTCTGCTGACTCTGTTCCACTTTGTGTGGAATCATTTCCAATGCTGACTGCCTGACTACTGAATGTTTAATCCAAGCTCTTGTTAGTTTCTCTTCATGCCAGGATGCCCTGCTCCTTTATGGTTAAATGGCATTGCCAAATGTCTGAGCCATACCTGAGGGACTTTGAGGCTGGCCTCTTTGTGACCCTGTGCTTGTCACTGCCTCAATTTCCAGTGTCAGCCTGTCGGGATGGTCTTTCTTATCTACCTCCTCTTATTAATAGGGCCTGTGTTTGATGACAAAGGTCACATTCCTCTTCCTGCCTGACCATCTTGCATTAAATAACTGGCTAGTGACTATGTCCAATCAATGCCCAAGATAGTACCTTCAGAATCTCCAAATTAAGGCAGAAGAAATAATGTCTATGAAACAAATGCAAAATTAAAGGAGAGGAATATTGCTAATAATAACAACAGCAGTAACATTTTTAGGCACATTTTTAAACATTTTACATGTATGAACTCGTTTTACAGAATGTCATCTTAGTCAACTGGCTTATTTTGTGGAGTGTGTTATTCAATTTTCTATTGTTTTAGTAACATAACTGAGATAATAAGCTTGAAGAGTGGTGGTTTGGGTCCACAGTTTCACAGGTTCTAGTCTATGAGTTGGCTTTGGAGGTACAGTGAGGGAACACATCATGATGGATAGGTCTGCTAAAACAGCCACTTCACCTCATGCTGTCAGGAAGGAAAGGAGAGACAGAGGAGGGGCTGGAACACCACACTTTACTACTTGAAAGTTAGGCCCCCAGCCCGAATTTTCTTTTATATGCCCCCAACTCCTAAAGATTCTATGAGCTGGGGATCAAACCTTCAACATATGAATGGGGGGGTCTGTACAGGTGGCTAAGCAGGAGATTAAATTGAAAATCTGGCAATTTGTCCAAGAATCCTCCATTATACTGATTCTTGGAGGTTTCTTCAGATGTTAGTGTGTCCTAAGAGGGCACCAAGCAATGTAGTTCTCACTTGATGACCTATGGCTATGGGTGTTTTCATTAATTTATCTAACAGCTGGATCACAGATTAGTTACTGCTCAATTGCTGTGAAAAGACGGCACGACCACTGCAGTTGACAGAAGGAAGAGTTTACTGGCGTTTACGGTTTCAGAAGGTGAGTCCACTATCAAGCAAGCAGCATGGCAGCAGACAGCCAGGCATGACAGTAAGCAGTGGCTGAGAACCTACATTTTATCTGCAAGTAGGAGACAGAGAACAAGAGATTGGGAATGACACTGGCTTTTGAAACATCAAAGCCCACCCCTAGTGGCACACCTCCTCCAACAAGGCCACACCTCCTGATCCTTTCCAAATAGTTCCACCAGCTGGAGATCATATGAGTATTCAAATACATGGGCCTATGGGGAAAATTCTCATGTAAACCACCACAAAAGCACAACTTTGATTCAACATAAATCTTTTCAAAGGATAAGAGCACACATTAATGTTTCTCAGATATTACCAGGAGCACTTTAATATGGGGATGAACACATTTTGTTCTGTTTATACCTTTTCAAAGTTACAATCAAGAATTATCATAAACAGTTTATTTTGGGTCCATATTTAGAAGATAACAAACAAAAGAAGGCAATTTATACACTTCTTTCCCTTAAAATAGATATAGTACTTAGTGTAATTAGTCATTCCATTTTAATAAAAGTTAGTCCAGGTGACTAAATAAACTCTCCTATCTCACATTTCTTTAAAAAAAAAAGGAATTTCAATTACCTTGCAATTAAGGCCCAATTAGCTTGTTACAGGTCATGATTTAATTGCATCAGTCTGGAGTTTATTGCCAAATTATCTTGTTAGCATTCAGAGCCTTTAGGCCACTGGAAGTCTAACTAAACAGAACATGTTGCCATAAATCTTTCCTGAGAAGGGACAGGCAAGGGTACTAAAGCCACATAAAAATAAAGAAGGAACCAAGACTTTGAATTATTCCTTCTTAACGAATATTCAGTATTAGCCAGGAATGGTCCTACACACATGTAATTTTAACACTTACAAGACTGGGAAAAGTAGATCTCTATGAGTTTGAGGCAAGCATGGGCCTTATAGAGAGCTATGCAGTAGACTATCTGAAAACAAACAAACAAACAACAGGGCTGTTGAGCATAGCTGCCATTTCAAAGGATCTGGGTTTGAGTCTTAGCACCCATGTGACAGTTCACAACTCTCTGTTAACTCCAGTTCCAGGGAATATTAAGCCCTCTTTTGACCTATGTGGGAACTGCAGACACATGATGTCCCTATACACATACAGGCAAAGCACTCATACTTACAAAATACATAAATAAATATTTAAAAGTAAATTAAAATTTTAAACAAAAGGAATGCTTGGCATTGCCAATGTTAAAAGACAATATAATATGTGGGAGCCATGTCTTTGCCATGGAATGAGCTGAGAATTATAGCCAGATCTTTTGACAAATACTCAGACTCTACTTCAGTATTAAATGATGCTTAGGCAATCAGTCATGGACTTACATACATTTAAAAGTTTCCAAGACGTAGGAAGAACAACAATATCAACCAACCGGACACCCCAGACCTTCCAGGGACTAAAACACCAACCAAAGAGTATACATGGAGGAACCCGTGGCTCCAGCCACATATGTAGCTGAGTATGGCCTTTCTGGGCATCAATAAGAGGAGAGCTCTTGGTCCTGTGAAGGCTTGATGCCCCAGTGTAGGGGAATTGAAAGAATGGGGAGGCAGGAATGGGTGGGTGGGTAGGTGAACACCCTCATAGAAGCAGGGGTAGGGGGGTAGATTAGGGAGTTTTAGGGGGGAGGGTGGGAAAGAGGATAACATTTGAAATGCAATTAAATAAAATATCCAACAAAAATTTTTAAAAAGTTTCCTAGAATATTTAGTTACACAGAACATTGAGAAGGTAATCTGAGGCAGGCACTAGCTTACATGGCTGATTAAATGACCACTGTGTAGACCAAGGTCTTTTTGTCTTTTATTGCAAAGAGAGGTTTTTGGTTTTTTTTTTTCCTCACATAATATATGTTGATTATTAGAGTTTCCCCTTCTTCACCTTCCAGTTATTCCCCAACTCCCTTCAGACCAGATCCACCCCTTCTTGTCTCTCATCAGAAGACAAACATGCTTCTAGAGGATAATAATAAAATAAGGCAAAAACTAACACATAAAAATTAGACAACACAAATGAACAGAAGGAAGAGAGTCCAAGAGAAAGAAAGCACAGGATTCAGAGACTCACTCGTTCACACACTCAGGAATCCCATAAAAACACTAAACTGGAAGCCATAATATATGCACAAAGTACCTGTAGGATAAAAAGTGAAGAAAAATATATAAATGAAAAAACAATACAATAAAGTTAAGAGAAAAGAAAAGGCCCAGCTTGTAAGTCAGAGAACATTTGAAGAGCCTCAGTGAGTTCTTTTTCTGTTGGACATTTACTTGTGGGTACCATTAAAAATAGTCTGTTTACCCAATGCAGCACCTTTGGAGGAAAGGAAATTTTCATTGGCAAGTGTTTATCAGTTGGAGAGAGCTTCTAGGTCAGAGATGGGGGTGTCTTAGTTCTATTGCTATGATGAAACACCATGACCAAAAAGCAAGTTGGGGAGGAAAGGATTTATTCTGCTTATACTTCCACATCACTGTTTATCACCAAAGGAAGTCAGGACAAGAATTCAAGCTGGACAGGAACCCAGAGGCAGGAGCTGATGCAGAAGCCATGGAGGAGTTCTGCTTATTGGTTTGCTTCCCATGGCTTGCCCAATCTGCTTTCTTATAAAACCCAGACCACCACGTGCCAAGTATGGCATCACCCACAAAGGGCTGGGTCCTGCCCTATTAATCACTACCTTACAGCTGTATGTCATGGAGGCATTTTTTTCAACTGAGGCTCCTTCCTTTTTGATGACTCTAGCTTGTATCAAGTTAATACATAAAAGCAGCCAGTACAGGCAACATGTGTCCACTTCTCTTTTCAGTTCTAGGACCCTATCTGGTGCAGGCCCATACAGGCTGTGCGTATTCTGCCTTAGTCTTTGAAAGTTCATATATGCAGTGATCTTTTGATTTAGAGGGCTTTATTTTCTTGGTATCCTCCATCCACTGGCTCTTACATTGTTTTCAACTCCTCTTCTGTGAGGTTCCCTGAGCCCAAGAGGAGGGGTTTGATGGAGTTATTCCATTTAGTGATGGGTGTTCCAAGGCCTCTCACACTCTGTGTAATGCCTGGCTGTTTGTCTTTGTATTTATTCCCATCTGCTGCGGGAGGAGTCTTTGATGCTAGCAGAGACTATAACAAAGGCGCCAAACCATAGCAGAATGTCACTAGGAGTTATTTTACTGCGTGCTACTTTTTTGTTTGTTTGGTTTTAGTACTGTAGCATTTGGTTTTACCCTAGGTCCTCAGGCTATCTAGTCTCAGGGTTTTGATCATCTGAGCAGTGTTTGTTACCAGTTCCATCTCATAGAATGGACCTTAAGTTCAATCAGATAGTGGTTGGTTGCTCCCACAAGCTGTGCCAACATTACCCTAGCACATCTTGCAGGCAGGAGGTTTGTGACTGGGTTGATGTTTACATTTCTCCCTTGGTATTGTGCAGAGTACCTTCCTATACCAAATGTACTGAAATGGAGGGCTAAAGTCTCTATATAGACTTTACTTTTCTGTGTATAATGAATTGTGTAGGTGTCTCCAGCAATGGGGCCTTGACATCAGTTTGTGGAGAGCAAACTATAGTCTTTGAAACAGCTTGGGATAGTTGGGGATTCCCTTAGGACCTCTTTGGTCAACAACTAAGTTAGATGTAACCCAGTTCCAGTATTGGAAGTTTCATTTGGTGACAAGAGTTGCCCAATTGGGGCTACATCTCCCTCATTAATTGATGATTTTACTTAGATTGCCTCTCTCTCTCTCTCTCTCTCTCTCTCTCTCTCTCTCTCTCTCTCTCTCTCTCTCTCTCTCTCTCTCTCTCCAAGACACATCTACAGCTGCCAGATGCTTAGGGAACACTGACTAGAAGAGAAAGTTTTGAGTGTACTTTTCAGGATTTGGGACTCAGTATAGGAGAGAGAACAAAAGCATCTCAACAAGCAATGTGGGCTTGAGCCCGGAATACTCGGGCCCCTCCTCTTTCTGCCAGCCTTGTATATTACATCTATGTCCATCATTTGATCTGGGTTCTTTGTGTCTAATGCATTTACCCTCACATTTACGCACCACTTTGTTCCTATAGCAAGTTTCCCTCCACTCTTTAGGATCAAGACTATATACAACTCATTGCAAAGTAAAAATATGTTTCACTCTGTTCAGGAAGTATAGGGAAAATGCTATTTAGGGTAATAAAACAAAACATGTTTTCTTTCTGGAATCCCTTTCAACTAAGCTCGGTATTTTCATTTGCCATTAAATGTTTAAATGGAGAACACTAAATTTCTTTTAATTATTAGGGCAAAAGTTACTGTCCATTTTTATATTGTTAAATAGCAGCTTTAAGTGTAAATTTTAATTTGCAGAATAGCCAAAATTATGTGTTATGTACTTTATGACCTGTCCTTGCATGGATGCTGCATAAAACCAAATCACCTCATATTTCACTTCTTGGTATGCACACAAATTACAAACACTGTAGCAACTGGACTAGTCTTCTGCCCCACGCTCTCTGCAATGCTTCAACATAATCTGTAAATGTAACGTAAGTAAAAAGGATAATACTGAGCTCCCTGGGCCTTATCATCTTAAGACACCAGAGGCCACTTTTCTTTTGAAGCATCTTTGGTTTTGAGAAAATCCCTAGCCGTTGACAGCAGCCCCACATACAGCAACTACATACTATGTGTGTGCTCTGAGTCATGTTGAACTTCAGCATGCTGTGAATTACCTAGAGTTCTTCATGAATGCTGTATGTGCACAGTCCAGCAGACACACAGGTTCTATAGTGTTTTAGACTGGCTTTCTCTTGGTTACCACATGCTCCTGAGATTCACAGATGCTACATATATGAAGAGTTCAGTTCTTGCTAATACCGAGTAGGATTCCATTATACAGATATCCCCAATTTCTTGAGTCCATTTGAAAGCTGTGGGAGAGTTAGTTCTGGTTGTCTGCAGTTTGGGGACTATTTTAAGTATGTTCTATGCACATCTGCACCTGAGACTTTGTATAGGTGTGCTTCTGTTTTCTTGGACAGTTAGCTAAAAGTGAAATGGGGGAAACATGTTCAGGTTAATGTCTAACTTTCAAGTCAATTTCCAAGTGATTTTCCAATGAGTTTTTCTATTTCACCCTAGTACCTGAGAATTCATAACTGTTCCATATTTTTACATTTTGCATTTTTAATTATTTTAGCCACTCTAATCGCCTGAATCATGATGCTTTAGTTAATGTGTTCCAAATGGCTGACAATAGTATGTTTATGTTTTCATAATAACTTTAAGGTCTTGCAGAACACACACCTTCCTATAATCCCTTAATAGCAGATACTGTGTCTTTGTTTCTTTCTTGTTTTCTTTCTAACTTCTGGACCACCATCATCTTTGTTATTTTCTTAACAAATACCTCAATGAAATATTTCAAAGGTAATTTTTAAAAATGAGTTAAAAAAAACTCTCAGGAACTAACTACCATTGTGTTAACAAAATCATTTTTAAAAATCCAGCATGCTTCATCTATTAACTTCTCCTAAGTCCACCCCCACACTCACAACTGGCTAATTTCATTTTATTTTGCCTTGTTTAGTTTTACTTTACACTTGGCTTTGTGAGACAGGATCTGGCCCAGGCTGGAGTCAAATTTGCAATCCTCCTTTTTCAGCCTCTTGTGTGTTGGGATTTATAGAAATGTGCCATCATATTAAAGCAAGTCTGGGGCAGTACCTCTCTTATTCACGTATGTGTATATATGGTATATATAAACTCTAGTGTTCAAAGTGTCTAAAATATGAGCAATATGCAGTATTTAGTGAGTGACTGAATATTTCACGTATATGAAAATTATTTTATGTTCTTATGACTAAGAAACACAGTTGCTATGAGGGACCTATACATGAATCTAAGTTTTGTGCTCAATTTAAATATGAATATCATAAGCTACGTAAAGACTATCAATTTGGCATCTGTATCTGTCATCAGAGGGATGGTAAATGCTTAGAAACATCTTAGAAACCTCACAGCCTTTCCTTTTTCCCGGAGCTAATATCTCTTGATTAGCTGCTGGGACTCTTTGGTTATGAAGCAATAGCTCTGGATAAAACAGCGATGAGAATGACCTTCAACCTGGTAGATTTCTAACCTTCAGAAGCTGTTTACTCAAGTCTGTATTAGGCCGAATACTGAAAAGTCCATCATTCCCCTAATAATAGCACTAGAACAGAACTGCACGACTCTGGTCTGATGCTATCGAATACATGAGTCATAAAACTGGCTGTCGAGATGGAGTAAACAACCAGAGTAGCCTGTAGCAGGAAAACATTCACTGGCTGCTGATTGGAAGAAAGTAATGCAGAGGTAACTCTAATTCCTGGAGCCTGCTTTCTTTTTAAGGCACAATTCAGATTAGAGAAATCCTCTTCAGAATCTAATTCTTCAGTGATGTCACAGACAAATAAGAGTGCCCAAGATTGGTATAAATCCTTTCCCAATCTGTTGGTGGCCTTTTTGTCTTATTGACAGTGTCTTTTGCCTTACAGAAGCTTTGCAATTTTATGAGGTCCCATTTGTCGATTCTAGATCTTACAGCACAAGCCATTGCTGTTCTATTCAGGAATTTCCCCCCTGTGCCCATATTTTCCAGGCTTTTTCCCACTTTCTCCTCTATAAGTTTTAGTGTCTCTAAAAGTTTAGTGTTTAGTGTTTTATGTGGAGTTCCTTGAGCTTTGTACAAGGTGATAAGAATGGATCAATTCACATTCTTCTACATGATAACTGCCAGTTAAGCCAGCAACCATTTGTTGAAAATGCTGTCTTTTTTCCACTAGATGGTTTTAGCTCCTTTGTCAAAGATCGGTGTTTGGGTTCATTTCTGGGTCTTCAATTCTATTCCACTGATCTACCTGTCTGTAGCTGTACCAGTACCATGCAGATTTTAGCACAATTGCTCTGTAGTACAGCTTTAGGTCAGGCATGGTGATTCCCCCAGAGGTAATATCCAATATATTCAAAGAACTCAAGAAGCTGGACTCCAGAAAATCAAATAGCCCTATTAAAAATGGGGCACAGAGCTAAACAAAGAATTCTCAACTGAGGAATACCAAATGGCTGAGAAGCACCTGAAAAAATGTTCAACATCCTTAATCATCAGGGAAATGCAAATCAAAACAACCCTGAGATTCCACCTGCACTAGTCAGAATGGCAAAGATCAAATATTCAGGTGACAGCAGATGCTGGCGAGGATGTGGAGATAAAGGAACACTCCTCCATTGCTGGTGGGATTGCAAGCTTGTACAACCACTCTGGAAATCAGTCTGGCGATTCCTCAGAAAATTGGACATAGTACTACGGGAGGATCCAGCAATACCTCTCCTTGGCATATACCCAGATGTTACAACTGGTAATAAGGACACAGGCTCCACTATGTTCATAGCAGCCTTATTTATAATAGTCAGAAGCTGGAAAGAACCCAGATGCCCCTCAACAGAGGAATGGATACAAAAAATGCGGTACATTTACACAATGGAGTACTACTCAGCAATTAAAAACAATGAATTTATGAAATTCTTAGGCAAATGGATGGATCTGGAGGATATCATCCTGAATGAGGTAACTCAATCACAAAAGAACTCACATGATATGCACTCACTGATAAGTGGATATTAGCCCAGAAACACAGATACAATTTGCAAAACCATGAAACTCAAGAAGAGGGAAGACCAAAGTGTGAATACTTTGTCCCTCCTTAGAATGGGGAACAAAATACCCATGGAAGGAGTTACAGAGACAAAGTTCAGAGCTGAGATGGAAGGAAAGACCCTCCAGAGACTTCCCCACCCAGGGATCCATCTCATAATCAGCCACCAAACGCAGACACTATTGCATATGCCAGCAAGATTTTGCTGACATAACCCTGATATAGCTGTCTCTTGTGAGGCTATGCCAGTGCCTGGCAAATACAAGTGGATGCTCACAGTCATCTATTGGATGGAATGCAGGGCTCCCAATGGAGGAGCTAGAGAGAGTACCCAAGGAGCTGAAGGGGTCTGTAACCCTATAGGAGGAACAACAACATGAACTAACCAGTAACCCTAAACTCGTGTCTCTAGCTGCATATGTAGCAGAAGATGGCCTAGTCGGCCATCATTGGGAGGGGAGGCCCTTGGTCTTGCAAAGATTATATGCTCCAGCACAGGAGAATGCCAGGGCCAGGAAGTAGGAGCGGGTGGGTTGGCAAGCAGGGCGGGGGGAGGGGGAGGGTATAGGGGACTTTCAGGATATCATTTGAAATGTAAGTGAAGAAAATATCTAATAAAATTTGTTTAAAAAAAAAAAAAGAGTGCCCAAGAAGGGGAACAGGTAAATATGCTTTCACATCAATCCACTCTGCTCCTACTGTTAATTCTGAAATAAAATGATCCACAATCTCTAGGGAGCTCCATTAGGCTAAATGCCTGAAGGAAGGACATGTTTGCAAAAATACAGTCATTGTACAATGGTCACAGTTTTGTTTTCCCAAGGAAGAGCAATCTCACGAGTTAAGAAGCTTGATTAAGGGGAGACATGAGTTTGTGACTCCCGAGTTTGCCCACCAAGGTGATTCAGCCAGTGCACAGTAATGCATTCATTGACAGGATTCTCTCACATAGCTGGTTCTTCATGCCACTGGCTGTGGAATACGTCACACGAAAGTATTACATTTTCTTAACAAACAGCAGTTTAACAGTTTTGGTTAATCCTTATGTTGTGGTTAGGTGCCAAAGCCCCATGAAGACTACAGTTTAAAATATCAATTATTTTAAAGTATATCTCCTTTGTACACTACAAGTAAATTGGATTATGTTTTCTGAGCCTCCAAAGAGCATTAGCCAAAGCTTTTCCAGTATTATAAATCATCTTTATAGGCTCACAGATATTTTATAATAAAGGTCGGGATTTCCCTAATCTTTTTAATGTGAAATTCATGTTTCCGTCTCTCCATTAATCCTCATCCCATCTCGATGACTCCACTCACACATTCAATTTATCTAGGCTATCAGCCAAAGTGGAACCCTTGTTTACTTCCTTCCAAAAGCCAATCTCTTCATCCAAATCACCCATGACACACAAGCCCTCTATTCTGACCTTGCTGGGGGAAAAAAGCCAGGTACATCCGTCACTGTGGACTGTGAATAGGTGATGGTCTTTGTAGGTCTCAGTCTTCATGATGGTATAAACTGAAGAGTTTCTTTCCAGAAGCACACGTTAAAGAGAAGCAGTGCGGTTATTTTTATGTACCTGAACCAGAGTGTAACATTGGATTGCACTGGATAAAGAACTTAATCACTGACATGCTGCAGTTTATACTATTGGATTTATGCCTATCCTATTGAACACTATATTAATTAAGCCAGTGCTGGGCAGCAGGAGATTTTAATGCTGAACTCTATTTGGCATCGCAGACTGCCCTCTCTCCCTACCCCCCTTTCTCCCCAGAAACAACAAAATCCAAGTAAATAATCAAAATCCCCTCTACAAGAAGCAAAATGCCATTAGAATCTGAATCTCCTCAAATATGATTCTTCGCAGAGAATTAGAAACATAATTGTCATTTCAGAAGTCCATTTTGGGTTAAGTATGAAAATGTACTAGGCCCTATTCATGTACATTACAATTTTGGATCACTATTATTTGATATGGCTATAGCTCTGTGCTAGAAGTAATCAAATTGCCTGTCAGTATAGAGCTTTTTCTGTTACATTCTTCTGAGCAAAATGTAATAGCGCACCCAAGTTAAATGACTCGCCAATAGCATCGTCTCATCCCCAAAGAAGCCTGGATGTATGTTTTCGGGATTTGCTCGACAGAGTAGTGATATATGGAAGATTCAGGTCTGTCTGTATTTCAGCTCTCATCTCTTAGAATCTCGATTCTTACCTTTATTTAATCGCCTACTTCTATGCGTACAGTTGTAGCTTAGGTGTGGCATGTAGTGATGACATTGCCTGCCAAGAAAGATGGTCAGTTCTTTACTTCATACCTTAGCTGAAAAGAAAACTTTTCTCAGAAGCTTCCTAGCAGACTCTCCAGTGGGTCTCTTGCTAGAATTGGGTCACATGCCTATGGTTGATCTGCAAGGAAAGTTAAGAAAATTCTGCGTGACATTTTGTCAGTTTTCAGTAGAATGATATCTGGGCCATGAAGGAGTACTTGGTTTAAAAAAAAAAAGACAGTAGAGGACAATGACAGATTTTATTTTTATTTTTAGATTTTTAGGGTTTTTTGTTTTGTTTTGTTTTTAATAAATGTGTATGTCTGCGTGTGAGTTTGGGGAAGGTGTTGGATTGCCTATATCTGAAGTTATAGGCAACTGTAGGCTTCCCTAATTGAGTTATGGGAACCAAATTTAGGTCTTTTGCAAAAACAATATTTACTCTTTGCCTCTGAGGCATCTTGCCAGTTCCTTACATCACCCCCCAGACAGTTTTGGTGTGTGTTAATCAGTTGTCATGAAAACAAATGCAGGAGATATTAAATTAGAAAGAGAGAAACAAAAAATATTAGGGCTCTTGGTTGTAAAGATTGCAATACACGATCGGTTGGTTCAGTTGTTTGGGGCCAGTGGTCAGTGGGTCACATTTGAAGAGGATTGCAGAATAGAGGAAAACCTTTTACTTCATGGCCAGGTGAACAGATGATAGGTAGGTAGACAGACAGACAGACAGACAGAAAGATAAATAGATAGACAGATAGATGATAGGCAAATAGGTTAGATAGATAATATATAGATAAATGATACATACATACATACATGCATACATACATACATGCATACATGCATACATACATACATACATGCATACATACCTACAGCTATTAAGACTGATTTAAGTGCCCGTTGACCCTTGGAAGAGCATGCCCCCAGTGAGCTTCTAGACTCAACCTTCTAAAGGTTCTACCATCTCTTAGTCACAACATCAGATGGGGACAGGGTTTTCTGGAATAAATTGCATATACAAACTATAGCAAAGTAAGAAAAAGTTACTTAGAATTAAGTATAGTTTCATTTAAAATAAACTTTTGCTTGGTTTTGGAAAGAAATTAGAATCATTAAGTGACAGATATGTTTTGTGGGAGATTCTAATTAAATCTTTTGAATTTCTCTAAAATGTTAGATTCCCTTTAAACATCCTTAGACAAAGAAACCATATTGTGATGTTACAATTCCAAATAATAAAAACAATAAGATGTGATGAATTGAAAAACTAAATCACATTCTTTCAATGGGACACGGCAAAGACCAAACGACTAGTAAAATGATTAGGAGACAAGACCCCAGCAGGACAAGGCACAATGGGAGCCAATCAGATGCAAGAGACAATCAATGCTGCAATTATCTTCCTCAGCAGATGCAGAACTGAAAACGTCAGTGCACCTGTTCTGCACAAGCCAGTGTTAGATTTGATAGGAGCCATTGGAGAGGCAGAGGGCAACAATAAAGAATTTCTCTTCCTTTGCCTTGATTCATTCAAGAGGCAAGTTAGATTAGATTTTCCCAGAATGGGACAACGCCATTCAGGAAAAGTGACAAAAAGAGGAAATGAAATAACAACAAAACAAAGAATGCACCCTCTTTTTAATCTTTCCATACTGAAATTTTCTGAAAGCTTATCTCTTTGATCACAGGCTTCTGCTTTTATTCTAAAAGAATACAGTTCTTCTACCCAAACAAACAACCTTACCGTAAAAATGTCAGGCAAGAACAGTGTGTCCGTGGGGATTCAAAGAGCCATCCTCATGATGTCTTATTTTGTTGTTTACATCTTTTGACCAGAAAGAAAACAATCCCGAGAGTTGGGAAGGGACTTAGATAGTTTAGAAAGTCTCCAACTAAAGAGACAAAAATCTAAAAACTCTTATATTTTCTTCAAAGACAGGACATTGTGGAAGTTTCTCCTAAACACCAAAATGACAGAGATCTGAGCTGCATTTAATTGGGGATTAGTAGAGAGCATAGAGCACGTGATGTAGGAGTTATTCCAAACACTGGACGAAAAGATCCTCCCCCACCCCAAACAAGCACACTACATCAAAAATTTATTTTAAAAAGCAAAACCATCATAATGAATGTAGAGAAATGCCATTTTAATAATCTATTAATTTTTCAAGAATAAAGGCTCTTAATATTCTTCATTATCCTAAAAGTCAAAATCTCCATTTCAATGGAGTGTTTTTAAGAGGAGATGGAGGGAAAAATCTAATGAATATTTATGTCTAAATCCACCTAGATTTGCCTGGTGACAGGACACAGAGCCTTTTTATAGGCTTTAGAAATGTGTAGAGCTCAGTGTGTTAGACCAAAATGGAAATCATGTTTAAGTGACTAGAGCTGGGTGCATCCCAACAAGGTATTCCAAAGCTCTTAAGGCAATCGCTGTGTATCCTGGGGACAAATGCTATCCCTCCAAGACACAATGCAATACAGTCAGTAGCTATTACATTGTAGCATAATTGAGCTGGATATATTTGTTTTAGGCCTTTGAAGCATTGAAGTCAGCACCAGTCATTAAGAGTACAACAATTGATTGCTCCATCTGTTACTAAGTAAATGTTTATTGAACACCTACTATATATTCATGGATATTGAAATAACAGCAGTGTAACTGATTGGAGTATTTGCTCTCAACTTCCAATCTTTTTTTTTCTCTCTCTCTCTCTCTTTTACCATTTTCTTTAGAGTCCAGTGGAGAATTCTGAAACTTGGTTTGGGAGAGATTCTCCACTGACACCGATAGACTGGAAAAGATAAACACCGTGTGGATATATACTGTCCCTTCCAGTTTCGTCCCAAGCATGACTTTTCTTTCCTTTTCTTTTTTATTGGATATTTTCTTTATTTAAATTTCAAATGTTATGTTATCCCCATTCCCAGTTTCCCTCCCTCCCCAAAACACCCTCCCTCCCCCTGCCTCTATGAGGATGTTCCTCCAACCCCTACCCATTCCCACCTCCCTGCCCTCAATTCCCCTATACTGGGGCATCTAGAGCCTTCACAGGACCAAGGACCTTTCTTCCCATTGAAGAATGACAAGGCCATCTTCTGCTACATATGTAGCTGGAGCCATATGTACTCCTTTGTTGATGGCTTAGTCCCTGGGAGTTCTGGGGGGTGGGGGGGTCTGGTTGGTTGATATTGCTGTTCTTCTTATGGGATTGCAAACCCCTTCAACTTCTTCAGTCCTTTCTCTAACTCCTCTACTGGGGACCCCACACTCAGTCCAATGGTTGGCTACAAGCATCCCCCTCTGTATTTGTAAGGCTCTGGCAGGGCCTCTCAGGAGATAGCCATACCAGGCTCCTTTCAGCATGCACTTCTTGGCATCCACAATAGTGTCTGGGTTTGGTAACTGTATATGGGATGAGTCCCCAGGTGGGACAGTCTCTGGGTGGCCTTTACTTCAGCCTCTGCTCAACACTTTATCTCCCTACTTGCTCCTATGAGTATTTTGTTCTCCTTCTAAGAAGGACCAAAGCACCCACACTTTAGTCTTCCTTCTTATTGAGCTTCATGTGGTGCATGAATTGCATCTTGGGTATTTGGAACTTTTGGGCTAATATCCACTTATCAGTGAGTGTATACCATGTGTGTTCTTTTGTGAATGGGTTACCTCACTCAGGATGATGTTTTCTAGTTCTAACCATTTGACTAAGAATTTCATGAATTCATCTTATTTTATAGTTGAGTAGTATAAATGGTATTCCATTGTGTAAATGTATCACATTTTCTGTATCCATTCCTCAGTTGAAGGACATCTGGGTTCTTTCTAGCTCCTGGCTATTATAAATACAGCTTCTATGAACATAGTGGAACATGTGTCCTTATTACATGTTGGCACATCTTCTGGGTATATGCCCAGGAGGGGTATACCTGGGTCCTCAGATAGTCCTCTGTCCAATTTTCTGAGGAACTGCCAAACTGATTTCCAGAATGGTTGTACCAGCTTGCAATCCCACCAATAATGGAGGAGTGTTCCTTTTTCTCCCCTCCTCACCAGCATCTGCTGTCACCTGAGTTTTTGATCTTAGCCATTCTGATTGGTGTGAGGTTGAATCTCAAGGTTGTTTTGATTTGCATTTCCCTGATGACTAAGGATGTTGAACATTTCTTTAGGTGCTTCTCAACCATTTGATATTCCTCAGTTGAAAATTGACTGTTTAGCCCTGTACCCCATTTTTTTTCTGGTTTCTTTTTTTTAATACTTTTTATTAGGTATTTTCCTCATTTACATTTCCAATGCTATCCCAAAAGTCCCCCATATCCTCCCACCCACTCCCCTACCCACCCACTCCCACTTTTTGGCCCTGGTGTTCCCCTGTACTGGGGCATATAAAGTTTGCAAGTCCAATGGACCTCTCTTTCCAGTGATGGCTGACTAGGCCATCTTTTGATACATATGCAGCTAGAGTCAAGAGCTCCGGGGCACTGGTTAGTTCATAATGTTGTTCTACCTATAGCGTTGCAGATCCCTTTAGCTCCTTGGGTACTTTCTCTAGCTCCTCCATTGGGGGCCCTGTGATCCATCCAATAGCTGACTGTGAGCATCCACTTCTGTGTTTGCTAGGTCCTGGCATAGTCTCACAAGAGACAGCTATATCTGAGTCCTTTCAGCAAAATCTTGCTAGTGTATGCAATGGTGTCAGCGTTTGGAAGCTGATTATGGGGTGGAACCCTGGATATTGCAGGCTATAGATGTTCCATCCTTTCGACCCAGCTCCAAACTTTGTCTCTGTAATTCCTTCCATGTGTACCCCATTTTTTAATAGGGTTATTTGGTTTTCTGGAGTCTAACTTTTTGAGTTCTTTGTATATATTGGATATTAGCCCTCTATCGAATATAGGATTCATAAAGATCTTTTCCCAATCTGTTGGTTGCCTTTTTGTCCTATTGACAGTGTTCTTTGCCTTACAGAACTTTGCAATTTTATGAGGTCCCATTTGTTGATTCTTGATCTTTCAGCACAGGCCATTGGTGTACTACTCAGGATTTTTCCCCTGTGCCCATGTGTTCCACACTTTCTCCTCTATAAGTTTCAGTGTCTGGTTTGATGTGGAGGCCCTTGATCCACTTGGACTTGAGCTTTGTACAAGGAGATAAGAATGGGTCAATTTGCATTTTTCTACATGATAACCGCCAGTTGTACCAGCACCATTTGTTAAAAATGCTGTCTTTTTTCCACTGGATGGTTTTAGCTCCGTTGTCAAAGATCAAGTGACCATAGGTGTTTGGGTTCATTTCTGGGTCTTCAATTCTGTTCCATTGATCTTCCTGCCTGTCTCTGTTCCAACACCATGCAGTGTTTATCACTAATACAACTTGAGGTCAGGGATTGTGACCCCCCCCCCCAGAAGTTCTTTTATTATTGAGAAGAGTTTTCACTATCCTGGTTTTTTTGTTACTCCAAATGAATTTGCAAATTACTCTTTCTTTTTTTTATTATTAGATATTTTCCTCATTTACATTTCAAATGCTATCCCTTTTTCTAGATTCCTCTCTGAAAATCCCTTTTCCTATCCCCTCCTCCTGCCTTGGTCTTTCAAATTACTCTAACTCTATGAAGAAATGATTTGGAATTTTGATGGTGATTGCATTGAATCTATAGATTGTTTTTGGCAGGATGGCCACTTTCACTATATTAATCCTGCCAATCCATGAACATAGGAGATCTTTCCATCTTCTAAGATCTTCTTTATTTCTTTCTTCAGAGACTTGAAGTTCTTATCATACAGATCTTTCTCTTGCTTGGTTACAGTCCCACCGAGGTATAAAATATTATTTGTGACTATTGTGAAGGGTATCATTCCCCTAATTTCTTTCTCGGCCTGTTTATCCTTTGAGTAGATGAAGGCTACTGATTTGAGTTAATTTTATATCCAGCCACTTTGCTGAAGTTGTTTATCAACTTCAGGAGTTCTGTGGTGGAATTTTTGGGGTCACTTAAGTGATCTGCAAATAGTGATATTTTTACTTTTTCCTTTCCAATTTGTATCCCTTTGACCTCCTTTTGTTGTCCAATTGCCCTAGCTAGAACTTCAAGTACTACATTGAATAGATAGGGAGAGAGTGGGCAACTTGTCTAGTCCCTGATTTTAGTGGGATTGCTTCAAGTTTCTCTCCATTTAGTTTGATGTTGGCTACTGGTTTGCTGGCTTACAATGTTTAGGTATGGGCCTTGAATTCCTCCAAGAGTTTTACCATGAAGGGGTGTTGAATTTTGTCAAATGCTTTCTCAGCATCTAATGAGATGATCATGTGGTTTTTGTATTTGAGTTTGTTTATGTAGTGGATTACATTGATGGATTTCTGTATATTGAACCATCCCTACATCCCTGGGATGAAGCCTACTTGATCATGACGAATGATTGTTTTGATATGTTCTTGGATTTGGTTTGCAAGAATGTTATTGAGTATTTTTGTATCAATATTCATAAGGGAGATTGGTCTGAAGTTCTCTTTCCTTGTTTGGTCTTTGTGTGCTTGAGGTATAAGCATAATTGTGGCTTCATAGATTGAATTGGGAAGTGTACCTTCTGTTTCTACTTTGTGGAATAGTTTGAAGAGTATTGGTATTAGGTCTTCTTTGAAGGTCTGATAGAATTCTGCACTAAACCTGTCTGGTCCTGGGCTTTTTCTGGTTGGGAGATTATTAATGACTGCTTCTATTTCTTTAGGGGTTATGGGACCATTTAGATGATATATCTGATCTTGTTTTAACTTTGGCACATTGTATGTGTCTAGAAAATTGTCCATTTCATCCAGAATTTTCCAATTTAGTTGAATATAAACTTTAGTAGTAGGATCTGATGATTTTTTTTTGAATTTCCAAAGTTTCTATTGTTATGTCTCCCTTTTCATTTCTGATTTTATTAATTTGGATACTCTCTCTGTGCCCTCTGGTTAGTCTGGCTAAGGGTTTATCTATCTTGTTGAATTTCTCAAAAAAACAGCTCCTGGTTTTGTTGATTCTTTTTATAGTTCTTTTCATTTCTATTTGGTTGATTTCATCCTTGAGTTTGATTATTTCCTGCCATCTACTCTTCTTGGGTGTATTTGCTTCTTTTTGTTCTAGAGCTTTCAGGTGCGCTGTCAGGCTGCTAGTGTAAGTTCTCTCCAATATCTTTTTGGAGGCACTTAGAGCTATGAGTTTTCCTCTTACCACTGCTTTCCTTGTGTCCCATAAATTTTGGTATGATATGTCTTCATTTTCATTAAATTCTAAAATGCCTTTAATTTCTTTCTTTATTTCTTCTTTGACCAAGTTATCACTGAGTAGAGCATTGTTCAGTTTCCATGTATATGTGTCTTTTCCATTATTTTTGTTGGAATTTAAAATCAGCCTTAGTCCGTGGTGATTTGATAGGGTGCATGGGATTATTTCAATCTTCTTGTATATGCTGAGGCCTGTTTTGTGGCCAATTATGTGGTCAGTTTTGGAGAAGGTACCATGAGGTGCTGAGAAGAAAGTATATTCTTTTGCTTTAGGATGAAATATTGTATAAATATCTGTTAGATCCCTTGGTTCATAACTTTTGTTAGTTTTCACTGTGTCTCTGTTTAGTTTCTGTTTCCATGATCTTTCCATTGCTGAGAGTGGGGTGTTAAAGTCTCCCACTACTATTGTGTGGGATGCAATGTGTTCTTTGAGCTTTAGTAAAGTTTCTTTTATAAATGTGGGTGCCCTTGCATTTGGAGCATAGTTGTTCAGAATTGAAATTTCATCTTGGTAGATTTTTCCTTTGACCAGTATGAAGTGTCCTTTCTTATCCTTTTTGATAACTTTTGGTTGAAAGTCAATTTTATTTGATATTAGAATGGCTACTCCAGCTTGTTTCTTGGAACCTTGTGATCCTGAGATTCTGGATATGTCAGAGTTCCTGGCAGTCAACCTGCTTCTGAGACCCTGAGATCCTGGTGTGACCATGATTCTGGGATCCTGTGATCCTGGGTGTGCTAGAGCACCTGGGAGTGCAGACTCCTCTGAGGGCTGTGGGACTGGATGCCAAGTTTGTACCCAAGATAAACCAGGGCAGATCAGAAGGAATTGGAGCCAGTGGTCGGGCAGGGTTCCTGAGTCCCTGGATGCTGAGTTCCTGGTCCTAGTTACTCCTGAAGGTTTTGGAACAAGTATTGTGACCTCCTCACCCCGATCCTAAGATCCTAGGTGTGCCAGAGCACCTGGGAATGGAGCCTCCTCTGGGGTCTGTGTGACTGGCCACTTAGTTTGAGCCCCATGACTTTTCTTTTATTCTTTTTTTCACACACTCATCTCAACTGCAGTTTCCCCTTCCTCCACTCTTCCTAGTCATCCTCCCTTTTGCCAAGATCAACTCCTCCATTCCCTTCAAAAACAAACCAAACCAAAACAGAGCATGCCTCTCAGGGATATCCACTGAAGTTTATTCAGAGACATGTTTGGAACATCCAACATCACTTAATCAAATTCTGTTAAACTCGTATGGATTCTAATATTTAAAATATTGGCTGCTTCTTTAAGTCCTCAATCCATTTTAAGTTAATTTGTTAACATTTATTTTATGTGTATGAGTGTTTAATTTGCATGCATGTATGAGCACCATGTGTGTGTCTGTTGCCCAAGGAGGTCAGAAGAGGATTTTAGGCAGAGTTACAGAGTGTTGTAAGCATCTACGTAGGTATTGGGCATCACACTCTGGTCTTCTGGAAGAGCGAACAGTGTTTTCAACCATGATCTACATCTTTCTAATCTTGCTGCTCAGTTTTGTTATTTTTGTGGGTATGATGCATCAGAATGACTTTTTCTAGGGTCATGAGATGGATGGGAACAGAGAGACACAGTCACACATACAGACACACACACAAACAGAGAGATACAGAGACACACAGAGAGAAAGGGACATAGAGAAAAAGAGGCAGGCAGGCAGACAGACAGAGAGATAGACAAACAGACAAAGAGTACTTCTCACCCTTAAAACACATTGCAATTTGAATGAAAAGCTGCCATAATGCTTAGGAAAATCAGCAGGCACAGAAAGACAAAATCCTACATGATTTGACTTATTGGCAAAATCTGTAAATGTGAAACCCATAGAAGCAGAGAGGAGGACAATAGTTACCAGAAACTGCAAGTGAGGCCGTAAGTTGTGGAAGGTGGAGGCTGCAAAGGCAACAGTGTGTGCAATAAGCTTTTGAGGTCATGAACTGTGTGGTGACAATGATTAGTAATAATGCTAATAGAGTTAATCTTATACATTCTCATCACAAAAAAAAATTTGTGATGAGACAGTTAATTGGATTTATTGGCTCATCCCATATTCTGCATATATTGCAGCATCCTATTGTATACTATAACTTTATATAATAAAGTCTAATTTGTCAATTAAACATTAAATATTTAAACAGTGTCTCCAGTAACTTGACATGGGTGGATGATGAGACATGTGTTTAACTCACAAATAAGATTAGCGTACCTGTCAGGTAGCATTCTAAGAACTGAGGGCACCATGGTCAGTAGAGAGGAGCTGTTGAGAGAGCTCCTTCAGAAATATGGCTGCTCCATAAACACGATGACCTGAGATCAGATCCCTAACATCCATTTAAAAATCTTCCACAGAAGGTATAGAAAAGAGGATACCCAGGGCTGGCCAGCCAGCTAGTCTAGCAAATATGTCTGCTCCCAGTTTCAGCAAGAGATCTTTTCTCAAAACAAAACAAAACAAAACAAAACAAAACAAAACAAAACAAAACAATAAACAACTGATTGAAGAAAGACTTGATGCAGACCTCTGGCCTTTGCACAAGCATGTACACTCATACACATTTACTATGAATAAGAATGTTCTCCATAAATTTATCTGGTTGAATGCTTAGTCATCAGGGAGTGACACTACTTAGGAGGGGTTAGGAGGTGTGGCCTTGTGGGAGGAAGTGTGTCACTGGAGGGTGGGATTTGAGGTTTCAAAAACCCAAGCCATACCCAGTGATTCTCTTCCTGCTGTCTATGGAACCATATGTAGAGTTCCCAGCTAACCATGTCTGCCTGTGTGCCACCAAGCTCCCTGACATGATGACAATGGACTAAACCTCTAAAGCTGTAAGCAAGCCCCAATTAAATGTTTTTCATGATAAGAGTTGCTATGCTCATGGTATCTGTCCACGGCAATAGAATACTGACTAAGATACCTACCCACACATGTAGATTGTTCACCCTTCCCAAACAACACTCACCCCCAACAAAAACAGGTAAACTAGAACAAGAAAAGTACTTTCAGCAAATGATAAATATCAAGGAAACAGAAAGGAATAGCATGGGTTAAAAATGTCAGGTTTGGAGAATGGGGGATTTCTTCAGTTTGAATGGTGAGAGATGGCCTCAGAGAATCTGACATTTAGCACCAAGATTGGGAGAAACTCCAAGTTTGAAACAGGCAGCTGTACTGAAGCTCTGCTGTCTCTTTCCACTTAACTTGGCAATGGGAGAAGCCATGGTGACAGATAGGACTTTCCAGGAGAAGTTTTAAATGAGGTCTTAATGAGAAATCTCCATTCTAAATGTTCACACACAAACACAGGCCATTTGCCAGCCAATACTCCATCCTAGGAAACTAACTATGTTAGAGTACAGGAGGAGGGTAGAGGAGTACCAAGACTCCAAATCTTTCTTCTGTTCTAGATTATTTTAAGGCTAATCTGATGTTAACATAGTCCATTGTGTTTAAGGCCAACACTGGCTTAATGTCTGCACTGTCTAGAGGGAATATTTAAAATATAGCCAGTCTTTCCAGAGATATGACCAGTCATACTGGAAAGAGAAATCACCATTCTTAGATTTGGGAACAAAACACCCATGGAAGGAGTTACAGAGACAAAGTTTGGAGCTGTGATGAAAGGATGGACCATCTAGAAACTGCCGTATCCAGGGATCCATCCCATAATCAGCTTCTAAACGTGGACACCATTGCATACACTAGCAAGATTTTGCTGAAAGGACCCAAATATAGCTGTCTCTTGTGAGACTATGCAGGGGCCTAGCAAACACAGGAGTGGATGCTCACAGTCAGCTATTGGATGTATCACAGGGCTCCCAATGGAGGAGCTAGAGAAAGTACCCAAGGAGTTAAAGGGATCTGCAACCCTATAGGGGGAACAACATGATGAACTAACCAGTACCCCGGAGCTCTTGTCTCTAGCTGCATATGTATCGAAAGATGGCCTAGTCGGCCATCACTGGAAAGAGAGGCCCATTGGACTTGCAAACTTTATATGCCCCAATATAGGGGAATGCCAGGGCCAAAAGAATGGGAATGGGTGGGGAGGGAAGTGGGGGGCGCTATGGGGGACTTTTGGGATAGCATTGGAAATGTAATTGAGGAAAATATGTAATAAAAAATATTAAAAAAAAAAAAAAGAAATCACTGAGAAAGAATGATCTGACTCTCACCTGACTATCACTCCCTCAGGTTATGACCAGAGGACTCCACCATGTCCCTCCTGGGAATACTCAGTCATAATTAGTTACGATTAATCAGGGACTTTATTATGGATTATATTCTATAGGCATATTTATGAATATGTTCATTTCTCAATTATAGTTCTTCTCTGGATGAAATGAAAATAAATGGAAAGAAGGTAATGTGCAAATTGTAGATACTGGTTCTTCAATTTAATGAGGGAATAGTGTGGTCTATAGCTATTGTTTAATTACTTTATAAAATTAATTTAAACCCATGCTTTGTGGGAAGAAGTAGACAATATTTGGCCCTAGGCAGGCTCCTTTGTAAGTGGGGAACATTTTCCATCATTTCTTTATCTGACTTTAGATCTCAGCATAAGCTCTGATTCTTGGGAAAATCATGCACATTGTATTAATGCCGCCCTTTTTCTAAGAGAATCTTTGTTCCACCCCTGAAGCCTAGAGCAACATAAGCAAGTCTCTATTCACTTTCACAGACAAGAATTAGCATGTTTATACAATTAAGAGCTTCTTCATTATACTCTTTTGAAAATAATCAGAAGATAATTTCTGCAACATTTGACAAAGTTTTACTTTTTTTTTCTTTAAGTGTGAAACATTTTAGATTTGCAAACACTGCTGAAAATGGATTGCATTATAAAATATGTTAAATAGTGGGAGGTTTTAGAATTACTTAAAATAATCAGGTAAAAGCTACCCAGGATAAACTCTTGGGCCAAGGAGATGGCTCATAATTTAAAGATGCTTGCCTCCAAGCCTGACAACCTAAGTTCAATCCCTAGGACCCATAAAGTGAAGGGAAAACCCAATCATACAAGTTGTCCTCTGACTTCCCACTCAGGAATGGTGTGACATGTGACACATGTGTTCATACATATTCATACACACACACACACACACTAAATGGTAAAAAGATTTAAAGAATAAAACTAATTACACTTTTAAGATTTTTACCTTTTTAAAGAAAATTTTTTAAAAGGAAAACCAAAGGTCTTAGTGTCAAAAAGAAATATCCTCCACAAAACAACATTTCAGCAAGGAGTGATAGCCGTGGGAAAAGGCCATCAGATCATTTTTGGTGCTAAACATCAAAATGACAAGGCCAGTGGTGGAAATAAGAAATGAAACCTCCCATGTTACAGTAACATGAACTTCTAAGGTAAGCCAACTCATGTTGCATTAAGCATCAGAGCATCTGTTAGCACGCGTAACTCAACGACTTTCATTGCTCTAGTTGCTTCACTGAGTTTCTCATCCCCCTCCCTATTTTTGGTATTCTGGGTAGGAAAGGTGCATATTAGATAGATCCTGGATAGAAATTACCTGTTTCTTTTTTCTTAGTGAATGTGATGTCCTTTGAAGAGGCTAAAGCATATAGTATTGATTCTGGGAGAAAGGTACCTTCCGCATAGACTTTCTTTTCTGAGAAACTGGAGGAAACTGTTTGTTCTTGAACAATGACATTTGACCTTTCCCTTAAATGTCTATTTGGAGACATAATAAGTCTCAAGCTGTTCTTTCTGCAAAATGAGCTTGTTCTGAGTTAGACAGTAGTTCAGGGAAGGGATTTGTGCAAACCGTTTGGACAGACTGGCGACTTGATGGTGTGGACGTGAGCCCCAGGATGTAGTTACTGGGCACACTTGAGTCTTGCTAGGAAAGCAGATATTTAAGGACCAGTTTTGATTTTAGTCTGGCCACTGAGAGTATAGCCTGATTTTCCTTTAGTTACTTACAGGAAATAAGCAAACAGGACAGGAAGATGGCTCAGGTGGTAAAGATGCTTTCTGTCAGGCCTAATAAGCTGAAACTGATACTAAACCAGCAGTGGTGGAAGGAGAGAACCAACTTCTTCAAGCTGCCCTCCAATTTCTACATGTTCACTGGGACATGTGAGCATCCCTCTCCCACCAACGCACACTAAATATAACTCTTAAAAAAAAAAAAAAGAAAAGAAGCAATTATCGACGAGAATCTTTTGCTCAGCTTCGCTTTCCTGTGCACGGTTTCTGTGTGAACTAAGAACGCATCTTTTAACTCCTCATATTCACACTAGAAAATGTGTCATTTCCAAGTCACTGTTAATCAGTTCACTTTCAGAGTAAATCCTCAGCCTAAACTAAAATTCAATCTATAATGCTAATTAATATGTGTTTAAAACACGGCACAGAGGGGAAATCCTCTTTCCCTTGTTCTGTCTGCCTTCTAATACTAATGACCTTCTCTCCTGGTGACATATTCCTGTCAACTTCAAGCTGTCGGTTCTGTCCCTATCACAGAAACAGCTAGCAATGCATTTAGCACTCATATGGTCTGCAGTTAACAGCTATTGAGAATCATATATTTTCTTACAACACAATTCAAATTTAAGGTACATTTCATGGGGTATCTTTAATACCATTAATACCTTATGACATATTTCACTGCCTTCTAAGCAGTTTAAACATATCGCCTAAAAGTTTGAGGTATATTAGTTAATATGTATGTCTTCTCTATGGTGCTGCCATTCAATGACTGGTTGTGTATCATTGAGATCATCATTTTCACTCTTGAGCTTGGTGCTGGATGGGAACAAAGCTGGACAGTGCACACCAGGACGCATGCTCAGCCAGTCAAGTCACCTCCTCTTATCTTTCTAGGTTATGTAGAGTTCAGACAAACAAATAACAGTAGTCAATGTCCCTCTTCTGAAAGAGAAAAACCCCATGGAGTGAAAGTTTTCAAAACAATCCTCCAGTATGCACATACCTGCACATACCCTCCATCACAGTTTCACCAAAGCAGGGACCACTGGAATAATGACTCATGGTTTCAGGTTCCCCGAAAGAAAAAGGTCCACTCAAAGTCAAATATGCTAGATAACCCACCCATCCTATGTCAAATCTTTCAATCACTGAAGCTGAGTGGTAAAGAAGTGTTAAAGCAGTAAAGGAGACTCAACAAATATTTGCTAAGTAAATGGGAAAAAAAATAGGGTTCATAGCGACAAGGACGCTAAAAAGAAAAGCCATGCACAGTAGTGCATGCCTTTAATCCCAGCATGTTGAAGGCAGAGGCAAAGGATCTTTGGTTTATATATTGAGTTCCCTGCCAGCCAGAGCTAGTGAGACCCTGTCTCAAGAACATAGAAAACAAACAAACACTAAAAATAAGGTAGGCAGGAGTAAGCCTTACAGGGCAATGTGGCAAGTAACAGTTTCAAGACTTTCTTGTGTCTGGCACATGATCAAATAAACCCAGGTAGGGTCAAATCCGTCTTCTGTGCCTGTGAGTAGGTTTATGCTGCATCTGACTGAAAACAACTGCCCTGTTTGCCATGGCAAACATGGCAAGCAATGTTTGCCATGCAGAGATGGTGACTCAGTGATATCCAATTTTGCCATTTTAGAGAACCAGAAATTTGAATTTTAAATGAAATATTAGAATATAATATGTTGATGTTTTATTCTTTTCTGAAACACTGCATAAGTTAGCTACAATTTATCTTTCTGTAGAGTCCCTTTTTGGTGACTTTTGGTCTCAGCAGAGCTCTAGTCAAATTCTTTACAGTATATTAGTCCAGTTTTTCACATGTAAAAAATGAAGAAATATTAACACTCTCTTTCAGAGACAGTATCTTTTATTGATCAGTACCCCCTTTACCTATGAGCTTCATGGACTGAGGGATCCAATGGTGAGACAAACAGGGACTTATCTAGCATTTGTGAATTTGATAGTATCTCCCTCTGTAGGTGACAAAACTCTTATTTGAGTGTATACAGTATATGTGTATAATGTAGAGGTGCATGCATATGAATGCATGCAGAAATCAAAGGACTGCTCTATCATTGTCCACTATAGTCCCTTGAGACAGGATTTCTCACATTATAACATACTATAGCACCCCGTACCACACTATAACACACTATAACACACTATAACACACTATAACACACTATAACATACTATAACATACTATACCATACTATACCATACTATACCATACTATACCATACTATACCATACTATACTATACTATACTATACCATACTATATTGTTGAGGATTGGTCTGTTGCTATCTGGTTGCCCCCAGGTATGAGGAAATGGTTGCGTACACCAAGTGATACTATGTAACACTTCTTCATTTAAAACTATTGTCTGAATAAAGATGCCTGTACCCTATAAAGCTGGAGAGAAGAGAGGAAGGTGGGCAGGCTTTTGATTTCCAGGCTTGGGCGTCTGACCTAGGACAGGAGGAGAAGAGAACGGAGAGTGAAGAGAGAAGATGCCATGGGGTAAAGAGTCAGGAGAACTGGCCATGAGGGTTGGCCAGTCAGAGCATGGGCGACCCGGATGGAACATGACAAATCATATCTTAGGGTTATGGACAGGGAAGTGGATAGACTATCTTAGAGCACTGATATCTGCTCAGCACTAGTGATGTTAAGGCTTATTATAAATAAATATAATGGTTTTGTGTATTTTTATTTGGGAACTGGATGAAAAATGGCAGGGTAGAAATCCCAATTAATATTTACTACAACACTGCATCGTACTATACTACCTGGAGTTACTTGAAATGACTCAGAGTCAGTTGCATCACCAAAGCCTACACCCGAATGAGTGACAGCTCATGAAATCTGGAAATCTGAAATACATTGCACAGTCTGCAGACAACTCTGCATGTTTGGAGAATTTCTCTTTCAAGCAGCTCAGGTGGCCTGACATCTTCCAGTCATGTCAGTATGGCCGGTCTGAGTGGTCTGATTTCTAGTAGTGCAAAGAGGCAATGTGGCTGGTCTGAGTGTCTCTCAGTCTTTACTGCTTATATAAGCTTGGAAGGCAAAGCCTAGTAGATCTAGTCAGTTTCAAGGACTTCCTGAGACCTTTGAGTTGTTTGCTTCTTGAGCTTAATAAGGAGCTTTCCTCCATGGTATAATGGTTTACTTCCCTTTTTAACATCTCATGCCTTAAGGACCTTCCCTCCAACATGGAGGGTGTTATCTCAAAAAAATTACTACCCTCAGTACACTTACCAACATCTTATTTCCTGGGAGAGCTTGACAAGTTATCAGATTTCCCTTCTGTCTTAGTCAGGGTGTCCATTGCTGTGAAGAGATACCATGACCATGGCAACTCTTCTAAAGGACACTTAATTGAGGGCTGGCTTACTGGTTCGGAGGTTTAGTCCATTATCAAGGGAGGCCTTGGGGCTGGAGGAGCTGAATGTTCTACATCTTGATCCAAAGGCAGCCAGGAGAAGATTGACTCCCATGTGGATAGGAGGAGGGTCTCAAAGCCAACACTCACAAGACACACTTCCTCCAACAAGGCCACGCCTACTCCAACAAAGCCACACCCACTCCAACAAGGCCACACCTACTCCAACAAAGCCACACCCACTCCAAGGAGGCCACATATCCTATAGTCCCACTCCCTCCCTGAGCCAAGTATATTCAATCCACTACACCCTACTTGATCTGATTTTCTACAGACACTAAGGGAAATCATTGTATCTGAAGAAAGGAAGACTCAATGATGGACACTGAACTAACTGAGCCTGGTTCCCCTCATCTCATCTAAGTTAAATTTAGTCCCCTTTAATTCCCAGAGATTCTGTTACTGCCCCAAACACTGCCTCTTAGAAGCAGGATTTTATCTCTTCTTCTTCTTCTCTGTGGGTCTGTTGATGTTGTAGATCCTGCTGTGGTTTGCTTTTGACCTGCTGTCATTTCTGCTTTTATAGAAAAGATGGATCCAACAAAGCAAGGATTTAGATTCAACTCTGTGCCTGTTTCTTTTTGTACATGCTTGTGATTGTACATGTGTACATTAATTTAAAACTCTTAACATTTTTGCTATTTTTATTAATTATGTATATATCTGTATAAAAGCCAGAAAAGGATGTTGGATCCCCTGAAGCTGGAGTTAAGTTGTCCAATATGAGTGCTGGGAATTGAACTCAGTTCCTCTGGAAGAGAGGAATACACTCTTAACCCCTGAGCCATCTTTCAGCCCCCAATTTAAAACTCTTAAGTGAAACACACTAAAGGTATTGTGGTGGTCATCCCTAGGGCAGTGAAGAGGGAGCCCAAAGGAGTGGACCCAAAAACCAACTTAATATTATCTGAAACATGTTAAATTTTATGGGAGATTGAATTTCAAATCATTGAATATTATACAATTAAACATCAATGAACTAAAGCATAATGCAAATTTTATAAATACCCGCTGTCTCATTCTTTTCTAGTATACTTTTTGGCTTGCCTACATGATTTTGTCTCTATTAAATCATATTCCACCGACTTATATTCCTTTAAGAGTGCTTTCATGTAGGCTTAATATAAGTGTTATTATACTTTGCTTTAATCAAAAGATACTTAAACTTTAAAAAATGAGAATTCATCCAAGCCATTGCTTGCTTGAACTGAGGGAACCTCAGCTTTTCTGTTTCTGACACTGACAGAATGAGCCATGTATGTCTGTGTTGTTGTTTTGTTTAAATCCATTGACTCATTAAGAAAGCTCTCTCTATGTGCTAGTTCCTGTTCACTGGTACATCACATAATGTCTTAATGACTTAATTGGATTGTTAGGTAGGATTTAAATGATAGACACACCACAGCACTGAGACAAAGCCTCTTCCCTAAGAACAGAGCAACACGATTCATATTCTATGTTATATTTTAAGAAAACAAAGAATAGATCAACTGCAAAGCAGATGGAAGAAATACTTGAGAAGCTGTTTGGTTACCTGGAAAAAATGCAGACCCACCTGGTTAAAAAAATCAAAGCAGGAGAATTTATCATGATCATTTTATATATCATATCTGGGGTGCAGGGTCTGAAAACAAGGGCTGTGAGTGGCATAGTCTGGGGGCGGGGTCTGAAAACAAGGACTATGAGTGGCATGGTCTCGGGGCGGGGTCTGAAATCAATGGCTGCGAGTGGGCTGGTTTGTTTCTTATATTTGGTGGTTGAGCACAGGTCTGTTTTCCAGTATTAGTTTTTAAATGTGGTTACAAATATAAAGGCTAGAGAATAACTTGATTTTCACATCATTTAGAATCACTATTTGATTTCTCTAAAAGCTCTTCTTTCCAACTGCAATTGGTGGGTGATTATAAAACAAGTTTTCCTGGGATCTGAATGGAGGCAACACAATTTATAATTCAATCTTTGGGACCAAAGTCCAACAAATTTAATAAGGCTCTGGAGCTGCATATTGTTTTTGAACTTACATTTTCAGTAAGATATCAACTATTCTTAGAAATCAGAACCATGGAGTTCAGCCTTTGCTATGGATTAAAAGCACCCAAGGAACTTTAGAAGCTCCTGTGTTCATGCCACGTTGTTAATGATTATTATTATTTATATGAACGAAACCTCAGGTTAGTGTAATTTCCCCAAGTAATTTCAATGTGCATCTAAAATTCTGATATAAAAAAAGTGCTACAGTGGGGGCTAAAGATGAAAGAACAACACAGACCCCTTTTGTCTCCATTTTAAGGACCAGGCCTGATTTCAAAAAAGGTCGTAAGGCTCCAGGTCCAGGAATTGAGACCATAAGTCCCAGAAGCTAAGTCATAAGACACCAACTCTAGAATCAGATCATGAAATCCAGAACAAGATCATAAAACCCCCTTCCAAAGAACAGCCTGGGGATAACCACAAAAATGGGGCAATATCTTATCTCAGAATAGGCCATCTGTGCTGGGCGGCCCTGTCTCATCACATGGCTGAACGTTCATGACATACGAATGCAGACCACCTGTGACCCCCTAACGCCCACCAATGAAATTCTAGATTAGCTAACTCTTCCAGAGAGTTATCCTGCTTTCCTATAAGTCCCATGTTCTTTTTTCTGGGATCTCCATTTTAGAGAATGATTGGCCCTCACGTGCTGGTTGTTTCTGCAGAATAAAAGCTCCTTGTTTTTGCATACTATCTGAGCCTGGGATCTTTCTTCAGTGATTTTTTGAACCTTACAGAGATGTATGGCTCAGCAGATAAGAGCAGGGTTTGCTCTTTCAGAGAACCAGAGTTCAGTTCCCAGCTTCTACATTTGTGATCTCCTAACCACCTGCAACTCCAGTTCCATGGGGATTGGGTACCTTCTTCAGCTTTCAAGGGCACCTGCATGTAGGTGCATGAACACACATACAGACACATAAGCATAAATAAGTAATAAAATAAATATCCTGTTTTAAAAAAAGAAAATGCCTTCACAAAGGAACTCACACAATATGTACTCACTGATAAGTGGATATTAGCCCCAAAACTTAGGATACCCAAGATATAAGATACAATTTGTTAAACGCATGAAACTCAAGAAGAACGAAGACCAAAGTGTGGACACTGTACCCCTTCTTGGAATTGGGAACAAAACACCCATGGAAAGAGTTACAGAGATAAAGTTTGGAGCTGTGAAGAAAGGATGGACCATCTAAAGACTGCCATATCCAGGGATCCATCCCATAATCAGCTTCCAAACGCTGACACCATTGCATACACTAGCAAGATTTTGCTGAAAGGACCCAGATATAGCTGTCTCTTGTGAGACAATGCCGGGGCCTAGCAAACACAGAAGTGGATACTCACAGTCAGCTATTGGATGGATCACAGGGCCCCCAATGGAGGAGCTAGAGAAAGTACCCAAGGAGCTAAAGGGAACTGCATCCCCATAGGTGGATCATTATTATGAACTAACCAGTACCCCAGAGCTCTTGTCTCTAGCTGCATTTGTATCTAAAGATGGCCTAGTAGGCCATCACTGGAAAGAGAGGCCCATTGGACTTACCAACTTTATATGCCCCAGTACAGGGGAATGCCAGGGCCAAGGGGTGGGGGTGGGTGGGTGGGGGACTGGGGGGGGGGAGTGTATTGGGGACTTTTTGGATAGCATTGGAAATGTAATTGAGGAAATTACCTAATTAAAAAAAAAAAGGAAAAAAAAAAGAATGGGAAATTCAGACCCACGAACACATACAGAGAAAGACGATGCAAAGATACAAAAGGAACAGATGTAAACGTTTAAGACAGGTGTCTTCAAGCCAGTGAAACAGGCCTGCAATCCTTCCTCGCAGTTAGCCTGGTTTTGGACTTCTCTCCTTTAGAATGGACAGCTGGGGATTTTCTGTTTTTAAATCACTCAGCCCGTGGGACTTGTAGCCTCCAAAAACATTCCTTCAGGTTTCCAGATTCCGCCAAAAATTCTATCAAAAGAGAGAACTCACTCTAAGGAAAGAAAATCTCAGGAGCTCTTTGCTTTGGTAAGTGTGGTCTAGCAGCAAAAGCTGTCCTTGCATTGCAGTTCTGACAGCTGCTTCAGCCACTCACCACTCAGGAACATCTTTCTCCACCTAAGACTTAACAATGTCTTAAGCGAGAATAAGGACAAGTGTGGCCACTCCTCAACAGAAACTAGAAGTGTGACCTGGAATACATGAAGGCCAGATTTTCCAATTCTGTACATATTGCATTCCTTGGGGGCCTCCTTCTCAGGGACTGCTGCTCAGGATAGCCAGAACCTGATCCCCATGTATATCTGGCCTACACCTGTCCTGAAACATGTAATCACCAACAGTGTGAACTTCCTGAGGACTTTAATGCTGTTTCTGACCTTGACTTAATTAACTGCTCCCACCTGTCCCCCCCACACACAACTCTTGTTCCAAATGATATATTAAAGCTGATTCTTTTTTTTTTCTTAAAAAAAAAAAGAAAAGAAAATGCCAGACAGAAGAAAGTATTCGTGAAATAAAGCTCTTCCCCACACAATATAAATATAAAATATAGTATTGTGAGGTACAATCTCAGATTGCTTTGAAAGGAAGGTGGGATAGAACTCCTAGGAACTGTTTTGTTATTCTTTATTTAACCATAATTTATGCAGAGGTTCATTAAGCTCCAGTATGACCCACATTAGGCTGAGTCAGTTTGTTCTCTCTTTATGGTGTCATAGGTATAAAGAGTAACCCCCAAGCCAGTTGTGTTAGCTAGTTGTGTTAGCTAGTTGTGTTAGCTAGTTGTGTTAGCTAGTTGTGTTAACTAGTTGATGCACTGAGCATTAGGTTGTTAATTATTTGAGTGGATACATACATCTACAAATCTCTTACAAATTCCAGAAACATTGGTGAGTTTCATGAAAATCTATGGGGAAATCTGGAATGAAGCCTATATGTAAATCCCTCTATGGAATAATGAATCATCTGCCAGTCACATGTCAACTTAAATTCTACATACCTAAACTTGATTGGAACTTGGTTCGGTAGAATACTTGTCTGGCATTCACAAAGCCCTAAGTCTTTTCACTGGAACTGTGTGAAATTGAATGCGTGGTACTTGTAGTTTCACCTCTCAGGACACAGAGGCAGGAAGATCAGTACTTGAAGAACATCCTCTGCTGTAGCAAGTTCACAGACATCCTGGACTGTGCAACCCTGTTTCAAAATATAAGCGCAAGCATAACACTGTTTCACAGTACAAGCACAAACCACACACAATAAAGTTAGGTGAAATTGAAAATACCGTTTTCATTCTGAGTGTCCGTATTCCACGTGGTAAGAAGCTGCCTGTGCCTGTAGTTAGTGGCTGTCTTGCTGAACAGTGCACAGAGGACACTTCTGTCATCACGGAAGCTCACATAGGATACTGTTACAAGATTACCGTTTTATATGATCCAGAAAGTGGGTAATTTTGTTAGGTCAGCACCTAGTCTAAGTTTATACTTTTGAGCTGGGCAGTGGTGGCACACGCCTTTAGTCCCAGCACTTGGGAGGCAGAGGCAGGTGGATTTCTGAGTTCAAGGCCAGCCTGGTCTACAAAGTGAGTTCCAGGACAGCCAGGGCTATACAGAGAAACCCTGTCTCGAAAAAACAGAAACAAAAAACAAACAAACAAACAAACAAAAACTGTTTTTAAAAAGTTTATACTTTTGAGGCAGGAAGCATAGGGAATAGCTGGGCAATCTGGGTCTCCACTTGGTTTAGATTATACACACCCATGTTCTAATATGCTTACAATTCTTTCCTGCATGTACTATTTACCCACACCTGAAACCCATGCACCCACCAACCTATTAGTCATCCAGGATCCCTACCTGCATTGAGCTACATGCATATTCCACATCAAATAGTAGAATATTTTTCCCATTAATGAGCAACAAACACAGTCAGTTTCTATTTTATCATACTTCAGTAATATCTGGGAACAAAGGTAAAAGATTTATCTAGTCTACACTGGATTGGGGTGTGTGTACAATAAGGCAAACTATGTCCTCTAAGTGATTTTTTTTAAAAAGTGTGTGTGAGTGTGCATGAGTGCATGAGGGGTGTGTGTGTGCATATGTGTGTGTGTGTGTGTGTGTGTGTGTGTGATGTGATGTGATTACAGGTGCCTACAGAAGCCAGAAGAGGGTGTCAGATCTCCCAGAGTTAGAATTTCAGACTGTTTTAAGTCACCCACTGTGGGTTCTGGAAACCAAACTTACCAAACGCAGGGCTACTGCAAGAGAGCAAGCATTTCTAATTGCTAAGACATCTCTTCAGGCCCCCTAAATGAACTTTTACAGTGAATGACCTATTTTCCACTTTATGTATATCTGTAATAGGGCATTCATATGGCTACTGCCAAATACATCATGGGAAAGGACAGGAGTCCTTAAGCAAAGACTTATGTGACCCAAGACTGTCATCAAAACGCATTTAGAATACACTCCATAGCAAACAAATCCTGCATTCTTTTGAAACCCATAACAGGAAATCTCATACTAATCAGGGTCCTCGAATACTCTTGTGGCCAGCTATCGCTTCTGACAGTGCATTCTCTTGCAGACTTGTCCTATTATTTGACATTAAATAAAGTTTTCTTGCTAATGTGAATAAGAGACCAAGAGCATCGAAACATTGACCCTGACTCTGACTTCTGGTAACAATCTTAAGTTATAGAAAATATCTTTTGAAGATGATAAACTTGATTGTTACTTGTAAGAATAACCCAAAGAGACAAAAAAAAAGCAAAGCAAAAACAAAACAAAAGCAAGCAAACAAAAAAACAGACAAACAAACAACAATTAGGGATCAGTATAAGACGAAACAATTCTTTCAACTGGAAACCTTAGGCTCTGACTATTCTCTAAGTGCTGAAATTTTGAGAGGATTCCTAGAATCAGTACAATGCAAGCTCACCATTTACTTTTTGTTAAGCAAATATAGGCACAGTCTTCCATAGAAAACTATGGTTTCAGGAGTTTTCTTTTGTAAAATTTTAATCTTATTATTATATAATTAGTATCTGTGCTTGCACACCAGGGCATGGTGTCTGGAGGTCAGAGGACCACTAGCAAGAGTTGTTTTGCCTTTCCCTGTAGGTTCTGGGTGACAGAACTCAGGCCGTCAGGCTTGTGTGACAAACACCTTTTTACTGGTCACATTATCTTGTCACTGTTACTTCTGCGTTTATTATTAGGAAGCTGAAACCAAGCCACATCACGACAAAGTCAAAGACAGCTCTCACTATGCAGAACTTCCCAGAGGACCTCACTGAAGGACTTTAGCATGCATTTAGTTCTCTTTTTAAAATAAACCCCACAAGGAAGATATTAGTACTTATGCT
Source organism: Mus caroli (assembly GCF_978045245.1). Classification (NCBI taxonomy): domain Eukaryota; kingdom Metazoa; phylum Chordata; class Mammalia; order Rodentia; family Muridae; genus Mus; species Mus caroli. The sequence goes on from NW_028227256.1 coordinate 68,236,587, forward strand.
CATTCTAAAAATAAACTGGTTACAGTGACATTGGGGAAGGTGGCCAAAGTCATGCTGATGGGAAACTGGGGGTGAACTTAGAAAGTAGAAGCTGAAGCCAGGAACTGGTTCAAAGCCCACTCCCTAGCTGTTCTGTCCACAGCCTGTCTGAGGAGGCAGCAGCATTGGCATGCCTGGGCATTTGTTGGAAATACAGAATCCTGGACTCTATCCCAGACTTATGATCAATATCTTCATTTTAATAAGATTTCTAGGTGACTTATGTGTACACTCATATGAGAAGCAGTTCTCCACACCCCTGATTTCTAATATTGCTCAAATGAGAAACAATCAATGGTATGAGTGCTTCCAAAAGTGTACTTGGACTGAGTGTGCATGTCTTAGCCATGGTGGGGTGGGCAGTCAAAAGCCAAACACAAGGCGCATCTGACTGTACTGTAAACAAGACTTCTCCAATCTCCTTTGTGGTGGTTTGTATAAACTTGGCTCAGGGAGTGGCACTATTAGAAGGTGTGGCCTTGTTGGAGTAGGTGTGTCACTGTGGATGTGGGCTGCCTGGAGTGAGTTTTCCACCTGCAGTCTTCAGATGAAGATGTAGAACTCTCAGCTCTGCCTGAACCATGCCTGCCTGGATGCTGCCAAGCTCCCACCTTGATGACAATGGACTGAACCTGTGAACCTGTAAGCTAGCCCCAATTAAATGTTGTCCTATATAACTTGCATTGGTCATGGCATCTGTTCACAGTAGTAAAACCCTAAGACACCTTAAAGACAGAAACAGGCACTTGTCAAGAATACAACTTGATCCCTAATCACCAAGTCGGAAGCTGTATTTTATTTTATTTTAACTTTTTAAAGAAAGTGCCCTAAATGATTCCCATGTTGAGGAATTATTTGATTCTCTGCATTTGAAGACTGCATTGAGTTAAGCTTTACAATCAATAAATAATGAAGACAGGGAATCACTATACCTGAAAAACTGTGTCTTAATTCAAAGTGTTATATTGTCATCCTTAAGTAAGGGCCCATCAAAGAAAGGTCTGGTTTGTTTTTTATTTTTTGTTTTTGTTTTTTTTTTCCAAAAAGGCAGTGAAAAAGAGTTTCTGGGTACAAAGGATGGCAGAGCTTGGGGTCCACGCAGCAGTGAGGAGAGCAGAGATTTCCAGAGGATGATCAAGGCTACATCTTTTGAAGCTGTAACCTGCCATGGAGATGGTGGCTTCAGGCTTGGGAAACCTGATGACATTAAATACTATAATCACATAATTAACTTAACTTGCTTCAAGTCTCTGCTCAGCAAGCAACCTTCTGATTAAAGCTCAAGTTCCTATGCAGCATGCTTTCAGGTGGAGATTTGTTGGCTGGGTGATAGGCATGTTCAGTTCAAGTTTTTGTAGTAAATCAATAATCCACCATTCACATTTCATCCATCAGCATCCTGACATTTAATGTGAGTTCATCCTTGGGAGAATGGTGTTAACCCCTTGATGCTGTTAAACAAAGAGTCTGAGGATATATAGGGAGTTGGGGTCTGATGACAGGTTATACCAGTTAGGTTTGTGTAGGAAAGGTCTATCTGAGTAGACCTACCAGAGCCCATTTCCTTTGATGCTGTTGTCAAACTAGGATGCTGTAGACTCTAGAGTCTAGAGGAATAACAGAAATAGAATGAGTACATCATCAAATAGGATTTATTATACTGACTTAAGCAATGTGGGTTGGGTGGCTTAACAATAGCTATCTATCAATGCTGGAGAGGCCGAGAACCCAGTAGTTGTCTATTCCATGATGTTGGATCATGGTAGTTCTAATATGGTACCATATTGGCTTGGAGGATTCTTTGGTCTATGTTGGAAGGTCAAAGAAATTGGATTCCAATGTAAATGAAGGATAGCAACAGCAGCAATAGTAAGTCTCTAAGGACAGCATGCAAAACCAATTGTTTTTCTTTCCTACCTCTTTATATCTGAGCTGCCACTGAAAGGAAATCTCTACTCGGTGAGGAGAGACTTCTCCCTCCAGTTACTTCTTCCAGGTAATACCATTTCTGATAAGTGTCCAGAGGCATGGGTCTTAGTTGATTGAAGACTCAGTCAAGTGGCCAACAAGACTAACTATCATGGGTGTGTAGCTGTTTCTTCTGATTTAAACATTCTCTTCTGGAGGAAGGATTGAGGTCATCAGGCTAAAGAAACAAGACCCACAAATCCCCTTCTTGATCTTGTTTAAGCAGCTAACATTTGCTATGGGTCGGATATCTTTAATAATGTAAGTGCCTACAACACAAAGAACGCTAGTGTCCAACTTTCATGAGCTATCTCTCTGCTAGAGTGAACTTTTGATGACATAGTTGCCTGTAGTAAAAATATTAAAAATCCTGGTGTTGGAATCAGGACCTCTGAAACCTGTGACTTCACATAGGCGGGACCCGAACACCTGTTGCCAAGGCAACAGCCACCATATTCCCAGAATCTTCTTGGCTCACCTCCCACCTTTACCTGTGTTACGTCATCAGCCATATATAAAGAAAGGCCCCCCTGATCTCTCTCTTTTTGCTTTCCTTCCTCTTTTCGCTGCCACGTTTCCCCCCTCTCTCCCAGTAAACCTCACGTGGAACTGTTTGGCTTGGTGTAGTCCTTCTGAAGCCCTGCAATGTTCAAGATCATAACACCTGGCCCAGACCTTCTTCCCAGATTTTGACCATTTATGTTCCCAAATGAAAGACACACATAGCCTTTATATTTTTTAAATAGCCTTGGGCGGCACAATAGTGGGCAGCTGCCTACTCTCCATGCTGTTAGAATCTTTCATATCAATAACCCCAAGTTATCACTTACTATTTACCATGTTCCATCTGGGCTTCTCTTAACCCAGTTGGACAGCCCTCTGGACCATGTTCTCCTGGCCTTTAGCCCACTGTGGCTTTCCTTCTCCCTCCTGATTGTTCATCTTCCATGGCGGCTTCTTTTTCCTTCTTCCCCCTCATGGTCTTTCCACAAGCACACAAAACCTCAACCCCACCTATGTCTCTTCTGTCCAGCTATTGGCTGTCTGCATCTTTATTTACCAGAGTTAACTTGACGGCAGGGTCCCTGGGGCTACACGCATACTCCAGGTCTTGCCCCCACCCCCTAGCATTACAATAGACAGTAAAAGACAAAACCTCAACAATTGCTCAAGTTATGCAGACTCTAAGTAGTGTTAATACATTCTTTAGGCTTGGGCAGAGCCATAGTTTTGGTCTGTTGGTGTGCATCTGAGTGAGTTGTCATTTCTCCATGTCTCATGAGGAAATGTGACATAGCAGATACTTTTGCTCACCTGATTGTCTAATTATATAGTCCAAGATATTTATTCCTGGTGGGTAAAGATCAGTAAACAACAGACGAAAAGAGGAAGAGGTTAGGAAAGTATACATTTTCCAGAAAAAAAGTATATAGGATACCATGAAAGCAATAAATATTTTGCTTATGACAAACAGAAATAAGAATATATAATAGGGAGATTGTTATGAAGGCTGAGGGGCTGACTGAAGAATTTCTCTGAGGAGCTGAAGAAAAGGCTCCATGTTACAAGTATGTACTGCGCTGGCAGAGGACCCAAGTTCAGTTCCAAGTACCCACATAGGGCAGCTCATAACTACCTGTAACTCCAGCTCCTGGACCTAATCCTCCTTCTCCTCTGGTCTCCACAGGCTCTGGTTCTCTCTCTCTCTCTCTCTCTCTCTCTCTCTCTCTCTCTCTCTCTCTCTCTCTCTCTCTCTCTCTCTCTCCCTCTCTTCCAACTACCCCCACTCACACACACATGCGTGCTCACACAGCTACATGTAATTTTTTTAAAGAATTGATTTGAAATTCTTTGACAGTAAAATTTTTTGCCTTTTTCCATACACACCTCATAGTAAACTAATCATCTAGCCCAGGAAAAATATGAGTTTTAAATTCTCAAACATGTCTACACTTAGGCTTGAGAAAACATCCTTTAAATATCAGGTTTACTTTGCCCCATTCACAAAGTTGTCCTCAAACATGAAATAGCGTTCCATCTTCAAATTCAGTTTTGTTTTCTTTGCAGAAGGACGTAAAATGCAGAGAAAGTCTACCTGTTCTCTATCCTCGGGCTTTAAGGACAGGGGTAGCTAAGAGGGAAGGGCTGGACAGCCTGCTACTTCTGTGATGCGAAAGAATGTGTCCAGGTATATTAAGTATTTGTCAAAGGGGTTTCCTGTAAATGGTGAGCTACTGCTAAGCACTCTGAGGTATGTCACTTAAAACCAAACTGGACTGCACAAGATGAAACAGGAAAAGAGGCATTGAGTTCCAGCCAAGCTGCCCGCAGTGGAATGTACCATGGTCACTGAGTTGAAAGGAGTGATCTGAAGAGATGGCTCAGCAGTTAGGAACACAGACTGTTCTTCTGAAGGTCCTGAGTTCAAATCCCAGCAACCACATGGTGGCTCACAACCATCCCTAATGAGATCTGATGCCCTCTTCTGGGGTATCTGAAGACAGCTACAGTGTACTAACATATAATAAATAAATCTAAAAAAAAAAAAAAAAAAGGAAGGAAGGAAGGAAGGAAGGAAGGAAGGAAGGAAGGAAGGACTTGTCATAGTCCTCCTGGCAGAATCAGGTGACCTCTGAGGTAAGTGTGAGTTCCCATGCCCAAGGAAGAAGTAGAAACGTGTAACAAATATCCAATAGAGAGTTCCAGTCAGCCGGAAAGAAGCCAAAAATTATGTCAGTCTAGACTTCTGTCATTCATGGAAAAGAAAACAGAACCCAGGGAGAGGGGGCATTTTTCCATCCAAAATAATAATCATACACAGAGGGTGTTACCTCTGGAAAATACGATCTTTTTCTGCCTCCACTAGAGCAGCCAAGATCCTCCTTATTATCCCTGCAACTGCTGTCTATGTTTCTATCCGTTCTCCACCGAGGAAGCCAGTATGCCTCCTTTCCCTTTGCTGTCCTAATTTTTATTGCATTCATCTCTGAATCTTTCTTCTTATGATTACACAGAAACATCTCTTGCCAAGGTCACTCATGAATGTGTCAAACCCAATGGTCAATTTTCAGCCTTTCTTTTAATCTCACAAGCAGTTGTCTAGACAAGGTCAGCCACTCCCACCCTTTCAGAAGCAATTTCTTCCTTCGCTTACATCTTACACATAATTTCTTGACATCCTTTCTCCACCCCAGAAAGACTCTCTCTGGCCTCTCCCTTTCAATTGTTTCTCTGCTGTGGTCGTCAAGCTTGAATTCCTAAGTGTGCTCATTGAGATTGTGAGTTTCCTTCCACACATTTCTTCAATCTGCAACATTTCCTTGTGAATGTCTCATCAGAGTTTAAAACTTAATGAATTTTAAACCCAGCGCCATGTATCTTGGCATCTCCCATATAACCAACCTCTAACAAGTGACCTTTCCTTTTATCCATTTTCATTTATCTTTTGAACTCAGTCTTCTTTCCTTCCACTTATACGTTCCTCACTAATTAATTTGCCAGCAAATTCCATTGGCACTAGCTTCACAACATACCAGAACTTGACTATTCTCTACCATATTCATGAATATTCAGCCACCACTTTCTGCTACACTGGGTTTCTAGATGTCTCTGACCTCAACAGATCTCCAACTCTCTGCTCTCCTCTGCTACTACAGTGCTCCTGAAGGCTTGATGGACTATGCTCAAAGAACAAAGACAAACCAACAGGACTTAGTCTATTATTAGACTGCCGGTTCTGCTTTTTTCTGTGTGGCTCTCCTAACTGTGCAAACTCTTTCTTGATGAGATGGCCACTAGAAGCCTTTGACTCCGCCTTTCCTAGGTTACAAATTCTAGGAGGAAATGCCTCTTCTGAAATTTAATATTATTTGGGGAATGAATGGCTAACTTTGCATGTGTCAATCATTAAACTAGTTAAAGTGGTCAGAAGAAATAGAACGCTGTTACCATGCTGGGTCACATGCCTACCTCATTTACTGTGATGGAGAGTGGTCACTGTGATAAACGGTGTCCTCAAGACAGCCTCTCATAGGAACAAGGGAACTCTAGCCATCAAAAATGAGAGAAGAAGACATAACATGGAACAGATAAAAATATGACCATCATAATTTGACACATTTTGTTCATTGTTTTCAATTGTTTAATTCCTTTGATCCCATTTCCCTTTCTAGGGCTAATACTCCATAGCATTAAGATGAGGCAAAAGTGATTTTGTATATGTACACTATCATGGAAAAAAGTTGATTCACTATTAAATGAATGCCGTCTGTTGTAAAATGTAGGTTGTTCCATTAGTAGTAGCTGATGAAATATGGACAGATACAAAGAATGTTCTGTATAATTTGTCATAACAGTGAAGGTGTGACTAACAGTCAACTAAAGATGACTTGAATATATATTCAACGTATTACTAGAAATTCTAATTGGAGACAACATAGACAAGAAGGAAATGAAATATGCAAATTTTAAAAAGAGAGATAAATAAAATGACCTTTGCTTAGAGATGTTTTAATAGATGTAGAAGTCCTAAATATTCTATGAGAAAACTGCTGGAATTAATAAGAGAACACATCAACATACAAACATGAATTGCCATCCTACATAGTAATGGTGGATGGAATACTCCAAAGAGGAGATGAATCAATTGTATTTAGAATAAAATCAGCTGTGGTTGGAAGCCTGAGTGTCAGCTGAGCACCTCGCAGGTGCTTACAGAATGAGAGCAAAGCCCTTGGGAAACAGGCTCTGGTAAAAGAGAGCTAGGGTAGTTTTTACTTCCGTTCCGTAAGCCTTGTGCATTCCTGAAAGACATACCACAGAGAACTCTGGAAGTCAGAACTCAACCAGTGTTCTGAGATTTCCACTCCAACCACAAAGATACCATTCTAGCTTACCACTAAATTAGGCAGAAATTATACATATTCAAATTAATGTATTCAATGATAAATAAATAATAAATATGACACATATAACCCAGAATTTCACATGTAACAAATCACTAGTAAGTGGATGATACAATTGTTTTAATTATAACTCTGGTTTACTTTTGATTATCTTATTTTCCACTTGTACAAATAGGAAAATGGTTAAACTGTCCTTTTGAAAATGTTTTGTTTTAAATGGTATCTTTGTTTTTAATGAGTGTAATCATGAGCAACACTATTAGTAAAGTGGTCGCATGTTCAATTCTTGGCACTTTAATGGAATGGCTTTTACACAGAATCAACATTTTAATTAAAAATTGTTAGCTACAGTCTCTCTCTGCTCCCCCAGCAATTAGTAGTCTCCTAAAACTAAAAATGCAAAACTCTGAAACCAAAAAATTACAATGTATAATTTTATATACATAAATTTCTAAATCAAAAGACATCTCTTTGGTCCCTTAGAGACTGTTTATTTACTTATTTTACAACTCCAGGGATTAAACCCAGGGCTTTGTAAATACTAGGCAAGGGTTCTGCTACTGAGCTATACCTCAAACCCTGTTTAAAGATTTTCTGAGCAATGATAACATGTCAATAATATTCTGGATATGGGAAAACACAGTGATAGTTAACAGCCTGGCCAGTCAGTACTCTGGGGAAATGGTTTGTGGTGGGATGAGAGACACACAGAAATGATTTATTTTTTTTAATTTTTTATTAGGTATTTTCCTCATTTACATTTCCAATGCTATCCCAAAAGTCCCCCTTACCCACCCCCCACTCCCCTACCCACCCACTCCCCCTTTTTGGCCCTGGCGTTCCCCTGTACTGGGGCATATAAAGTTTGCATGTCCAATGGGCCTCTCTTTCCAGTGATGGCTGACTAGGCCATCTTTTGATACATATGCAGCTAGAGACAAGAGCTCCGGAGTACTGGTTAGTTCATAATGTTGTTCCACCTATAGGGTTGCAGATCCCTTTAGCTCCTTGGGTACTTTCTCTAGCTTCTCCATTGGGGGCCCTGTGATCCACCCAATAGCTGACTGTGAGCATCCACTTCTGTGTTTGCTAGGCCCCGGCATAGTCTCACAAGAGACAGCTATATCTGGGTCCTTTCAGCAAAATCTTGCTAGTATATGCAATGGTGTCAGCGTTTGGAAGCTGATTATGGGATGGATCCCTGGATATGATTTATAATGCAGTCTGAAAAAGCATCAGCAGGGGTATGTGCAAACGTGTTCTCGAAAGAAAGGACAGAGCAATCCACTCAGCCTGTTCCTGTGGGAAGGAAGAACTCTAAGGAGGGTTACAAAGAAGAGGGGAAGAGAAGAGGTCTTCTAAGAAGAAGGAGCAGTATGAGAGAGGGCCCATAGACCCCCCAGATGATCTAATAAGGAGTTCATGTCTTCGTGGGAAAGAGGGCTACAAATTATAAGACCAGCTTATAAGCCATGTTCAAGATCAGCTAAAGTGTCTGCAATATTACAGATGATTGTGGGATCAGTGTGGATTTTTAAGCAAGGAACCACTAGATCAAGTCTAATGAATGATGCCAAGGAAAATGCTATTTTCTTTCCTTTTAGCTCGCTGCACTATGGGGAGTGAATGAGAATCCAGGCAGAGGATATTTTCAAAAAAGATATGTGTATATATCATCTTTCCATTTTTTTTTCTTATTTTGCATTCAATGTTTTACTATCACGAAATTTCAGATTTGTAGATGAAGTGAAAATTGCCACACTCCTCAGAGACAATTCAACTAACTCCTGTAAAGATAGTAGACTCTGTACATGTTATCAAGAGTAGAGAGTCCTCCTTAGAGAACTGGGAATTCTCAAAACACTCCCTCCATTGTGGAGGGGCCCATAGGAATATAGGCTCAAATACTTCTTCATGTGCTTTTCTTACTTTGATGTGAAAAAGGAACCATGGAGCTCTTATGTCGTATACCCCAACAAGACAGAGAAGAGATAAGTGCTCAGAAATCTATGAAAACATAGCATTAGAATTCTGATTCCAAAGATGTTATCAAAACCCTCCCATCCCAGCAGATTCACTGTAATATGGCATCAAACATCGTTCTTTCGCCTTTTGTCTGAATAAGCTACCTCATGGGAAACTGCATTTCAGAAATTTAAACAGAATCAGGATGTGTGGTTTCCATGCCAACCACACTAGCTTCTCTTTTGTTTCCTCTTCACTTATTTATCCATTGCATCAACGCATACATACTGAGAACCACAGATGTTTCTTGTATGTGCAGGTAATAAGAGGGTTAGGATGGTCAAAACAGATGATGTCTCCATTGAGTCTCAAGTCTAGAGACAGAAACAAGTACACAGCCCTTTAGGAAATGTGTATTCAGTGAAGTTGAGGCTAGGTGAGACTTTTCTGCTCACCAAGGGGTAGATTAGATTGGCTGGAACCACTAACCCATGTCCTGGGATGGTTAGAAACTCCCCTTGGCACATGTCCTCAACTTCCCTGGTCTGTACTTGTTTAGGCTTTCCATTCTCTGATCTAATAGAGCAATTATCTTTGCATACCTCATTAAAAGTGTTGGCATGCCTATTCCTTAGCTTCCACTCTCATTCATGCAAAGCACTTGTGAGTGTGGCTAACTTTAATGAAGATGCAATGTTAATGACACCAGTCCATAAAGAGGCTGCCCAGTGAATGGGTGTGAAAAAAAAAAAAAACCATAGTATTCTTGATTCTACAAGGCCATTCAAACCTTTGATTCCCTCTCCTCCACTGCCCAGAATTGATCATGTGATCAACCACAATAAGGACAATTTCCAGTAGGCAAATCTCTTTATTCTTTCATGGTGTCTGGCCACATTTTTATACCTCAGAGGCCTTTGACGGCTCCCATGCCCTCAGAGTCATATTTTCTATTCTAAAAGGAAATAGATACAGATAGATATAGATATAGATATAGATATAGATATAGATATAGATATAGATATAGATATAGATATAGATATAGATATAGATATAGATATAGATATAGATATATTCACCAAAAGTACTTTTTCCAATGCAGATTGTTTCCAGGGACTCAAACACACTGAGCATTTGTTCTGATACTGAGTAGTGAGATAATTAATTCCTTGGTACTTGCTTTTGAGACAAAGACTCAATATGTACTTGATGCTGGTCTTTAACTTAAAAGGTAGCTCCAGTTGCCATCAAACTCATAATCACCCTACCTCCCTGAGTCCTAGGATCACAAGCATGCCTGGCTCCTAAGAACATTTTACACCCCTACCCCAAATTGTGTTACAATCTGTTAAAATATATATTGAAAGCCTAGATACATAATAAGTTATGATGCAAGATTTCACACACAAGTGAGCAGGTGATAGAGTGTTAGAATGGGGGCTGGGGTGTGTTCAGATTTAAGCTGAAGAAGTAAGGCAGTAAAGCTTGCTGAGTCCTGTTTGGCCACATCAGGGACAGCATGACATAGTTCCCACTCCTGGAACAAAGCCAGCAGAGTGTGGGCCTCCATGAGTGTAGATGGTTGATATGGGTATAATGCTTATTTGCATTAAAATATATATTTTACTTCACATTCCTCCTTCAGGAAATATTCTCCCTGCTGACATTATTGGGAACTATTTTCCCTGCCAAGGTTAATGGCTCCATGATAATTAGAAACAGCTCAAGTCCAGGAGGTGAGGGTCTGGCTATGGCTCAGCAAAATGGTAAATGTTAAGACCATCAGACAGCCCTTAAAACTGTGGAAAGAACTCTGAAAACATAAGTTCAAAAATGTATAATTTCTTAACAATGTAGAATATAAGGATGCAATATGTATTGTATAAGGAGCTTCATAGATCTAAAAGAACAGAGGCATCTGTACTGTGAGACAGCTTTTCAGAAAGACATTAAGGAAGGAGATAAAGAGATTTAGGGAGTGGTGATCTAAGGGCAAGATCCCATCCAGGTAGGTTTTTTGTTTCTGCTTATAAAGGCAAGCAGGTTCCTGAGTTCAAGGTCAGCCTGGGATAGAGAAAGTTTAGGCCCCTGTCCAGGGGTGATAGGAATGGTAATTTCGGGGTGGGGTCCCACACAGCTAGCTTATTGTTTGTGCTTAACAAAGGCAGGCATATCTTTGAATTCTTTTGCAAAGTTAAGAGAAATGTGCTTGATGCCTCACACTAAATCAAGGGGCTGGGTTCAAGGGATGCTTATTCATGGGATAATTAAAAGGGACCTGGGATAATGACTGAATTGATATGTAAATAAAAGATTGGGCTTTTGGTGTCCAAGAGACGAACTATCCAAAGAGTTTTCAGAATAGCAAGAGAAAGCAGAATGTAGGCCATCAGCTTGTAACCCACAATTTGACTTTGAGTCCTTTATTTTTGTTGCATCCCTTCTCTCTGGAATCCCTCTCCTGGCCAGGGTTGGTCCATGGCAAAGCTTTGCTGGGAAAGTGTAACATTTCTTTCTTTTTTTTTTTTTTAAATTTATTTATTTATTATATGTAAGTACACTGTAGCTGTCTTCAGACACTCCAGAAGAGGGCGCCAGATCTCGTTACGGATGGTTGTGAGCCACCATGTGGTTGCTGGGATTTGAACTCTGGACCTTCGGAAGAGCAGTCGGGTGCTCTTACCCACTGAGAGATGGGCACAGTGAGTGGGGAAAGAGTGTTCATAGATGAATGAGCAGAAGAGCATGGGAACTGCAAAAGCCCCAAGGACTAGGTCCTAAAGAAACTTGTGTGGGGTGAGGGGTGGGGGGTGGGGGGCGGAGAATAGATCTGATGTGTAAGGCATAGGAAGCAGGGACCAGATCATATGGAACCTCATGGGTGAGATCATGTCTTAGATCCATGGCTCTTCCCTAGCAAACAAAATGACATCATTAATGGCTTTTTCTAAACTTTGAGTTTATTGGTCATTGAAACAGAAACAGCTGTGTCAAAGCTGGCAAACTTGTACACATACATTCTCTCTCTCTCTCTCTCTCTCTCTCTCTCTCTCTCTCTCTCTCTCTCTCTCTCTCTCTCTCTCTCTCTCTCTGCAAAGGTACATAAAGCACTTCTTCAAAGGGCATGTAACTTGACATTATCAAGTAGCCTATCGTATAACCATAGGTATGGTCTACCAGGAAATAAGATAAAAATATTTTCATATTAATTTTTCTTTCAGCAAAAAGTTTCTTGTGGTGAAACTAGGATTATGAAGGTTTCTGGAAAAGCTTTAAAATATTGCCTGCCAGCAGCACATGAGTTCTTTCCCCATTTCTTTCAGGATCTGCTCAGCTGACACACCTATTTCCTATCAATGAGCAAGAAGTTTCTGGTCCAAGTTTGTTTACCACCAGGGTAAACTGTTGTCTCACTATATTGTTATCATAAGGCACCATGGGGAGCTCACTATATCCCCAAGTATTCACAGGCCCTGAAACCAACACACACACCTTTTATAGACAGTATGCAGTGTGCTCCATGTTTTCTGTTAATTGAGCCTTAGCACTTCATACAACACACTAAATTCATGTTATTTTCTAGAAATAAGTTACACCGTTGGATCACCTAACTCTGTCTTCCCAAGTTCACCTTACTTTTCTTCTCTGGCCCTACTTTTCAACTACTAACATCCATGCCTTTTAAGCTGTCCTTTTATTGAAAGTAATAAGTTAAGACATTCATCATGAGGTGTGTGGTTCACCTTTTCCCTAAGGATCACCAGCATATACATTGCATGCTCACTGTGTTGAATACAGGGAATCATTTTGGGAGCAGTAACATTCACCAATGTCCATTATCATTTGTCAGGCTTACGCTGTACTCTTGCCATGCAGTATAACACTTTATAAGGAAGAGATGTTTAAAAGCAATGTCTTCTTCGGAAAGCATCCATCAGTTGATGCTGAAGTTGAATCTGCTGCAGGTGCTAAGAATCTAGTTGATCTTCCTGTGAGTCGACACTTATGGTGGAACCTTGGCTACTGGTATCAACATTTTCGTAGGATTTTTGGTCTTTGGCAAAGTTGATGAAAACCTGAGTTTTTTTCAAGGAAATGAAATACATTAGGGCCGGTTTACAAAAGAAGAAATAAAGTTTTATTATCATTATCCCTGCCTCTTCCTCCTTCTCCCTTTGCCACCTCTTGCTCTCCTTCTTTCCCTATCTCCTTTTCTTCCTTCACACATTTACACTCTAACAAATTACGAAAGCAAGATTTCATCAAGATATGATCACATGCTTAGGCATATCCTCTCTAGAAGTCCTCTATACAGTCAACCTCAACTGGACTTTAAAAATCATGCCCATTTCTGTGAATATGACTATATTTTTGTCATAGTCTAAATGTAAAGCTATTGCCACATATATGTAATCCATATGATTTGAATTGATATCTTTATCATGTATCAATGAATCTGGTACTCTATCAAATGTTTAAATAGAAATGTCAGGAGAGAATTCACTAGTTTCAGGAAGTTGTGTGCTAAAATAAAATTTGTGTAGAAAACTCCCACCATGTTAAATTTGCCAATTTTACATATAAATGTGCCAATAAAATAGTCAATGCAGCTCTACTTACATGATTAAAATCGTTAAATGTATTCGTTCTAGATTTATCCCGATATCACCTAGAGTCTAATTTTCCAGTGCATGATTCTCAATGTTGGTCACATAAGTCTAAGACTAACCTGTCAGTGTTGGCAAGGCTATACTTGTCTTAATTCCCTATAAAATATTAATCCATAAAGTATAGTACAATCCATTGACTTACTTCCAGACTCACTTCAAAGTCAAGCATAGCGCTTATTTTTGAGGGTCTTGTTGGTTGAGCTACATAAAACTTAGTACAAAGATGATGGATGACCAAGGAACAAGCTAGCATTGAGTGGAGAAATAATTAAGAGAAAGGAATTCTTCCATTGCTGTGTTGTGTGTGAATTTAATAAACCTAAGTTCTGTTCATTTTCTGTCACTCACCCATACACCCTAGTTCAAAACTGATCAATGGAAACCAAGAAGAAATTAGAGGAGGCATTAATAGCTAATTATTTTGTAGGTGACAAGAGTGGCTTCCTGCTTCCTATGTACATGTAAACATTTATGGAAGAAGATGACATATACAATGGAAAGAAATCCCTTCATGTCTCCACTAAAAATAGTTAGTCTTCCATATCTTCCTTTTTTATTTTTAATGTCTCAAATGCAGTTAGAAATAAATTAGACTCTTCACTAAGGTCTTCAGGTGCAAGATCAGGTACTGAGTTAATTAAAAGTAAATTAAATGCCATTAAAAAGAAATAAGCAGAATGCATAATAACTAATCTATGGTACCTCGCCTTGGATCATGGCACCCATCTTACCTCCTCCAAAGTGGTCTGGCTCACGAGGAAATTTGTGATATTTAAAGCAGTCTTGTTGGTTTCCAGAAGGTCAAAGATGTTTGCTACCCCTCCTGCTGTGACTGGCACGTGGTACTCCAGCATGCTCAGGTGCTGATCCTGAGGGAACCAAAGGGGACAACTTGTTTTTTACAAAGGCAAGGTAACATAGGACCTGATCAGATTTCACTTTCAAGGAGAGCTGGGGAAAATGTTGGAAGTTGTTGCACTGGGGGTGGGGTGGGGGTAGGGTTGGGGAGGAAGCCATGAGGTAAATAGAGGTCATATTTCTGAAACTAACAGCTTGTAGAGATGAGATGAAAAATTTTATGAACATCAGAGAGAAAACAAATTAAAAAGTTAATGAAGATTTTCAAAGCATTCTGGGCTCATGAGTTACATTCTCATCTAGAGAGGAAAAATAACCCTATAGGATGCATCCCACACATAAGTCTATGCTCAGCTTGTTGAAGAGTTTTAGTAGATTTGCTGTTACATTAGATAGGTCTAAAATCCCAGAACTTGGCTGTTCAGTTGATGCGAGCTAAACATGCTAGATTTCAGTGTCTAGAAGAAGCCTTTTTGATGTTGCCTATTTCTCTTGATTCACCTTAAAAGGCTTTTCCATTTTCAAAGTTTTAACACCGGGATCATATACTCCATAATCTATTGCTACTGCCTTGGAATATGTCCAACTCCTGCTGTACAGAGTGGCTGTCATTTCTCATCTGGCTTTTAGGATTGGCTTGTTTGTTTTTCTGTAAGGCATCTCTCCAACTTGACATTCTCCCTCTATTTGCACGACTCACACTCCTGACTTGCTGTTTCTCTCTCCACATATGAATGAGTGCAGCAGCCTCCTTAGAAGCCTAGAAACTAGATATGCTGGTTTATTCTGGCAAAAGCAGCTAGGGAATCTGTTCTGAGTACTAGTTCGATCAGATGTCTTTCTTCAGAATCTACTCCTGTTGTGTCTGGAGATGCTTTTGAGCCTTTTATTCGAGACTTCCTCTTTCTCCCCTTCTTGTCTGGAGCCTGGCCTCTTCCATAAACTTGTACCTTCCTTTGTGTCTGTCTTTGTAATCTGGTCTTCTTTCATATTTAATTCTCAAGTGATCATTTCAGATATTTCGATCTGTAGATCTAGACACTACTGCAGAGGTGTAAGGAATACGCTCTTTGGGAGAAATTGCCTTTATCATCAGCTCATTTCCTTTGGGTAGTTTTAGGTATGTGCCCAGGAGACACACACAGGGGTGGGGGCATGGGTGTTTGGGGGAAAAAAACATAAGCTCCACTCAGTAAATAAACATTTCAACCCAGCAGCTGACTGAATGAGTGAGACCAACATGGTTTATAGAGGAAAGATGTCCTTTAATTTTTAATTCTAATGATAAAACATGGGCTTTGGACAATAATCTAGAAAACTAATACTTCTAGAGAAATCATCCAAGGCTTGGGGAGACTAAGGGCAAAAATAGTTTGTGCGGATATAATAATTGTTTTTAAAATGTGTTCTTTTACTCTCTAACGCCACTTTACATTAATTTCATGCCCTATAGCTTGGGAAGATATCAGACATTTTCCACACCAGCGTTGTAAAGTTGATGTTTATTCATGCTTACAAATAAGAGAAACAGAGTTCAGAGCCTTTAAAGGTCTCCTTAGATAGCTCCTCTGCACGGCCAGACTCAACCAACAACTTTCAAACTTCGTTTTATTATTTTACTCTGATTTGCTCTTCACAATTATTTGCCATCCTCAATTTGTAGAAATTACCTGTCGATCAATGATGTTAGACTGATTTTTTTCTGCCAACTCCATTAAGTAGGCGCTATATGACATTTATTTAAATGTGTATCCTTGTGTGTCCATCTGGTTGACTTTACTGGATAAGCAGGCAGGAGCAAGCTCTATCATATTTGAATCACTCTGGGATCTGAGGGTTGCTCAGGCTTATGAGAGTTTATTTCTCAAATGAAAGGAACAAAACAGATTTTAAAAAAAAAAAAAAGGTCTCTCAGCTGCAGGATTCTGAGCTCACTAATTTTCTTTGTTGGTCATATAAGGCCTGTCATTGCTAGATTCCCTAATGTATGCATGTTGCTATTATTAGACTGGAAGTGTATACAATTTGAAAACAAATCCAGGATGATCAGAAAGACTCTGCAAGGAAGAAACTAATATAACAAATGTGAAATAACCAATTGAAAATACTTACAAAGATATGTAAAATAATCTGGGGATATTACCACTTTGTATAAAGTTCAAATCCTGAAGTAATGGATTAGGTTGAATCACAAAGCTGTGACCCACTAGGAAAGAGTGAACACCCACTTTGTTATCACTGGAAAAGACAGCCAAGGTCAAAGGTGGAGCCACCACTTACTTTTAAGTATGTTTTTGGAAAGTGTAGCTGCATAAACTTCGTGAGGGTTTCCATGCTCACTTTATTATTTTTCAAGTGAACCTTGACAGTAAATCCACGTCCAAACCTAAAAGTGCAAAATACAGTATGAGTTACATTTTGCCAAAATAGCTCCCCTGGAATTCTAGATGATGAAATAGGTCCCAAGCCAACCATCATGGCCCCTTTTCTTATATAAAGGCTGTCATTTGGCCATAAAAGTTCAGGATGTGCTACAAACTGGAAATAGTTCAATGCCATGCTTTTGTTGTTGTTGTTGTTATTGTTGTTGATTTATTCATTTCTACCACTGTACTGTGTCAGAATGTTTGCAAACATACAAATCTGGCTTTCTTGGACAATCAACAATTGGCAATAGGTCTCTCATAGTTTTGTCTTTATCTCAGATAACAATTTTGATAAGACAATTAAGTTGCTGTATGGGTAGGTATAGAGTATCATCCTGTAGTTTGGAGATTCACACAGATATGTATAAACGCACATACACTTGGGAGTATAAACTAATAATTTAATTCTAATGTGATGCTAATATGATATTTATGCATCTTTCCCCAATGCATTCTTGATTAAAAGGTTTTCAATGTGGTGAAAATGTTAAATAGCTTACAGAACGCTTGTGCAAATGGCAAGCGAACGTGGTAGATTAAAAATCTATGCCTTCATGCACTTGTCAGGTCTAATTTGTTACTGGTACATTCTTGAGGCTACTTCCTGGGAGTATTTTGGTTGCAAATTATTTATTATTATGACAATTAGGAGCTTCAAACCTTCTAATACTTGGGGATTTTAACTAAAAAACACAATAAGCCCTTAATAAAATAAATTAAATTTAAAGTGTGGAGTATCTCTCTTCATCTCACTTTTTCTTTTCATTGTACAGTGGCTGCGGGGTTCAGGAACTGTTGGAGCAATTCCCCTACACAGTGTATGACCAGCATATTTGTTGGTTACCTGCTTTTTATGTGTTGCAGAGACCCAATGCACTGGAACCTTCCATTCACCATAATGGCCAGCCGGGTACAAAGAGCTTCACATTCTTCCATGCTGAAAGAAGAAACACGTTCCTATCAACATCCAGGGCACATAAAACTGGGTTGCAGTTCATAAGCATATGTTTAATTAGTTCATTAGAGCATCGTAGCAATCTCCCTTGAGGGCTCTATTGAGATGGTTTAGCTGTTAAAGGCTAGGTTCATAACCCAAACAAGAAATCTCTCTTGAGAAAGAGCAAAAAATAATCTTAAAATACTAATGAAACATATTCAGATGGGTGTATATGGCTGTCCTTCCACACTTGAGGTCACCTGTCCTGTCCAGCACACCTCCACTGTTGAATCCAATAGTCATTTCAAGCTCATTCATGCTTTGACTCAAGACCTACGTTTCCTATGAAGTGTTTCAAAAATGATGCAGAACACCTTTTATTCTAGCTCATGTCCCGGTTGATTTTGTTTTGGGGTTTATAATCAGTTATAACTTGTACAAGCTCTCTCACTTTATGGACGATGGTACCCAGAGAGAGTCCCGGTTCTCACACTGTTCACTCCATGCAGATGTTTGTAGGAAGAGAAAGTTGATCTCCAGGATAACAGACTCAAAGCTGGGTACAAACAAGTCTCTTGATAATACAGAGATTTAATTAGTTTCTGCTATGTGGTCATTATAATGAAATGTAAGCTCAATCCAAATCATAAGGAGAGGCCAATATCCGAAGAGAGGCACAAATAAAATGCTTCCGAGTCTCTCATACTTAGGAGACTAGGGGGTGCATTCTGCGGATGAGAGCCATGTGAGTGAGTCCTAGGGGACAGGTGAAATGAGAACCTGCTGACGATTTGTAGAGACTACTTCAAGAAGAAATCACACATGAAGAAATACATGGAGACAGAAATCACAGTGTGTAGACATGGAGCCAAGAGTCATCTAGCATCGCTAGTAGGAGGGAGCATTAAGTGGGGGAAACACTAAGGATTCTGAAACTTTCTGAAAGACGATGGTGAACAGTAGCTAAGAATAAGCAGGTCTTGAGAACTTCATGGCAAAAATGTCTGCTGAGACCCTGTGCTCTGTTGTCCCCTGGTATCCTCTCTCTGAAACCTCCGTTCTTTACCTACTACCAACAAGCAATACTCTAAACAGGCTGGTGAGAGGGCTCAGTGGGTAAAGGCATTCGGCCACCTGAGTCTGATCTCTGGGACCCACATGGTAGAAGGAGAAAACTGACTTCCTCAAACTGACCTCTGACCTGTACATGCAAATACAAATACACTCACAGAAAGAGAGATACACACATATACACACAAACTCACAGGAAGCACACACATATACTTTCATAGACCTACACAATACACATACTCACACAGACACACACACACTTGCACACGTACACACTGTTAATACAAATTAAAAACAAAATATTCCAGACAACGATGTGTTACCCAGGGTTCCTTGGGACCTGGCTCAGTTTACCTGTGAGATGTGAGGATGACAGAGCATTTGTTCTGCACCTCTTCTGAAATGATCCTCCAGAGGTGTCGTTTTGACTTGGGATCCATCCCAGAGCTTGGCTCATCCTTAATAAAGAATTGCCAGAAAATTTTATCAAATTAATTAAGTTTTGACGAGGTTCTTTATAAGAATCACTGCATTTCAACTCCCTGGGAACAGAAATCACTTTTTGAGGTCCCATGAGTAACGTGTTTTATACATAATAGGCTTTTTCTGCTTCTGTCAAAAGCTCAAAATTAAGTATTTTAAATTGTCAGTCTGTTTAAAGAAGTGTTTCAGAGAAGCTGACACAATGTTACTTCACATCCTTCTCTTATGTTTCCCTAAGAAAAAAAATCTACTTCAATTACTGAGAGAGCAGAGTTTTTACATTTGACTCTACATTCCCACATATAGAGTCGAAGCTCTGTCAACAAGATTGCCATCTTTCCCGGGAAAGCCGGATCGTGGCTGTGAGCAATAATGTGCCACGTGGAGCAGAAGAAAACACAACCCGACATTTCAGTGAATATGTTCCACATGTATTTTTAGTGTTTTGTTATTAATTGAAATTTAAGACTCTCTGGGAAAATAAAAATAAGACTTGTAGAAGTCTCCAATGTTGGGAGAAACAAAATCCGCAATACTCTTCAAAGTGAATGAGGCTTGGAAAGATCCGGACAGAGGTGTTTTTAAAACTCCAACAATAGATAATGGAAAGAAGTGATAGTGGATCCCAACAGGTGTTCAATAAAAACAAATTATAGGCTAAGATTAGAGGAAAAAATTAAAATGTATGTGCAATGGGAAGAGGGCGATCACTTTGCCTAGTAGTGCTAATTTAAATAGAGCAGTGAGCATTCCTTTGGGGAAATGATAAAGAAGATATTGTCATCGATTCTGCTTTTGCAGGAAATGGAGTCTGCAGTAAGTACATAGAGGAGCAGGGCAGTGTCTTCCTCCTGTAGCCTGCATTTCCCTGGCTCATTACAGCACAGCATTTACATGGTGCTTTTACACGCAAACAGCTTTACAACTTTTATCTCACAGGGGTGCCCCAGGATTGTTCCGTTCCATTTAAAGAATGCTTCCACAACAGGGTTCCATTATAAACATTGACAGGCAGCAAGGTACTGAATTCTAAGCTTCCAGTAATTCTAGAAGGATGGTCAGTCTGGGCGGTTTAAATGGTTGGATCCACCGTGTGACTTAATCCCTGGAATAATGTGCTGATTTATAACTGCATTTTCCTGCATGCTGTTAAAGTTCTTTTAAAATTTAGAGATCCATGAATTGAAGGCAATCTTCCAAGATAAGACATGTGTATTTCTCTGAAATAAAGACCCTGGTGCTTTGTTGGGCCCGGGGAGTAGAACACTCCATCACTAGTATGTGTCATTTGTATTTGCAGGTGAGCAATTAAATCTGCAGCTCTAAACAAAATATAAACACGGAGTGCATTTCTTGATCCTCTCCCAAGTTCATATAAAACGACACAGTGCATTTTCCATCACAGCTCAAGCTCCATAACTCATATTTTTAAGCTATAAAGGAATATAATTTTAGTACAACACTTTGTTCTAAAATGTGCCTTTCTTCCTCAGCAAAAATTGGAAACTGCTAGTTCACTTGATCAGTACCTAACAGAAATATGATTTCATCAATAAGTGGGAATTAAATTTGAGCCTGCTCTATGACTTATTTGAAACCCCTGAGCTGGTTGCCGTTATTTCGAATTCACATGCTGAGAGTTTTCTCTGAAGCCTCCCGAGCCATTGCTTCAGACACAAAGTGCTTCCCGAGGACACTGTCATGATAATAAATTATTTGCTAATACAAATTCTCCGAATGTGGTGGCAGTATACGTGCTCTGACCGTAACTGGCACACAGTGGGACCTCACTAGATGTTGACTGTGCTGCTGATGAGAACGATACACATGGCTGATGTGCTGCTCTAATTACACACTAGCAGCTTTGTTCATAATGCCTCTCTTACCAGCAGGAGGATGGACGGTTTCCCTATCAAGGCCAGGGCAGTGGACAGCTTCCTTTTCGTGCCGTAACTGCACATGGAGGTAGATCTGTCCTTGTAGGCCATCAAGTGAAGTCTCCTAAGGAGTTTATGAACAGTCTGTGGATAAGAAGAGGAGGGATTAGGCACCCCGACCCTCGTTCAAACCCTTAAAGCGCCAAATGGAACAAAACATGCCAGTGAATGGAAATGTTCCACACGGAGAGCTTAGGCCTAGAAGAGATGAAAATATTTAAATTCCACATTGATTTTACTTTCACCTTTAAAAGATCACTTAGAAAAAATGAACACTTTATTTAAAAAGAGGAAAGCCATTTTTTGTGGGCACATTTTCAAATGAGACTCCCCCTAAAATGTTTGTATATGCTTACAATTACAGATCATACCTTATGCTGTTACCAAGGGATTCTCCTACAAAGCTTAAAAGCTGACAAGAACTAAAGCAGAATTCAAAAAGCAGGTTTCCCATTGATTGCCATCTCAGATCATCTTTCCATCTTACTGAGCCATGAGTCGTCAGAAAGACTTTCAGACTATTTAAAGCTGACCTGCTATCAAAACTGCCATGCATTAGGAACCACAAGTTCTTGCGGTTATTTCTGTAGTTAAGGAACCCTTGCAAATGATGAAATCCGGGTGGGATGCTCCCATCAGGTGTCCAGAGTTTGAAGGACAAAGAAATGCGCCCCAACAGGTTAGTCATTCCATTACAAAAATACACTGTTGCAGTGCTATAGAGAGTTGAAGAATAAAAGTAAAAATTAAGGTTGGTATTGTAACTTAGTGGTAGTATATATGCTTAGTATATGTGGAGCTCTGGGTTCAATCCCCTGCAATAATTAATGATAATGATGATGATAATGTAGAGAAAATAAAAAAGAAGGAATGGAATCTATTTCACTTGGGCATTATGCAGAGAATCATGTGAACCAATGTTTATTTGAAGAATAAAAAAAAAAAAAGAAAAGTAGCCGGGCGTGGTGGCGCACGCCTTTAATCCCAGCACTCGGGAGGCAGAGGCAGGCGGATTTCTGAGTTCGAGGCCAGCCTGGTCTACAAAGTGAGTTCCAGGACAGCCAGAGCTACACAGAGAAACCCTGCCTCGAAAAACCAAAAAAAAAAAAAAAAAAAAAAAAAAAAAGAAAAGTGCACATCACCATTTAAGGTTCAACTTGGAGCGAATCACAGTGTGACTATCAACTTATTAAGGGAACTGAATAACCTCAGGCCAAGGAGCTCCTGAAGCTGAGCTTGCAGACAGATGCAGATATAGACTAGACCATCAAGCCAAGTTGGCTCACTGGTTAGACATTTTATGATTTCCCATGTGGCATGACTGCTTTGCCAGGGCTCCTATGAGAGGAGGATCGGAGACAGCAGTGGTCTTTAAATTAAGCAGTCCTCTAAATATATACTTACTTCTTTGATGTCCTTCTCTGGAATCCCATGCACTCTGGCGTAGAAATACAAGTGTTCTTCCACAGTTACGAGGTCATCTAAAGCATCCTCCTGAGGGCAGTAGCCAACCAAAGAGCTGTGAGAATCCACATGTCCCAGGGATCTAAATGGGGAAAATCAGAACATAGGAGGTTCTAAAAACAGGTCTCTAAGTATTGGGTTAGTGGCTTTGTTTTGGTTAAAATAGACAGCAAATTTGATGAAGGGAGAAAAATAATCTATCAGAAACATAGTTGTGGATTTAAAAAAAAAACCTCCAGTCACTTCAATGATCCCCTCCTTAGGCCAGGAAGATTTATAACACAATCTCGAAATTAGATAAAAGTCCATTTAAATTATGTTGTGCTCAATAAGTAGAAGTACTAGTTTGTACCCGCTCTTGTTTCTGATCAGGATGTTTCCACTGGAAGGAATTATGTCTCCAGTCAGCATCTTAAATATAGTGGTTTTCCCTGCTCCGTTCACACCAAGGAGACCAAAACACTGGGATGGAGAGAGAAAGAGGAAAAAAAAAAAAAAGATGTAAGCTACAGAAACATGTTAACATGTTGCTATTGTAACTTCTTCCTCCTCCCTGGGTGAGACACCCTCCCCGGAAGAATAAATCACTGTAATTACTTCTGGATTGTGTACTGCTCTGCTGGCATTTGGTAAGACTTTCTCTTCTAAAACAAATGGGTGTTATGGGCTCTTTTCCCTTTAAGCATCGGAACATCTGTATGTACAGAGGGTCTGCTTTACATATGCTATAGTGCCCCTTTATGTGACATGATAAAGTACCCCTCAGGTAGGATGTGCTAACTCCAAGAAGTAATTACAGTTATAGATTGCACATAATTTACACAAAGTCAAAACTTTACTGAAAAAGCCACTGATGCAATAATTTATGTCACTGAGTGAATTTGATGCACACGGTCTAGCTCTGCACAGAAAGCTAAAGGGAAACAGCAGCAGCCAAATTCCTTTTCTTCTTCCAATGCTCCCTGAATCTTTTATCTGTGAAAACCATAAGAATAGAAGTCAATGCATGCTAGGACCTTCCCTCTGAAAATGGCTGTCTTTCTGGCAGACATTGAATAGGCCTAGGAATGAGAGGTGCCACAATGCATCCTGAACAATCTTCCTGCTGACAGTACACCCCAGAGACAGTGACAGTGGGAATGGGTGCAGGATCTGCTGTGTGCTGAGAATAAACCCTCTCTAGAAACAGCAAAGATTCATACGGCAAACATACAACACACCCTCCACAAACACACACACAAACACACCCACCCTCCACAAATACATACATACATACACACACACACACACATAAATATGCCCACCCTCCACAAATACACACACACACACACATAAACATACCCACACTCCACAAATACACACACAAATAATACACACACACAAATACACACACACACACACACATCTAGACTATGAAAATATTCAGGGCTTGGATTTTCTATTTCTAGATGACAAAATAAAGCCATGGCCCCTACCTCTCCAGCAGGTATCCCCAGGCTGATGTTGTTGACAGCTATAATCTTCTTGTGGATCAGCTGGTAGGTCTTTGTGAGACGATGGAGCTGGACCAGGTCAAACTCAGCTGCACCACTCTCAACTCGTAATCTCTCAGCCCGCACATCTTCATCTTCATCTACTGTCTCCATGATAGGTGAAGATGTAAATTTCCTGAAGAAGAGCCTGAAAACCAGATTCTGAAATGACGTGACTCTGTCTGGACACTTCAGTGCTCTCACTTCTCTGGAAGCATACTGCCTTCCTACTGTTAGGCGGTTCTTACGCTCGTTGTAGTGTCCTGTTTAAATGACGGATGTAGGCAGCAGTAGTCATGCTCTTCCCATAATCTCTACAATGCTGGCAAATAGTGTTGACTTTCCATGGATGAAATGTCTACAGATCCATTGTTCAATCTTAGAATCCTAATTTCTAAATGAGATGAGTGCCTGAAAGCTAGCTTCGAACAGGGATTTCAGAATCATTAGTGGAACTCAGCACTTACGAGCCCAAGATCACCCATCCCTTATTACTGTACCAACTGTCTTCTTCTCCTCCTCCTGCCTTCCTTCCCTCTTTGTATTCCCCTTTCTCCTCTTGCTCCTTTTCTTTCTTCCATCTCTTCTTCCTCTACTTGTCCATCTCTTCTTCCTCTACTTGTGTATTGTGATAAATCTAAAATGAGGCATAATTACATTCTCTCTTCTCTCCTTATTTTATCAAGGGGAGGGAGATAGAGCCCAGGATTGTACTGCTAACAATTAGCAGGTCTCTCTGTTTAAATAATTCATAATATGAAAACCATTGATCCTGCATTCTACTTACAATCAATGTCTCATTTAAGATCCAGGAGATAATTTAGGATGGTCAGCCTTACAGAATCTCCAAGTCCCAGCCTCACCTCAGTCTTGCCCAACAAACACCAAATCAGAAGAAAACGAAACCTTTTAAGGTTCTGCAAATTGGTTATTTCAGGCCCACCCTGAAAATCTCTGCTTCTTTTAAAAACAGTCCCAGGATTCCAAAACATGGTGTTTTCTTTGTATCTATTCTAGTCTAAAAGCCCATTCATGCAGTCAGTCTCCAAACCCTAGAAATGCCTTAGTCATGGACCAGTTTCCTGACTCTCTATTTCTACTATAAGCTTCAGTTTTACCAATTCTCAGTCTCCTCACACTGCCCCTGTGTCTCTGACTCTTGCATCCTAGTCTGCACTGGTTCTACAAAAATGACACCTGCTAAGGTATCACATGGTTGCACTATTCTCTGCTCGCTAACCTTTAATAGACTGCCATTGGCTTGTTAAATAAGGTCTAAACCAGATCTCCTTCCTAAGCATTCAAGAGTCCCCATAACCTTCCAGTCACACTGTAAGCTGAGATAACCTGCTGTTCATTACATTTATTCTATCTTCCAATCAAATAGTATAATTTTTAATTAAGTAGTCTATAACATTTTTCTCTTTCTTCGTTCTTCCTTTTATTATTACTTAATTAAAAATTTTATTTTCAGTAGGTAATGCAGGCTCATATTAAAGTTAAAATGGTACCAGAAAATAGGATGTCAAAAGTAAGCAGCCTTCAAGCAACACTGACAATAAAGATAATCTATTATAAGAGGGTACATTTCTTCTTAACTCTCATGGTCATACATAATGCTCATTTCTTAACCTTTCACTTTTATTTAATAACTGTTAGAATATTACATAGATATTGGATCATTCTCTCTCTGTGTGTGCATGCTTTATATTTAAGTACATATTCAAATACATGTGCAAGAATACTTGACCATGAAGACACTCATGCAGAAAAGGATGTTGGGTGTCTGCTCCATCACTCTCTATCTTATTCCTTTGATACAGAGTCTATCATTGCACCTAGGGCTTGGAGTTTTGGTTAGATTAGATGTGGTTACAGGCCTTTGCATGCTGGGCTTTGCATGCTGGCCGTGAGCATCTGAATTCAGGTTCTCATGCTTACACAGCCAGTGTTCTCTGCTGAGTCACATTCCTCACTCCTTGATCATGCCTTCTGATGGCTAAATAGTGCTAAACTTATGACTATAGATGTATACACTAAGCAATCCCTAAGTAAAGGTACACTGCTTGTTCCCACCCTTTTGCTATTAGGAATGGCCAGTGTGGTGATGTAACACTATACATGTGTACAGAAGTTTGCGCTGTTATCATTAGCAATACTTCCTAGGAAGGCAGCACTAGTTAGGGCTAAATATACTTGGCTGTGTCTGTCTTTCCATTTTTTGATGCTCTCATTGCTTCATCCCAGTCATCTTCTCCCTCGCTGCTTGCTGCTCATACTACACACTCGAAGGTCTTTCTCACTTCTGCATGTGGGTTCAGAGTGTATCAGAGTGTATCAGTGGGTTCCTGAGTGAGGGCTCATCGTCCTCAACTCACTGACTCTCTTCTAGGGTGACAACTGTGCTTACTTAATTTTGTCTCTTACAACAACACATTATGCATGAGGTTTGTGGTGTTGTCACCAGGAACACATAGAAAGGCTGGACAACTATTTCTTAGACTTAAATGAATGATAACTTATGCTAGCATGTTTTAAACGACTCTAAGGTAGGTTTTGAGGTGTTACTAGAGGAAACACCAAGATTATTGCTCATCCAGCATTTTCCTGGAGGGGAAATGCTGTTCTCCTCAGGCTTACCTGAGCTTCTTTATCAGCCACTCATTGATGAGGAGTCGCAACAAGAAAAACATGGTGCCCTGAGAAACCAAGGCCACAAACATTGCCCCTAGCTTATCCATCTCAAAGGTCTCGCTTGGATATTCCACACCGTAGGCTTTTAAGAAATCCAAGACTGCCTGTTGCTGAGAAAGTTCAATCAAACCGTAGCCAAAACAGAATTGGGGGAAGATCAGGAAAATCCGCTTGAGAGTTTCAGAAATAAGTTCTAGCGTCTGAAACAAGAGAAAGAACCAAATTCAGTCTTAGGATTCCAACTAATTGACAAAGCATTTAAAACTGGGTGACGACAGATGGCGACACCTTTGCAGCTAGGCACATAGTTCACATGTATGTTGCAATATCATACTGTATCTGCTACCTAAATGACAGTCTGACAGAGTTTATCATCAAAATGCAAGTAAAAAGAATGTTTTTCTCAAAGTAGCCCAAAGTATCAGGTCCAATTCTGGAGACAAAATCCCTTCTAGACCTGGTTCAGATTCAGCGGGAGAGGTAAACCTGGCTAGAATGTTGGGATTCAAAGCAGTATCAGTGGGTTCCTGGGTGAGGGCTCGGGGAAGCCTTTGACCTTAGGGAATCTCAACCAGGGACAGAAAGAGCTTGTGAAATGAGATGCAAGGAGAGACAACAGATATCAAAGAAGCAGAAACGGGCTCATTCTCACATTATTCACACATAGGCCAATGACTTCCTCCTTACCCTTTTCCTTATCCTCAAGTGGCCTTGCCTGTCCCTCACCTCACTTCATTTCCCCTCTATTCTTTTGCACTCAATTGCCTGGGACTGTTAAAGCTTCTCTTTCACTGATCATAATTGTTAGCTCTGAATGGCGAGTGATGCTGACAATGAAGTAGATTCCAATACATGATTGAAAGGGATTTTTTTTTTTTCTTTATGAGTGTTCAAATGAATCCTAACCCACAGCCACATATACAATCCAATCTTTCCACCACTGCACCTTAGGGATTTATTAATGAGTAGAATGTTTAGCTGACCAGTAGGTGCCATACAATCTATCTGATTTTGTATCTACCACTTTACTCAAGACCTAGCAAAAATCAGTATTATTAGCATTCAGTAAATACAATAATAAACATTAACCTATATGGAGCTTAATTTTTTTTAAAGCTATACACTCTCCTTTCCTAAATTGAATAAAATCAAATGATGGTTTTTCCTATTTAAATACAGAATAAAGGAAACCTTTCCACATGGGCCACGCTACAGTTTCTGGTTTGTTCACCGAGGTTTATGTAAGGAATAAGACACCTTACCGGGTCATTAGGCTTTTCCTTGGAAAGAAAATATACCACTGACAGGGAAACGATGGAATTGATGCCAAAGAACAGGTTGACACACACATAAGTGATGAAGGCCATTCCTGTTTCATGGAAGAGGCCAGCCAGCAGGTACATCCAAGAAAATGTTGCATAGCTGTAGGACAATAATACTAAAAATTAAAAGTATGCCTTAGTTATTCTAGTCTACAAAACAATAAAATCAAGCTCAGATGGGTTTCCCAGGGAACAGTAAACATGAGAGGGGAGTGGCCAAGCCCTGAAGCTAGGTCTATATTTCATTCCTCATTTTGACACAAGACCCTCAAAGGATGTCTTTTAAATGACAGCAAGAAGCCTCTCTTTTAAAGAACCCATACAGTTTCTCTGCCCTAACTACAAATCCATCCCCACCAGGGTATGGTGTTATTCTGTCCAGGCGAGACTTCTGCTGCTCAGAAATAGGAGTTCAACCTGAATAAATCTGATCATTTAAAACTGAGGAAAGATAATTACATTGTTGTAGGTAGCTAACAAGGTCTGGTTAAAAGATGGGTGGCCTAGGTTAGGCAAAGATGAGCAACTTCAGTTTAAATAGATCTAGAAACAGAAAGGCCCACGGGTTGTCCCAGTTTTTAAACAATTGATTTTACCCATGCCTTTGTAATAGAATCAAGTTTTACACTGAATGTCAATTACATCACGCAACCTGTATTATTCTAACATAGAAACAACAGCATTTATGCCCTTACCCATCTTGAAAAGACAAATAAAAATAGACACAAATTTACATGTACCTTCTAAAGCCATACATAGTCATGTACTTTGTAGATACACATACCCACACATACTCATAATTTTCTGGTCATTCTAAAATATTTATTTTACATACTTTAGATTATTTGTATAAATTGGTACAATGCATGATACCCAGTAAGTGCCTGTTTGTGATAACAACATTAATTTTCAGAAGTATGGTACTTACAGGCTGTAGACTAGCAAGAAATACATTAGTCATCACTCATGTTAAATGACCCCAAGACAATTGGAAATTAACTAACGAGACTAAGGTCCTATTTTGTCTAGGAATGCTTAATTTTCTTAATTCTTTTTTCATTGCTTAATCAGCAGCTTACCCAAACAGCAAAAGTAGGAGGGATACAGCGCCTAGATTGTTTCCACTGTAGAAGGCAGGAAGCTTGAAAATTGCGATGACACCAATTGAAAATGCTACAGGAACCAAATAGAAGACCTATGGATATAGACAAAACAATGTTTAGTATATGGCGAACATTCTTTTAAAATCAATAACCCACCTTATTTAACTCTGAAATAAGTCGACCTAGAAAAATTCTGAGGGAATGAATTTTTATTTATCTTCCTGTTGCTTGTAACATTCAGCTCATTTTACATTGATCTCAGTTTAGAATTTGTCTTCCCTACTATGAGGTCAAGGCAATTTTAATCTATATAGATACACAAGAAATCCCTGGTGTTCCTGCCTCAAGGCTTAAGACTTGGGATCATTCAGTGACAGGGGTTCTGGGAGAAAGATAAGAAAGCCAGGTTTCTTGGTATTAGAGTCAGTCCTCAAAGTATTGATTTAATTTTGGATGCAGCTACTCTCTCACATGGCTGCTTTCTGAGACTTGGTTATCAGTGTTAGGCATTCCGTGCAAAACATCAGGGCAACAGTTCTCACATGTTCCTGAAATCACAGTTATCTGAACAAAAACCTCAGTATTCTGGTCACAAGCAAAAATATTAGAAGCTTAAGAGTTTGCCGCAAAATGCATGCAGTGAAGGTGGAGGTGGTCGAGGGAATCTTGTGAGTGGCACCCAAGCACCAGTAGTCCTGATAACAGGATCTCAGTACTGAGTAGACCTTCACAGAAGAACACACTGAAGCTTCCTTAACATTTAAGCTCCTGTGAAGTACAGAGCGGTCATTAGCATTCTTTTAGACTTGGCTTCTACAACGGGCACATTTCAGACCTCACTGGATGCATTAGCAAAATGGATCTGTGGTTAATTACTCTCCAACTCTTCAAGCCAATGATCTTGACAACAACTCAGACAGTCGCTGCAATAACGGGCAAGTGCGTACTCATCTGGGCTCTTGGCCAATGCTGGTACATTTGGAGGCAAGAACGGTCATCTGAACTTGGGGACCACTTTACATAACAGAGAGCCCTGTCAATGAAACACATCCCTCCTTGTCCCTGCTAATCTTCTCTAGTGTGCCATTCAGCAGGAGCTACTGCTTTAAATTTTTCACTATTAGTTGATTAAATTTTTATAAGCTTGATTATCTGGCACTGTGGGGTAATGTTGTTAAGCTTCTATTTTGCTACAGTAGTGGTTCTCAGACTTCAATGTGTTTAAAAGTCACCTGGGGGATCTTGTTTGAAATGCATACTTTCTACACTCCATTTCCCAAGACACAAATTTAATAGACCTGGAGAGGGGCCCAGGAATCTGTATGTTGATGTACACTCTAAGAATCTGATATTCAGAGATAAGAGAAAATAGGTTTCTTTGCCTTCCAACCATCAGATGATATAAGCTTGATTCAATTGGCTTTTCTTAATTTTCAGTCCTTGTAGTAATAATTTGAATAATTAGATCAAACAGCTCTTGAATACAAAGCTGATAGACTTCTACTTAAATTGACACTGTCTTGCAATGACAAAAATTACTCACCATGTCATAGATGAAATTTGTCACCCAGTAGCATGTCACACCGATGCCAGAAATGTGCTGCAACTGCTTGGCTTTGGTCTGATGTTCCCTGACAATGTAGGTGACAAAGCTGGCAGTGGTGACAGAGTAGCCCATCAGGATGGACAGCGCCACTAAAATATCGATTAAACTGCTGATTCTATCATGAGCAACAGGGAGAGGAAAGTACACATAAGTTTTTGGAACTCCTCTCCTTTCAGGAAGATTCATGACTAAAACCATCAACAAAGCAGACCAAGAGCTGGCTGTGACACAGATAAGGCGTCCTGCAAGGCAGCCAGATACTATCTTTGACATGACTCTTCTGTGACCCTGGAATAAATGTAGCGCTAGTGCATCTGAATTGGCCAGGGACGCGTGATAGAAAAGCCTCGGTCTCCAAGGGTTACAGAGTGCATGCAAGGATATATAGATCTTGAGCAAAGAAACAGTACTTAAATGCTATGCAGGGAAGTCAAAATGATGAAGGACTTGTGCACTTGACTCATAAAAGCAGCAGACTCAGTGAATCTGCAGTCGACAAGCTCTACTTGGCAGCCTTCTCCACACCCTTCCAGAAACTTCCTTTTGTCCCAGTCAGTGACTTATATTACCAGCCCTTCTAGATTGACATCGATTCAAATACCACTGTAATTTCTAATTATTGCACATTCTACAGAAGTGCAGCTATGCCAAAGGGAAGGCAGTAATGGCAAGGAAAGAGATGTGCTTACGTGGCTTGTTCCTGGTCTTGTACCCCTGGATAAGGGTGGCTATACATGATGATCCCTAGAAAGAAGGGAGAGCTCTGCTGTTAGATGGTATTTAGTTAATGAGGAGCATCAAGTTTTACATGAATAATACATGATGCTTTGTTTCTTACAAGATGAATCGAAGAATTGTACTTCAAAGGTTCTTATTTAAAGGGTAATGCTTTCCCCATCCTTAATCCCATCAAATTCTTGTGATTACTGGTCTTCTCTTAATATGAAAATAAACAATGTCTACTTGTGTGTAGAACAATCTGGAAAAATCTAAGAACATCTATTTTTTACATAGTGCATGGCATACGCTGGAGTACATTCAAATGATTGCTTCTAACGTTCTTCTGTCTGGTCATTCCTATTTGCATTTCAGCCATACTTCAGAAATAGAATGCACTTAAATAAACAACTCAACTGGGCATCAATCATACAAGCCTCTCTCTCTAACGATCTAACACCATTCTAATCCTCCTTCCTGAGTTAATGACAACGGCCAGGAAGCATGGCCATGTGAGAACATGCTCCTTTCTCTTTTACTATTTCCAAGATGATTATTGCTTGAAAGTCCTACCAGAGTAGGGACTGGGAATCTCAATGTTGTATATCCATCAAAACTCAGGGAGCCCAAGAGCTTCTCACTGCACCCACACTTAATTAGTAGTCACTTAACTCCACCTTGACCACAAAGTAATGACTTCTCAGAGTTGGTTATACTTTCTGAATTGGAAGCAAGGCTTTTTCCTCTCCTTTCTGAAAGGATCTTACTTGGCCAGAATTGAAAGTGCATAGGCAAGTTTCCCAAAAACTGTAATGTGAAGGCAGAATGTATACTGTCTAGATAAATGAGGGAAAGAATGGGAGGACAAGAGACTGTGGGTCTCCTCTGCACTTAAACAGTTATAAACCGAACAAGAACTTTTCTACTTACTGCTTGTATGGGATATGTTAGGACATTTGTTGGGACACTTGGGTGCAATGTTTGGACATATTCTCTAGGCAACTTAAATGTGTAGCATTTAATAAGATGAGTATGACACTTTAAGTTGAATTCCTCAACAATAGTGTGCTGGATAGTTTTATGTCACCTTGACACAAGTTAAAGTCATCTGAGATGCGGGAATCTCCATTAAGAGAATGCCTCCATAGGATGGGACTGTAGGCAAGCTTGTAAGGCAGTTTCTTAGTCAGTGACTGATGTGGGAGGACCCAATTCATTGTAGGTGGAACCAATCCTGAGCTGGTGGTCCTGGGTTCTATAAGAAAGGCAAACTAGTAACCAGCACCCCTCCATGGCCTAAAGGTACATCAGCTCAGGCCTAAAGGTTCCTGCCCTGTTTGTATTCCTGCCCTGACTTCTTTCAGTGATGAACAGTAATATGAAAGTGTAAGGCATATACCCCTTTCTTCTCTGAGTTGCTTTGGTCATGGTGCTTCATCACAGCAACTAAGACAAATGGCACATTGAAAAAATAAACAAAGACAAAAACAAAGAAAACAACAACAACAACAAACCCATTTTGACCTCTGTCTTTTAATCACATTATAGGGGAGTTTACTTCTCTTATTTTCTGTGGAGATTAATAGTTTCTGTTTATTTGTTTATTTGTTTGTTTGTTTGTTGTTAATACGCTCTTGCTGTTCTACTCTGGTTGCCTGGAACTCACCATGTAGATCAGGCTGGCCTTAAACTTGCACAGATACGCCTGCCTTTGCCTCTCTTCTGAGTCCTGGAATTAAACAGGACTGAACTCCTGTATCGGAAGTCTCCCCACAGCCTCTATAGCATTCAGCAGCATGTCTTTAGTGCATGACCAACCAATGGGTGCTTATTAAAGCAAATCAAATAAAGTTTCTAGTAGTATCGTCCTTCCATGGAACCTACATCAAAAGTAGGCATTTTTCTGTGGTCTCTGTAGATATCAAGCTAAAATGAGATGCTTCCTGTGGCCATTGCGGCTGAGGCGATAAACGGTGGGAGGAGCACATAGGAGTGTAACATTTGTCAGAGGAAACATGCAAACCAATATTCTTCAGGTAGAACACAAGAGTTTTTTCCACATGAAGTTAACCACTAGAGGGAACCACATGAATGTAACAGATATTGACATTACCAATGAAAGCTAATTAAAATATTTTATTAGCATATTAAGCTTCAGAGAAAAATGAATTTTACAACTAAAGAAAAACCCCAGTTCACCTGTAATCCTTCAAAGATACCTTCAGACATGTGAAGGACCTTGAAGAAGAGGTGGTGAGGACAAATAGGTTAAATTTTACAGGCAGATTAGGTTCTCTTGCCATGGGAGACCCCACTCACATATTTTGAGTGACATAGATTTGATTTCTTCTTTGAAAGGAATAAAATGTCTCCCGGAGAAGGCAGAATGTTGCCATTTTTTTTTGTAAGTTTGAATAGACAAATTAACAAGGAACTGAAGACATGCTTTCCATAATTTATATATAACTTTATTTAAGCCTTATTTTTAAATTGAAAAGTAAATTTCATCTCAGGGTCAGCATAAGTTTTATGCTGCCAGATTCTTTTGTCCTTTGCAACTTAAAACACAACGGTAAACACCTACAACAAACCTGCAGGAGTCTCCAGTGGTTCCAGTTACATTAGTCTCAGTAATGAAGACTAATTAGAGAAGAGACCAGGACACAGGTTTCCAGAAGCCAACCCTTTAGACAAGGTGGCATCCTCCTGCTCTCTGTATCTTTGCTACATCCCCCTGGCTATTTCTATAGCTCCGCTGCTTTTATTGTCTGTCACAACAATGCATGGTTTTGCTCTGAATAAAACACCCCAATGGAAGGGTTTCCAACAGCATTTCAATCCAGGTTACACTCACCTGGCTTTCGTCACCATTTCGTTTCATTGACCCCTTTTGACTTTGTTCTTTATTAATGTGCTATACCTAAGGGCTACCCATCTTGTTATTTTCTTGAAAGCTCCTCCCGCAAGGGAAAAAAATGCCAAAACAGTTGGATAAAAACACTGTTTCCTCTGAAAGGAAGATTTCTGAAGACTGCTGCTAGAGGGAGTGTCTGACACTATAGTTTACTTCCACAATTATCAGCACAAAAGCAGACACCAGAATGCATGGGGGTGGGATGATGGAAGGAAAATGGGAGAGGGTCAGCTTTTATAAAAGACAGTTTGTGTCATCGATCCCTCCTAATAGGCTGGTTATGAGTCTGGGCCCTGGCCAGAAAATGTATTATTTCATTTTTTTCTCTCTTCTTATTTTTTTTAGGTTCATATGGAAAAATAATTTGAGCAAGGCTCAAGGAGATGAAATGGTCTGATGAACAGTAATTGAGTTAGAAAAAATAAATAAATCAACTTCCTTTAAATCCCAGTCCTATTTAAAAATGATGTGGAGGACTGTGGGGAAGTAGAACTGGAGTAGATCTGCCTGAGTCTGGATAAACAGCTTGGAGCATTAGCAAAAGGACAGGCAGGACCCAGAGAGTGCCGAGTTCAAATCCCACTTTAGCACCTCAGAGAAAACGTAGGAGCAAACAGTAATGTTAGCCCAAACTGGAAGGTTTTTTTTCATAACATATGTGTCATATATCCTCAGTATGTGGTACCACCACTTTAGATGCAGTGTATAACCTTGTGTTTTAAAAGTTTTGTCTTCATAACTGAGTATGGTGGTGCACGACTTTAAGCCCAGCACGGAGGAGGCAGAGGCAAGTGGATCTCTATTAGTTTCAGGCCAGCCAGGCTACTGGGTGAGAACTGAATGCTTTTCATAATGTTTTTGTCTGCATATATAGATCTGTGAACACTTATGAATATTAATTTACTGGTCAGCTTTTTTTCTGCAGACAAATAAATAGCTCTGAAATATTTTCCACAAGCCATCGCTGCTAGCAGTGATTTGATAAGTGAGGAAACTAAATTAATCTGAAGTTAAGGGTGTCATCTGGAATGTTCCATCTGGAAGGTTCCAAACCCTTTCTGAAGATCCCTAATTTAGATGCCGTAGAGCACCACCGTCAACAGGGGAAGCAGATACGGGGAGTGTGTTTGCATGGAAGGCCGTGGAAAAGAGAGTATAATTAGAGACAGCTCTGCACAGGGTCCCTACCGTGTCGGGCAGCATCGTACTCTGACATGTTAACCCTCAGGAGGAAGTTGTTGAGGCTGTTGAGGTAAGCTGGGAGAGAATGGTAGCCTTCTGGATCGTACCACACCTGCCAAATTTCAAAAGGAGACAAGATCAGGATTGTACATGAGTAAAACAGGCTTTTAAAACATCCGGTAGGATACTTTATTTTTAAAGGAAAGTCTCAATTTACTAGTGACTCATTCCACCTCGGAAGATAGTTAAGATACCCCTGGAGTGCTGATGGTAGATGGATCTGTGGGTTTTCAGTTTACAGGTGGGGAGAGTAACAGCTGACTTAGCAGCTGCTCTAGATGCTTCTACAGGCAAAACCTGAAATGAACTGGAGAAGCCATTGGTATCTCCGCAGTGGACCCACGGTAATTCTAGAGGAGAGTGAAGCAGGGATAAAACAGCAGTGGTAAAAACAATGGCAACAGAGAGAGGAAGGAATTTTAACAATATGCAAGCCTTGTGTCCTTAACAACAAAACTGATAGTTCCCCCCCCCCCCCAACACACACACACACTTTCTGTTCCTAGTTATATGTAGCCCTCAGGATCTGAATTTCTTTACCTTTGACATCAAAACCAAGGCGTTTAAAATACTAAATAGTGTGCTTTTTAAATGGTGTTAATTTAAAAATGCATTCTGATTTAGAGAGGGGTAATTTCACATTAGAAAGTCCCTTGATTTTGAAAAGAAATTTACTCAGTGTGTGGGGAAGGAAAGAGGACACCACAGTCCCCAGGATTGTTACTCCCCACACAGCTTTGTGACGATCTGCGTCCCACAGTGTCTATGGAGTAGGGATGCTGGAGAATGGAATTAATTTTCATTTTCTAAAAGGTGAACTGCTTCTTGGCATAGAGCAATCGTGAACTAAATGAATATTAATTGCTCCGCTTTCACCCCGATTCTGTGTCTCTCAATACCCAAAGAGAAATGTTCAGGGGATATTAAAATTTTCTGTGACTGAAAATAAATAAACAACTAAAATCCTTATAATTGCTGTTTATCATCTGGGCAGTCATATGTGTCTGACTCAAGTGACTGGCTTGGCTCAAAGCATTGCTGCTATCTGGAAGAAGAAGAAAAAAAAAACTGGGCTTATTTATCTCTATTAGATTTGTTACTATTCCAGGTTTGGTGAGAAGTGAGGCTAAGAGCCCCACATTGCAATTCTCTAAGAAGTTGTGATACAGACACAAGAAAGTGCCAGAAAAATAAAGGCATTGTGAGACAAAAAAAAAAAAAAAAAATCATAGGGATAACACACATTAGTCCACCACACATGAGGACAATCACCCAGATGCTGCGCTCCACACTGATCCAGTGCACTGAGCCACCCCTTTCCTTGACTGTGTGATTGAGTGTCCCGTGGACTCTTTATGTTCACATAAAGGTGAACAGGGTCCAGTGCTACTGTCTATATCTCTCTTTGCTTATCAGTGATGCACAGGAGGAGATTATTTCCACTGCTGAAAGTTCTATGAGTAAATAAATGAATGAGTGAATGAATGAATGAATGAATGAGAAAGTGAATGAATGAATGAACGAATGCTTAACAGTGATGCATCAGAGATTAATTCCACTGCTGAAAGTTCTATGAATAAATGAATGAATGAATGAGTGAACAAGCGAATGAATGAATGAGTGAATGAATAAGTGAATGAGTGATTGAGTGAATGAATGAATGAATGAATGAATGAGTGAGTGAGTGAGTGAGTGAACATGAACTGAAGTTCTACTGCAGATGAGTGTTTAGAGCTACATTTTTGATCACTGCAAGAAGCACCATTGTGCACAGTTTTTATGTGTGTTCTTGCTCTTGTGTATATGTGCCTCCTTAGATCACATGTATGCACCACACAGAATTGATTTTGTATGTTTTATGTTTCTCACATGAAAGTGTTTATATATACAAATTCCATATCACTATTTACATGACCTCCCAGAAGAAAGTCCCAAATTTACCTTAGCAAGAGTTCTATTGTCAGGGACAGCTGTCACATCAAAACGAAGGTCATTAGTCAATTTCAGCCCAAAACTCCAACCTCCATATCTACATAGAGCAACAAAATTTATATTTGTTTTACTGGGTAAAATCTTCCTAAGTTGATCTAAAATATTTAAGTAGGACTTTATTTTTGTTTTCCACCCAGAATGCATAATGAAATAAATACAACAAATACATCCAGAAGTAGATAAATACAACCTGATATTTTTCTATTGATCCTTCTATCATATTTAAACTCAAGTGTATGTCATTACTAAAGGCAAGAGTCTCATGTACTGTCTGGGATGGTGGCTCATGCCTGTCATCTTAATACTCGGGAAACTGAGGCAGGAGAGCTGCTGTGAGTTCCAAGTAAGCCCGAGCTATAACCTAATATCCTGCCTAAGTAACAATTTTACAGACACACTACATTAAACAGTTACATATACACAGTGAGCATTCTGAAAAGGAATGATATAATGTAAGGTTTTCCTCTTTCCATCTCAAAACTCAACATTAGAACACATAAATATTCTTTTCAGGTAGTTGATACCAGAATGACCTAACTTATTATCGTTTTTCAAATTACTTAATTTCTCTTCTAAATAAAAATCTCCTAGATTTTTGATTGGCCCTATTTCTTTTCCCTCTTCTAAGATGCCTGGGTGTGAGTTTGACATGACAGTTTACGGTCTTCTTTAAAAAAATTGACTTTCAAATTCAAGTAATAATTTCCAAAATAGACTAACTTAGATGTTTTACCAAATTAGATTCAACTTAAATAATAGGACAGTCCAATTTATTCTACAATAACATCATCATAGATGAGATGGTGTAGAGATATAATTTAACACATGAATGATACCATTGCTTCTTAAAAATGTGGATTTTTAGACTTTTTTCATAATAAATCATTTTCTCTTATAATAAATTTACTTTTTCATAAATTATTTGACTCTGTGAAACACCTGACATCTTTGAATATAGAAAACATTTGTTTCTATCCAAACCCATGTCTATGAAATTCTTTTACTTGTATATCTGTAATTAGAAATGAAAAATATGAAAATATTAATAGTGGCTATGGATGAGTAGAAAAACATGCTTTGTTCTTCTTTAACTTATCTGTAACAACAATATCTCGCAGTGAATGTGAAGAATTTATAGACACTGAGGAATGAAGGAGAGGTAGAGGACTCACAGACACAATCTACATTTTGAGAGATTATTTTTGTAACTCAGGCTAACTGTCACAAAAAAATGCATGCTTTGAAACTCTAAGTAGATCCAATCCAGTCAACAACTTGTCTATTGCTTTGAGAAAAAAAAAGTACATGTTCAACCATATATTTAAAGACCTTAAAAAGCTAGTGGTTTTCAGTTTGCACAAATGAATCTTAATTTAGAGTCATTGCTTAAATTTCTATATGTAGGATTATGTACACAGAACACAGTACTAAGGCATCTGTGTTACCTTGTCAATGATCAGATCAATCATCAATCAATCAAATTGAAGCAACGATCAAGTTCACTATATAAAGAATTTGCAACTATTACTTATATGGTTTCAAATTTGCAAGTCTGTTACCCTAAAACCTGGAAATCAGTTAAATATGTTCCAAACAGAAGATCTTACCTTTTCTGTACAAAATGATTTGCAGTTGATATAAGATAATTTTCCATGTGTTTCCCAGTGAGGTTATAAATAACTTGGGAAGAGTACGTTCTTCTATGAGGTGGATGGTAGTTGAATTTGGGGCATTCCTAGAAAATAAAATGATCAAGTTGAGTTCTTCCTGCCTGTCCTGTGTAAGTTAAACAGACTACGTCAGTGTGTCCCGATTTGCCCATTACTGTTAGGGCTGAGGTGTGATCAAACTGCCCTTTGATTCATAGGAGCTTTGGGAAAGAAGACAACTTGTCTATTTGCCAAGAAATTAGAATTATCGTCACTTATGCAGAGCAACTACATGTGTTTAGGACTCATCCAAAGCTAAACGGAGTTAGCAAATACAGCATCCCAGAGTGTTCTGATGAGGTAAGTGTTGGGGGGCGAGAATATTAGGAAACAGAAACATTTTTTTGAGTACCTTAAGAATTTACAGGGAATCTGAAAGGGATCTGCCTCAAATTAAAAACAATGTTATGAGGAAAACTCTTCAAAACAACAGCAGTGAGTTGAAAGTTCACGGTACGTTAGTTTTTGCTACCTAACCCAGGAGTAAGGATTTCATTAATATATGGGTTTACACAGAGATTTTTACACGTTGGTTACATGTATATGTGTATTTATTACTTAAGAATTAATTTTAGGCTTACAGGAAAGTAACATATATAGTAAATGAGAGTTTTTGTGTTTGCCTGAACAGACTTCATTTAGAGTTTATGTTTTTATTTATTTATTATTTATTTGGGATTTTAAGACAGGGTTTCTAGCCCAGCCTGGCCTCAAACTTACTATGTAGCTGAGGAGTCAGTCCACTGAACTTCTGATCTTATTTGTACAAAGATTACAGGTGTGTGCATTCCAACCAACTTCGAAGGCTCATGTTCACACACTTATATTTTACACTCATAAGAGTAACAGCCTAGCTCTCTTTGGATCCTGAAGTTCATTGCCATGATATCTATCCTGGAGAAAGTCTAGCATAATGCTCCTCTTCCTTCCATCAGTCACTCACACCCGGGCCCAGAGCCAGACGCACACAGCACACGTGAGATGTATCGAATTACAGACGGCTCTGGAATGCCAAGAGTGAACGTCACTGAACATCCAGCGACATCTGTCTAAAAATCACATTTCGGAATGGCATTGGCTTCTCCATTAATCAGAAGTGGTCTCCAGGTAGCCAGTGCAGCTATGAAGTTTTTATTTTTTTAAATCAAATTGCATTATACATATAAAAACACCATGTGTATTATAAAGGCACTGCTTGATGACTTTTGACAAACTGGACAAACCCACATAATTAGTAACTAAGAAGACGAGAGAAGGGTGTGGTTTCCCTAATTTCTTTCTCAGCCTGTTTATCTTTTGGAAGACAGAGGAAGGCTACTGATTTGTTTGAGTTAATTTTATATCCAGCCACTTTGCTGAAGTTATCAGCTGTAGGAGTTCTCTGATGGAATTTTTAGGGTCACGTAAGTATACTATTATATCATCTGCAGATAGTGATAGTATACTATCATATCATCTGCAGATAGTGATAGTATACTATCATATCATCTGCAGATAGTGATAGTATACTATCATATCATCTGCAGATAGTGATAGTACACTATCATATCATCTGCAGATAGTGATAGTATACTATCATATCATCTGCAGATAGTGATAGTACACTATCATATCATCTGCAGATAGTGATAGTACACTATCATATCATCTGCAGATAGTGATAGTATACTATCATATCATCTGCAGATAGTGATAGTACACTATCATATCATCTGCAGATAGTGATAGTATACTATCATATCATCTGCAGATAGTGATAGTACACTATCATATCATCTGCAGATAGTGATAGTATACTATCATATCATCTGCAGATAGTGATAGTATACTATCATATCATCTGCAGATAGTGATAGTACACTATCATATCATCTGCAGATAGTGATAGTACACTATCATATCATCTGCAGACAGTGATAGTCTCTCTTCCTTTCCAATTGGTATCCCTTCGATCTCCTTTTGACTTCTAATTGTTCTGGCTAGGATTTCTGAGTACTCTATTGTATAGGTAGGGAGAGAGTGGGCTAATTAAACAAAAGAAGAAGATGACAGAAGCCCATCAGTTCAAAAGCTTCCTTCTCACACTTCCTGCAAATTGCTACTACCCCCAAAAGATCGATCGTAGATGTGGCTTTAGCCATTTATTTATTTATTTATTTATTTAGCTAGCACACAAAATAATGAGGGTGTGTTGTTGTTGTTGTTGCTAACTTAGATGAGGGAGTAAACACTCTAAATGGTAGGTTAGACTAACATTTAAAAATTGAAAAGGATTTTTTTTTGTTCCTTGTTCTTATAGTTAATAACTATCTTGCGTGGGAAATCCAAAACGGGATGTGTTCACTGGAAATATTTTACTGTAAAATATGTAGTGAGATCAGAGTACAGCTCTATGACATTTCTAGACTTCCTGCATGAGAGAACAAGTTGGTGATCCTTAGAAACCCAATAGTGACTTTTCTTCAATAAAAGATTTATTGAGAAATTTTGAAATGCTCTCTCCTCTAGGATGCTTGCTTTGATACATGGGATGTGTGAGATACATATGTAGTGACTCAAAAGGAAATCTTGAACTTTCCCAGTTAGCTTTGCTGTACTAAGAGTTTAGGGATAACTTAGAAAACAAAGATCTGCATGCCTAAGATAAAGATAAAATAATAATGGGATAAATGTTAATATTTTCAGAAAATAAATGTTGATGTAAAAACCTTTCCAGGCATTTCCTGGTAACCCATGGCATTCCTTTCTAGACTTACAGGTGACCAACTTCCCAGCTAACTGTCTGGGAGACATGTTCACTACATTTTTAAATATGACAGTTACGGTCACTTTTGGGCTGTGAAACTGAACTTTCTAGCTAGAACAGAATTGAAACCAAAGATTCATTCTCAGTTGGTTTGCACAAAGACCATCTTCTACCTCTGGAAATTTGTCTTGAGTTAGATTTAAAACAGTGACCTGAAGTTCAACATCAATATTTTTTGTGGCCAGGCCCATATCTTTTGAGCTTCTAGCTTCCATAAAATGAAATTATACTGACTTTTCAGTAACCTGGATAGATCTTTCAAGTTTTGTTATTTATTCTCTTCTCTCTCTCTTTTTTTCCTACTTTACTGGAACTGAATTCTCTTTTACCTGGACATTGTCTGAACAGGAGCAAACACCAAAGTTGTCGATAGCTTCTCCACTTGTGTTCCACTTTCCCAGATCGTCTTTTTTTAAACACTGCCTATAAAGAAAAAGGATATTGAAGTGAGATGGGTGCATATGTGCATCCACATTGGTAGCTCATAACCACTTATAACTCCAGATCCAAGAGATCCATTACTCTCTTCTGGTCTCCATGGACACAAGGTGTGCAATGTGGTGCACATACAAGCAGGCACTCACACATACACATAAAATAAGCAATAAACAAATCTTTAAAATCAATAAAACAGGATTAACATTATCATTCTAATGTTGTGATTGTAAAATGTAACAATACAAGAGGTGAGAAAATGTAAGGGATCTAATGTTCATTATTATGGTATAGTACTGTCAAGGAAAGAGTAAGACAAAAGAGGTAAAAAGCTACTAGATATAGACTTTCTATCAAGAGATTATCCTTTTCCAGCAAAGTTACTCACAGATACTTTATGCCTTCCTACACACACTTGTGCAAACTAGGATGCTGAGAAGAAGAAAGGAGAACTTACGAGTCACTAGTATTCAAACACACATTGTCAATGCCAGGGAAATTCCAGAGAGCTGAGACCAGACCACTGGTGCTTGGATCAAAATTCCTGCAATATCAAGCAACAGGGACTCATCAGTAAATGCATGTTTGCTAATAACCCTAAGATATGAATTATGCTATCTATATGACTGCTTTCCCATTTCCTCCTTCCACTCCTATTTCTCTGCCTCCACCTGTCTCCTTCCTTTTTCTTGGGATGTCAACTCCAGGCCTACACATATGAATGGTGGTCCCAAGGTACACCCACTGTACTGGCTAGTTTTGTGTCAACTTGACACAGCTGGAGTTATCACAGAGAAAGGAGCTTCAGTAGAGGAAATGTCTCCATGAAATCCAACTGTAAGGCATTTTC
Organism: Mus caroli; assembly: GCF_978045245.1. Lineage (NCBI taxonomy): Eukaryota > Metazoa > Chordata > Mammalia > Rodentia > Muridae > Mus > Mus caroli. The sequence goes on from NW_028227256.1 coordinate 68,280,231, forward strand.
TCAATTAGTGATCAAGGGGGAAAGGCCCCTTGTGGGTGGGACCATCTCTGGACTGGTAGTCTTGGTTCTATAAGAGAGCAGGCTGAGCAAGCCAGGGGAAGCAAGCCAGCAAGGAACATCCCTCCATGGCCTCTGCATCAGCTCCTGCTTCCTGACCTGCTTGAGTTCCAGTCCTGACTTCCTTGGTGATGAACAGCTGTATGGAAGTGTAAGCCGAATAAACCCTTTCCTCCCCAACTTGCTTCTTGGTCATGATGTTTGTGCAGGAATAGAAACCCTGACTAAGACACCCACCCTATAAGTATACAAATCTATAGAAGATTCAGGCTGCCCTGATGTTCACCTATGACATGAATTTAGCCATCACATGTGGTTTAAGTCTACCCACTAAGAGTAAACAATACTTTGACTTTATTTGTAGATGCATGTAGATCCTCTTAAGTTATTTTTTAGGTACAGAAGTAGCCCATTTCTTTAGCAGAATTCAGTGTGGTAGCTCCCAAATTCTTTATTTTTCTCCACTGAACCTGGAATCATTGTGGAAATGATCTTGTCAGAAAGTAACTCACGCGTAGAAGGCTGTCTGTTCAGAGGTGCCGTAAATGGATGGAGAGATCATGATCTCTGGGTAACTGTTGCTGGAATCTCTCAGTGTGCCGAGACCCATGGCCGTGGCTACAAAGACGATGGGGAGAATGACCTGAGCAATGAGACCTTTCCAGTTCCGGCGGGTGTGGTGGAACCTCTTGATGAGAATAGCCATTATCTTCTTCAGTAAGAGTCCAAAGCCCTCCAGCTTCTCGCTTCTTGTCAGGACTTTGTCTGAGTAAGGACAAGAGATTTAATGCGGTTCCAGGAAAGCTCTGTAAATCAAGTCATAGTCGACTTCTCAGACTGCGGGTGAGTGGTATCATATTGCATGGATGGAAGAAACCTCTGTTTTCTACATTCAGACTGAAGCCTCTACAATCCATTTCTAGTATTGCTCTAAACAGCGGACCCCAATGTGTGCCTCGTATACAAGAGTGTTATGAAAACTGTGATTCACTAGCACCAGTTATAATACATACATAGAGTAAGCTTACTAGAAAAAATTAAGGATTGTGAATTTTGTAAATGAGCCCTGTTCCCTATTCCAATGTCCCAATACAGACCCAACATGTAATGACTAATTTTTATTATATAGAAAATAGTCTCATCAAGATTGAATTCAGATAATTTAAATGAAACATCAGCCCAGTGTAAGAACTGGTTCCTAGCACAGACTATTTATTAGTTTCGATGCTTCAGTGTCTGATATGAAATCCAATGAGCTCATTCAAAGTGAAAGGAAAGCTTCTCCGAGTCATAATTCTAATTCCACCACATATTCATACACTGTCTTTGGAAATTAGAAATGATTATGGCCTTTCAAGACTCCACATTCAGTTTCCATACAGGAACCATTGAAAACTTCTCTACTATGCACCCCCCTCTCTGAAACACTCTCCAAGGCTTAAGAAAGTCTCCATTGCCTTTGAGACCCATGGAAGCCATGCTGACCATTGCTGTTCAGTGGGGCTCTCGAGGCTAACCATTCAACTTCTTCCCCCAGAAGTAGCTTCAAATAGAGCATTCTCGTCTGAGACCTGCCACCACACTTTTTTACATGCGATAGGACAACGGTATCTGTCAACCCTGTGTGTGTTTAAAATTTTCCATCACAAATCATGCAGCTCAAAAATCATGATCTCCATTTAAAAGCTGATAAGGAAAAAAAATACAAAGCTGCTTAATTTAAAATGAATTCCAATTAAACAGAGAGAACACGTTTAAATGCAAACTCCTATCTCTGCAATGGGGAATTGTACAAGGAGCTGAATATTTTGAGTTAATTAGTATGCTTTTCTGTTCCTTGAGAAATTACATGCGGATGACTTACAGGTGTGTCAAAATGCTGTAAATGGGCTGCCTCAAAGATAATGTCAATGAGGGGGACATTCTAAATGAAGAATAATTTCAAATTATAGGGAAAAAGGCAGAGACAAATATATAGAAGCAGATGACCACTTTCAATCAAAGCCCCCAGTTCCTCGGATTCCACAGTTTTATTCCCCAGATGAGACTCTAATTCCAGAATTACACAAACACCAGAGACGATCGTTTCTGAGTTTGTGAGACAGGCAACCGTTTAATTAAAAGTTCTGTTCCTAGAGCTGCTTCCCACTTTAAGCAAGCGGTTGAAATGACTACTCCATATTTCATATATCATTTTACTATGTGCTTTCTTAAGTAAATCATGTTTCCAGGGTAAAAATTAACTGTCAGAAGGAGACCAGGTGATAGAAGATGCTTCTAAAAGAACTTAACCTCTTAATGTTATATCAAAAATGTGATTTTTCAAACTTATCCTGTGTGAAGAGCTGAAGACGAAGCATTTTAATACAGAGAGTATCCTTCAAGTCTAACTTAATCAAATCATAGACTTTACCCCAAACAAATCCCCCCCCCCACTCCACCTAGAGTGAATCAGAGATGGGGAAGATAGAGGATAGACCTCACCTTTCCCAGCGAAGGATGATTTCTAAAAAACACAACTTTATTTTGGATGATTTTGCTCCCACATATATGAACCTAATGACAGGGGGCTCCTGACTAAATAAACGTGTCTGTCCCTGCACAGCCCTTGATTGCAGGAAGAATCGTCACCTGTGAAGCTCGCCTCTGAAATCACAGAAAGTCGCATCCAGAGAAGCATTTCTGATGAACAGAGAGCCCTGTCCCCATCACCTGTCAGAGGTATTCACCAGGTTTACCTCGCTTGCACTGCCACTTCCCTTTGGAAAATGAGAATTTGATCTTCTGTAATGAATATTCTGTGTGTTGAAGAATTCTTGTGTGTATTGGGATTGCTCATTTAAAGACAAGCGTTAAAGTTGAATTCCACAAAAGAACTAAAAATCTGCATGTCTATTTCCCCCAATTATGTTGTCTCCAGAAAATTAAGCAAACCCTGCACACTGGGTGTGTACCGTCTCTGTCGGTGAAGTTGCTGCTGCTCACGGACAGGTCGTCAGGAGTGGAGGTCCCATTGGCACTAGGGTTCCCAACTTTCCTCTGTGTTAAGTGCTCCAGACTCATATTACTACTTTTTTGAGAATCTTTTGTCAAGTTCAGGAAGACCTAGAAAGAGAGGCCAGATTAATTCATTACCATAAAAGATACACATCTCTTAAGGACCTCGGTTTTGATTTTGAGTTATCTCACTTATTAGGACAACTATTTCCAACCAATATTAAGAGAGTATTTTTTATGTATAAAAGATGGCCATTCTTATGTTTTGAATGAGAAGTGTTGAAAAAAATATTTTCTTCTCAGAAATCAATCTTCTGTTAGAATGGTACTGAGAATTTCAAGCTTTGGTGATTCTGTGACCTATTTACTTAAAAATATTTACCTTTAATTAGAAAAACACCTGCACATATTTTTCTAAGGGTAAAAAAAGTCATATGAGCAGCAATACATAAAGTAGTGGTGGTGGTGGTGGGGAGTTGGAATAAGGAGAGCGCTCACCCAGTACCGCATCATGTGACTGGAGGCCCGTTCCTCGATGCCACATACAAAAGTTGGATTCATAATGTGCACTTGTAACTTTGGCACTGGGAAGGTGAACATAGGCAGATCCTTGGTGCTCATTGGCCAACCAGTCTAAGCTTCAGTCCAGGCCAATGAGCAACATTGTTTCCAAAAGCAAAGTGGACAGCTCTAAAGAAATGACTCTAGGTGTTGTTCCATGACTACTTCAGACATGTGGACAAAAGTGTGTGTGAACTCCTACATCCACCTGCACCTCCACACATGCACAAACATGGACATACACAGGAGTGTGAGAAGGACAAAGACTAGAGGCATGGCACTTCCCTATGTTCACAGTGCTAGTGTCCATTTCCAGCACTCTAAATTTAAAAAATAAATAAATAATGAATGAATGAATCAATCAATCAATAGATAGGCAGATACATGGATGGATAGATAGATGATAGATAGATAGATAGATAGATAGATAGATAGATAGATAGATAGATAAATGGGGCAAGGAGTAAAGAGATGTCCACCTACCTCTTCAACAGTGGTGTCTGAAATGCCATAGCAGCCGATGTTGAGTTTACCCATGCCCTTGTCCAGTGCTCTCAGGAGGGACAGGTAAGCTCCCGAGACTTTCGTGCTGAATGGAGGGAGCACATATACAAGCTCTCCCCCAATATCCTCTTTGAGGTAGGCTTCAGGAAGGTGCGACTGGATCATTGCTGTCACCGCCACTGTGTCACAGATTGCATTTGTGTCTAGGTTTGGACTCTGTAGACAAAAGGGAAAGTTATGCAAGCTCTCCTGAGTCAGACCACATGCCATCCCTCCAGCCATTCCATGTCCCACATGGAGACTTAGAAGCCACATTCCTCCCAACGGTATTTTCCCACCACCAGTGTGGCTGTGGTACATATGCCATGCTGTGGCGCATGTGCCCCTCAAGGTCTTTGTACCTAGGCAGCCAACACACCCCATTCTCTCACCAGCGCCAGACCACAGCTTAACTGACACTTCCCACTCCTGCTTTATTTCTGTCTACATTTATAGAAATAAATATTCTATGTAATTTATCATTGACTAATTTATAATGTGTTAAATAATTTACACATTGAGCACAACATCTGAAATTTCACATTTCATCAAGCCCAAAGTTCATGCAGCCAGAACATGGAGTTTATATTACAAGTTTGCTGATGCAGCCCCAGTGCCTAGAATAATGATTGGGTACATCAGTCAGCACAATATCCTCTAATATATGAATTTCCAAATGTAATGATAAATTGTGGTTATTTTGTTTTTGAAGCTCAAGGATAATTTTGCTAGGGTTTAAAAGAAAATATAGTATAGATTAGATGAAAATCCCAACAGCCACTAGGAGGGGAATGAGGAAAAAGCCATGCCTTTTCAGTTAACCAATAGGGTAGAAATAGACAGTTTATTAAGGAAGACAACTTTATTAAAATGAGTCCCAATGTCTTCTTGCTATTCCCATAGAGCAGTGCATGTCACAAGTCTCGCCTAAGAAGCAGATGATAATTAATACAGGTACCATCACTTGATCAATGTGCAGATAATAAGAGACTATGGAGTATTTCAGTCGTAAGTGTAATATACATATCATACCTACCATGACAGCTCAGGAAACTTCAAGGAAGAAGGAGCAGAAAGATCTTAAGAGCCAGTGGTAGTGGATGACTCAAAAAAATGTTCTCTGGACACAACAGGGCAGCTGCACATCTGGACGCACAGTGGTAGGGACAGTGTGCATAAGAACTACTCTAGATCCAGCCAGACACAGTGGCAACATGGGGTTGGGCAGATGGCCACAGCATCCCATCACTAGCTAGGAAGGACAAACTCCCTCTGTCTGTCCTTTAGAAGGATACCTACACTGTGGGAAATTACCAGCAGCTTAGCACATTTAGGAAATCTAACATAGATCTAGTACATCAGATGCTCTCAGAAGGGAGCAGAAATCTGAAGTTTTCAAACAACACACTTTCTGAGATTTAAGAAGCACATAAGATTGCATACTGGTGAATCTTAGCAATGAGTTGAGCTGGAGAGAATCTGTCTTCACTTTATAGAAATGTTTACGTCATTACCCCCATGATACAGTGTGCTTTCTCATACAAACCTTCTTCTTGGTGAGTGTGAGGTGGTAACCATCCCCAAAAGCTTCCTTGAGGTAAAATGGAGATCCACAACACCGGAGCCCACCCTGTTCCAGGAAGGCGATGCGGTCACTCAGCACTTCGGCCTCATCCAAATGGTGTGTGGACAGAATGATTGTTCTTGCTTGAAAATACAATCAAGAACAATAGAGAACGAAAAATAAGAATCCGAGGCTCCCACAGACCGGAATTAACAAGAGCAAATCCTGGGGTTTCTGGGACAAGGGTAGCGTTAATTGAGGTGCGTGAACCTCCATAGCGATCAAAGGGAAATTCAGAAGACTGCTATTAAATATATAGGAGGGGGTCTTATATGTAATTTAGCAGCACACAGGCACTTATCAAGCTTCATAGCTAATGTCCTTCATTTTCTGTGGGCATCAGCTACTTCTCACTTGTCAGAGTTTTACCTCTGTGGTCTCAGTGTGCTCTCTCTCCCTCCTTCACTACAAAAAATGGTAATTTAAAAGACTTTTTGAATATTCCTCTCTGATTAATCCACTCCAGTCTGATTACTTCTCTGCTTCACATCCTGTTAGCACTTATTTGGTGTGTTTTTGGTTTATTTTTATTTGTGTACGTTTGGTATCTCTAATTAGATTCCATGCTTCTCTAGGCAGACTCCTGTAGGCTCTCAATAAGGCTCAATAAATTTAACTCACAGTGAGTCCTGGATATGTATTAACTAATTGACCCAGAAATTTCACTGAGAAATCTTAGGGAAAAAATGATCTCACCTCAGATATTTAGAAAGTGTTATATACAGAAAAGCTTCAACTTGAATTTGGGGAGCCCTGAGGGTCGAGTTATGACTGTGCCATGGAGGAGTTATGAAAATGATTCATACCAGTTTTGTTCTTGGATATGACATCCCATATACTTCGGCGAGAACATGGGTCCACTCCAGTGGATGGTTCATCCAGAATGACTACCCTCGATCCACCGATGAGAGCTATGGATATGGACAACTTTCTCTTCATTCCTCCTGACAACGTTCCAACTCTCTTATGGCGATGACTATACAGTCCAGTGTCTTTTAAAGTCCTTCAAGAAAAAAATAGTGAATGGTGCTATTGTGTTCATAATCAGTGGATACGTCTTCAATGAGGTGCAATACCGTTCCGAAAACATGATATGGTTTATTGTCGTTTGTCATCTAATTATTGTCATAAAATAATTACTACAACAATATGAACTAACAATTACTAACAGCAATATGAACTAACCAGTAACTCCAGAGCTCCCTGGAACTGAACCACCCATCAAAGAAAACACACAGAGGGACTCATGGCTCTAGCTCCATATGTAGCAGAGGATGGCCTAGTCGGTCATCAATGGGAGGAAAGGCCCTTGGTCCTGTGAAGGTTCTATGGCCCAGTATAGGGGAATGCCAGGGCCAGGAAGCAAGAGTGGGTGGGTTGGGGAACAGGGGGAGGGGAGAGAGGTTAGGGGATTTTTGGAGGTGAAACTAGGAAAGGGGATAACATTTGAAATGTAAATAAAGAAGATACCTAATTTTTAAAAAAAGAAAAGAAAAACCACAAGAGAGAATATAGTCCACTTGTGTGACAGATAGTTAGAACATTGTACTTTTTGTGCCAGATTATGTCATAGAAAAGAGCAACGAATAGAAAGATATCTTTTTCATAAAGAGATTGCACATGTGTGCAGAAGGTGAAGAAAATCCTATGATAAGCATAATCTCAAGAACATTTATAATATAACAAGTGGTAATCAGCACACAATTAATAAGATAAAAAGTCAGATGAGCAATAACTGGAAAGTGTTCATTTGGCCAGGAGTGTCCAAATGGCTCTCAGGAAACATATGGTAAGTTAAGAAAAACAAACAGAAGGACTTGTGGCAGAAATCAGTTGTGGATAATCAAGTGTATGAGTAGCTTATATTCCCAGACCAGAGTAAATAGAGAATGGGAAAGAATGTAGTCCGATGTGGGGTGGAGGGCATGTCATGTGTGGTCTGGTAGGCCTTGCTAATGACATTATGGGATGTCATACTAAATGTGGCAAAAGCCACTCAAGTGGAGGCAGGAATGGCGTGGTCTGATTTGCCGTTGACAAAGCTCACTCTGACAACTCGCTGATAAGGATCCATGACTGGGGAGAGTAGTAGCAGGAAGTCCATTTAAGAGGCTATGAGATGTTGTGCCCAGGCAGAAATGAAAACAAAAGATCTGGGGCAACATACAAAGCACCAGGGCAGAGTTGAACAGTGTGTGTATGACTGTCTGGAGAGGATAATAATGCTAAATATGTATGTTATCAGAGAGGTAGGAAGCAAAGCAAAATGCTTCCCATCGTTATTGCTACCAGAGCTTGCCCAACATGGTGTATGTCCTTGAGAAGGCTTAGCCAGTTGTGTTCTTATTTCTGGACTAACTCACCTTTTAACCTCCTCATGGAGCTGTGTTTTGGTCCAGTGAGGAACTTTGATGGAGCCATACAGGAGAAGGTGTTCCTTGGTGGTTAGGTAACTGAACAAGACGTCATGTTGCATGCAGACCCCCATGTTTTTCCGAACAGTATTCAGGTCTGTCTTGATATCTTTTCCGTATACAAAAATGGTACCCGCTGTGGCACCAAACAGCCCAGTCAGCATGGAGCTGGAAATGAGGATGTGAGAAATTAGATATGGGCCAATCACTCAAGCTAGACAGCAAGACTAAGCATAACTCATATGCTGACAAAGGAGAGGGGGTGTGCAATGCCTCTCTTCAAACAAAGTCAAGCTGTGAAAGAAAAAGGCATTAAGAAGAAATGAAAGAAGTGGAACTGACTTTTAAGCTTTCAGTTGTTTACGCTGTTATGTGAATACTACATGGTGGTGGTGGTGGTAGTAATGGTGTTAAAGCTGAGGGGGCATTCCAGTTGAAGGGACACTCTCTCCTTGAGAGTTACTGTGTTTCCTTGGAATCCTATTTATATACTGGCAAATCTCCAATTTATGTCTCCGGACTAGATGCTATCGCTTACACCCAGATGAGTGCTGTGAACCCAACAGACAATGCTGCATCTTCTTCATAAGACACCTTACAAGGTCCTCAAACTAAGTATGGTCTGCCCATGATACTAAACGCTTTTGCCTCTATCATTTGCTGATAAATTAATATACTGTTTTCACAAAACTATATTTCCTTCTCTCTCTCTCTCTCTCTCTCTCTCTCTCTCTCTCTCTCTCTTTCTTCCCACCTTCCTTTCTTCCTTCCTCCCTCCCTCCCTCTTCCTTTCTTTCGAAAGTCTTCAAAATATTTTTTTTCTTTTCGAAATGGAGTTCAAAAATTAAAATGTCACTTTAATGTGCCAAATACATTTAAAAACAATATTGAGCCAGGCATAATGGCGTGTGCCTCTAGTCTAGCTATTTTGGAGACAAAACCGTATTTCAGAAGTCATGTTTGCATCTTTGTCTCTTGGTCGTACCATCAACATGTGCTACCACCAGGGGGCAGCAGCCATCACATCACCACACACCTGCTTCCTGATCTTCCTACCTCTTTTGGTCTCCACAGAGCCATTCTCTGTATAATGGCCCAAATATTTTTTACCTAGAAAACTCTCAACACCTTTCAAGTGATTGATCAATTGGAAGTTATTTAGAAATCATCTCCTCCCCATCAGAACATAATCCACAGAAGGTCTGGAGAAGGACCAGATTTCTCCCAGTCTCTCATAGTCCTAAATAATGAATCAAGATACTGTGTAATTTCCTCATGACATCCATTAAAATACAAATAACACGTTTTTTTGATATTTAAAGATATATATATATATACATATATATATATGTGTGTGTGTGTATATATATATATATATACCGATAAAATAGGGCATTCTCAGCTGAAGTTGTAACCTCATCAAACACCTTTGCTATCTCTTTTCTCCCCTGGCCTCTTATTTCCTATTGAAAAATGTACTTTATAAGTGTTCCATCCTAGAGCACCAACCCTGGCTTTTAATGGGTTGTACAAATAAGCGGCTGCATGTTTACTCTTATCACGACCTTCATTTGTCTCTAGGTATTTAGAAAAATATATTGGTGCCAGCATTTGAGCAGTCACTGAGCCTACTCAAGATGATTAAAAACAGAATATGGACAAAGTGAGACATGTCCTTAAGGGCTTGAGACTAATAGCATCTTAACACTGATGGCAAATATGCACTGGCGGAACCCTGGAGGCTTCACATCAAAGCAAACACTCAAACTATGAAATCACCTAAGAATCCTGGGGTCCCAATCCTCCCTTTATCTTGACACAAGACGGTCAGTCGAGAGACAGAACAGCTCGTGTGCTGCTTTGGACCTTGACTCTATGATGCTGGGGGTTCTTTGTTTCTCCATGAATCAAGGCGAATGCTTCCTGTGGCAGGACAGAGGGTGCTCTGTGTTCAGGCTAGGGTGAGCAAACTCAGACTCATCCCTGGCCTGGGTAGAAATACAAATAAAGATGGACATACTAACCAATGTAGCAGTACAGATCCCAGACCAGGGATGAGCCAGAGAGCACGTGTGGTTTGAACAGAATGGTACTAGCAACCCTACCAACAGCTCCTGTCTCAGCATGCACCTCTGTGCTGCAGAGTGCGCTGTGCTCGACAGTGATTCTCAACCTGTGGGTCTTGACCCCTTTGGGGGTTGCATATCAGATATCCTGCATATGTAATATTTATATTACGATTCATAACTGTGGCAAGATTACAGTTATGAAGTAGCAATGAAATAATTTTATGGTGTGGAGGGAGCCACTACAACATAAAGAACTGAATAAAAAGGTCATAGCATTAGGAAGATGGAGAGCCACTGATCTAAGACATGCCAAGTATACTTACTACTATCTCAAAATTATACTGAATTAAACATTTTAAGGCACATAGGTGAAGCCAGAACTAAATGCAGCAAATAAACCTATCCCGTGCTGGCCTAAGATGGACTTAGAGCTCAGTGTGGAATCACCGGGATAGATTTCATTTCATTCATGGACAAGCTGAACCGTATGAACCATAGGTCATAATAGCTCTGCTTTCTTCTTTGTTTAAGTCCTTATTCTTTAAAAAAGCTATTGTTCATTAATAATATCCTTCTTTGACATTTAGTTGAAAAATAACATACATTGTTGTGGTTTTGCCAGCTCCGTTTGGCCCCAACAGTGATGTAATGTGCCCTTCGTAGAAGTTCAGATTGAGGTTCTCAACAGCTGTTTTCGAGCCATAGATCTTTGTGACCCCGTGAAGGGCAACTCCAACTTGGAGATCTTTAGGTTCAGGTTCAATGTTGGAGGGAAATGCACAGTCAGGACCTAGAGCGACCGAGAGAAGAGTTGTAAGCTCTTAAGGAATTAATAGAGCTGCGTTAGACTTTCCTTTAAACGCTGGAGATTATATAAATGTGATCTTTACGTTTAAAGAGTTCAGAAGCAACCGATTCATCACACTCTCTAGCTTCCTTCTGACCTGCTTACACAGTGAGCAGGACTACAAAACCACATTCTCTAGGGTTTATTGTATCAGCCTTCTCTGTCGGAACAAGCAGTTCCCGAAGGCAGTATCAGAATTCTAAAGTCTCTTTTTTCCCCTCCCCAACAGATCTTAAATATTCCAAAGATAGCCCAGAAGGGTTGTTCTCTGATTGGGAAGGATATTATCAATTTATGAACTAAATGTTTCCAAGTTGTGGTTTTACAGTAGCACAGTTTTCTCGGATCTGTGGCTTACAGAATGCAGATCATTTTCCTATCTACCTTTCAGGCATCACCACGACACCACTTGCACAGGGGATCTTTATAGAGACAATAGCATCACCCCAGGTCACCAAGGCACTCTTTTTCTCACACCAGCTGTGAGTTATGCTACATTACCCATTTTTTTGTTTCTTGGTTACTCCTATGACTGGCAGCAGATGGCCAGAGTAAGAGATGCAGACTCTGGGCAAGGAACAACATTTTCCTCTGCGTGAGTCTAACTGGACCACAAAGGGATGTACAGTTTTGGCTTAATTGGCAGCATATGCTAGCTAACTGAGCTAATGAGCCCAGAAAAAGGCACAATTCAGTCCCTGTAAGGATGTAAACACATATGTGTAGACAGACATACTCACCCATGACTAAAGGGATGATAATTTTATCATTTAGAAAAATGTACATAAACCCACTAGTTATGTAATTTTAGTATCATTTCTGTTATAATAGTACATGCTATTGACCTACTTGTCTTACTGGCAGAAGGGTTGGTGTTCTGCATCATGATATTAGTAAACATTAAGCCATTGCTTTTCTCATGCTTCACCTCTGCGCATCCAAAGCGCTCTTTCCAATAGGAAGGAAGGATGGGAAAATACCATGGCGCTGCCATTCCATATGTCCCTGTAATGAGAATACATGAAAAAGAGTGATTACTAACTAAACAATGAAACCCTGAATGGTTCAGAAAATGACTTCATTTTGTGTAATACTAAATCACTTCAAAGGGTGAGTTCAGTTTACAAACTAATGCCCAAAAGATCATCTCTTTTATAAAGCCTTGTCAGTGAACTACAGTTATAAATTGGCCTATTTTTAAGAGTACAGTTGAATAATTTTTGTTCATTTACAAAAGCAAGCATCACCACCATGGTCCAGTGTTAAACTACTTCTGTATCTCCACAGCTTTCTCACAGGGTTCCTTTCCATATTCGTTGGGTCCTAGCCCAAGGCCCACACCAGCACTGATATGCTTTGTCTCAAGACAGTCACTTTTTAAATAAACATTTTGTGCAAATGAAAGCATAGAACTTATTCACCCGTGCACTGAAAATGCACACATATCAATAACACTTAGTGGGAAAACACCTAAACGTGTTAGAAAGGATAACTGCTTGAGATCCAAAGACGAGGCCAGTCTATGTTGTAGGATGCATTTCATTATCCATAACATTAAGAGACATGGGTTTTGCTTCTATTTGCAAAGACTGGTTGGACCTGATACTTTCCCACAAATTTGACTTTACTTGTCTTTAAAAGGACAGTGAGACAAGAGACACAGCGACAAATTTAACCTGAACAATTTGGTTAATTCAGGGTTTTATTATACCATTCCAGAGAGTAGTCTGGCCAGCCAACTACTAGTGCGTGTGTATTAGCTGACTTACAGCGATGACAACCACAAGAAGCATTTGTGCAGGTTCCTACCTGGGAAAACATTCCTGACGTACCAAGCAATAAAGAAATAAATGAAGGAGTCTGCTAGGATTAGACAGCACAGCCAGCCAAATGAGGTGGTGTCATCCTGAACAGGGGATTTGTACATATTTTCCCACTGAAGACCTAGAAATTGAACACAGGTGTTTACTCTTCCTTGGCACACATCACACTTAGAGATAAAACCCTATTTTAAAGAAATTGAACGTACCAACGCCTTGTTCTTCATACCGTGCAATATATTGGCTTGCATAGCTGAATGCTGTCGGGGACAGCAGGCTCTGGGAAGAAAATGAACAGTGGTGATTGTTCCAGCAGATCTCACCTGGAAGGCCTCAAAATGCTCAACCCGTTTGACATATAGGAAAGACAGAGCTCACTCTCTAAGTCTTTTTTAAAATACTTAAGTCCCTTGCTAAAAATACTACAATGAGAGACAGACAGACAGACAGACAGACAGACAGAGACAGAGACAGAGACAGTCAGAGAGAGACACAAAGAGGAAATACTTGGAGCATGCCTTTTAACAATCCAAAATATATGCTTAAGCTTATTAAATGTTGCTCAGAAATTTATAAGGTAGGAAATTACAGAGTAATAGAGTGTGAAGATTCAAATTAAATGATATCAGGACCTGAAAGTGTTCCTAAATTTATTTCAGGTGATAGAGTCTTAAATGAGAATATACTAAAATATTTATTGGTTGAATATTGATAATCACTACAAATTGTAAATTTAAGTTTTGTTTAAACCTAGAGCAGTCAGTGTTGAATTAAGGTTATTCATCAAGATCTATGTCCATGAACAGAAAAGCCTTAATATGACAGGAAATGTTCTGCTTTCTGAAGATTAAATCAGTCATCTTAGTTCTCAATTTAGTACTTCTGAGTTAGGAAAAAGAAGAGAATTCACATTTGAGTATAGGCTATCAATGCCTCCATCACTATTCCAACTGACTATGTGCTCCTCATGAAAATGATGCTGGCTTTTTATACATGAGACTGGTTCTTACACAAGAATTTCTGAGATGTTTGAGGATTCGAACCAGAGAAGTCAGAATTCTTTTTGAGCTCTAAAAACATGGCAGGTAATATGTTTAACTGAACCAGAGCCTAACAGCATCACTAATGGTTCTAGAGGCTGTGCGGTGGGGAGGGGGATGTTTCCTTTCGGAGTAGAGAGCAATTAGAAAAGCCATTAGAAGAGTTAAGTATATTTTGCTATTACATTATATTTTAATTGTATAAATGAACTTTCAACTTGAGGGTATTCGTGAACTAAGGGAGGAAAGTATTTATGTCACACAAGGGTGCACTCCAGCCAGTTGACTTACCATGAATACTTTAATAACATAGCTCAGCTCATCCTCAACTGTAACCAGAACAATAAATGGGAAAAAGGCGATGACATAGATGAGGCTTCCAATCAGAGCTGCAATGTTGGTGTTGTTGAAGAAGACACTGATGAGATAGCTCATGGCAATTACTGAGAAGCTGTAGTCCGAGAAGTACAGGAACAAAATGAAGCCATTTGTCTTGGGAAGAATATTGCCAAACTTGAGGATAACGATGAGGATTGCAATGGTGACCAGTAAGAACCCTATACTCTCTATAAGCCAAGCAAAGAAATGGCTGCAGGAGTTCACGCCCATCATCTTCATGTACTGGAAGAGGAAGGAAGGGTTAGATGCTTCTTCGGCTGTTACCCAAGTAATGATTACTTCTGTATCGTGACAAAATGTCTAAGAGTCTCCTCTTATATGGAACTATGCATTTGAATACCTTGTGTGAATTCTCTTTGATTGCTAAGACTTTTTGTATCAGCTCCTCTTGGATTTTATGCACTCAGAGAGGCATCCCAACACAGACAATGATTTTGTTGGAGAAGACCCTCTTACTCATAAAAACATACATTTCTAGGATCAGTGAGGTAGCTCATCAGACAGAGGCACGTGCTTGAATACCTGGTGACCTGGATTCCATACCAGATCTTAGAAGATGATAAGGAGAACCAACTCTTGAAAGTTATCTTCTGACCTTCACAGTGTGTACCTGCTTGGTGTCTTTCTCTGTTTCTCTGTCTCTCTCCCTGTCTCTCTTTCTCCCAGGAAATAAATAAATCAGTATTGAACACTTGTTTAGGTGCAGAGGTCCCGAGTTCAATCCCTAGCAACACACATACACACACAAACATATTCACACACATACACACACAAACCTCTATATGTACATTACAGTTGTAGCTTTGAAACTGGTATCTAGTTGACTTCCCTAGATCAAAGTGATTTAGACTAGGACATAAAATTTATGGTGTCTCCTCTATTATTTTACAACATGAATTTGACATTTGCTTAGGTATAAATATTTCATTCTGGTTAAAAAGCCACACATAGTTTAACTTCAAGTAGGGATTGGAATAATAAAAGTCTATATATTTTTAATAAGTCTTGATGAACAATATAACTATTGAGTCTGTTTCGTGAGAGAAACACAATAGATATTCTTATTACTTAAAATGGCAGTTTGAAGATCCTTGGCCTTTTCTGATAACCTCCTCATCCCTAACATCAAGGGACAACCTGTGTCAGTCTTGGTATATATAACAAAAAGACAGTCACATGCCTATGAACTGAGGTATCTGAGATGCTGTAGGTCAGTTTCTCAGCTAATATTCTTTTCTGACTCAGTGATATCCCCAGGGCCAAGACATTCCACTGGAGACATTCTAACTGATAAATATTTGCTTTTGCACAAATGCAAAAGAGTCTGTTGTCCACAACACCCCCTTAACCCCAGTAATCTTAAATTTGGTACAAGTGGAACACTGGGGGAACATGGACATTCTAGCTTAGAGCTTTTAACAATTTATGATTAATATTAAGCTTATACACGCTGGGCAGTGGTGGCACACGCCTTTAATCCCAGCACTTGGGAGGCAGAGGCAGGTGGATTTCTGAGTTCAAGGCCAGCCTTGTCTACAGAGTGAGTTCCAGGACAGCCAGGCTACATAGAGAAACCCTGTCTCCTTGTCTGAATAAACAACAACAACAAAAAACAAAAAGAAAAAAAGAAAAAGAAAAAAAGCTTATACATTTAATGTCCCATTTTAAAATCAATAAAATAAATGTTCCACTAACAGCATTATAGTCCAATGTTTTTATAGAATAAATCATTTTAATATATATCTCTTAATACTGTATGGAAGAACAATAACAACAACAATATTGTACTGGGTATTTATTCTATAAGCCAACGTAGCATGCTTTACCTTCTGATTTTTTTTCAACTTATCACGTTTGATAACTCTGCTTGCTCTTGTTACCATGGAGACAGCTACCTGCCTGCCAACAGTCTAAGCAGTGGGCCTTAAGCTAATCACCACTGAGAAAAAGCCAGAGACTTCTCCTCTTAACTCTGTCAGCTCCCTCACCTTCTCCTACCCCTCTTCCTTGGCTCCATCCACTCTGCAATGAAAATCCCATCTATGTTTCTAAGGGAATAGGAAGAGGGAGTCAAAGCACAGAAATTGCATCAAGCAAAGATTTACCATGAAAAGTTTCCTCTAATTGCAAGATTTGTTTTTATTGAAAACAACCTTACATTTTGATTTTTCTAAAAAGAAGCAACACTCACTGATTTTACTGCAGAAATCCTCACCGTATTTCTCACCCAATTTAAGAAAATTATTGTGTCAGTTTTGATGTCTACACTTCAGAGATACTTATCAATCCCAGCGTGATTCTGACATGCAAGCTCTTTTTATCTGCCTGGGTGTTATTCGCATTTTGAGATTTAATTACTTATGGATGCTTGAACATAACTAATTGGAACACACATAACTAAACTATTTAATCTTATGTGGCCTATAAAACAGCAACAATGACAGGAGAGAAAAATCCCTCCCTTCACCAACTGCAACCTGAATATGAGCAAGAAACATGCTGCTATATTTTCTAAGGTAACATCAAGGCCATGAAATGAAGGGTACATTACATATTTAAACATGCTTTTCTCACCTGGTGACCAGCAGTCCCAATTGAAAGTCTTTTTGTTTCTAGAACATTCCTTATCTGAAGACTTATTAAAAGATAATTTGGCAAGCCTCACAACTAACAATAAATGTGCCTATCACAATAATTAGAAGCCTTTCAAACTTTGTGATTCTTGTTGCTAAAAGCTGATAAAACTTTGAGACTGGTCATTTCACTTTTCACAGAAACAGGCTGAGCTGGGTTCTCTCTGAAGGAATCACAGTCGGACATGCTAGCATGAAAGTGCGGTGCAAAACTTTAGGATTTCACGCCACAAGGACAGCTGTACTCATAAGAAGAAAGGGCTCTGAGACACACAAGTCATCCATAAATCATCCGGAGTGGCTGCCAACATCGTGGTAACAAAGAAGACCAACGTTTTGGATGGAAGATGGCCTGCAGAGAGTGGATGGCTGCTCTTCCTTGATGCCATTGGTTTCTCCTCAAAGTGGCAGATGTCAGGTGCCAGCTTGGTAATCAAAGAGTCACTTGTCCCAAGTCTCCCTCACCTGCCAGTGCAATTCATCAATATCTGATAACTGGAAAAGCCTGGTACACAATGGTCAAAACTGGCCCACTTTACAACAGTCACTGGGAAAGATTCCCAAAGAATTTGTGGGAAACTGTAGCTACACTCCTGAGAGGCTTCTGCTCAGAGGCTAATGCTGATAGGGAAAGGGAAGTCACAAATATTCATGGATTTGCTGGTCAACAGTGTCATCCAATCGACCGAAGGCCAAGCACTAAGTCATTAGACACCATTTCATTTTAATTTTTAAAGTTAATTTTAACAGTAGAATTTTAAAATGTTTGTAAGATTAGAAAGAATGTGACTATTATTGGGAACGTTCCAATTCCTGCAGGAAGGAATGGGCATGTTATGAAAGCATAGAAAAAGTGTTTGCTATGAAGCCCTATGGTACTGAAGACTCTGGGTAATAACTCATAGATAGCTTGGGTTGTCTGTCTGAACTGACAGGAAAACTCCAAAATTCTGTCTCTAGCTGCCTATAAAATCCCAACAATGGATTCTTGGAGCAATCTGATATAACTAGCTCTGAAAACACACACACACACATGCACACACACATAGATGCAGACACATACATACACACAAGCACACACATGCAGATACACACAAACACATACACACATATGCAGATATACATACAAACACACACATACACACCATTTAAAAATAAGATTTTTTTTAGCCAGGTGTGTGGTGGCACAGGTCTTTAATCCCAGAACTTGTGAGTCAGAGGCAGGAAGATCTCTGAATTCTAGGACAGTCAGGAATACACAATGAAACCCTGTTTCAAAACTAAAGTAAAACAAAAATTTTTTCTGTTGTAAGATTAATATTTTTATAGCTGTAATATTTTAATTGTTAAAAGCACAGGATGTAGGACAAAATTCATGAAGGGCATTTTTAAAAGTATTTTAAGGCTAATTTCAAAAATAGAGTTATTGGTTATTAATATTTGTGCTACTTTCAAAGTTGAGATTTCTCAGAGGCACATCACGACAGGGTCAAATATTAATGACTTCATTGAGATACAGCCAAATAGGTTTTCGTGCCCCAATTTAAAAGTAATTATGGAAAGCAAGAAGTACAATGCTGTGGTTTTTTTTAACCTTTGTGTTTTAATTTGAATGAGAAAGAAGTAGTCTATGGGCACTTTTATACTTTAACCGAATATAAAATGATGGCATTAACAAGTAATTTCAAGTTTCCGGTAACCAAAAAGACTAGCCATCATCATTCTCAAAACATCTTACAATTCTGCACCACTGAAGGAGAGCAGCAGTGGCCTGGAAAAGGGTTGGATGAAAGTCGGGACACTCCTGCTGAGGACCAGGATAGTTAACTAGGTCTTCAGCAGGTCACCTCTCACTTCCTGGGCACACAGAGCCTCCTTATCTTTAAAAAGAAGGACTAGCTGTGACCTGAGGGCAGTGGAGAAGCCAGTCTGGAACACTGGGGACACTGGGAACATTCCATTTGTGTCATACCTTGCACCAATTCATTTCACAACTATGCTGTATTCCTTTGTGTTTAGGACACTATTATTTTAAAGATGTGACATTAATTTGCATAGCCCCCAAAAGAAAACTTACTGCTGAATGAATTATGATACTATATGAACTATATCTTGATATTAGAGGCTTTTTAGAAGGGGGCAATATCTTAGCACTGGTAAGTAAGAAGTGACATAGGTAACTGATCATCTCCTCTGCTAAGGCACGTCCTTTCTGTAAATACTATACTGAGTGAAGTCTAGACAAAAGAGAGAGACTGAGTTAAGGGACTAGGTTCAAGTAAGGATGACTGGAAGAGCAGCTTCCCAAGGCCTCATGCTGGAATTCCAAGATCACTAAGAAGATTTTTCCACTAGGTAACTTTGACTCATTGTCATGTGGTTAGAACTTAAAAGCCAATGCCTCCTAAGGCATGGAGCTAGCACATAGAAATAGTTCACTGTTAAAAATACACCTTTCAGCCGGGCGTGGTGGCGCACGCCTTTAATCCCAGCACTCGGGAGGCAGAGGCAGGCGGATTTCTGAGTTCGAGGCCAGCCTGGTCTACAAAGTGAGCTCCAGGACAGCCAGAGCTATAAAGAGAAACCCTGTCTCAAAAAACCAAAAAAAAAAAAAAAAAAAAAATACACCTTTCATCTCTTCTGCTGAGAGAGGACTGCATTATGCTCTGACATTTCCGGTGGCATACAACAGATGCATTCAAACATCATTATGTCCTACCATAAAACAAAATGGTAAGTGTGGCACATACATATGTATACACAAGTATATGTCGGCACACATGCGCAAGTACGTTTGTTGTTTTTATCGTGAGTAACATATTTGAAGTAGGTATCTGTTTTGAAGTAGAAAATAGCTTAGTGTCTACCACAGTTTTCTACTCCACAGTCATCCTTTAATCTTTAAAGACCCACTTTTGAGGCCCAGGAACCTGAGGCATACAAGGTAGAAAAGACCATGCAACCCAATTAAAGTTTGAGGTGTGAATTCAAGCTTTCAGATTGTCATTAGAAAACTATGGCATACAGTATGGAAGACAGCAAGACTTTAATCAATCTATGAGACATTTAGCAAATTGTAACTGAAAGATAAATGTGAGACTGTATACTGGAAAGGGACTTTATTCTTGAAAAGCAAAATTAATCTCATGCCTGCAACCACATCTGTGTCTATACCTACAAGGGGCTTACTTGGTTGCCCTGCCAGCCATCACTCTTCCTTGATAGTATTGGTAGTATTTAAACTTTGTTAAAGCCCATATCTTAAAGGTAATTCACTCTGGAAAAAAATTACTGTGAGGTTCGTAATTACATTGATATTTTATTCAATATTATTCTGATTTTGTGATTCTCAGAAGTACTCATTAAACATCTTTTGTGTTACTTTTTGAGTAAACAAAAAATAGCGACGGACTGAGATCTGTAAAATGTTTGTCTTTCTAATTCGCAAGGTGTGGACTATGCTGTCTGAGTCTGAATAGGCATGATAAAAGTCACAGCAATTAACTGTTCTAGAACTAGGACTTAGGCACAACAGGAGAAGATTCTCAACATACCTCGTGGAGCCGAAGGTCCTTCTCGTAGACTAGCTTTTTAACAAAGGCAGCTATAAATACAACCCAGGCGACCATGAGCACAATCGGGAGGGAATACGAGACACTGGTGAGGAAGCTGTGGAACAGGAGAGAAGATCCAGCCGTCAAAAGAAATGCTGCCCTGCAGACTGCAGCGTGTAAGAATGCACACCCGCGTGCATGGAAATTACACTCCCATTAGGGAGCTCAGAACAACTGCTAATACAGCCTCACTATGAAGTGGGAAGCAGATTTTAACAGTGGGCTATCTTTTCTTTCTTTCTTTTTTTATTGCAGTGGTTCAAGAGTGAAGATACAGCTCTGAGGGGGTGGGGGTTAAAGAAAATTGTCATATTGTTTAAATTGTTTTTGAATATGTCCTGGTTGGGAAAATCATTATTCAGGAATAATTATAACAACACTCAACACTTTCCTTGTCTGAATCGAAGATTCAAAATCAGAGGATGATTGGCAAGCCAAACTAAAAGTGGCAGTGTCCAGAGTGTATCAATCTTTAAGGAAGTTCGTAATTATAATTAAACTAAAATTTTCCAAGTAAAATAATATAAAATCCAGAATATTTTATTTAAAATGCAAAGAATTTGGATTCTTCAAAGACATTTCATAAATGGTCTTTTTTGGGGGGGTGGGTAATATGTTGTATGTACTAGAGGGACCTTGGAAAGCCCATAAGCCCTACATGTATTTCTGAGTCATAATGCAAAAGGTCTTACTTGATGTTTCTCCAAGCTGACCACAGAGCAGAAACACCCTAAGCCTTCCAACATAAAACCCACTCATTTACTACATAGAGACAGGCCAGGAATTTGCTTTTGAACAATTTCCCAGGAGCTGGTGGTGGTAGTAACCAGGAAGGCACAGGTCTGACAACGACAGCCCTTCAATGGGCAGAGGCAAAGGCGGCTGTTCTTAGTGAGGTTCTGCATCAATCTGTTTAGCATCTTGGGCTGGCCAGAAGCCTTTATTTAGAGAAAGGTCCTAAGACCATTCTTATAAACTTGAGAAAAAGGTAAGTATTAATGGTAATGGACCATGAGGTCACTATCAGTTGATATCACATTAGTGTGCAGAAGTATATCACTACTGGAAGACATGAAACAAACTTATTATTTGCTTTCTGGAGCAGATGTTTGTAATAGAACATTTGTTGAATGAATTTTATCTCAGACCAGGTCCATTCTTGATACAGTTTCTGGATGTACAATTAGGAAAGGGCTCCCATTAGTTAATAACAATGCTCTTGTAATTTTTTTTTTTTACAAATAACGATGTGTTTTAGGTTTAGTCTAGTACTGAGAAAATGTGGGTGCTGTCATCAGATGGGTGTATATCTGAGTCAAGCTCTCTGGATTTCCTTTTTCGCTGAAAACTATGGACAATGGTACTGCTTCCATTTTACCTACAGGGGGCATAGGTAAAACAAATAAAATAATATATAGGGAAGAATTTTGTGTGTTGCAGAGCTTAAATTCACATACAATTGTCTTTTGTTCTTACTCTTACGAAGCATGCAGTGTCCTGGTGCCTCCATTCTTTAACAAAACATTAAGGCATCTTCTGCTTTAGGTTCTAAACCTATGGTAAAGGCTTGGTGAATGTCTTTCCTTCACTGGACACATCAAGGTGTAAGGGAGTTCTCAGAAGGGTGTTTGACCACTAACCAGCCCACTTACTTGTCCTTCATGAAGCAGGGATAAGGAACCGCTTGAACCTGGACGGCGACTTCCTGTGAGTTCCTTCCTGTTTGTAATTCAATAATTGCTCTTTCAATACTATCCTGCAGATAAATGAAAGCCCGGCCATAGATCTGGTTATGGGATGGAGAGTTGTGTGGCCCTGGGGCCCAGATCTTTGTTCTTATGCTCCTTGTGGTCTGTGCTGTCTTCAGACTCATGCGGATGGTATATCTTACGATAGGAGGAAGAGAGACTTTTTCAGGGTCAAACTCTTTGTGCGAACTTCCGTTAGATGGAAGCTTAAAAATGACACCTAAAAATAAAACAGCAACAACAGCGCAAAAGTTACTTTATGGGCAGCATTGCTCACTGGTCCGAGGGTATATTTAGGGAGCAGCCAGATGTTTGAGTTAGTGATGGGGTAGTGCATTCAGACTCCTCGTCTAGAAGGATGGTTGCTAAGAGGTGTCAACATCACGATTCAAGGCTGGAGTTAAAATTATCACAAAGTGATAAATTAAATATATCACTGTAAGCCACTTATTTAAATTACCAAAAAATATTTTAAATGGATGATCTTGACCGATAACGAGGCTAGCCTTAGCTTCACCCTTTAAATGCTTGATGCTTTCCATTCTTCATTTTTTTCTCGGTGAAATGAGGTATTTGTTGAAGGACTCTTGTACTTAGACAATGCCGCTGGCTGACTACGGGAAGGATCTCATTTACACTGACATCAGAGGGGACAATGGACTTTAGACTACGTTTTTGAGTTCTGAATGGAAGTGGAGGGGAGAATTCAGTTTGTTGCCCCTAACAGGAGAGCACTTACTTCCAAAGAGCTCATTGCTCTTGTAGAGTTGTTTGGCCACGATCTCCATCTCCTCCACAGTGTCTGATGCCTGAATACGGTCGTAAAGAACACAGGAGGAAATATTTACTGTCAGGGAAGACAGTGTGTTGAGCTGATCGATGATGTCAATGTTGTTCACTAATTTCAGCCTGAGAACATCTAAAGAGAGAGAGAGAGAGAGAGAGATATTACCATCTTTATTTCAAAAGTAGTAAAACAAAATACTGAATTTTTTTGGCAAATGGTGCCCATTAAACTAAATTAACACAATGAGGTGATGCTGTAGACTTTATCTTTAAAATATCTACTATTCCATACTGAAGAAAATGTGTCCAGCTCTGCAGAAATTCCTTGAGGAGAATGTTAAGCCAGTTACCAATACAGTCAACCTGGGCTCAAAGAGATCTAAGATAATGCAAAAGTATATCCTGCTATGATTTAAATAACAAAGGACTAAGGAGAATACATCTTAAAAATTATGCATCTAGTTGCTGTGGAGATGACTCAGTAGGTTTTTAAAAAGTACTTGGCAAGCAAGCACAGGTACCCTGAGTTTGGATGCTTGACACGGATGCAAAAGCCAGGTGTGGTAGTGCCTGCATTGGCAAGCAGAGGGTTGAAAGCAGAAACAGGCAAATCTCTGGAGCCTGCCAGCCAGCCAGTCTAGCTGAACTGGCAAGCTCCATGTTTAATGAGAGACCACGTCTCAAAAATAATAGGATGGAGAGATACCGAAGAGGACACCCGACATCTATTTCTGATCTCCATGTGTATATACATGAACATCACATAGAATAAATAAACTACACACATAGAGTAAATAAATATATTGTATATGCAATAAACTTTGAGCTAACTATGACCATTTTAAATAAATGAAACAAAAATGCTTCCTTACTCTTGAAAATTGGTTCTAATACTTTGCCTTAATGCAGCACATCCAGACCTGAGGGTCCTGCCCCCAGCTGGCTTCAATTGGTAATAAAGACCTGACTGCCATACAGCCAATGGCTGAGCCAGGAGAAGGAGGTGGGACTTTTAGATTACCTGGGCAGAGGAGGGGGTGGGGAGGAGAAAGAGGGGAAGAAGGGGGAGGAGGAAGCAAAAGAGGAGGAGGGAGAGACTGGGGAGTGGAGAGAGATCAGATTTAAGAGCTGCAGGACAGAAAACATCCAACTATGTAGGTAGAAAGGGAATGTGGCCCTATATGGGGGCTGCCCAGAAGGCAACAGGGCAGCAAAGCTAAAATAAAAATTTTAGAAGGTGTTAAGGAGGAATACCGGAGGGAAGTGGAGGGAAGTGTGTGCTAGGAGTGGGGAGGTTTAGAAGTGCCCACGTATTGAACTAGTCAAGACATGCAAAATTAGCTGGTGTGTGTGTGTGTGTGTGTGTGTGTGTGTGTGTTTACAGCCGCCTGGGAGCCAAAGCGGTTTAATTAATTCACTGCTATACCTTAGGACAAAATAATGTTTACACATTTTAAATGAAAGAAAGTTCTATACAGAATATAAGCTAGACTACAGAGAAGCTGAAGAGATGGCTCAGTGGTTAAAAGCACTCGAAAGCCTGAGTTCAGTTTCCAGCACCCACATCCAGTAGCTCACAGCGGCCTTCAACTCCAGCTCCAGAAGATCTAACACCCTCTTCCGAACAATGAGGGTACCTACCTAGTGCAAATACCTTCACAGAGGCATACACGTATCCATGTAATTTAAAATAAAATAAGATCTTTAAAGTAAAAAGCAGGACTAGAGAAACATTTTAGACACCTAAAAATGTACCTGCAACCTCTTATCTTGTCACTGGACAATCTCTGGGAGTCAGTTCAGAGGGACAGCCCTTGACTAGCATGCACAAGGTCCAGGGTTTGATTCCCAGGACCACCGTCATAAATAAACAATACAGTCGTCTGTGATTCATCTCTATTCATGTCTGAATTAACCTAGACAATATGATCAAGATTTAATTTTAAGTAATTACACTGGAAGAAAGAGGGTTTAATTGTTCTTCGGTTGTAAGATTCCATGGGAGAAAGGCATCAGGGACCGAGGGTAAATACAAAATCATAAGTTAGCAAATCATTTGACCAATTAAGTTTTTATTAACTTGATCATTATGAAGACAAAGCTGTGATTATCATAAATCCTTCTAAACAGGTCTCTTACCTTATCCATAATAAGACCTTGTTCTCTCAGAAGGCAACTCCCTAAATACATTTCTCCATACATTTTAACACAAAAGACTTTACTTGATGGAAAGTCTAGTAAAGAAGGGGCTATGTTATCGAACACTGCGCCTCCAGCAGACACAGGCAATCAACAGTAACAAGAAAGGAGTCTCTAGACCTGTCAGTGCATGGGCACAAGGAAATACTCTGGAGAGGCAGCAAGTTCTAATTATATATTCCTTACATATATAATTATAATACATGTTTTCTTGACAAACATATCTATGTATACCTACATGTATATGTGTGCATATATGTATACACAATATACATATATACTTATGTACACATATGTGTGCAAGTATATGTGTACACGTGTGTGGTTTTGTATAATAATTTTTAGCATCAAACCTAGGTCTTCGAGTGAGCTAGGCTCACTATTATACTTTCTTTAATCTGATTTTAAGTTCTAAGTCTCATCTCCTATTTTAAAAG
The DNA here is from genome assembly GCF_978045245.1 of Mus caroli. NCBI lineage: Eukaryota > Metazoa > Chordata > Mammalia > Rodentia > Muridae > Mus > Mus caroli. Next base: position 68,306,019 of record NW_028227256.1, read on the forward strand.
TTAGGAATGATAATATTTATTTAAGAACATTATAGTTGAGAAAAGCACTGGGGCAGCTGGGGCGCAGGGTCTGCTGACACTCGCCAGCTACCCACAACACCCGCCACAGGATCTTAAGACTTCTGGTGAGTGGAGCACAGCTTCTGCTCCAATCCAATTGCGCGGGACCTGAGACTGCATTAGTTAGGGAAGCAGAAACCTGCCTGAGTAGGGCCACAGGCCTCATCCGGCTGGATCAGCGCTGGGGTAGCGGGAGTGCAGGGTTGCCTGACACCCGCCAGCTACCCACGACCCCCACCGCAGGATTTTGGGACTGCTGGTGAGTGGAACACAGCTTCTGTTCCAGTCCAATCACGCGGGACCTGAGACTGCTCTGGTTGGGGAGAGAGAAATCCGGCCTACATAGGGCCACAACCCTCTTCCGGTCAGAAAAGCACCAGGGCAGCTGGGGCGCAGGGTCGGCTGACACTCACCAGCTACCCACAACACCCACCACAGGATCTTAAGACTTCTGGAGAGTGGAACACAGCTTCTGCTCCAATCCAATTGCACGCGGGACCAGAGACTGCATTAGTTAGGGAAGCAGAAAAACGGCCTGTGTAGGACCACAGGCCTCTTCCGGCTGGACCAGCACCGGGGTACCGTCAGCTACCCACGACCCCCGCCGCAGGATTTAGAGACTGCTGGTGAGTGGAACACAGCTTCTGCTCCAATCTTTAAACTGTGACAACGATAACAACTAACCCCAGAGATTACCAGATGGCGAAAGGTAAACGTAATAATCTTACTAACAGAAACCAAGACCACTCACCATCATCAGAACCCAGCACCCCCACTTCGCCCAGTCCAGGGCACCCCAACACACCGGAAAAGCTAGACACGGATTTAAAAGCATATCTCCTGATGATGATAGAGAACTTCAAGAAGGACTTTAATAACACACTTAAAGAAATGCAGGAGAACACTGCTAAACAGGCAGAAGACAATAAAGAGAAAGCACAAAAATCCCTTAAAGAATTGCAGGAGAACACTGCTAAAGAGTTACAAATCCTTAAAGAAAAACACGATAACATAATCAAACAGGTAGAAGTCCTTACAGAAAAACAGGAAAACACATCCAAACAGATGATGGAAATGAACAAAACCATACTAGACCTAAAAAGGGAAGTAGACACAATAAAGAAAACCCAAAATGAGGCAACACTGGAGATAGAAACCCTAGGAAAGAAATCTGGAACCATAGATACGAGCATCAGCAACAGAATACAAGAGATGGAAGAGAGAATCTCAGGTGCAGAAGATTCCATAGAGAACATCGGCACAACAATCAAGGAAAATGTAAAATGCAAAAAGATCCTAACTCAAAACATCCAAGAAATACAGGACACAATGAGAAGACCAAACCTACGGATAATAGGAGTGGATGAGAATGAAGATTTTCAACTCAAAGGACCAGCAAACATCTTCAACAAAATTATAGAAGAAAACTTCCCAAATCTAAAGAAAGAGATGCCCATGAACATACAAGAAGCCTACAGAACTCCAAATAGACTGGACCAGAAAAGAAATACCTCCCGACACATAATAATCAGAGCAACAAATGCTCTAAATAAAGATAGAATACTAAAAGCAGTAAGAGAAAAAGGCCAAGTAACATATAAAGGCAAGCCTATCAGAATTACACCAGATTTTTCACCAGAGACTATGAAAGCCAGAAGATCCTGGACGGATGTTATACAGACACTAAAAGAACACAAATTCCAGCCCAGGCTACTATACCCAGCCAAACTCTCAATTAACATAGATGGAGAAACCAAAGTATTCCATGACAAAACCAAATTCACACATTATCTCTCCACGAATCCAGCCCTTCAAAGGATAATAACAGAAAAAAACCAATACAAGGACAGGAACCACGCCCTAGAAACAACAAGAAGGTAATCCCTCAACAAACCTAAAAGAAGACAGCCACAAGAACAAAATGCCAACTTTAACAACAAAAATAACAGGAAACAACAATTACTTTTCCTTAATATCTCTTAATATCAATGGACTCAACTCCCCGATAAAAAGACATAGACTAACAAACTGGCTACACAAACAAGACCCAACATTTTGCTGCTTACAGGAAACTCATCTCAGAGAAAAGGATAGACACTACCTCAGAATGAAAGGCTGGAAAACAATTTTCCAAGCAAATGGCATGAAGAAACAAGCTGGAGTAGCCATTCTAATATCTGATAAGATTGACTTCCAACCCAAAGTCATTAAAAAAGACAGGGAGGGACACTTCATACTCATCAAAGGTAAAATCCTCCAAGAGGAACTATCAATCCTGAATATCTATGCTTCAAATACAAAGGCAGCCACATTCATTAAAGAAACTTTAGTAAAGCTCAAAGCACACATTGCACCTCATACAATAATAGTGGGAGACTTCAACACACCACTTTCACCAATGGACAGATCATGGAAACAGAAACTAAACAGGGACACAGTGAAACTAAGAGAAATTATGAATCAAATGGATCTGGCAGATATCTACAGAACATTCTATCCTAAAACAAAAGGATATACCTTCTTCTCAGCACCTCATGGTACCTTCTCCAAAATTGACCACATAATTGGTCACAAAACAGGCCTCAACAGATATAAAAATATTGAAATTGTCCCATGCATCCTATCAGATCACCATGGCCTAAGGCTGATCTTCAATAACAAAATAAATAATAGAAAGCCAACCTTCACGTGGAAACTGAACAACACTCTTCTCAATGATACCTTGGTCAAGGAAGGAATAAAGAAAGAAATTAAGGACTTTTTAGAGTTCAATGAAAATGAAGCCACAACATACCCAAACTTATGGGACGCAATGAAAGCATTTCTAAGAGGAAAACTCATAGCTCTGAGTGCCTCCAAAAGGAAACTAGAGAGAGCACACATTAGCAGCTTGACAACACACCTAAAAGCACTAGAACAAAAGGAAGCAAATTCACCCAAGAGGAGTAGACGGCAGGAAATAATCAAACTCAGGGGTGAAATCAACCAAGTGGAAACAAGAAAAACTATTCAAAGAATCAACCAATCAAGGAGCTGGTTCTTTGAGAAAATCAACAAGATAGATAAACCCTTAGCCAGACTCACTAGAGGGCACAGGGAAAGCATCCTAATTAACAAAATCAGAAATGAAAAAGGAGACATAACAACAGATCCTGAAGACATCCAAAACACCAACAGATCCTTCTACCAAAGGCTATACTCAACAAAACTGGAGAACCTGGATGAAATGGAGAAGTTCCTAGACAGATACCAGGTACCAAAGTTGAATCAAGATCAGGTTAATGATCTAAACAGCCCTATATCCCCCAAAGAAATAGAAGCAGTCATTAATAGTCTCCCAACCAAAAAAAGCCCAGGACCTGATGGGTTTAGTGCAGAGTTCTATCAGACCTTCAAAGAAGATCTAATCCCAGTTCTTCACAAACTATTCCACAAAATAGAAACAGAAGGTACTCTACCCAACTCATTCTATGAAGCCACAATTACTCTGATACCTAAACCACAAAAAGACCCAACAACGATAGAAAACTTCAGTCCAATATCCCTTATGAATATTGATGCAAAAATCCTCAATAAAGTTCTTGCTAACCGAATCCAAGAACACATCAAAACAATCATCCATCCTGACCAAGTAGGTTTCATCCCAGGGATGCAGGGATGGTTCAATATACGGAAATCCATCAACGTAATCCAGTATATAAACAAACTCAAAGACAAAAACCACATGGTCATCTCGTTAGATGCGGAAAAAGCATTTGACAAGATCCAACACCCATTCATGATAAAAGTCTTGGAAAGATCAGGAATTCAAGGCCCATACCTAAACATGATAAAAGCAATCTACAGCAAACCAGTAGCCAACATCAAAGTAAATGGTGAGAAGCTTGAAGCAATCCCTCTAAAATCAGGGACTAGACAAGGCTGTCCACTTTCTCCATACCTATTCAACATTGTACTTGAAGTCCTAGCCAGAGCAATTCGACAACAAAAGGAGATCAAAGGGATACAAATTGGAAAAGATGAAGTCAAAATATCACTTTTTGCAGATGATATGATAGTATATATAAGTGACCCTAAAAATTCCACCAGAGAACTCCTAAACCTGATAAACAGCTTCAGTGAAGTAGCTGGATATAAAATTAACTCAAACAAATCAATGGCCTTTCTCTACACAAAGAATAAACAGGCTGACAAAGAAATTAGGGAAACAACACCCTTCTCAATAGTCACAAACAATATAAAATATCTTGGCGTGACTCTAACTAAGGAAGTGAAAGATCTGTATAATAAAAACTTCAAGTCTCTGAAGAAAGAAATTCTAGAAGATCTCAGAAGATGGAAAGATCTCCCATGCTCATGGATTGGCAGGATCAACATTGTAAAAATGGCTATCTTGCCAAAAGCAATCTACAGATTCAATGCAATCCCCATCAAAATTCCAAATCAATTCTTCAACGAATTAGAAAGTGCAATCTGCAAATTCATCTGGAATAACAAAAAACCTAGGATAGCAAAAACTCTTCTCAAGGATAAAAGAACCTCTGGTGGAATCACCATGCCGGACCTAAAGCTCTACTACAGAGCAATTGTGATAAAAACTGCATGGTACTGGTATAGTGACAGACAAATAGACCAATGGAATAGAATTGAAGACCCAGAAATGAACCCACACACCTATGGTCACTTGATCTTCGACAAGGGAGCTAAAAACATCCAGTGGAAGAAAGACAGCATTTTCAACAAATGGTGCTGGCACAACTGGTTGTTAACATGTAGAAGAATGCGAATCGATCCATTCCTATCTCCTTGTACTAAGGTCAAGTCTAAGTGGATCAAGGAACTTCACATAAAACCAGAGACACTGAAACTTATAGAGGAGAAAGTGGGGAAAAGCCTTGAAGATATGGGCACAGGGGAAAAATTCCTGAATAGAACAGTAATGGCTTGTGCTGTAAGATCGAGAATTGACAAGTGGGACCTCATGAAACTACAAAGCTTCTGCAAGGCTAAAGACACCATCAATAAGACAAAAAAACCACCAACAGATTGGGAAAGGATCTTCACCTATCCTAAATCAGATAAGGGACTAATATCCAATATATATAAAGAACTCAAGAAGGTGGACTCCAGAAAGTCAAATAACCCCATTAAAAAATGGGGCTCAGAACTGAACAAAGAATTCTCACCTGAGGAATACCGAATGGCAGAGAAGCACCTGAAAAAATGTTCAACATCCTTAATCATCAGGGAAATGCAAATCAAAACAACCCTGAGATTCCACCTCACACCAGTCAGAATGGCTAAGATCAAAAATTCAGGTGACAGCAGATGCTGGCGAGGATGTGGAGAAAGAGGAACACTCCTCCATTGTTGGTGGGATTGCAAGCTTGTACAACCACTCTGGAAATCAGTCTGGCGGTTCCTCAGAAAATTGGACATAGTACTACCGGAGGATCCAGCAATACCTCTCCTGGGCATATATCCAGAAGATGTCCCAACCGGTAAAAAGGACACATGCTCCACTATGTTCATAGCAGCCCTATTTATAATAGCCAGAAGCTGGAAAGAACCCAGATGTCCCTCAACAGAGGAATGGATACAGAAATTATGGTACATTTACACAATGGAGTACTACTCAGCTATTAAAAAGAATGAATTTATGAAATTCCTAGCCAAATGGATGGACCTGGAGGGCATCATCTTGAGTGAAGTAACACAATCACAAAAGAACTCACACAATATGTATTCATTGATAAGTGGATATTAGCCCAAAACTTAGGATACCCAAGATATAAGATACAATTTGATAAACGCATGAAACTCAAGAAGAATGAAGACCAAAGTGTGGACACTGTGCACCTTCTTAGAATTGGGAACAAAACACCCAGGGAAGGAGTTACAGAGACAAAGTTCGTAGCTGTGATGAAAGGATGGACCATTTAGAGACTGCTGTATCCAGGGATCCGTCCCATAATCAGCTTCTAAACGCTGACACCATTGCATACACTAGCAAGATTTTGCTGAAAGGACCCAAATATAGCTGTCTCTTGTGAGACAATGCCGGGGCCTAGCAAACACAGGAGTGGATGTTCACAGTCAGCTATTGGATGTATCACAGGGCTCCCAATGGAGAAGCTAGAGAAAGTACCCAAGGAGCTAAAGGGATCTGCAACCCTATTGTTGGAACAACATGATGTACTAACCAGAACCCTGGAGCTCTTGTCTCTAGCTGCATATGTATCGAAAGATGGCCTAGTCGGCCATCAATGGAAAGAGAGGCCCATTGGACTTGCAAACTTTATATGCCCCAATATAGGGGAATGCCAGGGCCAAAAGAATGGGAATGGGTGGGTAGGGAAGTGGGGGGCAGTATGGGGGACTTTTGGGATAGTATTGGAAATGTAATTGAGGAAAATATGTAATAAAAAAAAAAAAGAACATTATAGTTTATCCCGGATATTTTTATCAAATGGTGACTTAGCATTTACTTTCAGAAAATAAATCCTCTAATACCTTTCTTTAACTAAATTGGGTTGACTATTATCAAATGTGTATAATTATACACCATACAGCTACATACAAATATAGACATAATTCCTTCCCACTGGCTTGCTACCTAAGTCATTTGGGTCCCAGAGGTGTTGGGAGGGAGGAGGGGATTTGCTCTGCTACTGCCAAATTCCGATGCTCCCAATCCCTTCCTCATCCTGGTGGGTTGCATAGCAACCATGAATCAGACACAGTCTGAATTAGATGTCTTGCATCCTTTAGGTTGAAGGTGGGGACTTGGCAGAGGAAATCTGTAAGCTCAGACAGCTGCCTTTGATTCCCTGCAGCTTGTTCCTTTCCCAGGACCCTGAGAGGAAGACCGAACCTTAAACACTGATTTAGGCTTATTTCTTCTTGAGTCTCCAACGTTTGTCTCTGTTAACTCTATAGCCTTTTCCCAGTTAAGTTCGGTGAGATGAGGCCAGTGGGGATCAAATGTTAAAAGCTGCCAGATATCATCTCATGCTCTCACACTTGTGAGGACTGACTTCTCACTGAGTTATCAAGGAAAGGGGGGGTTGGGGGAGTAAAATGTGCCACCTTACTTATGCCTTCCTGTGATTGGAGTAAAAGTTGCATTTATATCACATATATTGCTATGAAATCAACCACGAGTGTTCACATATCCCTATTACTAATTAACAGAAGATGTCGGTAGACATATCCAGGGTCCTGATTTCTTCCAATAACTAACAAAGAGCTAAATACAGAAGAAAAGGGACGTTCTCCCAAGGGCACAGGGCACTGGGTTTCTTCCCCCAATTCTGATGTGCGGAGTGAATGAGAGTCTGCAGCACCGTGGGGACTCACCAAGGTCGTCTATCTGCTTCAGGAGTTCGACAGCATCGAGTCCCACGGAGAACTTCACAAAAACTTGCACAAAGGGGTTCCGTAGAGTATTCTAAAAATTAATAATAAGAACCAGTTTCAATATGAGAAGAAAACAAGTTTAATCACTGTCACTCCGAACACAACCTTGGAACAAAGAAGCAGACACCACTGGGCGTTATTAATGTACCTGCTTTTGGGCTCTCGCACAATGATGTGAAAGAATGAACTTTTGTCTTTAACATAAATTGCTCAGATTTCTAAAAGTGCCCTGAGGGGACCATAATTATTTTTAACCTCAGAGAATTATATTCAATTAAATAGAATTTTTCTCGGTGCTAATAAATGATTTCCTTTTAAACATATATTATAAATAATGTGTTTCAGAGTACATTTCATCCTCCAGAGGTTTAAAAAAAAAGGCAACTTGTGACATTCACAAGGTCTGCATAGAGTCTGACCTCACAGTTGTTTTGTATTCTAGTTTCTCATGCCCAGCTGCGAGGCTTCCTATTTCTGGCTCCAGGTTATCTTTCTGTGAAGTGGGGGATAAATGACTAAGCAGAAATGTCAGTGTCCATTATTGTAACACCATTCTGCATCGAACAGCAACAACTATATGGCCATGGAAAAATACAGCAATAAAACCAACCTAATCCGCTGAAACACTGAAATTTAAAATAATAATATATTTGCAACATTAAGGCTCCTGTGGCAATTTTCAAACCTAAAGGACCTAGCTTGCACTAGGTATTCATCATTAGCCTTTTTCACTGTGAGCTTGGCACACTGAAGATTTTTTTTTTTACCACGCCTCAAAGTGAGCATTAGCACGCATGCGCACACGTGGGCACATGTGCTAATGATTGAACCCAGAACCTTGGTACTATGGAGCAGCCATTGGATAACATGCCACATGTCATGTCATCTGCTAATGCCACCAATGTCAAACTTGCTGGACATTCACAGAACTAAGTTTTTCCTTGAGAACTGAGAGTAGCAATTTATCCTTCTCTGGAGTAAAGATACTTCAGTTAGCTGCTAATCCCACTGTGAAGACTGCCATTTAGGTTCTAATAAATTCTGCACGTTGGAACTGTTGTTGTATACAGAGCACGTCCTTTGGTAATTCAGCACTTTAGCCAACAAAAAATTTCCTTAATAAAATACTGTAAAAAAAAAAAAGCCAGGTGTGGTGGCACATGCCTTTAATCCCAGCACTTGGGAGGCAGAGGCAGGCGGATCTCTGAGTTCAAGGCCAGCCTGGTTTACAGAGTGAGTTCCAGGACAGCCAGGTCTACACAAAGAAATCCTGTCTTTTTTTTGTAAAACAAAAACCCAAAAAACAAAACAAAACAATACAATGGGCGTGCTGTTTTCTCCCCCTCAATAGAAAAAAAAGGATTTTTTGTTTTTTTGAGTGGGGAGGAGAAAGGAGCAATCTTCCACTGAGAAGAATAGATAGAGCAATAAAATTCTATTCAAGAAACATTGCCATCTGAGACTTGCCAGGAAAGATCCACTATAAAGGTGTAGTTGAACTTAGAATAGTTATTTCATTAATTGTTAAACTGAATAGTACACTGTAGGGAACACATTTGATGAAAAAATGCCCTTCACTTTATAGTTATCAAGCATATTAATGATGTTTATATTTATTTTCTAATTCACACTGTAAATGTAACTGCATTGACTGTTACTCAAAACAAACCGAAGAAAGCAAGCAGCTTCCGGGTGCAATTTTCCTGACCAACGTTGATGAAAGGAATCATTCCTTCTGGGTTTCATTTACATGGCATGATGGGAAAGACAAGATTTCTTTTCTTTTCTTTCTTTTCTTTTTCTTTCTTTCTTTTTTTTTTTTTTTTTGCCAAAATATTCTTGGACTGCATCAGTATTATAGGGAGCACCTCTCTGCAGTGGAAACCACTCCCTCTTGAGTGTCTTGAATATTATCATTCCTGCAGGTTCTCTTTTCCAGCTGCTCACAGGCTAGTCCTGCTGCCTGGTCTTCAGTGGTCAGAAGTCCCTTTTGTACTTGGAACAGTTCCCTGCACTGATTTCAGCATCTTCAGAAGAGCCTGCTTCTTTTTACAAGGATCCTGAACCATGCTTTTCAAATCAAAGTGCACAGGGCTGCAACGTCAAACCTGTAACTACTCTGGCATGAACACCAAGAGTGGCTGAGTGAGGACTAAATTTGTAAGGCACCATTTATTAGAACTTTTTTTCTAGGCGTGCCTTTTGCTCCCTTACAAAGACTTGAATTTGAGACACTTACCCATCTACATCCATGAAAGCATCTTAGGTACAATCTATGCCCCATGCTTCAACTAAAGAACTCCTGATGCTGAATGCTTTCTGCAATATTAATACTTTAGAAATTCTAAACACATTAACTATCAAAGACTAATTTAAAAGAGAGCCAGGGCCTAGCAAACACAGAAGTGGATGCTCACAGTCAGCTATTGGATGGATCACAGGGCTCCCAATGGAGAAGCTAGAGAAAGTACCCAAGGAGTTAAAGGGATATGCAACCCTATAGGGGGAACAACATGATGATCTAACCAGTACCCCGGAGCTCTTGTCTCTAGCTGCATATGTATCGAAAGATGGCCTAGTCGGCCATCACTGGAAAGAGAGGCCCATTGGACTTGCAAACTTTATATGCCCCAATACAGGGGAATGCCAGGGCCAAAAGAATGGGAATGGGTGGGTAGGGAAGTGGGGGGCAGTATGGGGGACTTTTGGGATAGCATTGGAAATGTAATTGAGGAAAATATGTAATAAAAAGAATCATTTGATAAATGATTATAGCACTAGTTATAGTTACATCTGTGTGGAAGAGTTCTCACTTCTGAAGCAGTAGAGAGGCGGGAACATGGAAAGCGAAGGGTGGGGTTATAAATGTGAATGAGAATCCTGCTATCTTGTCTCAGACCCTATCTCTAGAGAGGAGGTTATTCTGATTTATTGAATATGGATGCTAAGTTACTATCTTCACGTAATCAAGGTGATTAGAATATCAGAGAATTGTAATTCCCAGTAAGGTGTCCGACACTGTGGTCCCTTACCTGGAGCATTGGGATCGTCTGGTTCAGCAGGTGGAAGGAATTCATGAAGATTGGTGACTTATCCATCCACTCCTGCGATTTCTCTCTTAATTCCGCCAGCTGTCTTAGAGTTACATTGGACTTAACAATGAAGAAACAAGAGAGGTACCATCAATTTGTGGTTTTCATGTATTTCAATATAAGACTTTTTTGTGATATTAAAAACAACAGCATTAAAAGGTAGAGTTGGTTTTAAAAAGAGAGAGAAAAAGAAACACCATTGTCAGGTTGTTTTTATGTGTTCCAAGCTTCAAATGATACATCTTGTAAGGACCAAGATCCTTTATTAAAAATTATTGGAAATGTAGAGCTTGCTTCATTTCCAACATGTTACCAATGTCAAATTTGACATATCAATATTAAATAGGACCAAATTCTCCCACATAGTGAGGATAGTCTTCTTAAATTAAATGTTCTAAGTTAGAAAACAAGAAAAGATAGGTGTGTCTGACTCTTGGCCCTGGGAACATGTACATCACAGCCATTTAGGAAACAAGTCAGACAAGAAATATTCAAATAGAATGCAGCCAAGCATGGTGGTGCATGTCTGTAATGTCAGCACATGCAAGCTGAGGTAGGAAGATCCCGAACTCTCAAGAACTGCATGAACTACACAGCAAGACCCTAACTCAATTAAAAAAAAATAATAAAACAAATCAATAAAATATTCTTCAGCCCTCCAAACCTAGACCTTAACCTTAGTGAAAGAAAACAACATGTCGAAATGTATGCAATGTGTTCTGCTGGCCACAGTGTTTGCATTAGCACAAAACTAAAAATGTACCTTGGAAATAAAATGAATGTCCAGCAACTGGTGATTAAATAAATACATTCCATGCTATTAAAACATTTCTTTAAACGTCTTTAAAAAGCAAAGAATTTTGCTAGCTCTATTGCACTGAAGGAGTTTTTTAACCACATAAAAGAGAGGAGATTTGAGTCAAGCATAAAAGGGAAGGTCCACACTTGGAGAGTGAGAGTGACTCATCTCACTTATACAAAATTATGTGGTGTTCACACCCAGTAAGACAAATAAAATGTTAAATGACAAAAATTCAAAGCAACAGCGCTCAGTGGAAACCTGTGCATTTTACGTAGTCCCAGCGTAAGGTTAGACTCATGCCAACTGTGATTTAATGATCAGGTAATGTTAAGGCAGATTTTTTTTTTTTTGCTTTCTTTCATTTTTCAAAGAGTTGGTATGTCACTCAATCCATTATTTCTCTTTTGAGAGGGGTGTCAACCTCTAAAGACTCCTGTCTCAGCTTCAAGGCACTGGGTCTACTGTGTGCTCTGCATGTCTGTCATGCATGTCAGCGTTTGGAGGCTGATTATGGGATGGATCCCCATGTGTGGCAGTCTCTAGATGGTCCATCCTTTTGTCTCAGCTACAAACTTTGTCTCAATAACTCCTTCAATGGGTGTTTTGTTCTCAATTCTAAGAAGGGGCAAAGTGTCCACATTTTGGTCTTCGTTCTTCTTGAGTTTCATGTGTTTTTCAAATTGTATCTTGTACCTTGGGTATTCTAAGTTTCTGGGCTAATATCTACTTATCAGTGAGTACATATCATGTGAGTTCTTTTGTGATTGGGTTATCTCACTCAGGATGATGCCCTCCAGGTCCATCCATTTGCCTAGGAATTTCATAAATTCATTCCTCAAAGCCAACTTTAAAGTGACAGGATATTATTATGATAAACTGAGGCAGGTGGTAAGTACAGGTCCTGATGACATTGTCCTTCTCAAGATGTATCATTAATGAGAATAAGAAATATTAAACTATACAACCTACTATGGAGCCAAGAATCTATACTTTAAGGGCTATTTTTATTTGAATGAGTTATATGATCACCCTTTTTCTTTCTAGTGTGATTTTTATATATGCTTCTAACATTCGAGTCATTGAAAACTTTTTGGCTTTCTTAGATGCAGTGAAAAGTCTGACTTCTAGCTGTATCTAATTTTATCCCCAAATGTCATATGGTTCATTTTACCAAGATCTCCCACCCGTCATCACCTAGATCCAATGCCATGCACACCTAACTCGGGCCAAAGGAAGGAATTGCCCAGAGTTTCCAAAAATCACAAGAAATGATGACAGCAGAGAAGACATAAGCCAGAATCATCTAAAATAAATTTAGGAGTTGACTACGTTAAAACAGAAACAGTACCCCCACATAAACACATTGAGTTTAACAACCAAACCTTTTCCATAATGGCCTTTGTAGTTGGGTTATATGGTGAATATAAAATCTTTCCCAACAACATGGGTTTCAAGAAGGCCCAAATCACAGGCCCAGCAGGCATGTTAATGATGTCTTTGTAAAGGGAGAAGCAAAATGGTGCTGGAAGATAAAAGGAAGAAAATAAAATAATCCATCAATCAATTAATATACACAATTAATATGCAACAATCATTATAATTTAGAGGAAAGCCAAAATGTCATATCTAGGTACACATTCCAAATCCACTTATTCATGGAGACTGGGTACAAACTATATAGCCTAAAATTTATGTCTTAGCAATTTCTACTTTGGTAACAGATATGAAACATCTGGTATTGATGTAAGACAGCCAAGTAATAATTGTTCTTTAGGTGTGAAAGTTTAAGCTGATAAGCGAGCCTAGAATAAATGATGGCATTTCACCAGGAAAAAAAAATACAAAGATTTCAAAACATATTTCAAAATTGCTTCTAGCATAAATGTTTTACCACCACTTAATTTTCTAAAAATATACAATACCCGACTCCCAGAATGGAACCAGATATGTAAGAGACACTCATAAGATTTTATAGAATGGATAAAAAGATGAATGCATGAGCCAACTCAATTGCTATACTAAATATCCATATATCACCTGGAAGAGTTCCTCAGATCACACTTTGTATCTCAAAGTTTATAGATCAAGTGAATGCCACTAAACAGTTATGCTCAGCTGCACGCACGTGGCTCTACTGTACACCATATAAACATCTAATGCTAAAAAGTTAGGGGAAAATATAGACCCAAGCAAATTTAAAACAAGCTTTTGCATTACGTACTGGCAAGAATTCGTAGTTATGACCTTGCTGTAGCCTACAGACCCACAGAGCTGTGCAGGCCAGCAACAATGTTGTCAGTTATGGGCTGCCTATTCTATGGTAGACTCCTATAGAATCACATCACCTAGGATGTAGAGGCTGGTACTCCGGGTTGTTAGGACGTTCCCACAATGACCAAGTCACCTCATGATACCTTTCTCAATGCATATTTCTAGGACTAAAGGGATCTATGACCCTACATTTTTTCATTTAGGGAACCCAATAGCTCTGAGACCTCTAAGTTCAGTGACCTTGGGCAAGTGTTTTTTATCTTTGGGCTTCACTCCCCCTCAGTAAGATGCAACAGGGTAGACATTACCTCATGGGGCTGCAGGGACGAGGGCATGAGTTAACAGGCAGAACACGAAGTGAGTCCTGCACAAATGTTTGCTATTTTTATTCTGAGGTAAAATGAATACTTCATTTAAATGAAAAGCAGCAACAGAACATGTAATGCTCTTGTCATTAAGAATAATTATCATACCTAATTTGAGGTACACTTACTAGCATTTAAAGGAATCCCGTATTTTGAAGCAATTTCTTCTTTAGTTAATTTATAAGTGAGAAAATCCTTGGTGTGGTTGCCTTTTGGCTTCTGGGAAGAAGGCAGCATAGCAGTTAAGTACTCGGTGGTGATCCCTTGGGAACACAGAGCCTGGGAGATAGTACTAAACGATCCTGCTGGTGAGTTCATTCGAGTGTTTCTGTACATGGCCTGGGAGACAATGTCCAAAAAGTTATTGATGTTACCTGATGCTACCTGAGCTACGTGTGCTCATAGAATGAAAAAGTAGTAGCACTCAACAGTTTCCATAATTTCTTTAAAGTGTGAATTGCAAACTTAAACATAGAAATGACACCTCGCTGGTTTAAGTGCCAGATGTGGCTAAAGTGGGAGGTTCTCTTCTTGTGAGTTTGTGTCTTCTGTGTGCTAGATCAGTAGCTGAACTTATTGCACCCAATCTTAAATAAAAGCCAGCCTGACAGGAATTATTTCTCAGGAAGAGCATGACTGAGTGACTCTTCTACCTGTGTTAATGGAACACTCCTGGGCAGGTGCATTTGTCTCAGGGATCTCATTTTGTCCAGCAGTGGATGTGTGCCGGAAGCCAACTGATTGAGAATCTCTCTCAGCTTTATGAAAAGCTCCATCATCCTTTCCATTGGCTTTTGATCTTTCCTTGGGAAAAACACCTAATGGGGAGAGAATGAAAAGGAATGATTTATGTGGAGGCACTGGAACCTCGTGGATGCTTGGTAAGATTATAAGACAGAAGAGCCACTTTGGGAAATGTTTTGGAACGACGACTGATCAGTCAAATGGAGATATTTACCAAACAAACCAGCCATTCCATTTCTAGACAGTCACCCAAGCAGAGGGAAGACATAAACCCACAATAAAGGCTGGTATACAAACCTTTATAAGGATTTTGCTTACAACAGCCAACAGGTGGGGAATGGGAACAATCCACCTGAATTTACCTTTAAAATGCAATATAATATGGACATATCAAAAAATATGCTGATACATGTTACAACATGTCCCAAACTTGAAGATACTATATTAAATGAAAGAAACCAGATAGACCAGATACTGTGTGATTGAGTCAACTGATTCAAAAGGCAAAGGCATAATTTGAGACTACAGAGATTGTATGTTTGAGCTCTCCAATGAAGGATAGAAATGCTACCCTTTAGGGGAATACTACATGGTCTTAACTGCTAAGCTATCCTTCCACACCCCAAGTAAGGTATTGTCAATGTCAGAATGGTAAATATCTATTGTGCAATGCCTTGCATATGTGTATGCTATTGCTCTAAAAACTGTGTTCCTAACTACACATATACAAATAAATAAAAGTTAAAAGTAAATTAAAGATTATAAGAATAAAAAAGAATAAAGAGGTTCTAGGCAGACAAAAAAGATGTGGGAAAGAAAAGCTCTTTAGAGCATTCAAGACCAGAAATGTTACCATGATGTGCACCTGTTCGTGTTCGTGCACACACACACACACACACACACACACACACACACACACACGTACTTAGCTGTGGAGCTGGCCATGGGCGAGTGCCTCTCTGCTAAGATCTCAGCCAGGAAGATACATATGTGCAAAGAAAGGGGTGAGTGCTATGGTGAATGAACTATCTGCTCTTCAGATCCTGCGAGCTGTGCTTTGGGGTGATACCACACTGCCATGTGCTAACCATGGGCCTAAGGATGGCTGCATAGTCAATGATTCCTAATGCCAAGTGTGTGCAGATCATAAGGCTCTGGTATAGGACAGAGCCTATGGGGGGCGGGGGGGGGGAGGAGGAGGGAATGGAAACCACTGGCTGTTTGTAATGAGAGTGGTGACACAAGGTGACTGACACTTTTCAAGGGTCCCTCTGCTGCTTGGGAGGAGTTGGGATGGGATGCAGGAGTGCGATGAGTATATAGGATGGGCAAGAGTGAGGTGAAACGCATGTGCAGAACATGGTAAACTGTAACTGATTCTAAAGCATTTCTATCCCCTCAGCCTCTGGATTTTCTAATATTTAAGTGGGGAAAACAGCATTTTCCCCAGCTTTTTGCCTGCCATTGGAACTCCTTCCCCTCAAAGGACTGCCTGCTTGGGCTTTGGTGGGAAACAATGTGCTTAGTCCTGCTGTGACTGGATGTACCAGAGTAGGGTGGTACCCAAGGGGGGCTTTCCCATCTCTGAGGAGGAGAGGAAACAGTGGAGGGGGAGGGATCTGTAAGAGCAGGACTGGGAGGAGAGGAACAAGGGGAGGTGTTATCAGAATGTAAAGTGAATAAATAAGGAAGTGGAAAAAAAGAAGATGTATGCAATGTTGACTCAAGTATAGACTTCGGTAGAGGAACCTTTTCAGTTTTCCAGCTTGTACTTTTGTCTCAGTCCTGTGGTGAGTGAACACTTCAGAGCATCTGCTCATCGCAGCAGAGTTTTGCTCACTCCTCTCCATGCCAACCATGGCCATAAATAATGGCTGCTTCTTATTAAATTGATGAAGGAAATGCAAACATTCGCATGTTGAAAACACCCCCAAAGAACCTTATACATTTTTTGAATTTAAAAATCCTTTCAGTGTGTGTTTTTTTACTTGCAATGTTTAAACAGTGTGAGAAAGTACCCAAAGAGCTAAAGCGAACTGCAACCCTATAGGTGGAACAACAATATGAACTAACCAGTACCCCGGAGCTCTTGTCTCTAGCTGCATATGTATCAACAGATGGCCTAGTCGGCCATCACTGGAAAGAGAGGCCCATTGGACACGCAAACTTTATATGCCCCAGTACAGGGGAACGCCAGGGACAAAAAATGGGAATGGGTGGGTAGGGAAGTGAGGGGGAGGGTGTGGGGGACTTTTGGGATAGCATTGGAAATGTAATTGAGGAAAATACGCAATAAAAAAATATTAAAAAATTTTTAACCTTTTCTTTTTATTTATTTACTTATTTACTTGTTTACTTATTTATTTATTTGTGTGTGTGTGTGTGTGTGTGTGTGTGTGTGTGTGTATTTTGCCTGCAAGTATGTCTGTGCAGCAGTAGGCAGTGCCCGCAGAAGCCAGGAGATGCTATCACAGCCCCCTGGCATTAGGATTATAGCTGACTCTGAGGTGCCATGTAGGTAGTAGAACCCAGGTCCTCTGAAAGAGCAGCCACTTTTCTTAACCACTCAACTATCTCTCCAGCTCCCAATCTTTATTTTCACTGTACTCAATAATGTTTACGGAAAAATAAGAAATAATAATAGATTTTATGTTATGGTACTAATATAGTATTTTTACCTTGTTTTTAGATATACAAAGTGACAGTAGACACAGCTTGGTCAGTAGCTTCATTCTTGAGCCCATGTTCACACATGTTCACATGTGCAGTACATGATCTTTGGTAGAAGTCACACATGTTCACATGTGCAATACATGATCTTTGGTAGAAGCCACACATGTTCACATGTGCAGTACATGATCTTTGGTAGAAGTCACACATGTTCACATGTGCAGTACATGATCTTTGGTAGAAGTCTTATTTTGCTCTAAAATAGACAGCACCTGCCAATATTTTTTTACACTAAACTAACATGGAAACATATTCACCCGTGGCAACTTGCCTTGTATGTGAAATTATAAATGTCTAAGTAGTGCAGAAGGGTGAGTCCGATGAGGTAGGACTGATGTGACCTCTCTGGAAGAGGCAGCTTGCAGAACTCCTTCATGGCATCTTCCAGTTTGGGGTTGGTGACGTTCGTATCACATGAGTGCAACCAGAATACACGAGAAATTATCTGTGAATAGGAAGAAGAAAACTAGTTTAGTCGTGAATCATTTGAGTACCCTATGTTCACTTTAAGGAATTCTCTCTCTCTCTCTCTCTCTCTCTCTCTCTCTCTCTCTCTCTCTCTCTCTGTGTGTGTGTGTGTGTGTGTGTGTGTGTGTGTGCGCGTGTGCGTGTGTGTGCACGCTCTGTGTTTTAGAATGTAACAAATAGTCCCTAGGAATAAAATGACTCTTTCATACATCAACCACTATATTGCCCTATTTATCCATTTTCATGTTGGTGTGATGTGTATGCTTGTGTGTATGTATCTTTGTGCATGGACACAGATGTGTGAGGGTGAGTGTGCACACAGGTGCCCAAGAATGTCAGAAATCATTCTTCATCCTTCTACATTATTCATCAAGGCAAGGTCTCTCAGTCAAAATCAGACCTCATTGATAGATACAGCTATTCTTTATTTTTTTTCAATTTTTATTAGATATTTTTTATTTACATTTCAAATACTATCCCGAAAATCCCCTATACCCTCCCCTGCCCACTGCTCCCTTACCCACCCACTCCCAATTCTTGGCCCTGGCGTTCTCCTGTACTAGGGCATATAAAGTTTGCAAGACCAATGGGCCTCTCTTCACAATGATGGCTGACTAGGCCATCTTCTGCTACATATGCAGCTAGAGACACGAGCTCTGGGGTACTGGTTAGTTCATATTGTTGTTCCACCTATAGGGTTGCAGACCCCTGCAGCTCCTTGGGTGCTTTCTCTAGCTCCGCCATTGGGGGCCTGATGCAGCTAGTCTTGCTATCCAGCTTGCTTTGAGACTCCCCAGTCATTACTTCCTGATGCTAGAATATAAGACAGTATGCCTAGTTTAAATCATTCTGGGGACTCAGTCCTCAAATCTGTGCCACAAATGCTTAATTACTAATACACCTCACCAGGTGTATAAGGCACCAATTACTATTAATAAAGCTACAGACAGCTGATAGCTCACTCGAAAACACAGGAAGTCTTATGGAGAAAAAGAGGCAGGTAGAAATTCACGAAGAAAAGCAGAGCTTTCTTTGCACAGTTGGGTACAAAACAACATTAGTGACTACATGAATGAATGAATGAATGAATGAATGAATGAATGATTGATTAAGTAAATAAATAAATGGTTAGGAGACAGTCTGGGGGATGACTAGCTTAAGAGTCATGTATGTTTTAAGCATCTACTCTTCCTTAATTTGGGTTGCATCCTGTCTTGATGATTGCTTACTCTATAGCTTCAGAGATGAGGATCTTAGAGGAGGAGGAGGAAAGAAGGAAGAGAAGGAGGAGGAGGAAGAAGAGGAGGAGGAAGAAGGAGAGGAAGGGGAAGAGGAAGAGGAGGAGAAGGAGGCAGTCCAGAATTGCAAACTAATTAATAACTGCAGATCCTAGATAGCCATGTGTAGACACTGAAATGTGAGAGAAGGAGGCAGGTCAATGAGATGATGTCATCTCTATTGATGCTGGGTAGAAACAAAGAGGAGAGCCAGTGATAATTGAGACTTGCAAAACATTCCTGGGACTTGCAAAACATTTTCTCCTTTTTAAAAATACCAGTTGGACTGTGTGCTCTCTACTTAAGTTTTCATTCACTAAGATGGCTCTGCTCTTCATAAGCCAAGCACTTGATTACAAAGGTGACGGCTTTGAATCAAATGAGGTCAAACAAACGGAACAGGTGGGGGGTGCGACTTGCTAGCGGGGGTTGGGGTGGGGAGAAAAGCCAAGGCAGAGCAGTTTTAATTTTAGTGTAGGGAACTAATCATGGTGACAACAGCAACTTAAATATCTTCCAGAGGGAACCTTCCATGAACTTAATCTAGTTTTGGTTAATAACTGAGCTGTGCTTAGAAATGACACACTCTGTTGCATGCGGCCATAAGCTGTGCAGTTCTTTTGGAAAATTTTTATGACACTTCCAGACAATGGCTTTGGAAGTGGGATAAAAGACAAGACATTTTGAGTGGAAAACTAGCTCTTCAGCTAAGAAGAAAATAACATTATTTATTTTCACAGCCAAAAAAAAGTTTAGCTTTAACCACAAACTTTTCCATAGTTCCAATACAACGTCTATCATATATAATAAGTCTCTTCTTGGGACTTCAAAAGGTAGAAGTGAATATTCAGTTTTAGTTTTGTTACAACAAAGGGTGACTGTCTCTGTGCTCTCCCCCAACTTGGTTTTTGAAGTTTGGCCTTGATATCCTTGAAGGAGATCAGATAATGTTATTATAATAGTGGATACAGTTACTGAAGGTTTAGGAAAACACTTCATAGGGGTTGGGAGAGGGGAAGTATGGAACACAAACAAGCAAGGCAAGGCTAACTACAAAGCATTGAAACATATCGATGTTGCTTCAGAATTTCTCTTCTAAGGCTGAGGGTACAGCTTAGTGGTAGGTCCAGCCTACACACACACATACACACACAGACCTATGTATACAAACACACACATATACATATGCACACATGCACACACAAAAATACACACACAAACACACACGCATGCATGTGCACACATATACATATACACACACACACAACTACAGAATACTTCAATGGTCACTTAAGATTTACTTTTTTTTAACCCTTTGCGTGGAAAATTGACCAGAATCACATGCAACTTCCTGGTGTCTTGCTGATAAATACCTAAAATCCTAAGTGCTATGTAAACGTCTACAAGCTGACTTTATTCCAGCCATGAACCCTTACCTCGGCCCTATTGTCTGGAATGGGAATGGCCAGCAGCTTGTCGATACTTGTGTTGGACATCCCTATCGCCCTCAGATCTTCTTTCAGCAAATCTATGTTTTTAAACATTTCTCTTAATTGACCTGTGAAGAAAGCACACACACACACACACGGTTCACACATCAGTTTTAATGGCACAGTTTTTAGGTACACTAACAGAATTTCTGGATTAACACCTATTGAACATGCATGCCTCGTCAGAAGCAGATGTCTCTCAGGTTTGGCAGGCTTTGCATCTTTAAGATCTATCTCTGTCTGATTTAGACTTGTACTTATGATGCCATTAACTTGAGGTAACAGATTGCTCTAGGTTGTAAATTTTCCCCAGGTATCCACAACCCAAGGTTGATCTAAGGAAAACAGGGTTTCTTCACAGACTTTGATCATATAATCCACTAAATAAATACGTCTCCATTTGATTTAAACCGTCACCTAAATTCAAATTGCTTTTTAACCTAGGAGCATATGATGTTGTCAATTTGAGGGTAGACTTGATAAATCAACGATAAGATATTTGTCTTTAATTTGTCTGGGAACTCTATTGTTTATAAATGGCTTTTACAATCTTACACTGCTTATACACTGAAAGTTTGTAATTTCAAGCTCTTTAAGAGTGACAAATTCTAATTATTTCACATTCGGGCCAGTTTAGACATGGTAAACAATATTTTTATTTTATTTTTTGAAGATTGTAATCTCTGTTCTAAAATCAACTTGTGTTTTGTTTTTAAGCATTTTTTTAGATTTATTTATTTTTATTTTATAGGTATAGGTATTTTGCCTGCTTGTATGTCTGTGTATCGTGTTAGTATCATGCCCACAGGGTCCAGAAGAGTACATCTAGGGAGGTAAGTTATAAATGGTTGTGAGATGTCGTGTTGGTGCTGGGAGCTGAACCTGGGTGCTCTGCAAGCGAGTTCAGTGTGTTTAACCTATGAGCCATCGCTCAAGCCCTGCTTTCTTGTACTAAATTACTCTCATGCCATTGCTCAAGCCCTGCTTTCTTGTACTAAATTACCCTCATGCAACACATCTTCATCATTTTTAGACTTAATGTCCTTCCAATTTTGTGCCTCAGGATGTCCTTCTTTTCAGTATTTAGGTGTTGAGCCAAGAAGAAGTGTATTGCATCCTGTATAGTGCTTAGAATACCAACAGAAAGTTCTGAGCTGAGATTTCTGCACACAATTGTGCCTCCATTTTAGTTAGATATTTTTTTCAGATTATTCTTACAGAAGGGAGCATGTTTCACCCCCCTTCATACAGTTAACTCTCCAATACATGTTTACTCTATCTAGAAACAAAAGGTAAATTGGTTTAACTCGTTAAATTTTGGAAACCTTTTGCTATAACATTCTTTCAGGTCTCAGTTCCTACTAGCTTGATATGTCTGCTTTAGACAAACAACTGCTTCGGGTTCCTCATTGTGAGGGCAGACAGGAGAGCAGGTTTGTTTGGGGACTTTGAGAAAGCCTTTTCTTAAACTGAAGATGGCAACCTGTGTCCTAATAAGTCTTTAGGATGCGGGCAGGGAAACACCTGGCTTCTCTGAAGCGTCTGCACTGGTGTTGACATGCAGCATGGCCTCTACAGTAGGTATTAGCCGTGTGATATTCTCCAAGTAATTCATTTGCAACGCCTGTTCCAGGAGCCTAGGACAAAGCAGAAGAAAAAATTCAACTCGGCGGTACAATTTTGGAGACAGGATTTCTCCTAGGAAGAAGAAAACTTACCAGTCCACATTGAGATTAATTTTGCTGGGATCTCCAGTGAGCAAACCCCTCAGCTTTGCAGATATTATATTGTCATGGTACAGTAAGCCAGTGGTGAGGTCAGTGCCCAGCTCTGCCGCTTCAATCAGTTGCACGTGAAAGGCATGGTCTTCACACAGCCTCTCAAAGCTCATGTTAGAGAACTGGCAAGACTTCTTGATCGAACTGAAAGTCTCTGATTCGCAGAGAAGTTCCGTCAAATTTCGAAGTTGAGACAGCTTCCCAGAAAGGGGAAAGAAGAGGAAATAGATTAGTCATGTTATTTGACATATTTAATAGTTGAAAATAAGTAACCAAATTTGATCCTGTAAAACATGTTTCTGCCTACAAATTAGTCGGTTGGCATTGGGCTTAGCTTTATAACAAAGGAGTGTGTCTTTTGCTGTCTGTCTGTCTTTCTCTTTCCTAAGAATCTTATGAAACCTTGGGACCCATTAGTCTTACTTTCCCTATGGCATGGGTCTGCAATTTTTTAAAATGTAGTTTTAAAAATTAAGAAAGACAGCGAGATCATTCAGTAGTTTAGAGAGTTTGCTACACAATATTGAAAGGCTGTACTTTCTATCCAAGTACCCACGTAACAATCTAGGTGTCCAGCAGATTCCAGCTCCAAGGGATCAGACCCCTCTTTAGACTTTTGCAGGCATTGGATGCATTTTCTCAATTACTTTTCAGTGGAGGAGGGCCCAGCCCATTGTGGGTGGTGCTATCCCTGGGATGATGGTCCTGGGTTCTATAAGAAGACAGGCTGAGCAAGCCAGGGGAATCAAGCCAATAAGCAGCACCCTCCATGGTCTCTGCATCAGCTCCTGCCTCTGGGTTCCAGCCCCGCTTCAGTTCCTGTCCTGACTTCCTCCAATGATGGACTGGTGATATGGAAGTGTCAGACAAATATACCCTTTCCTCCTCTACTTGCTTTTTGGGTCATGGTGTTTCATTACCAAAAACAATAGAAACCCTGACTTAGACAAGTAGTTCTTAAAATACAGTTTAAATTGTGATCACTTCAACAAATTTTATATTTAATTTATATTTTATATCATGTGTAAGGACAGAGGGGAGGCAGATTTGGCTTGGATTTTTTTTAAAGCCTTTCTTCCTCACATCCATCATGATGGCTGTGATGTATAGCAAACAGAACCAGAAAGCAACAAGTGTTGATGAGGGTGCACAAGCATCGTAACCTTTGTGTATTGTTGGTAGGAGTGTGAGATGGTACAGCTTGTATGGAAAGTAGTATTGCACTTTCTCATGACTCAAAAATAAAATCAGCGTGCAAGCTCAAATTCAACTTCTGGGTCTATGCTGCAGGGAATTGAAGATAGTGCTTGGAGAGAATATTTGTATACCAATGTGCACAAAAGCCTTAATAATAATAGCCAAAAAATAGTAACAACTCAAGGGATGAATGGATAACCAGAATATATAGAAAAAAGAATCAATGTCTAAGGATATTTGTATATGAATATATATGTGTGTGTATACATCAACATATATATGTATACACACATATACATATATACACACATACATATATATCCTTAAATAGAAAAGGATATGATGTTGCAGAGTGGGAAATCTTGAGGAAACTATGCTAAATTTAATCAGCCACATACAAATAATATATAATTCCAATATATGAATGACCTAGAGGAGTGAAGTTCATAACTCAGAAAGTCAAAGAGTTCACAGAGGCTGAGAGGAGGGAGAAATGTGGAATTAGGTAATAGAAAATGCTTACATTTACATGGAGAAAGGGATTCCGGAACAATGGTTACCCAATAACAGGAATGCGTGCAACCTGACTCAACCCTACAGCTAGAAATGGTTATGATCTAACTATTATGGTATCTTATGACTGGTCTACAGAGTGAGTTCCAGGACAGCCAGGGCTACTGAGAAACCCTGTCTCGAAAAAAACCAAAAAAACCAAAAAACAAAAAAACAAACAAAAAAAAAGACAATTAAATCCAAATCAACATTTTTCTTAAGTCTTTAAGCTGTAGCATGCATTAGCAACTCTGTGAGAATAGACCTGATTTTCAGGTTGTCTGCCTTGTTAGCCATATTGCCTTCTGCCTTTTGATCTGTTCAGAAAAACTAAATATTTTCATTCTATGGAAATAGCCAAAATGACTTAAACTCCCAAACCCACAAGGAGAAAGGACTCCAGAACTCTTAACGGTCTAAGCTCTCTACTATATTCCTGAACTCCGTTCACTATGTGCTATGTATCCTCAGGATATATTCCCAATTAATACGTCCTGAGGGAGGAAAGAGTTTGCCTCTGGGAAGTCCAGTTCAGCTATGTGTGCTAGCAATCACTGTCGCTCAGTTTCCAGTCAGAAGTTGCTTTTTGACAGAAACAAACTATTCCCCAGCAGAGACATAGGTGTGCGATCATTTTTCTCCATACATCACTGGGGAAGGAAGGATGATGAGTGTTAGTAAGAGGCTCACAGTAAGCACAGGAAAGCCACAGAAGCCAACCAAAGTCAACCATTGACCATCCTGAAGAACAAGTATCACTGGCTCATTTTCCACAGTATTGAATAACATCATTAATTTCTGGCTCTGAACAGTCTGAAATGATTTCATAATGTATGGAAATTCTACTTACTGCTCTTACTGCTGTGGAAAATTTTCCATTCTGGAATAGATGCAATCATTGTGCATACTGTAGTTACATGTTTACTTATTCTGGACTTTGGTCCAAATGCTGAATCTGTTTAAACCTCTAACAGATGGAACCAGATGTCTGTACACCATTTCTATTTTCTGTTCTTTGATGCTTTCTCGAAATTTAAATTTTATTTTGTTAATTAAAAATTATTTTATGTGTATTGGTATTTTTACATGTATGTATGTACATCATAGGTGTGCCTGGTGCCCTCAAAGGCCAGGAGCTATTACTATTACAGGCCAGTAACTGTAGTAATAGCTGTGAGCTACCTTGTGAGTGCTGGAAATTTAACTTGTGTTAAGAGAGAGTACTCTTTTAGGGGGTTGAAAGTTTTGTAGGTGAGTTGGTGCTCCCATTCCTCCACTGGGGGGTCCTGTCTAACTGGCAGTCTCTTCAGGTTCCATATTCCCATTGTTGGACATTTCAGCTAAGGTCACCTGCATTGACCCAGATGAGACAAAGACGATAGAAAGAGAAATCTGATATTCAGCTAAGCTGTAGTTGCTTAGGTTGGACTGGTTCTCTGAAACAAGAGTGTAAATCAGGGTCAGTAATACTGAGGGTGCTGAGAAGCGTACGGTCACCAAGGAGGAACCTCAAGATTGTCACAAGCGTCATAACTCAGCACTTTTATCCCAAGAGCAATACAGGCATTGAGCTTGCTCTTCTACAAGCTTCGTAAAGCATAAACCCAGTGACTATAATTCTCTTTTAAAGTGTTTGTTAGTGTTGATACAGAGATGGCTCAGTGGCTAAAGTCATTTGCTCTGCAAGCATGAAGATCTGAGATTGAATCCCCAACACTCTCTGCCTACTCATGCCTATAGCTCCAGGGGAGGTTGAGGGAGAGATCCCACAATCTTACTGGCTTGCTTCCAGCTCAGCGAGAGACCCTGATTCAGAGCATCAAGGTGAAGAGTGATAAAGGAAGGCGCCACAAGTCTTCCTTCAGCTTCTGCGTGTGTGCACATGAGCGCATGGGGACACAGACACAGGTGTCTGCAACTCACATATACATTCACAGCATTTGTTAGCATAACAAGAGGTGCTGGTGCACACTTCTAATCCCAGCACTCAGGAGGCAGAGGCAGGAGGATTGTGCTTTTA
The DNA here is from genome assembly GCF_978045245.1 of Mus caroli. NCBI lineage: Eukaryota > Metazoa > Chordata > Mammalia > Rodentia > Muridae > Mus > Mus caroli. The sequence continues at coordinate 68,332,284 of NW_028227256.1, forward strand.
AGTCCAGTATGGGCTACACAGTAAGTTCAGACCATCCAAGGCTATGAAGTGAGATGTTGTATTAAACAAAGCATATGCTAACCTTAGACTACATATTTTTCAAAGCCCTACCTAGAGGCTCTGTCTCTGTCATCATAGGCAGAGGTTCAGGCCTATAATTGGGTAATGATCCCTTACTAACACCATTTCTAGCTATGATGGGCTTCCCCACTACCCAGTAGCTCCCAAATAAAGGAGAAATTTAATTCACAAGATTGTGAAGATTCCATAGTATTATAGACTTAAACTGATAAGCCCTCAATGCTCCTGAGTCCTTAGCCAGTAAATAGAGTGCTCTCTCTCTCTCTCTCTCTCTCTCTCTCTCTCTCTCTCTCTGTGTGTGTGTGTGTGTGTGTGTGTGTGTGTCTATTTCAAAAAATTTTAAGGCATTACATTAAACATAGTATACATTGTCTACATTCCTGCCCAACATAAGAAATTTATTTTATGCAGTCAAGAAGTCTCCTTTTCTACCAAAGGAACCAGAGGGAGTAAAATAGATAAAAAACAGGCAACAAGGAGAGAAAAGAACACAGATACTTTCCAACAAAATGTGTAGGCAGAGGCTGAAAGAAGGAAATTTTGTAAATGGGCAGACACTGGGTGTTTTGGAGGGTCTAGCCTGCTGCAAGGAATTCCATGAATAAAATTCGGGGGCCTATGGACTCCAAATGACTGCCACCCTGAGGATGGCAGGAAGCAATTGTCACTATACTTATAAAAACCATAGGCGCCCGGCTTCATTCTTTCATGGCCATGTGCCGAGTAGCAGCTCAGAGAACACAGAGCTATTGTTGGCATTCCACCTTAATAGCCTCGTTTATACGCTCATGAATCTTAGCTTTCATTTAGAGATAATGTGCTCTTAGAGATAAGGAAGGCCTGAATTCATCGTTGTTTCTACTCTAGGGAAGTGCTATCCCCCCCCCGCCCCCCAACACGGCAAACTATGATGCTAGCTAGCTACGGCCTTCCAAAGGCCGGAAGTCTCAGTCCCGAGAGCTCCGGATTCCTCATGCCCCACCTCGGGTTGGCTTCCTAAACCATAGTTGAAGCTCTTTCTCCCTTCTGTTCCCTGACTGCACTGACTCCGCACAGGCCGTGTTTTTTTTTTTTTTTTTTCGCTTATATTATTTCAGACTTGGCCCACGTAACATTCTCCCAACCTAATCTCTTTCTAAAATACAAAATTAGCCTTCTTCATATTTGATGCCAAACTCAAACCCCTAGACTAATAGAAGATGTCTGCAGGACCTGGGCGTGGCCTTTCTCTAAAGCCCCTTTCCTGACTTTCCCATAGGTACCTTCTTCCTGTGACTCTAGGTAGCGGTCTTCGAAGCACACACCTCTCGGGCTTCTTACAAGCTCGAGTTTCTGTGTCTGGAATGCATGAGTGTAACCTAATGATACACAGCCTTCAAAACTCAGAGTAAGTATCATATTCTTGGCCGAGTTTCTCCCTTTCACCTTTGCACCCCATAATCTGAGTTAGATAGCCCATCTTTACACGCTGTCGGTCTGCCTACCACATCCTTTGTCTTTCTCCGTTACAATCGTAACTTCTTCCTTCCTGACTTTTCCACTGGCTGGATTACAAGAATTCGAGGGATGGAGATTATTGTCTTATAAATAAAAGAGGAAATTGTCCTCATAGGGGCCATTTCAAAAAAGAAAAAAAGATTTTCTGAAGTGAATTGTGGATTGCGGAGGTCTCTCATTACCCGCAGAGGAGGGAGGAAAAATGACTTTATAAGAATCGCAAGATGACTTGGGTAGCACATCGGAAAGGGACTTTCATCTGACCTATCAGCGAGGAGTTTGGTTAGGATGATATCATAGTTCAGTACACATATAAAATAAATGAAAGGGGGCATTGCTGTCTGGAAAACAAGGGAAAAGCGATAAACTAGTGTTGCAGAAGTGACATTTATACTGATTCTTGAAAGATGAATAAAAGCTTTCTGGGTGAATGTATGCCTTCTTTCTCATTTGCATAAATTAAGATAACACTAAATTAAGTACATTAGAAAATTTGATTCATGTAGAAAAGTAGGGCTAAAAGGTAGGTAGTCTAATGAGCATATTTATCTGTAATATACATGGACATAATGTTTTGCGTGCCTGCTTAATTACGGCTTGTTTACCACACAGCAAATCACTTGCTTGCCCTAAATAAACCACTTCTAATTTAACTTTATCCCAGGCTACATAAATCCAATTAAACTGCAGTTCTTACTAGGAAAACTGTTTTCAAGACTTAATAGAGTTGCTTTAAAAATGAATTTCCTGATAATCTGTACACGGGGTGAACAATAGACAAATGAGCAGGAGCTGACTCGAGCTTAAGAGATTTGCATGTTTGGTTCCTCCCTGTCCTTCTTCAGGGTCAGGCATTTTAACATGACTTCCTAGTGTCTGGTGTGATGACAAGAAAAACAGATATGTTAATATTTGAGACCTCTGAGCACTGTGAAGTCGGGATATTAGCTTTTGAAATCTACTTTTATATATAGAAAAGCTAAAGGCAAGACAATTTAAAAAAAATAATAATACAATGAAGTCCCACATTATGAAGCTTAATAAGATAGCTACATTGTGAAATGTTTATGGATGCTGATGAGCACTGTAAGTGGGCTTGTATGATAATCTTATGCTGAGGCCGACATTGAGGATATTATGTAAAGCCAAGCACCTTTGTCACCATTTGGCCAGAACAGAGATGCAGGGAAAAGGAGGTCACCTGTAATCATCGGATATTTTAACTGAATCTTCCTAGCGTATCACCCGAAGGGTTGCTATTTTGTTATTTATATTTCCTTTCTCGGCTTACCTTGGATTTCAGGATCTCAAGAAATGGAGGGAAGCTGTCCTCGGAGGAGCCATTTTGAAGGAAAGATTTTCTGAAGTGAATTGTGGACTGCAGAAGTTTTAGATTGTCTGCAGGGGAGGGGGGAAGAATGACTTTGTGAGAATCACAAGGTTACCAGGGGAGCACACTGGAAAGAGACTTTTATCCAGACTTATCAGCAAGGAGTTTTTAGAATAATGTTGTAGCTCAATATAAATATAAAACGAGTGAAAATTAACCTTTCCTTGAACCATGTGGACTATAGAGTTCATTATTTTTTAAAATATTCACAGATATGCTGCTTAGAGATAAAAGATGTTTCTAGGGAAGGTACTGCATGCCTTTGGCTCTTTGTGAATTAAATCATGCTCTTTTATTTCTGACTCTGGGATATACTAGGTTGGAATATGTTGGGGGAGATTGACTGTATAGTCACCGTATCCAAGTATGTACTTTCAGCCATAATTTATTAGTATTGGGGAAATAAACTCCAGGCTTAGATATGTGTCATACTGTTTCTTGATACTGTGTGGTATAGGTAATAAAGAATGTGTGTGAAAATAGTGGAAAACGTTTGGCTGTAGTATTTATGATTGCTTGCATAGGTTTAAAAAAATTGAAAATTCAATGTGTGAAGGCAAGAAGTAGTCTGGCACATGGTTGCCTTTGTTCATGAAATATTCAAGAACTTTGGAGTCCCCGATTACTTGTCTTAATTTTTCAACAACCCGAGAGCACCAAGGTCCCAGAGAATGTCATGAAGGGTTGCCTAAACTCCTAGTGACTCTGAAAAATTGGGAAGTTCGTCCAGGTAACCTTTATCACATTATCTAGTACGAAACCATCCTACTAAATTTGTTCAGCTGACCAGGCGGTGCAAGCAGCAGCAAGAGGCCAGCATAATGATGTTAGAAATTCCACTCTAATATTAAATCACTTAGCTGAAACAGAAGTATACCTATGAATAAGAATAGTGGGTTTTTTAAAAATATCCTTTGATAAGTTAATGTCTTAGCCAATTAGAACAGAAATTGAGATCATGGGGGGAGTTGAGAGCATCACCTGGTGATCCCTTAGCCAAGTTGTCCGTCATGTTCCTTACACACGCCAAATAAGGAGAATATGGACTATTTGATGATATGTTCAAGATAGCATCTTCAAAGTTTTCCAGGATCAGGAGCCTGTGAATGAGATGAGAACATGTGATCAGGCCTCGGAAAATGGAAGCAAAGTCATTTAAACTGCAATTTTTTGGCCTGAGTACCAAAACTGCTGTGAAATTGGATCCCCTCCTTCACCAAGCCCTGCTGTACAGAGGCAGCACACCTCTGAATGTGTGCTTGTGTGTGTGTGTGTGTGTGTGTGTGTGTGTGTGTGTGTGTGTGTGTGTGGTGTATTCCCTGCTACCTCAACCATAAGGCTACTTCTCCATTCTGTGGCTTCTTTCATCACTGGCTGTTGTTACATTTTAAGTGACAAAGAGGGAGTAAATGCTAATGCCTGTTTGCAAGATGTATACCTTGAATTATGCTGAACAATAGGCAAAATAACAGGTTCGGTCAAATACTAACTTGTATCTTATCAAAATGTTAATAGGTGAGACTTTTCTTAGCACCGCTAATAATATAGGAAAAAGCAGTAATATTAAAGAAGCCTTGGGAGGTTTAAATGTGGGCCAACAACTCTGGATCCCGAAGGAACATTAAAAAGAAATAAAGCAATGCTAGGAAAGTCTCCAACTTGGCAGCAAGAACACACTTTATTGGTCATAAGAGTAATTTTTAATTATAATTCCCATCATATATATTTTTTCTTTTTAATATTTTTCTGGTTATAGGGATTGAATCCAGTGCCTTCTTCCCCCCCCCAAAGTTAGAGTAATTTTATATACATATATAAATGAAAGTGACAAATATATGAATAAACATTGATAGTTTGATATTCTGTAGGATGAAATACTTTAATATTATTCAAGGCATTTATTAAGCCTTTTCCCCATGATGTGAATCCAGTGCCTTCTGAAGGCCAGGCAAGGGCTCTATCATTGAGCTACCAGCCCAGACTTTTAAATTTTTCAACTTATTTATTGTGGAGGAGTAAGAAATGCAAATTTCACAGAACATGTGTGGACGTGTAGAGGAATTTGCTACAGTTGGCTCTCTCGTTCCATCATGGAGGTCTCAGGGATAGGACTAGGATCACTGGTTTGTGCAGCAAAGGCCTTTCCCCACTGAGCCATTCTAATGGTCCACAAATGTTTGTTGTAAAGCACTGATTCTAAAAGCTCTTGTTTAGGTATTTCCTTGTCTAGACACTGTGGAAAACGCCATGTCTGCTTGCTTTAGATCTCTAAGCTTTCAACATTTAGCTTTATCATTTATCAAAGCCTCCATGTAGGTAATCAATGCCATTTATCAATTGATGAATAAAGGGCAGGGAGTATGGGTTTAGACTAACTTGTATAGCCCAAATAAAAGGAACCATCTGTCAGCTGCATTTCCAAACTAAATCACCTTAAAACTAATAATAACCCGACAGGAGTAGGATTGCTAATGATTCCAACTTCTTTGTATAGGTTAGCTGTAGAACACTGAATCATGCCTGCATGTAGATGAGTTTAATGGACTGTCTCTCAATCCATGGTTAGCCAGCTAAGGTCATAAAGATCAGGCAAGAAAGGAAGAAAGGAAAAACATATAGGAAGGAAGAAAAGAAGAAAGGAAAGAAGGGGAGAGGAACAAAGGGATGAAGGAAAGAGAGAGAAGGAGGGAGAGATAGATGGTATAGATAGATAGATAGATAGATAGATAGATAGAGATTGATAGATAGATAGATAGAGATTGATAGATAGATAGATAGAGATTGATAGATAGATAGATAGATAGATAGATAGATAGATAGATGATAGATAGATAGATAGATAGATAGATAGATAGATAGATAGATAAAGAAAGGAGATGATCCTGTCCCATTGATTTTGAATATGTGACAATATTAATAGAAATAGGAAGGAGTGTTAAAAGATGCTAAAGACAAACTAAATATCAAGATTTAGGCACACAAAATGCCAAACAAGAGACCAACAGAATTATGGAAACAGCTGGAAACCACCGAGTGTATCTATTATTTTTTGGGGGAGAGTTTATACATTTATTTCTTTTCTTTGTAGTAACAAAGATAAGCATGTCTCCAGTGCACATTTTGGAGAAATGACCCATTTAAATTTGTACTCCATCCTTTCTGACCAGAAAGACTACCTAGCACGTACATTTTTTTTTTGTGTGTGAGCATTGAGTAGATACATTCATCTGTAAAATAGACATGGGAAGCTACAGAGATATTAGTCATTGAACCTGTCTGCCAACAAAGCATCTCTGGATGGCTTCTTGTGCACTGGTTCCAGTAGGAAGGTTCTCATGGCTCTAACCTTCCTGCATCTTCCCTCTCTTGTTTCCCACTGCAGGATATACAACACTGTAGAGCCAGCTCTCTCAGGCAGCAGTGTTTAGTAGCAAAATGTTGGCCTAACCTCCCACAATAGGTGAACTGGAGATGACCCAGAAGAACCATATAACCCTCCCCTTTACTTTTGTAGAAAGCACAGATATCAACTTATAAAATGCTTTAATATATGCAAAACTTTAGACAACATATACATGCCACTGCTTTGGTATAAACACTGTGAGTCCTTTAAATGACTAATTTAAAATCCTTCATACGAAATCCTTTCTTCACCCAAGTGCCTACAATAAAAGGTAAGGTATAGATAAAAACACACATGTGTGTGCACGTGCACAGGAGCACACATGCACATACATTTTAGAAAGACATTAGAACATGAACAATAGTGCAAAGCTATAAGACGGGTGGTATTGAGTAGCTGTCACTAGAAAAAGCTAAGCCCAAAGCCCTTTTGTCTTGTGCCATGGTGTGATTATTTTAAAATGGAAGTGGAAAGAAAGTCTAAAGACTCTCCCTAATTTCATCAATCACAACAAGACTCATCTTATGGGTATTGAATTCCCTCTAATAAGCTGACAGCAACTGCTGAGGGATTTGCAAGACAGAAGTGCTGAGTGCTGTCAGTTATGCATGCCTGTAGGCTCTGACAGGGATCGCTGGTATCAGCAGCAAGCATCCACTGTGTCAGTTTAAAGAGTTTTTTTTTTTCTGGTAAGTTATTATTAAATATGATGGTTATCTAGGGAAGATATCAAAAGGCCCAGATATCTGAAACATAGCAACCTAGCTAAAGTGAAACTGTCCAAGAATTCCTTGAGAGAAGCACCTGGGTCAGCCAGCACGGAGGATGAAAGTGGGGCCAGAAGTGGATTTTTACCCAGGATTTGCCTGTAGTTAGAGACCTTTCCATTAAATTCGATCTTAGAAAAATAGAATGGTTAAAATAAGTATTTTTGGTTGTCAATTTAGTTTATTTTAAATGATGTATAAAAAACAAAGAACAGGCCCATTTATGAGAGGCAATACAATACTTCAGTATGTACATACTATATAATGTTTAAATGATTTTAAGTGTATTTCTCAATCATTTATTATTTCTTCAAGACAAAAAGTCAAAAATCCCTTTCTCTGACCTTTAAAAATATTTTATTTATGCTAGATATGATAGCACATAAATTTAATCCTCGAACTCCAAACATAGAAGCAGGCCAACCTTGTCTAGATGGCAAGGTATAGACCAACCAAAGCTACATGAGACCTATCTCATTTTGTAAGATTTTTTTTTTATGTGCATAGATGTTAGGCTTGCATGCATTCCTATGCACTCTGTGTGTGCAGTTCTTGTGGCAGCCAGAAGAGGACGTTGTCTTCTCTGGGATTGGCAGTAGCAATGCATGTGAGTTTCCATGTGATTGCTGGGAGTGGAACCTGAGTCCTCCAAAAGAGAAGCCAGTGCTCTTCACTGCTGAGCTATCCCTCTGACCCATGTTTAGCAAGCACATCACCGCTCTCTCTAGTCAATTTACTAAGCAACTACACTTCGGAACTTCATGTCCCTTCCCTAACTATGTTTTGGTACCACTGAGCAACATCTCCTTGCCTTTTTACTCTTCAAATTTAATTGTGCAAATTCCTTCTAGTTAGAAGGATATATTTGGTGTGACTAAATTCTTGCAACCACAATAGCATGATTTCTCAAGCTAAAGCAACCTTTACCTACAAGAGCAACTAGACTCTAAATTTACCTAAGTTAGATATATCAGGGAACGGCTTGCATTCCCTATCCTAATTATGAGTTCCTTCAAAATCTGCTCACGCTTGTGGTCTTTAGACACCATGGTGACTGCTGTCATTTCCTAGTGAAGTCCAAAATTAAATGATTTGTAATCTTTTTCCCCCTGCTATGTGAACATTACTGAGAGCAGACAAAATTTGCATTATCTTGATTAGGCTCTAAGAACATTTTGACTCTTTAAAACTCCAAAGAAATAGCAATGTAAAAATTCTGGGTGTTGTTCTGCCCTGAATATTGAATTCTATATATTGACAGCCTAGGTGCCAAGGTGATGATGTCGGGTCTTTGGGGACAAAGCTCTCATGAAGGGGATTGGTAGCCTATTTTTTAAAAAATGGCTTTTGGGCCGGGCAGTGATGGTGCACACCTTTAATCCCAGTACTCAGGAGGCAGAGGCAGTCAAATTTCTGAGTTCGAAGCCAGCCTGGTCTACAGAGTGAGTTCCAGGATAGCCAAGGCTACACAAAGAAATCCTATCTCGAAAAACCACAAAAAAAGAAAAGCAGGGGGCTTGGAAAGAAGGTGTCCATTATGATCTGGGAAGTTGGCTCTTCTTAGACATCAAATCTGCTTGCACCTTGATGTTAGGCTTACCCAGAAGTGTGAAAAACAAGTCTCCATCATTAATCAGCTGCCCTGTCTGTGGTATTTTGCTACAGGAAGTGAACAGCCTAAGACAGATGCTTATGCATTTTTCATGGAGAAAGACCTTATGAATCTGGAGACAAGTGACCACAAGACTCTCCTCACAGGCACAAGGAAACCCTTCCTGTCTTAGCAGAGTACATCTCAGAAAACCTGTATTGAATAATATGCCCAAATTCATTTCAACTTTACTACAGTTTGATAGTGCCCTTTGATTCAGCATGGTTTTCCGTGCTGAGACGATAAGGAGGCTTATGGGAGGCTTGGTTTATTCAGCCGGTGAGCCCACAGTTTGGAAGCACAACTTACTGTGCAGCCAGACTGCTCGGGGACAGGGTCTGCTCATCATCGTCACTCCACGTGTGCGTTGAATTGTCACCTACAGCAATAATCAATAATACACAGGTCAACATAGAACATGTTTGTTCAAAGATACTTTACTGCTCACCAAAAAAAAGCCATAAATCAAATTAATAGTGGAAAGAGAAGGTGCATTTTTTTAAACAAATGCTATTCATTTTCCTTTTTTTTTTTTTTTTTTGGAAATATGTAAGGTGTTGGTAGGAAATGGTGTCTGTTGGTTAAAATAATCCCAGTTTATTTGTTTTTCGTTCACACATCAGACCATATTTTGTCCCAAGACCCGATTTCACAGGTGACTTTCAAACACCATAATGAAGCTTGAGCACCAAGCAATTTGCTAATCAAATGAAATGACTTTCACTCTAATGTGTCACTGGATGGTTTTCTGTCTCCCTTCCCCAACTCCCCAGACAATTCAGATGTGCACCTAGGAAACATTTGCCCTCAGTAATCTGTACTTTATTTCAAAAAGAGCAGGCCGTGATCACCGCATGCAGCTGTCAAGAAGCACTGATCAATGTAAATAGGATCGTGCAGTCATTATTGAAAGCAAGAAGCTGTGTCGGGGGTGGAGGGGGGTTGATCTGGACTACTAAACTGGTTGCATTGAAACTGTAGTAACCTCTGAAATTTGTGCCTGGAAGTTAAAAAAAAAGTCAATGCTTCTGCTTGTTATGTAAGTTGAATGATAAAGAGAAAGTAGGTGCAGAAACAACATGAAAACTGGAGATGAAAAGTTCCTTAAGCAGTCACGGCATAAATGAAAACACTAAATCCGTTGCATTAGGCCACCTTGCTTTGGAAGAGTATTAGCCTCCTTTTTGGGATGCTGCTCACCGAGGGCCAGGATGCTTTGGTGCAGCCCTGTTTTAACAGTAGCCTCTCTGTTTCCAATAGGATATTGTATGAGCCACTGTAATGGCTCTTCCATTGTTTCTAGGTCATGCACCCTCCAGTCTTGGAAAACTGCCCATGTGCAAAGCTATGCAAAGATTCATGCTTTTTAAATGTTTTCTGCCGTATTGAAATAAATGTATAGATAAAATAATATTCCAGGGTTTAATACCCGCCCTCGTCTATTTTCTGAATTGTTCATGTCTATGTTGACTTGGCCTCAAGTAACTGCCAGAATGGCCTTTTCAGCTTTCCTGTTCAGTGGAGTGAAATTTTCTGAGATTTATCCAAAGGGCAGTTGAATATTATTGTCCTCCTTATAAAACATGGACAATCAAGTTAAAAGACCAGCAACAAAGACACCCACAATAAATACACTTGATCAGTATTAGTAATAACATTACTCTTTGATACCTAAATATTGAAAAATTAAGGACAGAAATCTATTGAGTTTTATGATTTTTTTTCAGTAGAAATGTTTGTGGAACTATTTTTTCCAAGGTCTATGTTGCCCATGTTGAATGTGTGTGTGAGGCTACCAGCAACTTGGCCGGCATTTGTACACACTCTGGTTATAGAATTTCTCTTTTCTCTCAGGCCATAAAAGTGACTTATCAACAGAAATTAACTTCATGTTATCACTATGAACTCAAATAGAAACCCTTCCCTCTGTCCACTGAAAGCTATAAAGTACTTTGGAAGAAATATTCTTATCAGTAGACCAAACAGACCAAAATGAATGGGAAAATATTAAAGCCATTAAAAAGCAAGATTTTTACTTCTTTGACTTTTGTTGGATTAGGCATATATAAAATGGTGTCCACAGACATCTAGATAACCCTCTGCACTGGTAAAATTTGTTTTTTTTTTTAATTATTATTACTTTGGGGAAGTAGCATACAAAGAAATGGGTTTCATTGTGATGATTTCTACTTTTTTCTATTCATATTTATTAATTTAATTGATTTCTCAGGCATTCTACAGAATGAGTACTGAGATCAGAAGTCAACTTTGAGAGTTGGATTTCTACTTCTTGTGAGTCTCAGATTGAACTTTATCAACATTCTTACCCACTGAGCCACCTTACTGTGACATTTTCATGTAATACATGCACACATATATAATGTATGCATGTATATTTGTATGTGTATGTATGTATGTATAGATATGTTTATGTATGTGTGTGTAATGTTGTGTATGTATGTATATGTGTGTATGAAAGTTTGTGTATATGAATATGCCTGTTGTATATGTATGTGTGTATGTGTATGTATGTATATGTGTATATTGTCATACTTTGTCCTTATTTGCCCCCCACTGCCTTACTCCCTTCTCTTCTTTCTCCTGATTGCCAACCTCTTCATCCTTCCAAAGAGTCACCTTCTGTTTCTATGATACATACATTCCACTACTCTCTCTTTTTCCATCGCTCCCTTTAGATTCTTTCTCTCTTTTCATGGTCTCCTTTTTAATTTTCTTACTATTTATCTACCTAAACTTAAATATGGGTTCAATAGGTAATAGTAAATCTGGTATTTGTCTTTCCAAGCCTGGCTTATTTCACTTAACATAATTGTTCATTTATCTTCCTGAAATTTTCATAATTTTATTGTTCTTAACACTTGAAAGTTTCACTGTGTATATATGCATTATATTCATTATCTATTCTTGTGTTGGTGGGCATCTTGCCTGTCTGCATACTGTGGGTGTGATGCATAATATGAGAATAAACATGCTGGCACTAAGCCAGGAAGTATTACTTTGCTTTAATAATCAACTTTTACTTTCGTATTTATTATTGCACATGTGCACAGTATATGTGTGAATGTTGGTATATATATGCGCCATAACACACATTGGGAAGTCATCAGGTTATCAAAGCAAGTGCTTGCCCCCATCCCAGCAATCTTGCCCTCCCTGTTCTCTATATTAAAATACTGTTTCACTGGATTTATGACTTTGCAAAGAAGTACATACTCATGAGTCACAAAAGTGACCTCTGCTCCTGAAACTCAGTCTTTATAAAAGGAATCACTGAGTATTGGGACCCCAGGGACCCCAGGTGGGACAGAGTACAGGATTTAGACACCTTACTACAAACATAGGAGACAATAGTATCTCCATGTCTTCCTGGCTGATGTGGAGGCTTCCAAAGATGCCCTAAGTGTATTTCTTATTCAGTCTGGATTAGAGGCATGGGATAAGGAGCAGGGAGTCTGGCTGTATCAGACTGTGTAGGATACTGGAGCATGGCTCTGAAACCTGTCATGTGGGAAGAAGTGTGGCATGACATGTCACACTCCATCAGCTGCTGAATAGAAGTTGTGCGGTCTGATGGTGGCAGGCACCGACCTGTTCCGGTGAGAAACTGTGTCCCAGTATGTCTGAAAGGATGCATGACTGGAGTCACCTATAAAGAGCTTAAGGAACCTGGCTTTGGGAATAGATAGGTCCAGGGTCCACTCTAAGATTGGCCTCTTGCTGGCAGAGTAACACATGGCAAGCCAGCTGTGGAATGGGTAATATCTCAGAATTGTTTTGATAATAAAATCATTTAGCATTGACACAGAAAGTACCATTATTCTCTTCCTTTTTGAGGTCACTCCTGTAAGAGCTGCAAAAGACAAGCAGCTCTACTATGAGTCACCACATCCTGTGCCTTACGGCAACACAACACCTAGGGGACAAGTACATACCCTTCAAATAGAAGACTAGACACCACCAAGACTAAGCATGCAGTGTCCCGGCCAGGGTGGCAAGTGGTCACTGTGGTCAGAAACTCTCATGTAGATGAGTTAGCATCATTGGCTTGAATTTGAGTTTCCTGGAGGATTCCCGGGAATCCCTGTGCAAACCTTTCAAAGGCCATGGATTCTGTCCAAGCTGGGATTAATGACTAGGGAAAGAGAGGTGACTGGGTTTGTGCTGCTCCCCCTCACTCATGCTGAGATTTAACGACAGAGAGGAGTTACACACATGCAATTCTGCAGATAAAAATGACTTGGTCTGGCTGCATTTCCCTGTTACCTTGATCACCCGATTGCATGTCTTAACACTTAACATTTTCTAGATCAGTAACATAGTCATAGATATAAGTCTTGGCCACTGTTAATTATGGAAATATAGAAAACTGAATTACATCATTCTCCAGAAAAAGGTTTTGCTGTCACATTAGTAGGAATTATTGTTTATTTTTGGCTTCTAAAGCACAGATATGCTTTTGTCTTCTGGGGAGAAAAATCTTGAGTTGATCACTTTGCTTTAGATTATGTGATTGTTATTAATTATATTATTTCATTATTATTAATTTAAGATGTAAGTCTGAAGATTAAAAAAGAGGATGATCATAGAAACATGAAGTCTTCAAGTCTTTAAAATGCAAATATTAAAAAAGAAAAACACAGGAAATAATTAACACACTGTCTTGTTCTCTGGCCTAGACTTTTAAGAGAGTAAACCTCTCCTGGTTTGCTAATGCTAAAAACATTAGCGTTAGAAACAATCAACCATGCAAATAAGTCATTAATTCTGTAACTGTAGATAGGAAACGTCTCTTGGCCAGCAAAAGCTGGTATATAAGTATGTCGGACTCTGCACTGAGAATTCTTCCCAGGCTTCTAGCACCTGCCTTTCTTAAGGCGACTGAGACAACACGAGGAGCAGTCGGCTTTTTGTCTGACGCTCGCAGTATGCTTACTTTAGAATCCAAAAGCAGAAGGCTACTTGGTTAAAAACCGGCAAATGCAGACAAGAAAGCACAATTCTGAATTCATTCCGAAGAGGTAAATGTTAACCTGTGTTTGCTTCGGCAGCGGGGATTTGAGTCTCACCGCTCTAAACCTTTGTGTGTGCCTGCGTGTGTCCACCCAACCGTCTCCATGTGGTTTCTAGGTAATGACATTCCAGATATTCAAAGGTGACATTTTCAACTCATGCAACATGCTATCTTTTGTCTTCCTGGGGGTGATTGACTTTTACTGATAGATAATTTATGCTATGATATCTACCATGCATTTTCAAGAGGTTGAATGAGCATATATTTTTACCTTGAAACATTCTTTCTGATTTTTTTTTAATTTGAGGATAAAAATGAGGGTGCATGCCAGTTGTGGTGGCAAACACTTTTGACCCCAGCACTTTGAAGGAGGAGGCAGGTGATCTTTGTGAATTCAAGTCTAGCCTGGTCTATGTCGTTAGTGATTTCCAGAGCTACATAGTGAGAACCTGTCTCAAAAAACAAACAAACAAACAAACAAGCAAAAACAAAAACAAAAACAAACAAACAAAAGGACACAAATCTTACAATTCACTTTAGGCTTTTGTTCCAAAATGTGATAATATTAATCTATTGATTATGTTTACTATCTAATATCCATTTTCTATTCCAAACATAAACATGATTTTGTACAGTAAGAGAGCTCATGTTTACATAAAGAAAACTTTTAGGAATTCATCTTTTCGGCCATAGCTTCCTTTCTTTACATTTCCCTCTGTGTGTGTGTGTGTGTGTGTGTGTGTGTGTGTGTGTGTGTGTGTGTGTATGTGTATACGTGATTGCATCAGCTGTATTCTGCTTCATTTTTCTGATGGGATTTGTGATGCTGTATTAATACAGCAAAATGGAAATGCTATACCTTGCACTGGGGAGTCCAGAGTGTTCAGCAGATGTTTAACAGACTTCTGGAGGGTGCTGAATCCTTCATCAGTTTGAACACGTGGGTAAACCTTCTGCACTACCAGCAGCACCCTAATGAGTGGAGAAACAAATTAAACCAGATTGTGTATCAAGGCTCACAGACAGAAACAAAAGGTTATTCAAGGAGAAAATGGCTACAGTATAGAAAATGATTCCTATAAAAGACAAGATGCTGCTTTTGTAATTTAATTACTTCATTGTCTATTCATGCACAAACTCTCCCAACACTGTTCTTAAACCAGAACAGAGAATTTAATGTTTCCAGAATTATAAAGATTTGTACTCAAGGACCCTGAAGTGAGGGAGCAAAGGCCCTATCAGGTGTTTTTTTGTTTGTTTTTTTTTTCCTGTTAAGAATTATAAACAAGTGGGTTCAGCAGCCCACGGTGAAATGAAACTTTCTTTTTTTTTAATTAAAGGAAAAAATAAATACTAGAACACTATTTTTGTAGAAATCAATCAATCTTAGATCCAGTTTCAGGAGTAATTATATAAGCATGTCATATATATGAATACTTTGCTAGAGAAATGATAATTTTTAAAGCAGATCTCATGCTAATTAAAGACTGTACTCTGTCCCACTGTATAAGTGGCCCACAGGTACTACTCCAAATGCAACTCAAACTTAATTTCCGAACACCCCACATTGGCTTTCTGTGAGTTATGTAATCAATTGAACAGGAAGTCCACACCGGGGACACATTATTTTTTTTTTTCCAAAAGCAATTCACTTTTGCTTGCGTTTCCTCCCCATCTCCAAGTAACAACTAATTATTCAAGAAATATCCTTTTGTCTCTTTATTGTCATTAGTGTATTTCTAAAAGAGACTTGGCTACTGCATGAGGCTGTCTCAATCTCACAAATACAGTGATTTGTACCAGCAATCGGAGCCGAGTCAGCATTTTGATGTGAATAGCAGGTACCTTTACCCCTGAGTCCTCTTGTTGGCTCCCAGTGCTTTGAGTACAAAAGACCACTGCCAACCATTTGCCACTGCAGAACTGATACTGCACAAATCAGCTGCTACTTTTTCCTTATCAAGTATCTCATCGGGAAGCTGAATTTTTTCTCCAGCACTAGATCCAGTATGTGTGTAGGGAGGACCTACACATTCTACAGTATTTTTGGAATCTTTAACATTTTAAAGATGTTAGTCTTAACCCCATAGGTATGAATGAAACCTAAATTGTGAATATCTCTTAGGTTATTTCTAGCATAATATATAAACATGTATATAAATCTGTATGCATGTTTATACAATATATATATATAACAAATATACATAAATTATGTGTGATGTATTTTAAAAATTTGGTTCTCCGATGCTTCCATGAAACTAATTTGATTTGTTTTGCCTTTTCAGATGGATACAGTTTAAAAAGTTAAATAACTGGCCAGGCCTTTAATCCCAGCACTCAGGAGGCAGAGGCAAGCAGGGCTCTGTAAGTTCAAGGCAAATGTGGTGCAAAGAGTTAGTTCCAGGACAGCCAAAGCTACACAGAGGAAAAGCTAAATAACTTACCAAGGTTGCCTGGTTAGTAATAAGCAGAGCTGGTTTGGCTAATTTCCAAGTCTACTTTAGCATAAAATCTGCACCAATGTGGCAGGGAGGAGGAACAGAGGCCATTTATGCACAAAACCACAGACACGGCTGCCTTCTTACCCGAGGTGTGCTTAGAGTGTTCAGCCACAGGACTGTGGCTGTATTTTGTTCTCTTCTGCTTTCTCTGTGTAACAGTCAACATTTGAGACGTTTTTATATTCGCTCTAAGAACCTTGTCATTTGCACTGGGTCTTCAGTAGTATAATTCTAGCCTACTGAGAATCTCCTGGTTCTTTGAGTTGTTTCTGAACTCTGGTAACCATGGACACCAGCTGAATGGGCTCCATATTGTATTGATTTCAGCTAATTTACAGCCAATCTGGCTAGTTACCCTAACATCTCAATCTATTGTTTCAAAATGAAGGGCTGAACACTTGTCAATCTAATGATGACAGCCAGCATCATTTTTACTAATATTATTAATAAACCGTCAGCAAGCTGAATTTATTTTTATTAGATATTTTCTTCATTTACATTTCAAATGCTATTGCGAAAGTCCTCTATGCCCTCCCCCAGCCCTGCTCCCCAACCCAACCACTCCTGCTGAATTTATTTTTAGCAAGTTCAAGCACTAGTGATGCGGGCTCTCATCCTCTCTGAAGTACGTTGAGCCATGGATCAAGATATACTTCATAGATTTTTTTTTTTTACTTATCATATAAAAGGGAAATAAAAAGCAAGTCACTTTCTTCATAAAGATTTTTCAAGAGGTTCATGACTCATATCCCAGTGTAACCTTCTCCTCATAAAAGCTGGGAATCATGTAGAGTCTTTCATAGACCCTTTGGATATTGCTCATTTTTGCTAATTACTGTTGTAACCTTAACAGCATAATCTGATACTGAAGATGATTAAATTGAAAAGATTACAATCGAAAAAGACAAGCAAAAGAAGAAAGTGAAACTTTCTGGGCGGCTACTTGTCACTTTGTTTTGTGCAACAAAGAGTGAAATAAGGCAAAGAGGCAATAATTTGATGATGAAAATTTGAGGAAATTGTGGCTTTTAATGACATTGTCAACTTAGTAATAATAATTATTTATTTATTAAGATTTATTATAATTATAAGATTAGGATTTATTACAAAAAATACAATTTTTACTTTAAAATGGAATTGCAATGAAAAATAATCTGAGACATATTTAAAGTTTTCTAATAATCATATTTCAAAAAGCTAGAAAAAACAAAAAACTTGCTACACAATTTTAATACAGACTTCAATTTAGCTGAAAACATACAATCTCATAATTCAGCATTCAGTATTCTACATAAAAATTAGTAGAACATTTAAAATCTTTTATTGTACTGTACCTTCAAACTTCACATGTGTTTTATACCAGCACAGTAGGCACGTCAATGCGGATTCACTGTTAGCGTAAATCTCTGCATTATATTGTTTTTTTTTTCATTTTCAAGTGAAAGTATATGTTTTTAAAAATCAGGTAATGGATGAAACCCAAGCATATTGTTGCTAGAAGATATTGCTTTTTTATAGAATTATTCTGTATATAGTATGATGTGTACAAACGAGAGGGAGACCAGTTGTGGGGACCCATGTATGAGTTTGCAATTGCACACATCCAAGGACATAGCAATGGGGACCAGAAAAAGATTTTAGGATGTCTTCCTCCATCATTATACCATATTTCAGTGAAATTTACTGAACTTTCATATTTCTTACTGAACTGAGTTCAGCCAGGCTGACTCCTGGAATACACTGATCTCCTCCCCTAGAGATGAAATTATAGGTATACATAGCCATCTCAACATATTTATGTGAGGGATTTGAACTCAGGTCTTTACTCTTGTGTAGCAACTTTTTTTCCCCACTGAGCCATCTCCCCAGATCTGATAAGGATTATTTTTTAAAGGAATAATTTAGCGTAGGGATGAATTCAATGTTTTCTAATTAAAGACTGATCAGCCACATAAAGCTGTTGAAACTTAACACATTGGTATTCCCCTTTGAAGATTTATTTTTAATTATTTGTGACAGAGGGTATTATGTGCACATTAGTGAAGGTGTGCCTGGAGACCAGTGGAAGGTGTTGGACCCTCTGGAATTGGAGTCATAGGCGTTGTGAACTGCCTGATGGGGTACTGGGACTCGAACTCAGGCCTTCTGCAAGAAAATTATGTACTCTTAACCTCTGAGCCATCTCTCCAGCTCCAGACTATCACCACTCTCAATCGAGATGCTTTGCCCTGTGTTTAAATTCCATTAAACTTAGAGAATTTTGAAGAAGTAAAGCCACACATTCAAGATGCTCCAAACTCATTTAAAAGTTTTCTACTAACTAAATTAAGCACAAGTTTTAAAATTTTAAATTAAGGCTGTTGTCAGTTCCTCTGTCACCCTGACACATGCCAAGTATTCAGAACCCTCACTGATCATGATACCATAATAAAAATAACAAATATATAAATCAACAGAAATTTACCAGCTCATTAAAGAAACAATGTGGCTTAATTGGATCAAAGTCAAATGCCACTCTCTTGTAAAGGCAAGGAACAGAGTGGGAGGAAAAACTTACAAACCATGTATCTGATTAAGGAAAAATTTAAATCCATGTAGCCATATATGCCAAACAACGTCATCTCCACCTGTGCTAGCTAGTCTTCTGTCAACTTTACAGACAGAATCATATAAGAGGAGAGAACCTCAATTGAGAAAATGTCTCCATAATATCTTGCTGTAAAGGATTTCTTTTAGGTGATTGACAAGGGAGGGTCCTGCCAATTGTGGTTGGTGCCAATCCTGGGCTGGTAGTCATAGGTTCTATAAGAAATCAGGATGAGCAAGCCATGAGGAGCAAGGAATTAGCACCCATCCAGGGCCTCTCTATTAGCTCGTGTCTCTGGGAACCTGCCATTTGTGTTTCTGTCTTGACTTCCTCCAATGATGAACTGTGATGTGGAAGTGTAAGCTGAATAAGCCCTTTCCTCTCCAACTTGCTTTTGGGTCATGATGTTTCATCACAGCAATAGAAACGCCAACTAAGGCATCATCTGTTGGCTTAGAAAGGCCGTATGAGGGAAGTCAGTCCCATTGAGGTAACTAGACTGAGAAAGGGGCTATTTTATATTGAACGGTACAAACCCCACTGAGACATTTTATTCTTACTTAGCTTAGTGACATGTACACAGAGCTCAGATTGTCCCCAATGATCCTGTGTTACTGATCCAAGCTGGGTCTGCTCTGTGCCTCATTCTCAGAAACTCCAGGATACAAAAGGATACGAAGTTCTGAGGTGAGCATTCCTCTTGCTTCTTCATGGATGCCTGCTGACCTCAATGAGCAAACACAGTGTGTCTTTCTTCTACACTCAGCCGACACACTCACCTCCATTGCTAAAAGTCTCCAGCAGAATGCTCAAGGAGTGCTTTTCCAATGTTTGAATGACCTTCCTGACAGTACTTCTCACAGAAACGAGTTTTTAAAGACTTCTTTGTGAGCAATTGTATTCCAGTTAACGTTCCATCTATTTACCTGTTTGCCTTTTGAAGAACGCCAAATAGACTGCTCAATGAGGTGTCGTTCTGAAACACATCTGGTAAGCTCGACAGAAGTTGCCACACTTCTCTTTGCTGCTGCACTTGAGAGAAAAAGGACAGCACCTGGACAAGTCCCCGGAACACCCTCTTCTGATTGTCGGGGTCACTTGACATCTTCAAAAGCCAAACCACAGAGGAAAAAGATATGTTAGCATTTGTAATCGCATGGTTTACTGTCTTCTGAAAGATTAAAAAAAAAAAAACAGATTTTTCACATTCACGCTGTTTTCAAATCTTCACTCTGTTTGAAGCCATCTCTTTCTTGGAAAAACTGTGAACATCTCCCAAAATCATTGGATAATTTTTTCCCCTTTAGAGTCCCAGATATTAGCATATTTTAAGTTTGATTAACAAAATCGTATTGTTATAAAAATGGTCTAAGTGAGATATTAAGAAATTAAAGCTAACTTAATTAAAAAGAAAATGAACACGTTAATTTCTGAGTATTTTTCTTCTTTTATTTTATTGGTTCTTCGGGAATGTAATACAATGTGTTTTGCTTGTACTCATCCACTACCCCCCCCACACACCCACTTCCCTACCTAACCAACTTTGTGTCATCCTCTTTTTTTGTTTTCTTGCCCATCAAGTCCAACTTGTTCATACATTCCCTGATGAGCAGTTTCCCTCTGGAGTGTGGTCACCTTATCAGGAGCTACACTCTCAAAGAAAACTGACTCTTGCCCAGAATCTCTCAGTTGTCAATACCTCCTTGACTAGCACTGAGACACCATGATCACCTCTCCACTTCATACTGGGATGTAGTCTAACTTGAGCTTGTACAGGTCTTACGCATGCTTCCACAATCACCATGAATTCATATGTACAGCCTCTTTTATGTCCACAGGACCCCGAGTAGTGTTGTTTATTTTTTCCTTATAAAATTTCCTGGTAGCTGTAGCCGTATTATTCCCATATCTTCTACTAACTAAGATGCCTATTTTTGGTGGATTTTCATTAAAACTAATGTGTGTGGGAAAATGTCAGAAATATTTTATAGATATATTCATGTAGAAATATATTTACCAAAGTGCTTACTACCAGAGCTGTACATAATAGAATAAGGTGTTTCTAGATTCTGTTGCAAAGCTATGGACATTAGTTATAATGAACCCTTTACCTGATCACCACACTATCAATGATTGTACTTTATCAAAAAAACAGAAAAAATATGGCTTTTGGATCACATGATCCAGGTAATGTCTTCATAAATATTTCTTCATTACGTTCTCAACAAAAGCAATTCTGTTCATAACCCCATCCATACCAGTCAGGATGAACCTCCCATCTGTCTTAATTCGATTGGTTTTGAACAGTATATTTTTGGCAGACATGATCGAAGAATTTAAGTGAGGAAGTGTTTGTTTGTTTGTTTGTTTGTTTGTTTGTTGTTTTTGGTTCTTTTAGTACTGGGAGTTTGAACAAACCTTCTTCTCCTGAGATACATCTCCAGTCCTCTTACAATTCAAGGATGGGAGAGTTTCATATAATATTTGAGCTATTACAATGGTGTCCTTAACCTGGCCCTTTTGAAAACCACATTACTAAAAGATACAATTTAAAAAAATTAAAAGTCACTTTCAGTTTAATTTAAAGAACCAAGAGGGAAATGTTTAAATAGGCATGCTTTATTTATTCCTGTCTATAAAATTTGAGAATAATTCTGAATTTTTTCATACTTTTGCTACCTGTAGATTTCATTAAACTTAGCCTATCAGTGTTTTGATTTTAGCACCACAACTTAAGACTAGTATACACATATGTCATGGGCACTTTTATCAGAACAGAATTGGCTCTGATATGTAAGATTTGAGGAGCAAGGATAAATGATTCCATCAAAAGTCACCAAATGAAGTTTGATGTCGTGAGAAAAATAAAAAGACATCACCCATTTTTCTAACTTCGACAAGAATATGAGTCTTACAGTTGAATTATTAAACTTGCATTCTGTCCTATGTAACCATACTCCCAGGTCTCAGGGAACACACTCATTATTCAATAGAGAGCCAAGCCGTATTTCATCTGAGGTGTGTATGTACATTAGCCATATGAAATATTTCAAATTCAACATCAAATCATTTCAGTCCTGCATATCTTAATGATAAATATCCGGTACTTAACATCAAATCCTGGGTGTAAATGTTTATGTGTGAAGAAATTATGCTGAAGGTCTACAAATATTCCAATCAATATTTCCTAGTCTAAGTGGGCTGCAGAGTTGCTTAGTGACTCAGAGTGAGTAGTTTGGAGACCCAGAGAATTATGCATAAGATTTTGAATATATACAAACACATGTGTGTGTGCATATGTATAGATAGATAGAAATAGATAGATAGAGATATATAATCTGCACTCACCTGAGAGACTTGATATTTTAGTTCCTGGAGTGAAGACTCTAAAAGTGTCATGTTTGAAAGGCAAAATTTGTTGAAAACGTTTTTTCCTAGGGTGACCCAAGAGAAGGCATAGTCCGCAGTGTACCCAGGGTAGCTCTCACACAGCTCTCTTCGTATGTCTTCCGGAGTTGAATTTTGCTTCAGCAGCTAAAAGTATGTGAGAGAATTGGGGGGGGGGTGATATTAGAAAACATAAATAGGAAAAGATTTTCATCTTTAAGGTCACTGGCCTGTCTTCCCAACAGCGATCCTTAAAGTTCTGCCTTTTGAAACAATAACACACAATTGTGCCTGTGTGGAGCTGCAGAGGAAGAGTACGCATGAAGGTATACACTCTTGCCCTGGTTTTATTCGAATGGTTCATATTTCATTTATATAGCTGAATCTACTGCTTATGTTTGACCACAGAACATAAATGCACCCAATGTTTTCTGGCAAAATCCTTGTGAAGAAAAAACATATTAATTTTTCCTGCGTTTTGTGTGGCATAAGCTCAAGTGTGTTCACTCTGTGTTGTTTCTTATAAAATTGGTCATAGTCTTTCTTAGGACCGAAAGTGGGCAGATGGCTTACATTTCCTTTCAATTTCATGTGCAGAAAGATAAAAAAGGAAAAATATGAAAATGTTATTCAAATAGATAAGTCAAGCTAATTACAGCAAGCAATAATGGGAAATAACTTTCCTAATGGAATCATTGTAACTGGCCAATGGTTTCCATAGTACAGAAGAACCACAGAAACACTCCTCTAGCCACGATATTGATCACCATAATAGTTTATGTGTTTGCAATGTTAATTGCATTTAACTGTAATACTCAAGGGTTTCCTTCAAGTAGCTAACTCATATGACCCTATGAGGTAATGGCTAACTCCATTCTCCCCTTAAGTTTACATCATGAAATTTATACTCTCTTCCCCAGCAACTTAACTTCTAAGCATAATGGAACAAGACAGGATCCACTTATCTGGGCAGCATTGGAAGTGCTAGGTTTTCTGGTCATTCATCCACAGCCCTGATCTAACATTACATATAAACTCACCCTGAAGTGATTTCTCTACTCATTCCTGCAAGGGTTGCAGAAAGCAGCAAAGAAAAAGAAAGGAATTAGAGAGATTGCTGACACAGGCATCAATATGTCATCCTAATTCTTACATCCTTGCCTTGTTCCAACTACTCGAAAAATATGTGTCCATATATACAAAATTCACTTGGGGCTTCCATCTCTGGAATATGCGGCTTTGTGTTGTCTCACAAAATTCTAAACTCTTATCCCATATGAAACAGAGACCTTGGAAGTTCCAATAGAGTGAAGCAGTAATTTTGAGAACAGTGTTTCTATTCTATTCATTACAGAAATTGTCTGATCCAATACAAACTCCTAAGAAGCAAGAAGAAAACATAAATGGAATAGTACAGATTTTCCTTGTGACCCAGTAAGGGGAGGACTTAGGCTGGAACTAATTGGAAATGCTTAGGAACTCCAAGTCACCAAGGGAGCCTTGGCAATCATGAATGTGACAGAATATCAATGTTCAATGTCTAGAATACACATACTATAATGTCTAGATTATATATAATATAGTAAGAAAGTCTTCTATCACAACCAGCACAGGAAAGGTCTGCAGAATTATTGATTATGGTGTCTTTCCATAAAATCATTTATTGTGCTATTTCTGCTTATTTATATGATTTGGTTTGATAGGAAATGACTCAGTTCAATGAGATGCCTCTGTTACATACAATGTTAAACCAAGAGTCAGTAATAAACTCACAGTGAGCATTAGTGGTTAGGATTACTGGAATGGGGATAAATGTCAGGGGCATGTCTTATGATACAAATGGGAGAAATGCCTGCTACCTAGATAAAGTGTGTGAGAGAGAAACAGGGAGAGAAGACGAGATGGGGAGAGAAAAGCAAGATGATGCAGGTAAGCCATATTTAATCCAAAATAGTATCAATATATGTTCCAAGGTGGCTGGAAGATATCAAGAAATAGAGAATGTAGTTACCTGCAGACTGTTGTTCTTTAAAGCCATTCAAATCCATCTTCTATACACACACATACTCAGAGAGAGAGAGAGACAGAGGCAGAGACAGAGACAGAGACCAGAGAAAAGAGAGCTTATAGCCTGCCAGCTCATACCTCTTATAAAAGTGTGTTTATTATCTTTAAATCTGAGCAATCATAAAATAGTTTATGTCTGGGAAACAGAAAACTCCATAGGTAAACTCTCTACCATATGCTAAGGAAAAAAAATATTTCAAGGACAAAAAAATATTTCTACTTAGTGGGGATTTCTGTAGCTCTAATTTGCCCAAAGGTATTAGTGTGGATGAAGCATCAGATGCAGTTTTACAGCTTCATTTTTTATTTCCTTGCTTCATAAAATTGAAAGATCACATCAAATACTACATGATTTCTTAGTAAGTCAAAACTGTAAGTTCAATTAAGGGACTTACCAGGGCAGTAAATAAATGCCCAAGGCCTTAAGGAATTTGCAATGAATTAAAATTAAGCTATGATTGGAAAGTGTCCAAGAAAAGAACCTGCCTGAGATAGTACTTAAATTGGAGATATTCTGTAAACCTCTTCCTGCTTGGGAGATACCTCCACCAATATAAAATATGTTTGTCCATTGCAAAAATAAATGAAGTTACCTTTTCCAAACCAAGGATGCGTGTAAGCAATTGGCTACCATTGAAATTTTCTGTGCCTGTTCCTTCCAAATCATAGCTCGGTCTTGGAGGTACTGTGGCTGTGATAGAAGGAAGAAATTTAAATACACACATACACATATGCTTGCAACTGGGCACAGTCACATAAGATTGCATAGCTATGCTCTGTAACCTCATGTGCCCCACAGCAAGAATGTGCTCACATATGACTCTCCCATGAACATTTCATGGTGGCAAAATGGCAGATTTTCTAAGTTTTTCTTTCCTCATAAAATTGTCATGGTTTCAGTCCGCTCTTCTATTTCCACAAACACACACAAACATTTTGATAGCATTTGCATTCATTCCAGTTTCTGCCATTAAACTTCCTCACCAGTGTTATGGCCCAATAAACAGAATCATTTCTGTGTGGGCTTAGAGGATTGAGGTGCCATGACCAGCTTCATAGATCCATCATCTCCAACATCTGTTCCAAGGACCAACCAGTGCACATCTGGTGATAATGGTCTTTCTTTTTAATGATCCAACTGGGATGCTGAAATCTGCTTAGTATCATAAATCCCTCCTCCCCAAAGTGGTTCCTGAATGATACTTTCGATCAAATAGATAGGATGAAGCAATTCGTTTAGACTATAATATATTCTAACTAAGAAGTTCCCAAAGTGGCTTTGTCTAAATCGACTTATAATGTGGTATAGTTTTCTGAGTATAGAGTATTAACTACGTAGTGTAGATTCATATCTACACCATGAATATCTAGAAAGCAAGCATGTTCATTTTTATAAATATTGGGCATAAGTATTCGTTATCTTCACAACAGAAAGTATCAGCATTTAAAGATACCAGTTGCATATTTCAGGAGGACCTTTATTTTAGTGCCTATAGGGTTGAATAAGTTACCATGTGATTTCTCTAGACTCGGGCAATCTATTTATTAAATAACTATCCAGGAGCAGCTGCATGATCTGTAGATACTGAGCAGAACAGAGCTCACTAGACTGTGAGACTGATATTACTTCTGCTGTGCCTAAACCTACTCAAGCAGATCACCACAGATCAGTCATCATAACATTATTCACTCCTGAGACGATTGCCCAATGTATTGCCTATCATAGATGTAAATATTCTATTAATGTGATCCTTCTTTGCCCCCAAAGGAGCAGCCAAATTCCAACACGCCAGGAACTTTGTTCTGTTCCCTAGTGTGTGCCCAGTCCCTAATGTACCAAGTAGGAGATAGCATACACCTAATTCATATTTGCCAATAGAATGTAAAACAGTCCTCTCGGTTGAGGGTTTGGGGTTCTAATTAGTGTTTCTTCAAGGCATCAGCATCACTTATGTAAAAAGTTAGAAATTTGTGGTTTTACAAAGCAACTGATGAATTTCAAGGCTCACACAAATTTGAAGGGTTCTGGCTTTATATGAAGCACGCTCAAATTGAAGACTTTGAAACCTGGCATGAAGGGGTAGAAAGAAGCCTACAGCTCAAAGATGACTGGACATCATCTGTCAAATACCTATTGCTCTTATGATCTAGTGCTTAAGCTCACTGGGCTTCATGATCTTCTCCTGTTAAAATGAAAGTTTTGACAAATCTGTGAAGTATTTGACGATCATTTTTGTTGATGGAAATTCCATCCACTACAGTTCTATTTATTTTGCAGGTGAAGTCCTGACTCAACTCTGGGACTTGATGCAATTCTCAATATCTAGGTGTTCCTTCCTATAGAGCGTTTCAGTCAGAACTTAATTTCTACTTGTTCTGAAGAAAGAATTCTGCACAACCATACTGCCACATTCAGGCAACCATGGGGAATCCTGGGGTCCTTTAGGGGCAATCTAAGCACTCCATTTTTATTTGAAAATCTGAAATTGAAACCTTTTAAAGAGTATCCCTTTTGCTGACTGTTCCAAAAATCTATTCGAAGCCTTACAAGAGAGAGCTGGCTTACCCAATGATGTGTGACTTCTTTCTGGAACTTGGGTGCTCCGGAGTGATAAATTGCTGTCCCTCTTCGGGTTGGATGGCTTTTTCAGAATTTCGCTAGAGAAGAAAAAGCAAGAACTCTCTGACTTTGTCCACATTAATTTCAGTTAACTAAAGCAATGTATTATGCAGAAGGTTCAGGGCTCCAAGGACTTGCAAATTTCTCACCTATTTTCTAGAATATTAAAGGATGGGGTCACTTAACCAATGTACCAATGAGCAGATAAGGTTTCCTGCCTGGTAAACTTTTAGTCTTTGATAATGGACTAGATGAGACTTTAAATTAGTCATTAGTATTATATTCTTGTAAAAAGAACTTACTTGAATAAAGCATTGCAGGCAAACACTGAAAGTATTTATGATATTCTTTTTCTTATTCAAAAGATGGCAGGTCCCAAGTACAGAAGTCATGGTTTGAAGACAGAAACAAGGCCTTATTGTTTGTCACATATTTAAAAAAAAAAAGTCTACTGCATTTAATTATGGATGGCGTTTTGATTCAAAGGAGACTAGTACTTACAGACAGATTCAAGGAAAAAAAAGAATAAACATTTGGTAAGTATCTAGTATGTGCCAGGAGCACAGTGGGACCGATGCCCATATAGGTGGTGCTAGGTATAAACAGATAACATTAAGCGACATTTCTAATTCCACCAAATATGTCAGTGTGGTGACAAATGCATTATGAGGCCAGCTATTCCCATGTCACATAGCCATGCTAGCTTGGAAATATTATTGAATTTTCTCAACTTTAGTAGCCACCATTTTAAGAATGCACTTCCTATATTTATGACTAGTACTGAAATGCAAACACACACACACACACACACACACACACACACACACGAGAGAGAGAGAGAGAGAGAGAGAGACAGAGAGACAGAGAGAGAGACAGAGACAGGGAGAGGGAGAGGGAAAGAGAGAGAGAGAGAGAGAGAGAGCAAATAAACATATTTTCTTCCATTTTTTCAGTATTGAGGATTGAATTTAGGACTTCATGTGCACCAGGCCAGAACTTGACCAGTGAGACATAATGGCCAATTCCAAAATGGAAGCAATGATATTTTCCTGAAAATTAGATACAACTAAAAACAAGCACTTAAAACAGATGTGTCTCTTCCAAAAACAGAATACCTCAACGGAAATCATTTTCAGAATTCTGGGAAGTTGGTGAATTGTATGTGGTTGTTTATGAAGTGCACAATTAAGATACATAAAGATGGCAAGAAATTCTACTTATAATTGCATTTCAGCCAGACTCCTGCTTTATAAGGCAGATCTTAGCAATTTCTAATTGGGAAGCTGTGTTCAGTGGTGGGTTTTGTTTTGGTGTCTTCTTTTTATAAAAATGGTAAGAAGAGGTAACATTTGTTTCCAGTCCCCAGTGTTTTTCCAATATTCTCCTTAAAATGTACTGGTTGCTCCAAAAGTTCTGCATTCTTAATGCACACTTGAATTATTCATGGCCATGACTATATTCCCCTAAATCTTTTTACATTCCTTATGCTGACTATTTGGATGGAAAAGCCATTCAGATGAAAATAAGAACTGACCTGATCCTTCCCCTTCTCTCTCTCTCTCAAAAAAAAAGAAGTGTTAGAAAGTTGGAGAAAGTTGGGTTTATTTCACTTTTTTTCCTTGACTTTTTTTTCTCCAGTCCAGCTTGTAACTCTATAAGGAAGACCACTGAATATCAACACATTTTTAAAATAAAGAAAAAATAAAAACAACAAAAACACCCTACCTTCATAAAAATTTTAAGGACCAGGGACAGGAAAAACAATCTGAGGAGACTGAAGAAGATCAAAATAGCAAAGGAGAGCCAAGGGCAGAATAACAAACAGGAGGAAAGAGGGAGAAAGAGGTGGGCAGTGGGGAACTGTGGTCTTGGGGAAGCAAGGCTACTTCTGCCACACAGAGCCAGGCTACTCAGCTTGTCTTGTCACTTAACAGCCCTGACCTGACTCCTGCCAAGATGACAGCTCCTTCCATGCCTGGCCATCAGTGAAGTTCTGGTTCCAGACAAAGAGCTATGGAGGTTCCGGTTCTGGGAGAATTCTCCCTAAACCAGAAAGTACCATGCCCACCATGCCCACTTCCTTCTGAGAGGCTGGGCTGTGGCAGCACAGAGTTAGAATATTGTATGTACCCTCCTGTTTGTCCTCTGGAAAAATCGCCCAGTTTTATTTCATATAGATATTATAAGTTGAAATACAACTTCTGTCAAAGGTCATTTTGTTACCCCTCTCAGAAAACACAAAAAGGGGTAGAAATGAAGCCAGCTTTCCTGAGTGGCATGCTCTGAGCTTTCTAATGGGCACAATTAGAGAGCATCAGGAGAGGAACATTGCCCTGTTACTTCCATAATTGATTCCTGCATTTTTAAATGGCATAACTTCTGCATTTTAGGCTGTGACACCTTGGATACCAGGGAGCAAGCATCATGACACATTCACCTCTTCATTTTAGGATCTAATGCAGCCCACCTAGCCCTGGACCATTCGATCCAATGGCTGATTTAATAAAGAGACAGTCGTGCTGGGATGTGGATAACACACATTGATTGGAGTTGGGGAAACTAGAAATCTCAGTACTGTTTCTTCCTAAAGGGTTCTCGGATATTGTTTCCCTCATCTGTATGTTAGGGACATGAACTAACTTGAAACAGGTAAACTAAGCATCCATGTGGGACCGCTCACCATAGGCATGTTCAAGTCTGCAGGCATGCTTGCAGAAGGTAACACCCAGCAGTGGCATTGCAGACCTAGACACGTAATGGCACCCCTCCCTAGCCCTGCTCACCATTAGCTAACCAACATGTATTAAGTTCTGTTCTGTATCATCACAATGAGCAAATCAAATAGGAAAATCAAGAGTTTTGATCCGATCATGAGAAGAGGAGCTAAGCAAAAAACAAATACAGAGGACCATAAAAAAATATGATGGGGCCACTAAATTGGAGCTATTATTGGTCATATTTGTAGAGCATAGCCGTTAGATTCACAACCTTAATATGAGCCCTTGTTACCTGATTTTTTCCTTCATTGTCCCACTACCCTACTCCCTAAGCCATGCCTAAGAATGCCTTACTTGCTTCTCTCAGAGGGTATTTAACAACACAGTGTCTACAGACATAGTCATTTGTCACTACCTCAGACAGGATACACTTGGTATTTAGTAGGCAGAGGCTAGTGATGATGCTATACCCTCCAACACACTGCACAACAATGAATTGTCTGTTCCAAGTATCCCCTGTACCAAAGCTGAAAAAGGCTGCAGGAGTCTGACAGCTGGGTGTGATCTCATGTGGATAACGCATGCCCATTCACACTTACAGGACACCAACTTAGGAGGCTTAAAGTTCCTATTCAGGAGCTCTGAATAGCTGTAATGAACTCATTTGACATCCATCTCATATGGGATAGCTCTGGGAGTAGATGAACGCATTATGCAAAATGTAGATGGCCTCTGAATTTGACACATAGGGCCATGTGATTCGAGAAAAATTATCCTTGGAAGTGAGTCAACAATGTCTGACACACATTAGCAAGTGATCCATAGCATTATTTAACGGACCTTCATTGGTCTAAGATGTGTGTATGCATACCATAGAGTTGATTGAGGACCTTTCTTCTAACATACCAGAGATGAGGGCTTTGCCTCAGTGGCATTTATGAAGATCTCTTTGGAGCAGAATTCAATAAAGAAACATGTTTTGTATTAAAATTTCCACTCAGTTATGATGAAAACTTAACCCAGAATAGACTTGACTTCTCAGATATGTCTACCAAGAGCTACATTTGGGAAATGTCACATTTATCTATATATGTCATCATAATAGGATTTCTGCACTTGTACCGAGTGTCAGTGTTTCCTGTGAGAGAGAACGACTACCTGGATAGGTAATGTCTGTGTGCCACAGTGAAGTCTGTCTATAAAAAGCCCTCTTACTAGGAAAGACATATGGCCCATCCTAGAAAGAAGCATCTGACATTCTTTTTTTATCTCTAAGGGTTAGTTAAAATTTTGTAAGTTATTTTTTACTTCTCCTAGGAATCATAATCATATGTAGTGACATCTGGAAGGAAAATGTGCTGTAAGGCTGCATCTGATCCCAGTTCCGCATGTCATTCATCATTGACTTAACAACAGATAGACTCAGGACACTATGGTGGCCAT
Source organism: Mus caroli (assembly GCF_978045245.1). Lineage (NCBI taxonomy): Eukaryota > Metazoa > Chordata > Mammalia > Rodentia > Muridae > Mus > Mus caroli. Next base: position 68,363,427 of record NW_028227256.1, read on the forward strand.
GGAGTCATCCACGCTTACTTGATACAGTTGGTCTTCCTGGGTATCCCTGAGCTGAAGCCAGTCACATAAAATGTTAATTGATTTAACTATCTCTCTGATTTTACTCTGACCTTCATTCTTCAAGGGTCGACCACCACTTCAGATATAATACCTGCCTGTCCCTTTCTAAACCATTCTCATTTATATCACCCAGATATAATCAAGATTTATATATTCCTTAATATGTTGACCTATCCTAGGGTTTTAATAATCATTGGAAGGCCTTTGGGTTTATATTATCTAACTAGAACAAGTATATGTCTAAAAGTTTTTCAAGGTCCTGTGTTGAGTGGATGAGGAAGGCTGTTAGAGAAGACAAGTGTTAGGAATGTGGGAATAGAGAGGAAGAGGCAGCACCAGTGACTTTTCAATGACAATGTGCAGTTACGCTCTACACAGACACAGAATAGATGCAGCAACACTGAGGAAATTCATGAAAATCACAGATGTCCTTCAACAGAGGAATGGATACAGAAAATGGGGTATATTTACACAATGGAGTACTACTCAGCCATTAAAAAATGATGAATTCATGAAATTCTTAGGCAAATAGATAGAACTAGAAAATATCATCCTGAGTGAGGTAACCTGGTCACAAAAGAACACACATGGTATGCACTCACTGATAAGTGGATATTAGCCCAAAAGCTCCAAATAACCAGGATACAATTCACAGACCACATGAAGCTCAATAAGAAGGATAACCAACAATGTAGGAGTGTTCCTCTTTCTCCACATCCTCGCCAGCATCTGCTGTCACCTGAATTTTTCATCTTAGCCATTCTGACTGGTGTGAGGTGGAATCTCAGGGTTGTTTTGATTTGCATTTCCCTGATGATTAAGGATGTTGAACATTTTTTCAGGTGCTTCCCTGCCATTCGGTATTCCTCAGGTGAGAATTCTTTGTTCAGTTCTGAGCCCCATTTTTAATGGGGTTATTTGATTTTCTGGAGTCCACCTTCTTGAGTTCTTTATATATATTGGATATTAGTCCCCTATCTGATTTAGGATAGGTAAAGATCCTTTCCCAATCTGTTGGTGGTCTTTTTGTCTTATTGACGGTGTCTTTTGCCTTGCAGAAGCTTTGCAGTTTCATGAGGTCCCATTTGTCAATTCTCGATCTTACAGCACAAGCCATTGCTGTTCTATTCAGGAATCTTTTCCCTGTGCCCATATCTTCAAGGTTTTTCCCCACTTTCTCCTCTATAAGTTTCAGTGTCTCTGGTTTTATGTGAAGTTCCTTGATCCACTTAGATTTGACCTTAGTACAAGGAGATAGGAATGGATCGATTCACATTCTTTTACATTGTTGGTGGGATTGCAAGCTTGTACAACCACTCTGGAAATCAGTCTGGCGGTTCCTTAGAAAATTGGACATAGTACTACCGGAGGATCCAGCAATACCTCTCCTGGGCATATATCCAGAAGATGTCCCAACTGGTAAGAAGGACAAATGCTCCACTATGTTCATAGCAGCCTTATTTATAATAGCCAGAAGCTGGGAAGAACCCAGATGCCCCTCAACAGAGGAATGGATACAGAAAATGTGGTACATTTACACAATTGAGTACTACTCAGCTATTAAAAAGAATGAATTTATGAAATTCCTAGGCAAATGGATGGACCTGGAGGGCATCATCCTGAGTGAGGTAACCCAATCACAAAGAAACTCACACAATATGTACTCACTGATAAGTGGATATTAGCCCAAAACTTAGGATACCCAAGATATAAGATACAGTTTGCTAAACACATGAAACTCAAGAAGAATGAAGACTGAAGTGTGGACGCTATGCCCCTCCTTAGAATTGGGAACAGAACACCCATGGAAGGAGTTACAGAGACAAAGTTTGGAGCTGTGACGAAAGGATAGACCATCTAGAGACTGCCATATCCAGAGATCCATCCCATGATCAGCATCCAAATGCTGACACCATTGCATTCACTAGCAAGATTTTGCTGAAAGGACCCAGATATAGCTGTCTCTTGTGAGACTATGCCGGGGCCTGGCAAACACAGAAGTGGATGCTCACAGTCAGCTAGTGAATGGATCACAGGGCCCCCAATGGAGGAGCTGGAGAAATACCCAAGGAGCTGAAGGGATCCGCAACCCTATGGGTGGAACAACATTATGAACTAACCAGTACCCCAGAGCTCTTGACTCTAGCTGCATATGTGTCAAAAGATGGCCTAGTCGGCCATCACTGGAAAGAGAGGCCCATTGGACATGCAAACTTTATATGCCCCAGTACAGGGGAACGTCAGGGCCAAAAAAAATGGGAATGGGTGGGAAGGGAAGTAGGGGAGAGGGTATGGGGGACTTTTGGGATAGCATTGGAAATGTAATTGAGGAAAAGATGTAATAAAAAAAATAGACACTCCAAAAAAAAAAAAAAAAGAAGGATAACCAAAGTGAGGGTGCTTCAGTGCTTCTTAGAAGGAGAACAAAATACACACAGGAGCAAATATGGAGATAAAGTATAGAGCAGAAACTAAAGGAAAGGCCACCCAGAGACTGTCCCACCTGGGGATTCATCCCATATACAGTTACCAAACCCAGACACTATTGTGGATGCCAAGAAGTGCATGCTGAAAGGAGCCTGATATGGCTGTCTCCTGAGAGGTCCTGCCAGTGCCTTACAAATATAGAGGCAGATGTTAGCAGCCAACCATTGGACTGAGTGTGGGGTCCCTAATACAGGAGTTAGAGAAGGGACTGAAGGACTTGAAGGGGTTTGCAACCCCACAGGAAGAATAACAATATGAATTAACCAGATTCCCCCAGAAATCCAGGGACTAAGCCATCAAAAAAGGAGTACACATAGCTCCAGCTGCATATGTAGCAGAGGGTGGCCTTGTCATGCATCAATGGGAGGAGAGGTCCTTGGTCCTATGAAGGCTAGATAGATGCCCCAGTGTAGGGAAATTGAGGGCGGGAGGTGGGAGTGGGTGGGTGGGTGGAGGAACATCCTCAGAAGCAGGAGGAGGGATGATGGAATAGGGGGTTTCTGGGAGAGAGGGAAACTGGAAAAGGGGATAACATTTGAAATGTAAATAAAGAAAATATCCAATTTTTAAAAATATCCAATTTAAAAATTTCCTGTCTCTCCATGCTGATTAATCCATGCCGTCATCTATTTCTTTTTCCACTAAGTTCTAGGACTCTTTCTCTTTGGTTTATCCTAAACACATCTACTATTCTATCTAACACAGCCACACCTTCTATTCTTAGTGAAGGAGCCCTTGTTAGCACAATTTCACATGCACACACACACACATAGTGTGTGTGTGTGTGTGTGTGTGATATTAAAGCTTGAGCCAATCGCTTTGGCACATGCTAGGCAAGAATTGAGCTGCAGCCTCAGCACTCAAAGGCAGCCCCTGGAAGAACTCTCTTGCCATCTTCCTACCCAAATTTACTTCTACCCTAATGATACATCTAACAGCAAGATCCACAATGTTTTAAGAAAGCTGTGTGACTAGTCACCATTAATGTGTAATGTTCTGGGCATAGTGAGAGCCAAGAACAAATATTCATCACATTTACCATATTATGTGATCGTTTGACTGTTATTTTGTCTCTCTGCTTCTCCCTCCGAGGTTCTAAATTCTTGTTGAGCATGAAATGTGCATAATTCATCTCCGAATCTGCAGCAGCTTGCATCATCTGTAGTACGTTTTGTGGAGTCAATCTGGCTGAAAAACTGGTCTATGTGACAGCTAATGCATCTTTCCAGTTTGTTCTTAGAGAAATGAATTTTAACCTCTATTTTAACACCAATTCCACTTAAAATGACTATAGTTTAAAATTAAAACAACATAGGAACTATATATACATCCTATTTCATCTTTACAGTCAAACTGTCCTAACCTCCTTCCTCCTAATCTTGTTTCCAATGTTCTCCGATTCATCTCAAAACTCAGTTATATTTTCTGACACACACACACACACAAATTCAGGGATCTTCAAACAGGATCAAGGACATGAATTCACAAGCCTTGGTCATGGAAAAGTATGATCAAGGATAGGCATGAAATCTGTAGAGTCAGACGAACCTCTCCCCAGAGTCCCCAGCAATGATGAATCACTTCTTCAAATAATGACCCTGTGAGCTCTGAGGGGGTGATCTCTGCCCTTCACTGACTGTGTGAGCAATGGCATGGGCCAGAGGTTCCCATTGTGTGATGTATTCTTAGACATGCATAGGGAAGAAGTACAGGGGTAATCTCTGTGATGTCAAACTATCCATCGCTCTAGGGAACAAGAAAGCTGTGTATATATATATAACCATCCCTTTGCCAGACAGACGCTGAATTCAACATCTTTGTTGTTGTTGTCATTGCTGTATTTTCTTTTTTCCTTTCATTGTGAAGCTAATGCCTAGAGGAGTATGAACTTAATAACAGAAGTCTAGTGTCCAAATCAAAGTTGCATCATAACACCAGGCCACCGGCCAGGCAGCAATGACTGCAGCGTGATTGTATCTTTCATAAGAACATCTATTAAAGCCAGCATCTCGGACCTCTTTTGATGCCACCAAAGGTGTTTCTTTCCTCTCTCTGAGACCAGAAGAGGAAGACTGTTTGGTGTTTTAATGAGGCCTGCTGGTGAATCTTCCTTCACCAAAGAGAAGCAATTTGGGAGTTTATAGAGTAACCAGGTGCCAGTTTCATTGCAAGACTGTATAAAGCATAAAAGTTAATAGCATGCCGGGAAATATTATTAATACCATTTTATTATTGTACATAATTTCCTAAATTAAGCTCCAGTTAGTTCAGAAAATACTGAATGTGCAGCAATATGCAATGAAGTAGATAAATAACCTGGAGGTTAGAAAATCATTTTAAATAGCAAACACAAGCGATTGCATTTGACTCTCTACCCTAGGACATAGGAACATCCCCCTTTGGGGAAAAATGTATTACTTCCATGAGGCCCCTGTGACAGGTAGAAAATGCCATAAAGAAGAAAGTCTTAATAGGTCGGAAGGTAGGTAGATAGATAGATAGACAGACAGACAGACAGATAGACAGACAGATAGATAAACAGGTAGATGAATAAACATTAAATATCCCAATGTCTTCTCTAATGCTCAGGTTGTAAAACATCCATTTCAAGCAACTGTCCCTCACATGGCTTCCTTTTTATCAATGAAGATTGCATTCTTCCTTAAGTGTGGAGAAGGTATTCCTTAGGTATTTTCTTAAGCCTTTTCAAGGAACAGAAGGATTTTGTCTTCTCTATCTCTGAGTCATTGGGAATGGTGTCTGGCCTGCGGAAGTATCGACATGATTTGTTGAAAAGCAATAAAACGCATGAGAATTACCAACCCAAATGCAACAATTGCACCTTCTGAGTTGGTTCTCATGATAATTCTTGACATGTTTACAGTTTATGCTTAAAAGGTTGCAGTCTATCTTTCTGAAACTGTCAGTCATTTTATAGGATGATGGCCAAAACAATGCTGATACAATTCAAGGAGAAGTTGTGCTACATGCTAAGGAATTTAACATTCAAGTTTGAGAGCCATCTATCTCTAATCCTTTATTCAGTGACCCTTTTTAAAAATAAAAATCTGTAACTGTTATCTCACAGTTGAATTAAATTACAATATCGTTTACAGTTCTATTGACAAGGAGACTCCTGGGCATCTCTTTAAGATTAGATTTCCAGGGAGAAAAGCTGAGGTTGTAAATGATAAGGCTGTAATTGGTCTCTATTGTCTATCTTCATTCTTTAGCTGTTTCTCACATCATAAAACAGACCGTGAATTAACCCCATTTAAAGGTTTTTGTTTAATGCTGTATTTTAGGGGTCGAGGTTCTCTGTGTAGCCCTGGCTGTTGTAGAACTAGCTTTGACTGGCCTTGAACTTAGAGATCTACCTGCCTCTGCTTTCTGACTATTGGTACTAAAGGCGTGCACCACCACCACCTCCTGGCTGATGACTGTACTTTCAACGTTATCAGTTTGCATTTTGAGACCTTCAGCTTTCTTATTTGCACTTCCTGTTTTTCATTATAACTTGAAGGACCACATTTAGTAATATAAATGCATCATGATTCCTGGAGATGAGTCCCGACTCTTTATATCTGTGACTGAGTCTTAGGACTATGTGTAGAAAGGTACAGAGAATCTTTGAGGGAAGCAAAATAGAACCTCAGCCATTCATCTTAAGACAGAAAATCTGAGGGCCTTACCGACTCAGAATAAAAAGAATGTGCACAACCTTTCCTAATACTGGGACTTCGGTGTACACTCACTCCGCTCTTTCACAGTCCCAGCCACTCACACAGGAAATGAACGTCCACATGGATGGATAGACTGGTTGTTTCCCAGGGAAAGACAGTTGATCTCTCAGAAAATCCCAGCTTATCTAAAAAGCCCCGGCCCTATCTCCCCACCCCCTCCACCGTACCTTTCTTTAAATAGCGTTCCATCAATCCCCTTCCTGCGGAGCAGATCTCGTGGCCCATAGGGCGTGTCTTTACATTTAGAGTCTGTGTCACAGAGGAGGGTTTGTAGGAATGGGAAGAATCCAGCACTGGGAAGGTTTCGAGGTGCGAGGTAACCTGAAATTAAAAAATGAAGATGACGTCACCTGTGACAGCCGTTCCGTTCCTGGGGAGGGAGAGAAGAATAGTAACAGCTGCATTTGGTAAAATTTCATTTTGGGTAAGACTGTCTGGGACCTTAAAATTAGTCCCACCTGGGCAGATAACGCTAGCCTAGAGACTTTTCTCTTTACCTTGATTTTTCTAGACTTCCTAAAATGAATCAAAGGACTTAAAAATGCTTCTTGCCCCATGGGCTCCTCTACCTAGAGTTCATTCTAAAGAAACACTGTAAAAAAAGTTTTGCCTTATTTTTGACTATGTGTGTATATGTGTATGTGTGATGAAGGGTGCATGTATGAATGCAGATACCTGCAGCAAAAGAGGGTATTAGGAGCTGGACTCGGGGCAGTTGTGATCCACCCAGTGTGGGTGCTGGGAACACAATACAGGCCCAGAAAAGAACAGCAAGTGTTTATATTATAACCACTGAGTTGCTCCAGTCCCTCTAAAGTAATGCTGAAAGGTAGTTTTAAGAACACTTGTTAAGAGTGGTTTAAAAATAAATCTATATATCCATGTGATAAGAGATTATGTAACCATTAAGCCTGCCAATTCACATAGGGAATGTTTATAAAGTTTGCCAAAGGGAACAGCTTTTAAAAAACAAAAACAAACAAACAAACAAACAAAGATATACTTAAAGTAGTATAAACAGAATAGTCCAAATCCTTTAAAATACATAATCACATTTGTATTAAAAACCTGAAAGATCAGACCAAAAAAAAAGTGTATGGCCTTTTAAATTTGGGTAATACATTTCATGTGAATTTCTTTTCTTCTTTCTGGCTGTATACTAGCTTTCCCCACAATATATAAGTCTGATTTTGTAATCAAATGAATACAACCAACTTTGCAAAGGCTAAGAAATATTTCAGACTCCTCACACTTTGGCATTTTAATTATTATTTAAAAAGTGTTCTTTTGCTCCTTGTTTAAAACTCAATAGTAAAAATATCAGCAGAGTTAACAGGCAGCTTACAGGTGGGAGAAAAGCTTCTGTCAACTACACCTCAGGTAGGGGCTTAATATATAGGAGACATATAGTATTGCAAGAATTAAACACCAAAGCCATAAAACTGCCAACCAACAAATGACTAATGAAATGAAAAGATGACTCTTTAAAAAGCCCACAAATGGCTGGCAAACATTCAAATAAATATATGTATTCAATACTATGTATTGAATATTCCATATCCTTTAATGATCAAGGGATGCAGATTGAAACTCCTTTGTGACCATCTGTTACCCAAGTCAGAATGGCTGCTGTCAAGAAAACAAATGCGATCAAGTGCTAGAGAGTAAGTGGAAAAGAATGGCCCACCCACTGCTGGTGGACTACTCTGAACACAATGGCCATCAGTAGAGTCACCCAGCTATAGCGCTCTTGGGCATGTCCTCAAAGGACTGCATCATCCTACCACAGAGACACTTGTGCATGTGTGTACACACACACACACACACATATATATACATATATATATATATATACATATACAGATATACACATATATATGGGGTTATAAGAGCAGGTACACACCATGGAACTAGACAGAGACCATGAGAGTGAATCAAGTTTGTTGAGAGGGAGGGGCAAAAGGCACAGGCAACCTGAAAGTAAAAGTGAAGGTGGGGAGGCAGGGGACAAGGGGGCAGGGCACAGAAATAATAGAAATAAATTTCATTTGAAAAAAGTGTCAAACTGAAACCTAACTCTGTAAAATAATAAAAATAACAGTAAGTGGCGTGAATGAATACCCAAATTCCCACCCCCCCAAATTACTCATGCACCTCAATGGTGAAGGGCTGACTTTAACGATAGCTTTATGAAAAGTGCTGGCTGGCAAGGCAGTTGGCCAGCTGTAGAATATGAGGCTTTTTTCACACTTAGGCTTGATATTAAAACACTAGATGAGTCCTGTGGGAAAAGATGGGAGACGATGAACTTCAAAAAGACAGATGTTATAACTCTAAGGGAAATTCCAAACTGGAGGCTCAAAACAAAACCTTAATTTCCTCATGAATCTGGTTTAAAAGGGAGTCAGCGCAAGTCTAGTTTCATTTTAAAGAGAAAGAGACAAACTTAGCCGTGAATTCACCATGACCGTGCATTAACACAAGAGCAGAGAAGGAGATGTGAAGAAATGTGATCTAAATTACCTACAGACAGGCCAGTGGAAAGAAAGAACTGGAAACAAAGGAAGTGGGCATAGAATATTACCCAGAAGAAAAGCAAGAGGGTAAAGAAAAAGGTTTTAGGAAAAATGGTGTTGTTGACCTTGACGATGAAGAGGGCAGCTACCAGTCCAGGGGTGAGCTGCGTATAGAAGTCGGCAAAGGCCACAAAGCCAACTCTCACACAGAAAGTCTGAGAGACATGAAGACAAGGTGCTCACACCTTGACCTTGAGCACACTGAGATTCAGTTCTGAGACTTCTGATCTCCAGACATACAAAGTAATGCATTCTTATTGTTTTTAGGCAACTGACTTTGTAATGATTTACTAGCGCCTACAGAAAGAAATAATGCAGAAACAATCACCAATATTCTTCGAAACGAATTCGGGTAATTTCAAAAGCTTGGAAACACAGAAGAGATTCAAGAGAACTTAGGCCCACCTAATTACCCACTAGGACCATGTAAGCTGGCCCAGTTGGTGACACAAGAAAGATTCCTCCTGCTAAACCCAAGTGCAAACTAAAGGGGACCAACCATTTCTGTGTGTGTCTTCCATGGGAGACTAGCTATAAGAGATCAGTCAAGTAGACTCTTATCCTTTCATCCTTCTATAGCAAACTTCTGCCTCAGTGAATGTCACACAAGACAGGCACATGTCTATAGTACAAGTTCACTATGATGGTCATCTGCCAGCTACACATAGACGCCAGCTATAGCTGCTCATTTAAACTATAATCCTGCCAATGAGATTATCCCCACTTTATCTCAAGCATACATAGACACTGATTTGAAAGGAGAGGTAGGGACTGGAGAGATGGCTCAGTGATTAAGAGCATTGGCTGTTCTTCCGGAGGACCTGGGAGCAACTACTAGTGCCCACTTGTGAGACAACTCAGAAGTGTATGTAACTCTAGTTCCTGGGGATCCACTGCCTTGTTTTAGCATCTGTCGGCACTGCACACATGTGGTACACAGACACATACATGTATGCAAATATCTATATGCATAAAATAGATGTCATTTTACAAGGAAGGACTGTAGAAACACAACCAGAAGGTTCCATTGCTCTGCACCACTTCGTATTGCTGGGAGTGGGGCTGGGCTCTAACAGACAGAAGTACACAAAAGGCCATGCTACAGCCTGAAGAGAGGCAAAGAAGGAAAGATGCCATGGGAAGAAGGGAGCTTTGCATCCAACTTTACCTTATCTGGAGCTGATTTTAACTTGCGAATTACTTGAGAAGAATTGGAAACAATATAAACTCACAATAGTCATCAATGTCATAAAAAGAAAAAAAAAGGGGGGGGGCTTCCAGAGTATCAAAGGGAGAGGTGACAACATTGTGCCTAGATTTTTGATAAGTGATATTTAAGCTGTCATAATGGAACCATGCAATAAGTAATAGGCTTCCTTTTGCCCAAGCGCCTCACAGGTTTGTTCTGCCTGGAGTCCACACTTGACCTTCCTCTTTCAACTAAGGTCTGTGCACTCACCACAGTGAGGGGGCTGCTGCAGGAGCATGCCGGTGTCCTGTGTTCTCTGTGAGTCCTGCACCATGCATTTTGCCACTCATCCTAGGTTCACCACCATGATTTTGTTCCTCTTACACAATGTTTCATCAAGCATGGGAATTCTCTAAAGCTAACAAATGAGAATCAAGTAGATTTAAACTCCTGTTGCTTCCTTGTGAAAGGAAAATGGATTTTTCTGTCTTCTACCCATCTCAGTTACCTGCTCAAGGAAGTATCTACTCAGAGAAACTTGCCAGGAAACAGCCACAAGCTCTAAGGAGTGACTAATTTTAGCTTGAACTTATTTTGCTCTAAAGGTGTCTCTGTGGTGTTCAGATTCTAAAATAATGTTTTCCCTTTATATCCCTAAACGCCAGAGCAAAGGGGAAAAAAGAAATAGCTCCCTCTCTTTCACAAAACTTTTAAGACGCTTGCATAGTGTATCCTAATAATTGAATGACTGTGTTCTAGACCAAAGCTCAGGTTTAAGGAACAAATGGGAGAATGCCATGACTATAAACCAAACCACAACAAAACTTGCAGGTAAAATCAGATCTCAGGGGCTCAGGATGACAGGTAGGATAAGATCCTTGGTATCATGATACCCAAAGTTTCCACACTCAGGAAAACACCCATACCTCTCACGGGGAGAATAGCTACTGGAGGTCAAATTTGTTCCTAACCCAGTTTGGAAGAGGAGAAAGAAGGGTAGTAATGAAAATTCCAAGTCACCAGTGGCTCAGTTTCCCAGTATCACCAGGCAAAGATAGCAAGTGACCAACCATGGGTAGGAGAAGTTATTTCTTTAGAATGGAGAAAGTCTGCGATACTGACATGACCCCCACTGTAACATCAACACATTTTAGTTGTCTTGGGGAGCAGAATTAAAGCCAACAATAGGACAGCTTTAGAAATGAGTCTAACCTGAGTCAAATTCAGTAAAACTAAACTCACAAAAGGACACAGATCTAAGAGTTTTGAACAGCACATACTTTGTATAGTGATGCCAGTCCATATATCCATGCTCACTGACAGGAAAGAGCAAATTTTCCTGTCCCACTACACAAAAAGCCTTATTCAGAGTGTGATTCGTGAGACATGATGTGAAGATTAAAGTAACGGGTGGACCATAGCCTTGGCAGCATCACCTGGGACCAAGTTAGAAATGAAGTTTCAGAGAGTGAGACACCTGCTGTGCATGCATAAGATACCCAGAGTTCAGTTCACCCCATGGAATGGAGAGACATTAGTTATTTCAGCTCCCAACTTAGAGATTATTGAAAACTCTGAGGGAGTGGGGGAAGGGCTCAGCAATCTGTGCTTAGCACCACTTTATGTATTTCTGGCACATACTCTACAGAAGATTAGATGGCAGACCTTTACATAAGAGTCAGATAGGAAACATCTTTGCTCGGTAGACTGTACCAACAGCGTCACAGTTACTTAACTTGGCAACTTTTATTTTGAAAGAAGCCACAGACAATGTATGAACTTCCTTGTGTTCCAGCAAAACTTCACTTACAAAGGCAGGCAGTTGTCTGGATGTGGCCTGTGAATTGTAGTTTGCTGTGCTCTGGGAGGGTGAGCCTTCCTAATTCATATTCTCTCTCTCTCTCTCTCTCTCTCTCTCTCTCTCTCTCTCTCTCTCTCTCTCTCTCTCTCTCTCTCTCTCATTTGCTCTTGCTCTCATTTGCTCTTCCTTGTCTTCTCCTTCTTCCATCACTGTCTCTAATTTCCTTCAGAGTGCCCCCCCATGTCCGAATCTTTGCTTTCTGCAAGCCCACTTCCTCCATCTCTCTCCCCATCTTCTGCTTCATCGTTGTTTTGCTCACCATGCAACCTAGAGTGCAGCAGTGTTCCCCCCCCCCCCCCGCATCCTCCCTTTCTACCTCACCTTTACTTTTGTAGAACTGCTGTCCACTTCCACAGTAAATTCACAAGTATGTTGCTCTCTGGTACAGTCTAGACAATGGCTCCTTCCTACTTGTTATACTGTTCAAAACAGATCGTCAGTCTTTATTATAATGAAGCTTCCTTGATTTAATTTTGTTTGGCCAGGAAGCATTTGGGAAGCTTGCTTGGTGACATTTATAGATATTCTAGTAGTGGCAGAATTCACAAATTCCCACTGTGCTTCTTTGTGTCTGTCTCAAAACAGGTCAGAACCCCAACCTACTTGGTAGTTTTTATACTTGCAGGTAAAAATAAATTAATCTTCATTCCAATGAAGACAGGAATTAAGTCTTAGAAAATTTGGACTAGAAATTAGTGAGTCATTTATTAAGTGTTACATTTTTCTTAAGTTTTCAGACAGAAAGTTCTGTTGTCAGAATAATAGAAGGCCCTCTGATCACACCCATGATGGCTCTTTTTGTTAAATAACTTTAAAACATGAGTAAGTAAGACAGGTAGATCCAAAAGCATCATCTAGAAGCAACTAAATACTCAATACAATTAAATATAAAACTCAATATAAAATAATACAAGCATGGAAACGGGTCTTGGAAGTATATTTGTAATAATTTATTAAGGTTAAAAGTGAAGTAGTTTTTACTCTGGTAGTTTTAAAACAACTTTTGTTCTTAATTACATCTCTAAAGACATAATTCAAGCTGTGAAGGATATGAAGCTGCCCTTTCAAATCATTTCATAGACATTGTCAAAGAGGCCCAGAGAGCTGCCCCTGTTTCTCTCCAGAGGAATCCCCACCAGGTTGTATGTGACAGGCAAGTCTGCTACTCTGCCACCCTCCAGTGGGTAGAGACAAATGTATCTGCCCCTCCTTATTCTTCACCCTCTGAGGCAGGACGGCAGCACCCATGAGGCCCAGTGTGACAAATTAGGGAAAAATCTAATAGGACTTTAAACACTTTTATAGAGAGAATCGGCAACAGTACATTTTTAAAAGCTAATAAGGAGGAGCCCAGACCCAAGATAAAATTATTGGGGGGGGGGGATGAACCTTAACTAAGAAATTGCCTCGGTCAGATTGGCTTATGGATTTTGTTTTGTTTTCCATTAATGAATGTTGTAGGAGGGCCCAGCTCACTGTGGGTGGTGTCATTCCTGGGCACGCTGACCTGGGTAAGGCAAGAAAGCGATCAAGATATCTGTGAGGAGTAAGTAAGTAGGCAGCATTCCTCCATAGCTTCTGCTCCAGTTCCTGCTCTGTTTGAGTTCTTGTTCTGGGGTGGACAGTTTTCGGGGTACATAGGCCCTGTGAACCCTTTCCTCCTCAAATGACTCTATCCACAGCCGTTACCACAGCAACCGAAAGCTAACTAAGATGGCATCCTAACTTTAAAAGAAAATGAACATATATCATTTCTCATGAGCCTTATGACAATACTAAAGGACAGACTGGGCAGGTCTGACATCCATTTGGTAGCTGAAGCAAGGTAAAGTTCAGATGAACAACAACATGTCAAAATGAAACCATAGGTGACAAAACGTTTTTGTATCTTGGAGTGGTGGGAATTTGAAAAACGGGTATATTTCTGGGTTTTGCTCTTGAATTCTTTAAATCATGAGGGGAGGGCGAAGGGTTAATTAACCTCTCTAAACCTATTTCCACATCTATAAAATTGAGGCTAATGGGCCTCACAGGGCTCAAGGAATATTAATTAGATGAAGCTTATGATAGACATTATGAGCGTTGAGCAGGCAGGCCTATAGAAACATAGGCTGCTTTGCTCATCTAGCTGCTATTACAACACCTTTTTTTTTTTTTTTTTAACCACTCAGTGGCTGTGGTTTGCTGCTCAATCCAGTCTTCCATCTTTGTGCCCTGAGCCAATGAATGGTTAGAGATATTGCATGATGTTTCTTTCTACCTAGTAATTCATAATATATACTTGTATCAACTGGAACAGTGTTCCAATTACTGCATGCTCAGTGGGTGTGGTACGATGACACACTCTGTCTAATTCTCTCCGGGGCAAGTCTTGCTCCATCGGAGAGATGGTTTTCTAAGTTCAAGTTCACTGGCGAGATGTATAGGACAGCTGCCTGTGAGAGCTCATGCATGATGTCTGATCCTTAAAGCAATGAGCAATGAGGTCCTGTGTTCACCTGGTTGGCATCTGAGGAATATCTCACAGTGTAAGAGGATCTGTCTAAAATGGGTAAGATCCAGGTTTAATCTTTAGCATGCTGAAAGCAAAGCCAAAGTTCAATTGGCATCTGCCTAGCTCGGCAACTACAGTCACCAAGAATGAGAACAGACCCTGGACCATTTGGGCTGGTGCTCACACTGTTGAACACACACCTACATCCCTCAGACAGATTCTGAAAGGTGCAAAATAACTGCCCCAGAAGAGATAATTTTGGAACTGGATGTAAACAAAGCCCAATAAGAAAAGATTTCTACCTCTTCATGAATTTTGGCTTAGTCTTCATCAGATTTTAATGGAAAACTATTTGCTTAAAGAATGAGGTTTAGACTCCGGACCTTGCTGTACCTCTGGCTGTTACTTCTTTGTCCCTCAAGTGCACAGTTGGGTTGAAGTTCAGAACTCTACCTAACTGGGTGTCCATAACAGAACATGTTCCCTCCTCTATGAGTGCTACCCAGAGCCAATTGGATGGGGAGTTTTCACAACCGAGCCCTGATCTGCTTAAATTCAAAAAAAAAATCATGATTTAAGGCTGGAAGACTGAATAGAAGCAGGTACACGGCACATAAGAAACTCCCACGTGGATTGCATCTGGGAAAATTTAAATCTAAGAAGCTCAGCCCCACTATTCAAACTGTTCCCACTGGGCACGTATGTGGAGGGCCGTGGCTTACCTTCGAGGCTCTGGGGATCTTTCTAGATGAGTACGATGGGAACCAAGAAGCCTGCTTTTTCCAAAACTTCCTTTTTAGCCACAAAGCTTCAGTTTCATTTTTGAAAAATCTCTCTGCTTTTGCCATCTGTAAACAGACTCTTAAGCAACTACTTTTCTTCTCTACAGCTAAATTAGACTTTTAAGGGGAAAAAAAATGAAGGCTAAGATTCTCCCTTCCCTTCACTGTGAGATAACCTCTTGCTGTAACTTAGTCCCTTGATTCTCTTGAACCTATTCAATTAGGAGCCTTCTCTTTGGCCTTTGTGCGGGGCTGAATGAGCCTGGATGTATGCCTACTGGGCACAGCTATGTTGCTGAGAAATGTCAAAGATGCCTGATGCCTGGGATGGGAGTTTCTGCCCCGAGCCCTGTACTAACAGTCGATGTGAAGAGACCTCCTCTGAGCCCATCGTCCCCTCTATAGATCCATCAACCACAGGTGACCTCATCAAAGGAGGGGCATATTGCAAAGAGTCTCTCATCCTACAGCACCAGGGCATCTGTTATGAGTAGCGAGCAAAACGCTGCCTGAATGGTTATCTGCACTCTAGATCCCCCAGGGCTCCAGGCAACAGAGGCACCAAGCCTGCAGTGGGAAGAGATGAGTATAGGATTTAATGCCTCTCTGCTACCCTGATCTCAGATGTGATGTTAAGCGGAGGCCAGTGGAGAGAGGAGGAGCATCAGAGATTTCTACAATCCAGGCTCTTGGGCCCAAGGAGTTTATGAAACTTAACTCTGGCTCCCATTCTGGGAAACACAGAATATCTCTGCATATTAAAGATTTTAAAAAGTTTTGCAGATAAACACACAAACACACACACACACACACACAATCCTGAATAGTTCAAGTTAGCCAATTCCATACTTATACATGCGTTATCACAGGATTTATTTTTCCTTTGCTTGTTTTTTAAAGGTGGTACTGAATAAGCAAGTGACGATTTTATGGAGCACACTGAGAGAACTTAATCCAGGATCTCGCGCATTCGTGCTGAAAAGACCCTGCAAGGGGAAATAGCTTACATTCGAAAACATCTTAGTTTCACTTTGACCTTTAAAAGTTGGCCTGAGAGTTGCCACCCACACTGAGGTGGCTTAGCATTGGTGAGTCAGGAAGCTGTTCAGGAAGCAGTTCATTGCAGTCCTCGGCAGTTCATCTACCAAACTTAACCTGGGACATTGCTCAGAGATGGAAATGTCATTGCAGAATGATTGAAGGAGGCTTCTAAAAGTACCCACTCCATAATGAGCAAAAACAATAAAGTAATGAGGAAATCATCAAAGAACAAGCATGGGTCAAGAAAACAAAGCCCCGCCCATAGTGATGTCATAAGCCTACACGCACTGAGCAAGGTGCTACAGGCTTGGATCTGGATGGCCTAGAGAGGTCCAGGAACTACAGAGATGTGACTGGGTTTACAGTATCCATAAAACTAAATAACTATGTTGAGGTTGTGGCTGGCTTTTTCTGTACAGAAAGAATCCTAGCTATTAGGTGCTAAGGGGCCTCCTAGTGATTTTATCCTCGGGCCAGCTCAGGAACATCACTAAGAGCACTTCAGTGTCTTTAATGGGGATGGAAATAATAAAAGCATTTGTTGCTGGAGTCCAAGCTGTGCTGGCTTACTCAGTAAAGTGAATTGCTTGCCATGGAAGGATGAGAACCTGAGTTCAATCATTAGCCATCATGTCAAAAGCCAGGTGCAGTAATTAATCCATGCAAGTAACGCCGGTGAGGGACAGAAGGATCCCTCAAGCTTACCCATAAGCCAAGCCAGCCAAATTGAGAGGCTGCAGGCTTAGTGAGAGGTGATACTGCCTCAAAGAATGTCAAGTGTGATTGGGGAAGACACCCAGTGTTGCCCTCTGGCCTACACATGCACACACATACGCATGTGCGCACACACAAAAGAAACACGTGAATGTACATGGGCATACACAGAGGGGGTGGGGGGAGAGGAATAGGGAGAGGAACAACATTACTATTTCTCCTTTGCCACTCAGAAGAGAAATAATGCCAGGTAGGAGACAGTATCTTCACACCAGTAGGCAGAATTGTGATCAGGACCGTGAAATAACTTTCCAAGCTGTTAAGGTATACACAGGAAAAAAATGTCCACTCTGAGTTTCCTCCCAAACCTTTTCCCTTTGGATAAACTGAGTTCTGGGTTGTCACCTGAAACTACACACCAGCAAATGTTTTACAAAGTACTCCAGTGAGTGAAATACCAGGAAGGAAGATGAGTTTCAAAAGCATTCTTCAAGTACTAGCTCTGCAAATGAGTTATTATTTAACAATCACCTTCTGGCTCAAGTCAATTTTCTTACTTATGCAAGGAAAAAAAATCTGGACTACCCATCCATCATAACGTTGCGAGTTAAAGAATATCCTGTAAAACGAGATTAGCATGCTGAAGTGTCATCCATTTAAGATGGAAACGTAAGTTTGGAGATTAAAATGTGATTTCTTTAAGCCATTAGGAATAATGATATTGAGAGAATTACGGCCTATAGAGGTATGCTCCTGACAGTGACTTTTTCATTTGGAAATCTGCGACAATTGTTACTTATCACAAAAAAACAAAACAAACAAACAAAAAAACTGTGTGTCTTATACTGCAAAGTAAGAGCTGAGGAGCCACACTGGAGGCATCATTGTACAGACAGGAAAAATCTCACAAAGGCACAAGCTTAGTACTTCTCTAATCAACAGATGGTCTGTTCACTGGGGAGATGCACAGTTTGCTTAGAGGTCTCATCCCTCCTCATCAGCCAGGGAATATTTAGGTCTTTGATATTCAGATATCGTCTGTTTACAAATGATACAAGTGACAACCTGCCAGTGGAAAATGTGTGTCACACCCTTTTCGCTCAACTGGCACTGTTGGCAGGTAGCAAGGCCATCTTCTTGTCAGACTCGGCTTTTCTGCTAAACCAGAGTCCTTTACCAAGACCCCACCCATTGGAAGAGACAATGTGTGTGACTCGTGGCTTGCTTTGTAACCCTCAATACATCACTGGGCATCTCCCCAGCTCTTCCAGAACTACTTTTCATCAAATTCCCTCTCTCGTTAGGGGATGGGAGAATATAGAGAGAAATTCTCTGCTGGTAATTTTGCAAGTTGTACAGTTCAGAACATACCAATTTAAAATAATCACAGCAATGAACATTTTCTATATTTTCCTAAGAAATCTTTCTGTTGAAAGAAAAGGACTTTAGAGAAATTAAACACATTTTACATCAACCATATTGAATGAAAATAATCTGATACCTCCAAGAAGAGGAGAGTCAGCAGAGGAACAGGAACAACTCTCATCCCACATTGGGACAGAGTAAACTGGTAAACTTACTGTAGAAGGTACTTGGGCCCACTCAACAATGACTGAAATATGCTTAATTCTAAGGACAGATTCTACTAAAATAGGAGGCACCTGAGGGAATGCCTGTTGAATTGTTATTGACAATGAGGTGATGAGAATACAAGTGCCTATCTGAGGACTACTGGTAGCTTGTGATATATCTGGGAAGGGAATGCACTTAAAGGTCGGTAGACACAAGCCCACAAAACACAGTGCCAACCAAAGCATGATGTTGAGCCTAAGATGAACAAAGAAAACGATACACAAGTGGGATACCATTTCTACAAAGTTTAGGAAACTGAAGGCAGAACAAAACAAAACATAACAAACAAACCAAACCACAACAACAATATTAAAAGAAAAAAACCTGGATAACATAGTCAGGCATAAAAAAAAATAGTAGTAGAAACAAACCAAGTACGAGAATATTGTTGGTCACAGTTTCTGTACTAATGAAAGTGGGGATCAAGCAAGGAAGGGAGAAATGAGGTCTGGTAGGTTTACGTAGGAGCTTCAGTGAACATGTTCAATTTCTGTTGGACATTAACGAAAATAAGTATTAAGTCCAATATAGCATAAAAATGTAAGGATTTGATAAGGTTGTATATAGTGGGTACATTTTGATATTTGTATGTTATTTTCATGCTTGACAATGTGTTCTGAGTATTTCACATTTTTCTTAATGGTGATATGCTAGAACTGCATCAGACCATAATGATAAGGTTTTAGTTACAGAAGAATCAGAGAAGGCTCATTAGAAGGCAATCTTACCTATAAACCAGTTCAAGAAGGGCTTTATTACAACAACCTCTAAGTTAGTAAACTCTATACCCTTTGTGCAAATCTTGTGGAAAACTCATTGACCTAGGTATTCTTATTTTTTTTTCTTGCCATCCTCCTTGCCCTATTTAATATGATATTAGCTAGGATCTGTGTTCCTAAGAGGGATGGCTAATTCAGAGCTCATTAAAAGCAGGACTCCAAACTGTTCATTATACATTACCTCCATCTTCTTCCCACTGAGCATCCCGTGCTACTGTGTTTACCCCATTACTGAGCCTAATTACGTCCTTTAAGAGTTTCTCCTAATCCGTCAAACCTTGTGTTGCTGGTAAATATGTACCATTCATTTGCATTGCTTCTGAATTATTAATGAATATATTTTTACTTGTTTCTAAAATCTGACTCACTGTTCAATCTGAGTGCCCTTCTCAACTGTCTTTCTTGAAAGTCTCCCGATGGTAGACCTCTTATCTACTATTAAAAAATCCCCCCAGGTCACCCAGTGTGGTGGTCTATCATAGCATTATGGGACAATCGCGAAAATATTGACAATGACTAGCTTTTCCTAGCTACAAATATTCAATTAATTTTTACAAAGAATTTCAGGCAGCTAGAAAGACATAATTTCTTTTATTACAGCTGACCCAAGCTGGCTACATGGGCAGTCACTACTCTCTTCTGGTAAAGGAAGAAAGTGCCCAATCATTGGGTGAATTCCCAGGATCTCTCATTCTCCTCTTACATTTTAATCAACAGATTCATCATTTGCCAGCTAGCAGCTCCTCCAGAATACCCTTATCAATAATGATAAATGATATGGATATGTTTTTATTCTAAAATCTCATCAGTTTTTTTAAGTAAAAATTCAGAGAAGTACTGCTATTTCCTCTCTGCTAGACTCCATGGCTTCCACTGGAAAACTTAAGTCAGTGGCCTCCATCATTCCATGGAGAAATGTAATGCAAGGCTTGCAGTATCATGTTGACCTTTGCCCTCCTGCACTGTCAATTTGAAAGGATACAGAGATTATAGACTCATTTGATTTCATCATGTGTATGACATCATTGATTTCCTGCTATGATGTTGGGTAATTTTACCTTCAAATCCTTTCAAATTTAAAAAAAAAATTTCTAGATCTTATGAAGTCATGTGTGACAGGTAATCCTTTTGTTGTCATCTCCTAGCTAGATATTGTTCCCATATCTGGGCCCACAACACAGACACATCATTAAGCATTTATCCATCTAACTAATGCCTTTGTTCAAAGACTTGTTTATACCCATAACATGATGCTATCTGGAAAAGGATGAAGGATGGTCATCAACTTTTATTTAGGGCCACAAAAATCCTAGAGCCATCCCTAACTAACACAATACCTTCCTGACAATGACCTTTTCTTTTCTTATTTTAGAACTTCCCTTCTAGGAGCAGACTTCTCGAAAGCAGCACTAAAACAAAATCCTATCCGCAAGTAGAGTAATTCAAAGAAAGTGCTATGCGAATTGTTGAGCGAGCTTGATGAGTCATACAGTGTATTGTCCTTCCTTCCTGTCTGCTCTGTGCCTGTTCAGTGCACTCTGTGGCAGCCTAAGGACTCAGGCATGCATGTGCTGGTTTTCTCCTAGCTTAATGATGTGAGGAAGCAAAGAGGAGGAGAGTCTTCCAATGGCCCATTTTCAGAGATACTAGACATTAGAATTTCTCCCTCTACCATCTTCTCCTCCCAGTTCAATTATGGTGATGGGTGAAGCAGAGAATTGTGCTATAGCACAGGAGGAAATCTTGGGATGAGCTTTAAAATACATTGACAGCCTACGTGAAACTCGAGAATTAGACCCTGGGAATCAATACACTTCCCTTCTAGCTCTGGGAGAATAAGGAGATCACTGACTGAAAGATGTCACTAAATAATCAATACTCAATATCAGATCCCAGGGTCAGCCCTGGAGGATGTTGATAAATAATAGAAAAGAAGCAGGGAAGATATCTCAAAGCCCCATCTGCTCTCCACTTTTCAAATATTACAATTGGAGTGACTTCATCACTGCCATCTCGGGATGCTTAAAGGCAGAGTGAAGTCAGGGTATAGCCACTAAAGTCATCCACTCTGACTTCCACCTCCCCTCTCCATGGCCCTCCTTGCTCCTTATCACTTTAGCATGTAGAATGAACTGCCAGCTTTTGTCTATTGTTCCTAAAAATGCCACAGGTTTTTCCATAAGCATCGGACTGCTTTTATGATTTCCTTTGCTGAGACTGTAGAGTTCTTAATATTCTGTTAATGCTCAGGGAAAATGAGCAAAAGCTTTAAGTTCAAGGCAGATGGCTTTCAGTATTAAAATGTGCTGATTGAACTTGGATACAACATAGAAAGTTGAAAAAGTTAAATTTGTATACATCAGTCAAATTAATACCACAATACTGATTGTGGATAGATACACTAATTGTAATACTTACTGTAGTTTGAATACATATTCCTATAGCTGACATATGTCACTCATCTATATAACAGCTTAGCTAGGTGGGTTTTTTTTTCTGCTGACTATGGTAACTGGGAGAATCTGGTGTGTATTTGAAAGGTCTATTTTAGATTTTTCAGTCCCATGTTGTCTCCCTGCTTTTACACATGAAAATGGGTCTATGAACAGTTATTCATTCTTCAGTACAGTTATTTAAAATTTCTGGAAAACCATCAAGGGAAAACTTCCTTTAAGAGGCAAGTCTAAGTCAGAAATTTATAAGAGCTTATCCTGGGATGAACACCTATTCTTATTGGTGTTCAAAATGCTTTAAATACCCAAGATTATAAATCCAAGAAACAATTTCCTTTTTCTAAGGAAAAGGAATTACTTATTTACATATTGTAGAACACAAAATAAAAGGCTTCTGGCTGAACACAGGAATAATTGACACACAGAAATAAGGGCAAAGAGAGGACATACTCACAGCCATTCTATTCTCTCCTCCATTGGGGCTATACACTGGGAAGTGCACATTGTGTCTTCACTGTGTGACTTCTACTCTATAGTCATTTTGTTCTTGCTTATGTAATGGGTTTATATAAATAATCGCGAAAGGGTCAGGCAACCTGTGAAAGGAGCTCTACATCAAGGTCTTCTTTGCACCCTCAGAATGATGTATTTCATCTTTTCTGGACCCATGCTTGGGAACTCCTCTGTTGGTTGATCAATGAGTTGAGAATCACTTGGTCTACCACGAATCATTGCTTCCTGAGTTAAGCCTGATTTTATGGTACCAGCTTCTGGCTAGAAAAATAGACACCAATTACCCTAAATTTTACACTGTAGATATTTGTGTTCAAAAGCTCCAGTTAAATTTTATCTTAAGTCTACTTGTCTTTGCCTCTCAGCAAACAAACTAATAAATGAAATACAAGGCAGGGTTTAGATTTGGTTTTCTTTCTAAATAACATTACATTTGAATGCTGAGATATTCTGACCCATGACACATCTTATGGCTTACGACAAAGTGAGCACAGGTTGTACATGTGTCTTTAGAAAGGCCAGGACCTTGCAAGAGAGGATGCAGTGTCAGGGGAGAAAAGGGGCTCAAGAAAGCAAGGTTCACAGTGGAATTTTATATTTAAAAATATATAGGATTTTGATGGTTCTAACCCAATGCCAATATGAAAATGGCATTGTATGGTTTCTTGTCCTTGAACTATCAGAAATATCCTTGCTAATAGTGCTACACAACTTATCAACACTATTATACAAAGTAGCACACTGGCATAATTTATTAAGAATGTCACCCAAAGCTGCAGAGGAAAGCATGATTCTCACATGACAACCCACCTGCCGATGCATCTAGCATAGGCATAGTACTGAAACTGCTCAGTGCTTGTTGACACATCAGTTCACTCTTTTGTAAGCTGCCCTCCCATGTTTAAGACATAATCAAAGCTTAATGTTGAGTAAGGTCCCTGCCAGCCTCCATCCCTCAACTATCTTCTAACCGCAAAATGTCTCTCCCACCTACTAAGATAAATCATTTTGTTTATATAATAGTACTTTCATAATTGTGCCACAGCACTTACAGGAACTGAAGCCCTGGACAATCAATATTCCTCCTCAAAGCAGTTCCATTGTTTTCCACACTGTTTCTAGCCTGATAGCTTTAAGGCCGGGCTGATGTGAAAGAGCCAACGAGTGTCATCAAAGAGACTCTTACATTGATGTTCGAGTGTGTGACCCATTCATTGTTCCACACATATTGCTAATGCCAGTCTTCTTGTAGTTTTCCTAAATGTGTGTAATCTGTTGTATCTCCCAATGAGCTTGCTCAAGGCATCTCTTTCATTCTCTAGAATTACACACATCTATAGGTAACTGCAGTGTTTTGATGAAAGGTGTTTTCACAAATAGCATCGCATTTGGGCCTCATTCGGGTAACCATGGGAGATAAGCATCATTTCTTTGTTCATGGGTTAAGTAATAAAGCTCAGTGGTATTCGTCAGTAATCATGTTAGAAACTTTTGATGTTTTCTTATTTTCATTTATATGTATGTATATATGTATGTGTACCTGCTTCTCTGTGCACCACATATATACAATGTCCTCAGAGATCAGAAGAGTGTATCAGATCCCCTGGTACTGGAGTTATAGATGATTGTAAGCTGCCATGTAGGTGCAAGGAACTGAATCTTAGCTCTCTCTGATGTCAACAAATGCTCTTAACCACTGAGCCATCTCTCCAGTCCCTTGATGGAACTTTAAGCAGGACTTATGCTCTCCAGTCTCACATTTTCCCTATTTCATCATTGTGTGTGAATGTGTGATTTGAGAGCTAATGAAAGTTATTCACAATTCAAAATCACCCCTCCCTCACCGCACAATTTAACCATGTGACAGCTGTTACTGTTAGCAATTACATGGCAGACAGTTGTGCATTTAAATCATAGCAATATATTTAAGTTATTGGATAGCCAACATATGCATGGAGAATACTGCTGCTAGTCCTAACACCTAGACTCTCCAAACAAAAGAAAGAGTTTAGCAATAGCTTGTGGGATGTTGAAGTTTGATAAGGAAAGGGGAAACTGATCATAAAAGGTTTTATGCCAAGTGGGACATTGAAGAGAATTATTTGGATGTTAGTGTTACAAACCAAAGGGCAAATGAAGGCTTGAAGTCACAACAGGAGAAATGGTGACAAGCGGGGACTGTTTCATGATCTCAAAGCCTTTATTGCATTTGGCATCAGAGATTTTATAGTAATATTCTTTTATGATGAGCAATGAGGAAAGAACTTGTCAGAACAGGGAACAAAATTAATCACAGTCAATTGTCACTGGAATGAGCACAAGACTGCTTTCTACACCCTGTCTAGAAGTGCTACTAGATGCTTACTAGATGTCCTGAGCACTTCATCATCATGGTACCCTGTTGGAGACAATGGGGTCAAAGCCATGGCACACCTGAAATAATGTGAAATAACAAATATGAAATAACAAATGCCTTTATTATGAATACTCGGCTCAGTAACAAAGGTTGGGCTATGACATATGAATTAATTGCTTTCTCCTGCCATGACAACACACTCTGATCAAGGCAACTTATGAAAGAAAGCATTTAATTTGGGGGAATTCACAGTTCCAGAAGGTTAGAGTCTATAACTTTCCTGGTGGTAAGCATGCAAACAGGTAACCAGACATGGTGTTGAGCAGTGGCTAAGAGCTTACATGTTGAAACAACAACCACGAAGTAGAGAGGAACCACCTGGGGATGGTGTGAGCTTTTGAAACCTCAAACTCCACCCCAAAGACACACCTATTCCAACAAGACCACACCTCCTAATCCTTCCCAATCAGGTCCATCAACTGGAGATCAAGTATTCAAACATATGGCGGGGGCAGGGGGGCATTCTCTTTCAAACCCCTACACATACTGAGTGTGCATGAGGCCTAACTTTTAGGCATATTTTTCCTTTAACACCTACAGCAAAATGGAAACTTGGTTTGGTGTGGTTGCCCTTTGTGATTATCTTATTTGTCATTATGAAATTTCTACCCTTCATCTTTTGTACAAAGCACATTTTCGATCTGTACTCCAAATGACAATCTTTGCACATGGACCACACTTCATCATATCCGAAGCTGTAAAAGCACAGTGACACTTTATTTACTGAATGTCAACCCAGTCATGGCACTTGGGTGTCATGTGATACAAATTAAACAAAATAGCTACAGCTGTTTTCCTACAAGTCTTTAAAAACAAAACAAAAACAAACAAACAAAAAATGTAGCAAGATTAACAGGTGTTAAGGTCAAACACAGCCTTCGGTTAACCTGGGATGCTATAGATGGCAAAGTCCCAGCTCTCAGGGGCACATAGAACCTTAATGGTCAGAAGAGGGTGTGTTACTAGGAGCTTCTCATCTTGATTAATCTCTAGCTGCATAAAGATTGATACGCTCGTTTCAGCCCAGGAACCTATGGATAGTTACAGCTGTGAAGGTCAATTTGCCTTTCTCAGAAGGCTTTTTATGCCTATCATGCCATGTATAGAGCTGTCATAATATGATTGGAGAAAGAACTCAGAAAGTTACAGTGCGGTGGCCGAAAGAACAAATGAATGGGGTGGCTTGGTGCTAAGTGCCCATCTAACAAAGCCTGAGTTATAAAGTTCAGATATCAATTATAATGTATTTCCCATGCCTTGCGTGGACTGGACAGTCACTGCTTTAAAGACAAATTGAAATTAAATGAACCGGATAAAGATTTGAAAGTGCTTTTGGCAATGGGTTATAATGGACTCATGTATGGTGTTATCCCAGAACTGGAATGTAAGCCTTACCATTGAATGACCTTGCCCAGCTGCTTGTGAGTGCTGTTTTCTTCAGGGGCAAAACATATTCCCATAGTGATATTTTGGAGATCAAATGGGATGTTATATGTGAAAGGTTAGCAGTAGTTATTTATAATAGCGAGTCGGGCTAAAAATTGTTAATTCTTGAAACAATTTTTCTTTAATAATTGTACTCATCTCAGCAAGACCTGTCTAAATTGATTTGCTTGTATATGTAATTTCCTATCTTCTTTATTTTAGCTTTATACACATGGGGATATAATTCTACCACTGGTAATTTGGATGATCGTGCGTTCATGATAGACATTTCAGCTCATTATATTTATAAGTAACTATTTCCAAGCTAGTGGGCAGAGAAGGGAGGGAAAAAGAAACCTGGAAGAAAAGGAATATTCTATAAAGCCCCAGTCTACATCCACAAGGAGATTAAACCTATAAGTGCTGGGGAAGGCAACTAATTGCTGGACCCCAAATGTGATAAGACCAGCAAGTGGTAGCTCTGTAAAGCATAAAAGGCAGCACACGGTGATGGAAGATGGAAGGCAAAACCCCGAGAGAGTGATCCTAACAGAGTGATCCCTGGGAGAGAAAGAAGAGTGGGAAATATTAAATGGATTTAAGCCACGGGAGAAAAGCCTTTGTTTAGCTAATCCAGCATCCTAGTCATGGCCCTCTGCTATCAGCTGCATATTCAATGGTTCATTTTTAAGAGGGAGCTGGCAAGCATCCATCCTGCCTGGTTAGAGGATCTAAAACACCGCTAACCTATTTTACAATGCATCAGATACAGTAGGCTAGGTGCATAAGCTAATTTAAATCTACAAGCTAGCGACTCTTGGTGAAGGTTCTAGTTAATTATAGCTTGCAATCCACAGGGAACGTTTGAAGCTCCCAAATCAGAAAGATAGACATGCAGGGATAGTTAAGTCTAACTCAAAGTGAACAAGGCTGGTACTTTGCAATTCTCCTACCTGGACTTCAGTCAGCTCTAAATGGTGTTCAGCAGCAGAAGGGTGAGACATAAAGTTCTTATCAGTGAAATAAGTAGTGTACAGGCTAATGCTGTAAAGCCCTTTCTACCAATGCATAGACAAGGTCTTAAGTCCCAGCAAGCCCAGGAGTCTAGGATACTCTAGAACATGTGTAGTACGAGGAAAGTCCCAGAGCTGAGGCTCTCTGCTGCCAGGAGACTACTGTACAGGTCTCTGCTGCACTTTGCCACCAATGACCTTGTTTGAACACCTACAAGCATAGGATCTGAGACTTCATTCAACTTCTAGAAGAGCATCATGTGACCACCTTTGTGCCTGCTAGTTAATGAATGCTTTCATTGTGTGACAATCTGAAGCTTGTTTTCACTGTAAATATATAGACTGCCAACAAGACTGGGTGGGGGCAGTGAGACCCACACAGCTCACCTTTCTCAAATTAGCAGCTAGTTATTAATACTGTCTATGGAGAAGAATCTAATAATCAATCATGAATGGGTAGATTGACCTGGGATGTGCTAAATAGGCTAGAAAGTGCTGCTGAAGTCTTGCTTTCAAGTTTACTATCTATACAGATCTTCAGTTTCCGTGTGGATCACAGATGTCTCCACACACTTACAAGCAGAATAGGAGTTCTGCCATGAAGTTCAGGAAGATAAAGGTGAAAGGATGTATGTAAACTATTGCCATTGACATAATGTGTGTGTAATGGGAGAGTTGTACCCACGATACTTAAAGTATGAAATCTGGGCTCAATACCATTTGGTGTCACCGAATAGGGTAGGCTGGAGGTGGGTATTCGAGAAAACAGCGTCTGCTATGAGATTTGAAGGACAAGTTGCAGACAGCTAAGCAAATGACAAGGAAGGGAAAAATAATATATGCAGAGGCATGAATGTAAGAAAACCCTGGAGGAGCCTGAAGTAGAATGGACCCCCATGGTAATGCATGAACTTGAATTCAGATGTAAAGCAATTGGCTCACCTGGTCATTTCATTATCCTTGCAAAATAGGCTACTGTGCTGCACAATGACTGAATATTCTAGATTCCAGTTATAGCACCAGAGCAGCATTTCCTTTATTTGGGTGACTGATGTGACATATGCAGCTACAACAGGGAGGGCATTGTTAAAAGAGATGGCCCATTCATAGAAGGTCTAGAGTGGTCTATGATGGCACCTGACAGCCATGTTGATTCAGAAGGCAATTTAGCAGGCAAACAGTAGTTGGAGATTTGAGTTTAGAAACATAATTGTAATTAGTATAAAAGGTCAATAGAAGGAGCCTAAATTACGGCATGGAAACCAGACAAAATGCCACTGTACTGTGACAGATGGACAGGATAAAGATGTGAACTGAGGCAGGGTCGGCAGATATGGAGACAATATTTCAAATGACATTTGGAAGGATAAACTGACAAATCTGGTGACTGAAGAATGGTGGGGTGGAGAAAGGCTGGGGTGTCATTTTTTGTTCAGAACGATTCAGGATGGAGCTGTCCCCAGCATCATTCAGTGGCCAGTTTAGGGTAAAGGAAGATAAAGGGTTTATGATTAAATGTGTTGAACATTTGTAACAAACCCATAAATCCTTAATTATTGTTCCTTTGGAATTGCAGAGAAGCTAGTCTGACCTAACGGAGAGTCACTAGGTCACAAGAGCTGGAAGTGAGTAGGATTTGGTCCATTCTTTACAGGTTGGCTGAAGGATCGGAAATGAAGCTGTCAGAGGTTTGTCATAGAGGTATCTGTCATCAGTTCAAATCGTGATTTTAATAAATGGGAAGGGGCAAAATTGATTTTATTAAGGAAAGGAAAATGAGGATGGAGACACCCCTTTTTGTGGAGAAAAGACTGTCCGATCTCAGCTTGATTTTACATCCATCATAATGTTGCTGAATGAGGGAGTACAATATCACAGTTCCACATCCAGCTTTGTGGTGAAAAGAGAAGCCAGGATTTGTTCTTAAACTTCACTGACACATTGACTTCAGCATTCCACATATTGCTCATACATTTGCCTGTCCATCCATCTATTTGTCTGTCCAAATAATCAACAAACATTTATTGAGTATCTGCTAAAGAATAGGAAAGTCTGAGAAGTTTTCAAAAGAAAAGTATTGAATTGTGGTCAGAGCTCTAAGAGAAGGCTTGGGAACTTCACATCTCCACTTCCAAATACGGAACCTGGGACATAAGACAGAAATAACCACAGCAGATTAACACCCGGATCTCAGATGGATTCATTCCAGCTGTGGTTCAGGTTTATTCCCTCTAGCAATACTAATTTAGAATTAAGAGACTTCTTATTCAGAATTCTTGGCACAGTTGCACTTATATTATCTGGTATATGAGTATAGAAATCAAAGAACAACTTGTGTCTTTTCTAAAATCTTAGGATAATGAGGATTGGTGGACTTAAAAGTAAGAAACAGTTCTTTTTTTTTTTTCTTTAAACATCGGATCAGTGATCGTTTTAAAGCATGATTTGCAAAAATAAATTAAGTTTTAAGATAGGGGAAGAGCCTGTGGGTAGTAAACAGTCATTCCAAGTCTCTATACCTGTGACAATGTCCCACTGTAGCAGCACGCCGTAGATAATGAATGCATCAAAGAAGCAGGACCCAAAGCAGAAGGTTGCTGCGTACTTCTGTCAAATCTAGGACACATTACCCACTCGTGTTAATCACTTATTGAGTGAGTGCTTACTATATGCACAGATTGATTGTAGGCCTCTGCTTTTGTATAATATGAATTACCATATTAGATGCTGTTTCGTTGGTCATAATCCCTTATGTAACTCCTCCTGCAATGCTTGAGGGAGGGAGTCTGGTTCTCTCCAAAGCTGAATGATTTCCCAAGATCACAAATACTGATCTTGTTGATTGTAGTGCTATGACCAAGCACTCATGGGTTTGACAAGTACGCTATACTTTCTACTTTAATAATCCCGACTTGCTCAGTACAACGGAAACTACAATACTGAATCCCTCAGGATTGTTACAAGAACTGAAAGGCAATAGTACACAAGAACATTGCTATGGTTATTTCTGTTTTGTTTCTCACACTCTTGGTCAAACCCCAGGACAGTGCTTCCATTCCTTCTGATCCTCTTGTCCTCAACGTCCAATCTCCAC
Source organism: Mus caroli (assembly GCF_978045245.1). Lineage (NCBI taxonomy): Eukaryota > Metazoa > Chordata > Mammalia > Rodentia > Muridae > Mus > Mus caroli. The sequence continues at coordinate 68,393,699 of NW_028227256.1, forward strand.
CATATCCTAGTACAGCTCTCTCCCCAGGATCTAGAGGTCTTACCCATTTTTGACATTTTTATCTCCCAGTTTGTATTAGTGAGAGTGCCCACTGATTTTTTTTTAATAATTCAGATATATGCATGATTTTGCTCTTGCTCTGACCTTTCCTTATCCTGCTTCAGTCTTCTCATGAGATCTGATTAATCTGCACAGAATGCCAGATCCTATTGCCATGTGCTTAGATAAATGTATCCTAATGTCTTTGCTCTAGTAGTTAGGATTTCGATCACTTGGTCATATCCTACATAAGCAAATGTGTTTCTTTCTGGTATCTAATGGAACCAGGCTGCAAAATTGGTCTGTGACATACTCATAAACACTGATGATGTTTTATGGTAAGAAAGAAAGATCCTTCATCATAGACCTAGTTAAGCAGAAACCAGAGAAATATATATTAAATAAATCCCACTTATATTCAGGTTGTTATAGCTATAAGGGATGGGTGGAGAAAGAGTAAAAGGTCAACCCTAAGATACAACTCTACTCACTCTACAACCTTGCCATCATGATTTGTGTTCGAGAACCCAACTATCGCTGTTCTTCACATTTCTTCCCAGTATTGAGCCTTGCCTAACTTCTTGAGCCTGAAAGATCTCATTGTTGTTACTTTAATCTCAGTGACTTTTTGGTTCTTTGTTCCTGCTGTTAGAGTTAGTGATGTAGTAGATGGTGGATTTTAGATTTAGCCAGAACTGACTATAGACATTTTCATGTGAGAACTCTATGCTCTCCTTCAGACCCAACATAGCACCTCAACAGAAGAGTGTTTCCTTAAGTAGTTGAATGGGGGATGGAGATATACATCAGGGGTTAGCAGTACTTGCTACTGTTGCAGAGGACCCCAGTTTAGATTCCAACACCCACATCAAATTCCCACGATTCCAGGGAATCTAATAACCCCTTCTGGCCTCCACATTAACATATATGGAAATCTATGTCATAAAAGGTGTATTACAATCATGACTCTAATACTTTAAGCATCCTTCTTGGTGCTTCAAATGAGTCTAATCCTATTCTTGTTCATTTGCTTTAGGCTTTAGTTGAGCTGAAGTTTAATACCCATTTCAGAAATGTGATCACTGCTTGTTCAGGATGCTTGGCTACATTACCTGTGCTAACACAGCTTTGACAGTAATGGCAAACAGCCTGCCTGCACTGCACTTGTTCCTCGGGCTTACCTTCTGGATTACACATTAACACAAGATTTCCATATAAATCTAAATATATATATACCAGCAAAATGATGACATTAAACTTCAGCTTTTGGTCTGCCATTGGAAGGAATGTAATCCAGGTCACAAAATCGTGTACCTTACCCTCTCAGTTGTTGAACTCTACTTAAAAATAAAACCTAGAGACATCATGTTAAAGCAAACAGGATTCACAGACAGTGAGGAAAGTTTGCACAGTAGTTAGGTTCAATTTTTAGTGCATTTTCCCCATAATCATTTATGTTAGAGTTGCATAGAGAGGTACACAAGAGCCAAAGTGTAGCATCTGGTCCCTGAGTTCATCTGATTTCCTTTGTGGGATAAATGTCAATGCAAATGACTCTTCCAGAGGAGTTCCAGCTGCTTACACTTGTTAGACCCCTACATGCACACACACACACACACACACACACACACACACACACACACACACACACACCACTTCTACTCTTAATAAGACTGTCTAGTAAGACACAGTAATGCATATCTTAAGTACAGCACTCAGAAAACAGAGGTAGGTGGATTTCTGTGAGTTCAAGGCCAGCCTGGTCTATATACAAACTCCAGGGCACCTAATGCTATATAGTAAGACCCTGTCTCAAGATGATGATGATGATGATGATGATGATGACGATGACGATAATGGTGGTGTGGTGGTTATTATTAACTGTGTCTAAAAGCCATAAAGTCCTTCCTTGAAGTCATCATAAAACTCCAAATACAGGAGTTTCTTGTCATTTGTATTTTAGCATGTAACTTCGGAACTTGGAACATGATGTCCTTTCAATGAATGTGAAAGAATGGTCCCGTACATAAGAAGGAAGCAGGCCCAGCTGTATGTCTTTGTTTCACATCGACCTGTGAGTAAATTTGAACAGACTTCTTTATACTACTAGCCTCAGTTATTGTTGCACCAAATTCATCCATTTGTTCAATAAATATTTGGCAGGTGACTACGGAGTGGCAGGCAGTATTCCAGAGAGTGGTTCTGTTAGCTGTACCAACAGCAAGGTGAACATATCTAATAGCCGAGAGTGATTCCATCTGACGGATCCCATAGTGAGTGGAAAGCAGCTGTGCACAGGAAAACTGAAATACACCTTGGCTTCCACACTTGGAGAGATCTGTCAGTAACATCTCTAAAAAATAAATATCTTCGTCTATAAAATAGTTATAGTTCAAAAATTATCTAATGAAGGCCTCAATGTGTAGGCACTGTCCTATACATTAGGCGATGAAGTGAGGGTTCTGTCATGGGAGGCCATGTCTCTCAAGCACAAGAGACTTGTGAGTCTTATTACACCATCGAACCTGAACAGTGCATGTTTGCAAAATCTCTTCTTAGGATCTTTGGAACTTTTTCTTCAAAGATCAGAGTCTTGTTCCCTTGCGCCTGGATGAAGGTTGACAACTTGTCTCTGGTATTAGAGAATGTGGAGGCTCATAAAGCTAAGTCATAAAAATCCAAGTTTTTGAAGCCAGAGAAATGAGATGACTTAATGTTAAGAGCAATTGGTGTTCTTGCAGAAGACCCAGGATTTGGTTCCTGGCACCCACGCATGCAGCTTACAAGCATCTGTAGGTCCAGTCCTAGCAGCACCGACACTCTCCTTTGTCCTCTGAGGGTACCAGGGATACACATGGTGCACACACATACATGCAAGAACATTCTCAAATGCAAAAAAAAAAATTTAAATAAAGAAAACACCAAGTTTCTGTCTGGTTATCTCCTGGGTTGCGAGCTCTGGGGAAACCCAGTTGCCAACTATGCGAACACTTGAGCAACCCGTAGAGAGGACTCTGTCAGAGAGAAACCAAGGCCACCCACCATCAGCTAATAACAGCATGTCAGTCACGGGAGAAATCTGCCTCAGAAAAAGATCCAGTCCCAGTTAAATCTTAAGATCACAGCAGCCCCCGCCAAAATCTTGATGCAAGATTATGAGAAACTCCGAGCCACACCCACGGTAAAGTCACTCCCTAATTTTTAATCCATGGGAACCAGTGGGCAAGTTCATTCCTACAGCCATGAATTTTGGGGGTGGAGGGGAATGCTATTATAGAATAGCAAGTAGTCCACATAGTCAATGATAGGAACATTTAGGTAGATATTAATATAAATGATTTGGACAGGAAAAAAATCATTTATAGTTTCTTTTAGTTTATTGGCCACAGAATGAAATTAAAATTTTGGTAACTGCCCACAGTCCCCCACTGTGTCCATACTATGGTATAAAATGTATACTTCCAGCTTCCAGGCCTGGAAATCAGAACACTACAAGATCCAATGACACCCTAGCTCTTTCTCTCTCCTTTCCATTAAGGCACCGTACTCTGGTCAGATGAGTCTTGATCATGATGAGTCATTCATTAGCCAGTTACTTCTAGAACACCTGTCTCCAAATTTTTAACTTCTCTTGTTACGTATTTATGCTCTCCCTTCCAAACATAATTTAAGATTAGCCTAACTCTAAGTGATGTTTTATTATTTTTAACTTCCAGTAGACTTCATTGTTAACACTGTGTGATCAGTACTTGGCTACTGATACTTAGTGCATAGTTCTATTAATGAATGAGTAAACATTTGTGTGACTATCATGTGCACAAGGCTATACCAAATACAACATGTTATATTTAACTTTTTTATGTTCAAGCTGTGGCAGGCAGTGTGTGCTTCTTCACTCTTAAGTTATGTTATAAGCAACTTGAGAATAGATGGATCCCAGTCACAAGACACACATCCTTAGAGATAGGAATCTCCAGAGGCATCTATACATTATTCCCATACAAGTCAGACATTTCAAAATAGCAAAGAGATGTTGATGTTTCTCATTGTTCTTGATGAGCAACACAGGGTTATCTGCAAGTGTGTACGGTGCCTTGTGGTCTGCAGAGGGCTATGTGTGTATGCATGTGTGAGAGTGTGTGTATATGCACGTGTGAGTGTGTGTATACACATGCATGTGTGAGTGTGTGTATATGCATGTGTGAGAGAATATGTATATGCATGTATGAGACCGTGTACATGCATTGTGAGAGTGTGTGTTTGTATTGTGAGAGTGTGTATGCATGTGTGAGAGTGTGTGTATGTATTGTGAGAATGTGTGAGTGTGTGCTGTGTGCTTTGTCAGAAACTGTATAGTGAAATGATAACAATGTTTCTCTTTAGAGTAATGCAGGACTTCCTCATTTTACAATACAAATATAATTATTTAATTTATCAGAAGGCTTGGACAGAAAAATACACACATGGTATAAAATAAAATAAATTCAGATTTTTTTTAAAAATCCACTGGCTTGCCACTCCCTTCAAAAAAAGGATGAGTACTTTTAGTTCCATCACCTACACTTTTAATAAGCACCTTCCTTAGACAATAGACGCAGAATTCCAGCCTGTGTCCCCACCCAAGCAGCTGGTATCTGTAAGGAATGTAAAGAAGCTTAGTCCTAACCTCACAGACTCCCACAGTCCTGCAAGTATCCTGCCTGCCAAGACCCAGCCACAAGAAGGTTGTTCTGGGTGTTCTGCATTGAGCCATATGGGGGCCACAGCAGAGCCTTCAGAAAACAAGACACTGGTAACGGTGACTCTGACTTTACTTTAAATGCTGATATTTCTGTCATTTTTGAGTACTTGCATTAATTTCTAAAGTAATTGAGTTAAAATAGAATTGATCTTGAATCCTAAGCTTTTTGCCAAATGTGTGGATTTGAGCTGCCTCTGCCCGGTTGCACCCCAGTCCAGGTCATAGGCCAAGTCGCCAACTGATTTTCGTTTAGTGCCTTTGCTCCTGGACCTACCTATACTGTGGGATGAGCATAGCTAATGTGCTTAGCATTTCTAATGTACTTACTACACGCATCGAGACATGATGCTGTGATTGCTCCAGATACCTAACAAGCACCCTTTAAATGTATGATGACATCACGAATATGTGTTGGGAAATTTCAATCACTTCTTCCTCACCTCTCAAAAATGACCAGTGCTCAATAACTGATGCTTGTTTCTACATATAACATTACAAAAATAATGATATCCATAACTAAAGCTGTTGTACTTCAGGATCAAGTACTTCAATATTGAGGAATTGTTAGCTTGTTTAATTTACACAGTAACTCCATAATTATACAGCATCTGATAGACTTCTCCAAAATGTGTTTAAACAGGCAATCCCCACTGAAACTGTGATTTCAACCTCTACATTGCCTCTTACAATAATACCAATTCTATTCCAATTATAATTATGTAAGTGTGTAACCAAAATAAGTGTGTCAAAAATGTGAAAGGGTTCTAAGGCATTCTTGTATTAATTCACAATGGAATTCCAACTGACCAGAAAGGAAGAGAGCAGCGTGCTCTATGACATTTCTTCCAAATGGGTGATTTCGCTCTAAAAAATACACAGGTTCATTTATCAAAGACATAGAACATGATGTGACCTAATCAAAAACAATGACAAACTTAAACAGCAAGAGTATCTCGGATGACTAAAGTCTGGTAGGCCAGGTTTCCTGAGAAGTAAGTTTTAATGAACAGTCACTTGGGAAGATGTGCTCAGCCAACTGTGTCACCGATCCCTCATCCATGAACCTGGCGGTCCAGGCTGTCTGCTCCCCAGTAAGCGAAGGAGAATTAGGTAGATTAATATCCTTAACTCTGGATCTTAGCTTGGAGTAGCAACTGAGATTGGCAACTTCAGGAAATGATGTGACTACTCTTCTAAGAGCATTTAAAATAATTACTCAGTTACTCTCGCCTATAGATGTGGACACTGGTGTTTCCTGTGTGAGAGTAACGGGAGGAGCTCTGCTTTTTCTGAAGAAAGAAGAAGATAAAAGAATGAGAAAGCAAAGATGTGGATGGCTGCCATACCAAACTTGAGTGGAGCATGCTGGGGAGTTTGTCAGGCAAAGCTCTCAAAGTGGCGGTGATATGGAATAGATAGAGAGTAAAAATAAGACAAGCCCATTGATGAAATTAACACCTATTCATTATCTTGGGTCTCAACTAGATGAACCAACTTCTCTTGTACTTTAAGGGCATTTCTGGTTGTCTGATGTAACTCTGCATTCAACTCAGGAGAACATGAGCTAGGAAATCTTTTCATCACATTGTCTGGAATCAGGGTGTGCCTATCTGCACTGCTAGAGAGTCAGGCTGGAGCTAGGGGCATGGGCATCTGACAGCAAGAGCTGCAGCTGGCTGGCGAGGAGTGGGGCAGAGCTGAGCTCACATTAACCTCTTCTTGCTTACTTCCAACAGCTCTGAGAAGACCTCCAAGAGAAGCAGTGTTCAGTGTCATCTCCATCTTGCCTCTGTGTGTCTCCCAGAATTCCATGTCATGTTGTCATGGAAAGTGTCTATACTGTTTGCAAAATGACCACTAACTGCTGTTTTAAGAATGAGAGACTGGGTATGGAATTTAGAGGTTATTTCTGAATTTTCTGAAATTTTTAAGCAAAAATTATTGGTTGTTAACTCTCCTATATAAAAAAAAAGTCAATGTCTCCAATGAATTTAGAATTTCTAAATATCTGTGATAGAAATGTTAAGGCAGATCTAGTTTGGGATGAATTATGGGAATCTGTTTTCCATTTTCAATGTAAGCACTATAGATATTTTTGGCATTTTAATTTTCTTCATTAGTTCTCTATTTCTCTCATTTTAATTTTAAAGTTAAGACATAATTACATGCTTGCCTCCCTGTCAATCCCTCCTATGTCCCTCCCCTTTTTCTGATAGGACAGTCACATTCATTCATATCTGAGAAGTAAGAATCAAAGCCAAACAAGCTGTTGGCCACTCACTCCACATGTATTCACACAAAAATGGATTTGAGAGTGAATTTACAATCCAGTCTCGAATAACAATCTTCTAACTTGTACCATCTTTGACTTGTTGGATTCCCATTTGTTCCTCATATTTGGTGCCAAATGTAGAATAATTAAATTATTAATATCCCAGTTAGCTTCCAAATGAATGAGACTCAGGCTATGATTTATTTATTTAGATTTAGCGTAATCACTAGGAGATTGCCCTCCTAATCTATATTTCTATTCGCTAGACTGTTAATTTCCAGCTGTGCTTCCCAAATACTTGCTGACTGACTCTCACCCTGGGCTTACTTCTGCTCCAGCAACTCATTCTGGGGGTTGCATATCACTTGAGCAGATGCTTCTGGTCCATCACGTCTAATGGAGACCTCCCATTCTCTCTGTCTTCTTCCTCCTTTACTCTCCTCTCTCCTTTCTCTCTCCTGCGACCCACCCACCCACCCCCAACCCAGTGACTGAAGCCACGCGTCTTCTTTTCTCCCCAGTAATTGGCTGTAACCACTTTACTTTAACCAATAGTTTTAAATGGGGAAGCAAGGTTTACATAGTTTCATTTGGTGTATGTGAGTGTCTGCTCATAAGCAGTAACCAGATCTTGGGAGCCAGTAATTAGCATTTGAATCCACAGGAGCAACCCCCAACACATTAGGAACTGAGCTGTATCTGACATTACTGTGATGTTATGAGGTGGTCCCTGTCAATGTACTTCCTATGTGATAAGTGAGTTAAGCTTGTCACCAATCATGCAAATGAAACTGTAAGTCAACATGTCAATGACAGGTGTAGTGAAAGTGATTAGAATTTAAGTAATCAGAAAACGTTAGAGTCTAAGATGTGAATTTATGTCCTAATAGGTCTTGAGGATGTAAAATATACAACCCAGTAAGAAGTAACAGAGAATGAGGCCGTTCAGATATCTTCTCTTTAAGAACAGGCATCCTACCTCAGAATGGTAAGCAGGTAGATTTGAGAAAATCCTGTCTTGAACATAGAGTATTTTAGGATATGTGGCAAAAGATAGAAATAGCATATGACCCCACCCCTCTCAGCTATGGAATACATCCAAGCATGAGATGGTGCGGTTTTGATGTCAGAGGGAAAGAGGAAGGATGGAAATTAACAGGTAACTGGAGGATACATTTCATCAGACAGATTCTGACTGAGAGCTACTGGTCATGGGAGGTGATAAAAGAGAGAAGTCCAAGATGACTCAAATGTTTCTAAGCTAAGAGACCGACTAGAGGTGCTGAAACAGATGCGAATGGAGAAACTAGATGGGGCAATGCCCAACAAATGATGAGCCATGCCAAGTCACCATCTTCCCAGAATAAAATCCTCCCTACAATATACTTCTCATCATGCTTTTAGCAATATTTTCAATTACTTGAAAATGCTTATTAAAACCACACATAAGAAACTGTGATGACATGTTAGTCAAGACTGCAGTTTTTGGTATCTGCTGGTTTCAGTAAGACTGGATTCTATTGGTCTTAACCAACAGTCCCACAGCAGCTAGCTGCCCTGGACCTTTTTGTATATGTCTAAGAAAGTAAGAAAACAACATGGTACATTCTATAGCTCAGCTTAGTCCGAGTGTGTGCTGGAGAGATTCATTTACTTCTAAGTGTGGTGTCTGCACTTTGAAGTTTATCTCTTGACAAGTTCCTGCGTGTAGAGATTGCAAGAGGTTGGATAGACTTCAAAGTTAGCGGCATGGCCCCTTTCTGTCGGAATGAAAGAGAAGCAGGCTTGGGAGGTTTTCTTTCCCTGAGATTTGCAATGTGTAAGAGCTGTTTGTTGCAACATGTAAGAGTCAGAGAAGGAGGCAGACAATAGCAAGAATAAGCCCGGACTGCTTCAGTTGCCCAGCCATCAAAAATACTACAGAGGGAGTCTTTTGAGAGTCACTTTTTCTGAGAGGTTTATAGAGTCCTGCATGTCTGCCAAGCTATACTGAGAGCAGAATGTGGCCATGGAATTACAAATGTCATACTCATCACGACCAAGTTTCATCAAAGGGTGTAGTCTAATGCTTCATCTTTATTATGCAATTTCCCAACCAGTAGTGTAGCCCAGAATGGGTTTTACCTCTTTAAAACAGGATCTGATCTCTGTGATACTAAAGACGCAGTGATACACAGTGAGTCAGCGCATTCTACACTGAATATTCATATCAAGTAAGACTCTGAGATACCCATCACAATGGCTTCCTGTGTATTTCTTGGTTTTGTGACAGAAGTGCTTATATTTTTAACCCTTGATGTTTAGTCCTCTTTTACTGACATACATGATGTGACACGAAAACCAAGCACTAACTACTAGATGTAAGAAATATGATTAGCTAGGCCGTGGTGGTGCATGCCTTTAGTCCCAGCAATTAGGAGGCAGAGGCAAATGGATCTCCATGACCTTAACGTGAGCCTGCTCTACAGAGTGAGTTTCAGGACTGCCAAGGCTACCAGAGAAACCCTATCTTAGAGAAGCAGAAAGAAAAGAAAAGAAAAGAGGAGAGAAGAGAAGAGAAGAGAAGAGAAGAGAAGAGAAGAGAAGAGAAGAGAAGAGAAGAGAAGAGAAGAAGGAAAAAAGAAAGAAAGAAGAAAGAAAGAAAGAAAGAAAGAAAGAAAGAAAGAAAGAAAGAAAGAAAGAAAGACAGGTAGGAAGGAAGGAAAGAAGGAAGGAAGGAAGGAAGGAAGGAAGGAAGAAAGAAAGAAAGAAAGAAAGAAAGAAAGAAAGAGAGAGAGAGAGAGAGAAAGGGAGAAGGGGAGGGAGGGAGGGAGGGAGGGAGGGAGGGAGGGAGGGAGGGAGGGAGGGAGGGAGGGAGGGAGGGAGGGAGGGAGAGAGGGAGGGAGGAAAGAAGGAAGGAAGGAAGGAAGGAAGGAAGGAAGGAAGGAAGGAAGGAAGGAAGAGAGAGAGAGGAGGGAGGGGAAGGAGAGAAGGAGGAAGGAAGAGCGGCACAAAGACAGATAGATGAATTGATTGGTTTTCAGTAGCTTAATGTCATTCTAGAGCCAGACCGCCTAGGTCAGATATCACCACTCATTACTGTAAAATCTTACTTGTTTCTTGACTTCTATGTGATCAGCTTTCTCAATTATGAAATGAATAATCCAGTCACCGTGCCCCTGAGGGCTTGTCTCCAAAGTATGAGATCAATGACTATTTATTATTATTTTCTATTAGCCAGCTTTGGTTGTTCAATATTATAAATAAATGTGAGACCAAAACCAAGGACAACAAAAACAACAACATAAAAATACCTAAACCCAAACTGCCATCGAGGAGTTATGTTTTTTACTGTCAGGTGGTGAGGGTGGGGGTTGAACGAGCCATTCCATCTATACTAGTCTCAGACGCTCTGGTTTGCTCCCCAGAACACCACTTTCAATAGTATAATTGTGTTTTATAGTCCATGAATTATGAGTTGAAGTCCTGAACACATTTTTCTTTGAGTCTTATTTAGGAAGATCTAGAAAGGATTGTTTGAGATACTTAATATAGGCTCCAAAACTCCAAAACAAAGAACAAGCACAGATAACCAGTTTCCACATAACTGTGTACACATAATTGATTTTTGGCAAACAGGAATCTCTCTGGAATCTGGAGATCTCGTGTATAACAGGAACAGGTTCCTTTTTGGTCCTGATAGCAAACCAATCAGCTACTTTTTTTGACAAGGTGTATATTGTCTAAGAGGCCAGCAAACACATGTTCAGTGTTTGAACTCTCCTGTAATTTTTTTCTCTACCTTCAGACAGGATTTATAACTACAGTGTAAGAGCTACATATTACACTGGTTTCTCATCTCGTCTCTGATCCTGTTTCTTTCAGAACCCTCCAGATTAGGCCTAGAGCCACTGCTCACTCTTTCTTGTTTCTTGTCAGCTCTATGGGATACTGAGACCTCTGCATCATTTCCTGCGTGAGTCTCTAACTCCTATCAGGTGGCACCAGTTAGTTTACGACCGTTCATTCCTAAACCTTTACATTTGTCTCCTGAAAGTTTCACAAGAGAATGTTAGGTAACTGGGTGGAAAATCCTCAAAAATAAGAAATTGGAGAAAATGTGTTGAAGGGCTCCAGTAAACTCCAAACACTATCATTGATAACTCACAGCATCTTAAAGGAGAATATTTCGAGTTCCACTGTCCTGCTTATAAGCTGACTGTTCTATTACTATAGTCTGTCACAGAATATACATTCTATTGTTTGTATTATACAAAATATATTATAATAAATGTAATTACATTATATATACATTTAACATGTATGTATTATGTGTATCATAAATATATAATATACAAGTCATTAAATACACAATAAATTTGTCACAAAGAGCTAATGCATACACAGTGCAGAAAATGAAAGTATACTGTTTTAAATTCTTTTTAACAACCTTATATCAACCTTATGGGAAAGGCCTTCAGAAAACAAAAGTGTGCTGTTTGGGTGTAATGAATTGCTTATTCTAACACCAAGAGTTTAAAATGTTTCACACTAACTGAATTGATATTTTCTGGATTTTCCTACTATGCATGATTAAAGTAGATGCCACACGGTTCTCATCCTATTTCTTGTGACGAGGTGACTGAAAAATCACTCTATTTAAAAGTCAGTAGTGTGTTACTGTTACTCTTCAAAAAATAACTCAGCATTGCATTCTGGTGCACTGCCAATGGTCATAATCATTTGATGTTGGTTTTGTAAAGTTGTTTTATATGGATCTTTTTAGGAGGCTGCTGCTTTGAGACATCTGACTAGTCGCGTACTCCTAAACTAAGAAAAACATTTCCCAAGAGAGATTAACAACAGCAATATACTGACAGCCACACCAGTCAAACGACAGAGGCTCAATGCTCTCTGTCTGATGCTCAGGACTTTCTAAGTCCTTCCTACATCTCTGTATCAGATCCAAAAGAAAACAATGGAGTGAGTTAGGCAGTCTGCCCACTTTATAACCGGGCAGTAACTTCATAGACGTGAAACAGCACTAATTGGGAAATGAAATCCATTGACACGTTTACACAGCTCAGCTCTCAGCAGTGAAGAGCAGAAGTGTTGATTTATTTGTTCAAATATGAATCTGTGTTTTCTACTATGGGAGTAAGGCATGCCAGCGCCTACAGTTGCTGCCTTGTGTTATCGTGCCATGGCAAGGCTTGTGATGTAGATAAATCAGGACGGTTTAGGCTCATTCTCTCCTCTTCATACTCCATGTTTTTCTAGATAACTTTCATATGTACAGAACTGCATGCTACTTTTCTCCCTTGAGATAATGTCTGGTTGTGAAGCCTGGGCTGACATGCAACTCAAAATTCTCCTGTCTCAGACATCCAAGTGCTGGGATTATAAACATGTATCAACGTGTCTAGCTCAGGTTCAATGTTTTTGTTGCTTGAGAATTTCAAACATGTACATACTGTGTTTTTATCACCATCCCACATCTCCAATTTCTCCTCCATCCCCTGTCTGTACCACCTTTTCATCCCAACTTCTTGTGTTCCTCCCCCTGACCCCCAGAGTCCACTTTTTGGTTTGGAGAACTAGGAGGGAAAAAACACACAAACTGTTTATGCAGCTACTGCCACAAGGAAATGCTATTTGAAAAAATTAAGTTTAGAATGGAACACTAACAAGGCGCTAAAAAGGTTTTCAGTAGACTACAAACATTAGAGAAACAGTCATTTACTTACAAGTTGGTTTTGCTGTTGGCGGGAATTTTGTCCGGGTAATAGCCAGAATTATGAAAATAATGACTGGCCATAAGATCAAGACAAGTGTCCAAAGCTGCAAAGTAACAATAGAAAGGTGTTAGAGTGCTGACAGTAAATTAAAGAAAAATATGTATTCTCAAAAAAATCACTACTGAATACAAAAAAACTGTCAAACTATAGCATTCTTACACAGACCAGATATTTGATTACATGCTTATGAACCGAAAACAAATGAGAGAATTTCATAAATGCAGACAACTTCATAAGAATGGTGAATGCAGATCAAGTCTTCAAATGCCCACCTGACGTGCCCTCTTTGGTTACCAATTGTGACTATCCCAAGAGTGATCATCTTAAACCTTAAATCAGATCAGTAACTTCCAGAAAAATATTTAGTATTTTCCACTTGTCTGATGGGTAAGACTCAGTGTCCCAAGTAGGGCATATGAAATACAGGATAATTTCAACCTGGAAGCATATTACAATTTCCAAGTCAGCATTCTATACTCGGCCACAAAGACGAGTGTGTGGTCTTGAGTAACATCCCAATAAATGTGGTCGAACAAAGCAGTGACGCGTTGAATCAGACAGTGGACTGTAGCTCTTTACCACCCCAGTGTAACATCCTGTGTGCTCCCATTGTAGAGCCTAATTTATTGCCATGGTTGCCTGGTTCCCAGAAAAAAAAAACCCAACAGCTCATTTATGCTAAGGACAGTGTTGTATTCATTTCTTAATTCTCAGTACCTCCTATAAAATAGGCTCCCAAGGAATGTATACTGCCCTGAAACTCCTATAGGAGTTTCACTTTCAGGCACAGTCATGGCTGCTTTCCTTTCAAATGCAGATACAGCTGGGGGCCAGGGAGATAGATGAACCTCAGTGGGTAAAGATGCTTGCCGTGCAAAGTTAAGGACCTTAATCCATTCCCGAGACACATGGAAAGGTTCAAGGAGAGTTGATTCCACAAAGTTGTCCTCTGACCTCCACATTCTTGCTGTGTTATATCCACTCCTCATGTACATCACACACTCACACACACACTCACACACACACACACACACGCACACACGCACACACGCACGCACATACACAATAATAATAATGATGGCGATGATAGTAATAGTAAACATTTTAGAAGTTAGAGTTGGGCCTGATGGTGCAGGTCTGTAATCCCAGTTTCTCAGCAGGCTAAGGGAGAAGGAATGCACGTTCAAATCCTGTCTGGGCCACTGAGTGAGTTCAACTTGATCCTGTGCAATTTAGTGAGACTTGTCTCAAACTAGAGAAATAAAAAGAAGACTCATCTAGTTTGTGCAAGGATTGGGCTCAATCCCTAGGACTGAAACCAAACTTTAATTCTGCCTAATATTTTTCAGCCCTATAAATTTGCTCTGTAACAGTGAAAACCACATCTTCACAAAACCATGAACTGCGGTGCTCAAACACAAACCTGGAGCACAAACTTTGCTTGTACTCACTAGAGTTAAATATAGACCTTTCCTCTGGCCTGCTTACACTGTCAGTCTTTTATCATTCCCCACCCACTTTTTAATACACGTCTCAAATTTTCTCCCTGTGGCTCTTCAGTGTATCAAAACAACCCAAAACCAATCTGTTATTGATCCCTCAGTAACTCCCAACTGAAAGGCTCCACTCAAGTCTCTGCCAAGAATCTAAGAGCATGATTCTCCTCACTGGTAGGTAGACTTTGGTCTAAGCATAAGGTTTTTTATTTTTTAAGATTGAAGACTTTCTTTTAGCTCTCTGACATCTGACATGGCTCGGTTTGACAGAAGCTAAGATGTACCCAGACAGGTGGAACCATCTAACGTAAAGTGACACTTCTCAGACAGTGATGTGTACACTGAGTCACCTGGGGAACCTGCAAACATTCAGATGTGGCCTTGGGAGATTTGAAGGGAGTCCTGAGGGTCTACCTGTCTAAGGCTCCCAGGTAGGTGGTATCGATGCTCCACGCTTTGCACAGACAGAAGCTAGCTGTGCAGAAGAACTGTTTATCAACTCTAACAATATCTTTGCTGAAAAATCTCTTTGGGATCATCTGATGGATAAAATTAAGAGCATTTTAAAGCTTACATATGAGGTCACATTACATTTTTATTTTTCTATGGCTTAAAATTAAAATTTCCAAAAATCGCGCATGTAGGCCTCTGACCTTGGTCAGAATCAGAACTCATGGATACTTAAAAATCACCTTTGGATTGTTACAGGTACCCAAATGCTATTTCTATTTATTAGCATGTTAAAATGATGCTACTAAGGAGTACCCACTAGACCTTTTACTTAGAGCTATAATTTTTTTTAAACCCACATCTTCTCACATCATAGTTCTCCTTTAACACTTCAGTAACAACTTTGATATAGCTGACTTTGTTTACAAGTTTACTTATTCAATTTCTTTTTATCTTATGAGTTTTAAAAGAGCACTGTTAGAAGAGCCACAGACTAGCCCAGACTGCCAAACACAGCAAAGGCATCAGTGATGCAAAGGACTCTTTAGCTGTTACAGCTCCGGTCTGTCTTCTGCTTACCAGATGCTAGCAGAACTTGTCCAACGTCATACACAATGAGTAAACAGGTTGTGAGCATGGGTGTGAATCTCAAAATATTCAGGGCAAGACTTTTTAATATAATTACTGTGCTGTTTTGAGGATTAAAAAAAGAAATCATTGCCGAGAGCAGGTTGGAAAGAAATATTATTGTCGCAGACTTATAAACAATATTGTTATTCTTGCCTAGTCTTTGAGTAGTTGACAATTGGAGTCTGTTTTTCAAACATTCTGGATACAAAATACCTATTATACTTTATATGACTCAATTGAAATGTGCACTATAGGGAACTGAATTTTTAAAAATTGAATGATTGTGGATTTAACCATTTGCTACGAGAAACCATAGTTACTCTTTAAAGAGAAAATTCTTTTGGAAAAGAAGGTGTGGAATTCTATTAGTTACTTTTAGACGTATCTATTTGCTTTCTCTGGTAACCTCAAAAGAATCAAAAACTGAGATAAACTCTTCCAGACACTTACCTTCAAATGAGGGACACACTATGGCATGTCTTAAAATTGTCTTTTTGATTAATCTACTTGGATAATTTTTTTCATGAGAGTGCTTTGGCATATTTTGAAATCAATTTTAAATCTATTTTTAAATCCAGACAAAAACATAGTCTAAGTCAGAGAAATTTAAGGCAATTTTGACTCTGTTAAAGCAAAAACAAGCAAACAAACAAACAAACAAAAAAATGATCACAAAACCCATAAAAATATCTGTTATCACAGGCTTTTCCTAGAATTTTAGTTCACAGAAAGTTTGAGGACTTCTCTGTATCATCTCAGAGGGATGATAAATACAAAAATCCTCTGGACTGTGGTCTTGGGAGCATTAAAGTTGACAAATTAATCACAAAAGCAAGAAATAAGGTGTCAGTTTCCATAACAGCAAGGTTGCTTTCAGTTCTATGCTAAATATTATCATAAGCAACCTGAGAACAAAGATGGTGTCAAGGCTCCAATACTGAACCAATGAGCCATGACTTCTCTGTTTGTTTGGCAAAAGGCTAATATATTGATTTTACACTTAGAGCCACAGGTGTTAAGTAACCGTCTGAGGAAAGCCATTCCTGAAGGTTCTGCAGTTCTTGTTGGTATTTTAATTGTCTCAGTCTACTTCTCTAACTCATTTGTATCTCATCACCCTGTGTTCTTGACATTTAAAGGTGTATGCACACTAAGTTACAAATTCCTTGACAGGAAATGATATTTGTGTTCTTCAAATCATTTGAGGTTTCTTTTTATCTGTAATGCCCTGTTCTGTTATTTCTCTCTCCATTCATTCCTGAACAATTTATTTAAAAACATAGGGAGTGAAGAAGCAGTGGCAAATAATTGTTTTAATATGGTAAGACTGATCACATTTCTCCCATTAGGGAAATCCAAATTCTCACTCTCCACCAGAGGAATTAAAAGCATTAAAAAACAAAACAAAACAAAAAAAAAGAAACAAAACAAACAAGCAAACAAAAAAACCCCAGCTAGTATAAGTCAGTAGTGATGGGTCAGAATTATTAATATGGGTATAAAGTTAGGATAGCCAGCCTTGTTTGTCAACTTGGCACACCTGAGAAGAGGGAATCTCAACTGAAGAACTGCCTCCACTAGGTAGGCCTGTGGACATGTCTGTGGGTACATTTCCTTAGTCAAAAACTGATGTAAGAGGACCCACCCACTGTGGGCGGTGCCATTCCTAGGCAAATGACACTGGGAACAAACCAGGAGCAGCATTCCTCCAAGCTTTCTGCTTCATTCTTCTACCCTGAGCTTTTCTCTTGGCTTCACCTACTTGTCAACTTGCAAGCTGAAATGAACCCTCTCCTTCTCACGGCTGATTGTTGACTGTGTGATTTATCACAGAAACAGAAATCAAGCTAAGACACTCCCCATTTCCAAAATATATTTTAAAAGGTCATGATAGCCTACTAACTAATGTCAGCACTATAGCGACAGACATAGGTGGATCTCAGTGAGTTCAAGGCCAACCTAACAAATTGCAGGCTAGCCAGGGTTACATAATGAGATGCTGTCTTAAAAAAAAATAGCAATACAAAATAATAAATATAAATAAGTGTTCCTTATTTCCTGCTTTTATACTTTATGATTCCAAAGTTCTTTTTGCCTCATTTTATATCATTACTCAGTCCTGAAAATATTAATTTGTTCAAGAAATCTTAGCTTCTTCTAGTGGACATCCAAGAGTTACCAGTGATCATTGCTAGTGGGCTATCACTATTTCCAGGCCTGGTAAAGGTTAGAAAATACAAGTGGAAGATAAAGAGAGACCTTTTCATCAATCAATCAATCAATCAATCAGTAATTCAATAGGTAAATATAAGCAGATAGAAGAAATTTAATAGTTCAGAGACTGTCAAATAATGAAAACATACAGAGGACACCAGTAGTAGCCCATGAGAATACAAACTTCAAATTTGATTTGACAGCCAAATTTAAACATTAAAATTCAATATAATAACAAAATATATAGGGGTCACTGAGTCTACAGATATAAACAAATGCATGAGAAAGCAGACATGAATGATCAGTGAAGACTGGAATGCATGTGAATATTTTCCTGCAAGGATAGAGTTGGCATCAAACACTACTGATAAAATGCAATGATAGAGAGCTGCTTTCTTGGGCTTCTTGCTCAAGATAATGGACTTCTGGAAACTGAGGAAATGAATGACCAGTGCCACAAAGCAGCTCCTCCTGAGAGGTCATGAGAACTAGGGTCATGGATGTCAAGGGAAGACTGAGACATGATTTCGGACTGAAGGAGATGATAGAGGGTGAAGAGCCACATGCAGCATCTGATCATTTAGCTTTAAAGGACACAGCACCAAGTACTGGCCAAGCTTGAAAGGAGTATAAGAATATGATGGCGTTTTACAATTATATAGAGAAACAAAGAATCAACAAAACAAACAAAAGCAAAGCACATCAAGATAGATGCATGAACATATCACAATGGAATCCATTATTTTGTGCACTAACTAAAAACAAAAAAATTGTGTCCAGAATTAGAATCTGCAAGTCTACAAATCTGACAGTCTTTTACATTTATATAGAGAAAAGCACACTAAAATATTAGGGTGTGGGGCACTAGCCTCTAACTGTGGTGTGTGCTGTGTGTGTGTGCTGTCCCTAATGACTTTCCTTTTAATTTGAAGTTATTTCAAAAAAAAAAGTCTGGAAATTATTTTAAAGATCTCTATATCTCTTCTTGAAAAGGTCCAGACCCAAAGTGAAAGCACAAGCATAAAGATGAAGCAGTAAGAAAAGAGATAACAAACAGACAAGCTCCGTAGGCAGAAATTCTATCTACCCAGACACAGAGTTGTTTAATTTGGAGGGCGCTTTTTCACTTTGAGATAAACGTGATTGCAACCTGGAAGTCAGTTCATGGGTTGGGCACATGTCCACGTGCAGTTGTTTAATATGGAGGGCGCTTTTTCACTTTGAGATAAACGTGATTGCAACCTGAAAGTCAGTTCATGGGTTGGGCACATGTCCACGTGCTTTGCACAAACAAACAAATGAAGCAGAGGGACAAGCATGACCCAGGAACATGAGCTAATGAGGCTGCTGTTTTAAGAGCAGGTTCATCAGCAGGGCCCACTTGGGTGGCCTCTTGAGATGTGCACAGCTGCAAGCTTTCTCAATGGACTGTCACAGTAACGCAGGCTTCCTTCTGTGAGGCAGTGGTCGGTAATTAGACCATTCATATGAAGTGGAGAGAAAGTGTATGGGATTGTGGGGGAAGAGAGGGATGGGTGAGGTGTTGAATGTTGTCTATATAAGACGGCGTGGATGTGAGGGCAGGACGCACGGGCTTCACATTTCATTGCTTAACACCTGCCAAGCAAGTATTCTACCACTGAGCTCCAGCCTAGCATCACGATTTTTGGTTTTGTGTGTTTTGTATTTAATTAGTTTTAGATCATGTACAAAACAATGGATTTCACTATGACACTTTCACACATGTGTCTTGATGCATCCTGTTCTTAGTCACCCTCAAGTTGGGGAAGTGAGTAGAGATACTAGATGACAGTTCTATTAACTGTGTTCAACAACATCAGCCACACAAACTGGCATCAATCAAATGTAAACTGACCCCAACATTTCCACTGAGAGTTGATCTGTAGAACCCAACAGCTAGAATGAATTATGCAGCCACATTTACATCTGTTAGAACTATTGTTTCAGAATCTTTGAGAAATCTCACAAAACTGATTTTCAAAAACAGGAAAAGAAAAGAAAAGCTATCATTTTGACTTTAGGTCATTCTTAACTCCACGACTTTGTCAGACTTGTTTATTGTAATTCCTGCTAGTCTGTCTGAATCTATTTGTGCTTAACACTGATACAATTTTCCGGTTATTTTACTAGTTCAATTAAGTTTCAATGCCTATTTTAAAACTTCAGGAAATGACTTTAAAATATCACTTACAGATTTTACCCTAGAGCAGATACTGTCTGGAGCAAGGTGGCTAAATTAGACTCACGGAAGGGTTGCATTCATTGCACATAGACCGTTGTCAATGGGGTTTAATGCCTTAAAGAGGATCATGTGATCATTTTCATTATAGCTGTACCATCCTTCCTGTCTTCTTCCTTGTGTATTTCACATAGTCACATTATTGCCTCGCCCTTACAGATACCAGCATCTCTTGCACTACAGTGATTTGAAGTTGGTTATGTAAGAAATGGATAATACTAGGTATCAGGACTCAGTTTAGTTAGGGTGTTTTGCCTAAGTAAAACCAGAATGGCCAGCAGGAACAGTCTGTTCTACTCCACCATAGTCCTAGAGACTCTTAAGGGCTCTTAAAATTGAACATACTATATAGTATTCATCTACATAAAGTTTGTGCATTTTTTAGTACAACAAAATTTGCGGATCACCTATTGTATACCATGGCATAAAAATAAACAAATAAAATGTTCCATCTTTTGACGGGAGGAAACACACACACACATCAAGTGAATGCAATGAACACTGCTATGGTATAGAAAGATAGTGTGTAAAGGGATGATAACTGAAGGAAAGATAATTTGAAAAGTCACAAAGACAAAAAAAAGGAGGCCAGGTAGAAGAAAAGACTTGTACATTAGTTGGAGGGGGAGGAAGAAGGAGAAGTCTTTCAAACAGAGGAACCATTTGACTAACGTTCATAGACAGAAAGGAGGGAAGACTATGCCAGGAGCACACAACTGGCTCATCAAGAGTTAGGGAGAGCATCTCTGCCATGTAGTTATCCAGCTTCATCCTAAATTCTTCTAGTGAAAAGTCCACTGCCCTGAGATTATATTATTAGACAATGAATTTTGTCTGTCATTTTTGCTTATATTGATGTAAAATTCTTACTTCCTTTGCTTACCACTTGCTTATTTTAGTTTGACCTGTCTGAACATGAAAATTCTGCAAGCATCTAAAGAGAGAAAAGATCTTTTCCCTCCCAAGGTATCTGCAAGAGCTCTCTACTAAGTCTCATTTCAAAATGTATTTCTCTGAACTTCAAGATGGTTCAGTGGAGAAACGCCTTGCAGATGTACTTGACAGCCTGATATTGATTCCTGGACCACACATGATGGAAAGAAGGAAATGGCTCTTGAAAGTTGTCCTGTGATGTCACATATGTGCCTTTGTGCACGCACACTCCTACACAAATTAATTAATAACAAACATATATATGTATATATATTTATACATACATGTGTTTGTGTATGTGTGTGTCCCAGAATGAAATATTGTAGTCAAGTTGCAGTTTTATAATTAGTGTCAAAATCTTTTACAGAGAGATGACACCTAACATGTATTGACAGCCTAGAGCATGGGCACTCTGTGACACACTTAGCTTGTGTGTCTCACTTAGCATAGTAAGTTCATTTTCTCTTGCAGATGGGAAAACACAAGAAGACTAAGTAAGCCCTCTCCAGAAGGCACAAAGCCATACCGCTGATGTTTGAACGTAGAATCCTGCTTCACCACCAGTGCAATTAGCCACTAAGTTATATAGATTAAACACTACAGAACAGAACTCTGACTCACTTTGCTCTGAATATTATATTTTTATTAGTTCATCCTTGAGACTAGTAAAAGAGTTTTTATTGTTTCAAGCTAGAGAGCATTGAAAGTCATTTAAAGGTCTTCCTGTAATCTACAACCATAACTTTTTATTACAAACTTGAAAATAAAAGTTGTCCAACCTTTCATAACATAAAATACATTGAATACACTGCCTCTGTCGTCTTTATCCATTTCGTTTTGCATTTCCCTATGAGACAAGAATGACCATTACTGAAAGCAACAGAGGATCCCAAGATTCACATTCAAAATAAGAGCTCAGTATCTTAGATCTGGAATCAACCATAGTTCTACCTCCAAAATAAGGCATTATAGATGACATGGATACCTTAGTCAGTTGGAATTTCTGATAGTTGATGCTGCTATGAATATACATAACTCATCCAAAAACTGGCAATAAGTCAATTTCTGAATTCTATCCTTACAGATTAAAATACCGTCTTGAAGATTGGTAAATGTTCTCTAATATAGAAACAATACTCTGTTGGATTGGCAATGGAAGTTTTTTTTTCTTTAGTTAATTTGTAAAGCTAGCATACAAAGTCCTGGGTTTCATGAAAGAGTTTCCTTACACGGATGTCGTGCTGGATGTAAAGCAGCACGTTATTGCTGGAAGTTAAGGACGCAGCTATTGCTCCAATTCCTAAAGCACCTCCATGCCATTTGCTTTATATTTGCTTGCAAAATTTAACGCATGTGTATCTCCTATCTTTCAGGTGCCATAATTAGCAAATGAAAAAATTTTGAGCAATTAAAAGGAATGAAAGGGCATCACCGGTCCTCCATCTCCGCATGATGAAAAGACCAGAACATTCACTCACACAACAGAGTGGACCGGACCGTACAGGACTTACTTTATATTAAACTAAGGTAGAATTAAATTTGCGAGTAGAACTTAGTCCCAACTGATCCTAATGTAACGTTTATTTTAATGCACAGACCAACCCATGTTAAGGCTTCCTCCTTCTTCCTCTAGTCTCTCTGAAGGGAAGATGGACCAAGAGGGCAGAGAAAGAAGGAGGAAGGGCTAAAACTTGGTTCAAAATGTCATTTTGACAAATGTGGGAATGTCCAAAGAGCTATTTCTGGCCTCACCTGAGCTTAAGTGTGATTCTCTAGCTAAGCACTCAGAATGGATCAACAAGCATTAATTTTTGCTCTTTAGGTCAGAAGTTTGAAATTAGAATCCACTTCTGACGAGACTTGAATCCCTTATTTAGGACCCATCTTCTTAATGGAAGATAACCTCTTCTGTTTAACCCTGTCTTTCAGCCCACAGCTTTTTGCTGTCCTATTTCCTTTCATTAAGTAGCATCTCACTGGGTGAGCCTCCTGATGCTGTGTCTCTCTTCTGGAATCTATCTTCATTTCCCCATTATTTTTAAATTGCAAGTTCAGCAGGGTAACGTCTACGTGATTTTCTCTGCTACCTACCATTTCTGTTGGTATTTAATTCATTTTTCTCCTCCTGTAGAATACATTTTCGAATGTATCACTGAGAAGTATATTGCCAGAAATCTTTTGAATAAATAGAAACTATCTATGCCCTACATGGTAGATATGACCTCTTCTTTGGTGGGCTGAACTCTGAGCAAAGATCAGAGAGAATAAGATAAGTAAAAGGAAGAAACAAAGAAATCATGGCACAGATAACAGATTCATCACTGGGGAAATCTGACTTTGATCCTTGAAGCCATGGTGTGACCTTGGATAAGTCCTGAACTCTCTGGAATTCTGTAAAACTGCCAATTTTGTAACCCTAAATATTTCAAAATTCTCATCTTTGGTTTTCTAAGTAAGAGTAAAATTCATTTCGGATGTAGTTTTAAGAGAGGTTGTCCCTGCAAAGTGTATCCCAGGTGAATACTTAGGTTATATCTTATGTTCTTTCTCGAATCATATAGCTGTCTATAAGTCTTGTGACATTTCCCATCCTACTATATGCAT
Organism: Mus caroli; assembly: GCF_978045245.1. Lineage (NCBI taxonomy): Eukaryota > Metazoa > Chordata > Mammalia > Rodentia > Muridae > Mus > Mus caroli. Next base: position 68,417,115 of record NW_028227256.1, read on the forward strand.
TTGTATTTTCTCCACAGTGCCCAGTCTACCTGAATATGTTTTGTCTTTCCTTTTCTTTCTTTTTTTAAAGATGTATTTATTTATTTATTTTATGAGTAGACTGCCATTCTTTTCAGACACCCCGGAAGAGGGCATCAGAGTCCGTTACAGATGTGGTGAGCCACCATGTGGTTGCTGCGAATTGAACTCAGTCAGGACCTCTGGAAGAGCACTCAGTGTTCTTAACCACCGAGCCATGCCTTCAGACCCTCGTCTTTCCTTTCTTTCTTGTGCCATTGTTTCCATTTTCTTCCTTTATAATTTTTCCTTCCCACCATCTCGCTTTGTGACAAAGCTTCTTTTTAAACTTAGGGACGGTTGACATAGTGGCAATGTTGGTGTTTTCCTTGCCATTCATTAAGGACAATTCATTTCCAGTATCACACACTTTCATTTGAGTTTTCTTAAGTTTAAAAGTCTGTCTTTGAAATACCATTTTCAGAATTAATGTACAGATAAAGATACTGGCATTTTAAAAGCCTAATTAGGGAGGAGAATATTCAGTTGAAATCTTGGCATGTGTTTTGGGGAGCTTGGGATTAAATGATTAAAATTTTAGAAACTGCAAGGAAGCAAACAAACTGAGAACTGATTTTGTCAACAATATACCAGTTTTTGCTTCTTTTTTGTTTTTTGTTTCTGATTTTTGAATATGTAACTTTAAATAAATGTCTGCTTCTCCTCTATTCTCTGTTTGCATGGACTTCCATTCATCATTAATTTGCATAAAATAAGATGTCCATATTACTCAAATCCCTCCACAATTTATACTCATTAGAAAGCAGCTGAGAATCTAGGTCTGTAGTTTCCACATCTTAGGATAGATCTGACAGACCTTGTGCCCATTTTGTAAGTGGAAAAAACAGAGCCCAAGTGGTGATGCTGTATCATCCTGGGAGGAGCCCTGACTCATGCTTGGGATATCCACATCCCCACAACTGCGCTGCCCTGCCGAAGGATATCCAGAATCACCCACGTGGGAAGTATGGGGCATGTCTTTCTCTGTGCCATTTTTACAGTTAACGCACAAACAAACAAAAAAGTCAATGATTTCATCATTTTATGTTTAGCAGACCCATTCGATCATGTGACACTTCGTGACCTAAAGCTCTGCCTATCAGATTCCCTAAGGTAAGCAACCACCTAACTAATTCTTCCTTTTAATACATACATTAGAATGGTGTGGTTTCAGGCTCTGCAAGCCAGTGCAGAGTGAGATAAGGAACCTGGATCAAATGCTGGGTTTTATGATGCAACTGATTTGCATATCTGCATTACCCAACTGAGGCAAGAGTGACTGCTCTAAAGAGAAAGAGGATTGAATAAGGTTTGGGCTTCTCCTAGTTCTCATACGTTCTTCTGAACACCTAGGTCACAGAAACATGTCCGCCCCCCCCCTCCTCCCCAGCTCTCTGAACTCTGTCCTGTGGAGTTCTGAATAGCTTGGCTTTGTAATTTAAAAAAAAAAAAAGCATTAATGTGAGAGCACCAAAGTGATGTGAAAAAACAGCAAAGAGAGTCAGTGGTAGTCTTAAAAACAGTAATACACATGTAATATATATGTACATATAGGTCATATATATATGTCATACACACAACACACACAATCTCATTTCCAGTAAATGATTTTTAGATACTTGAATTCCTTTTGAACGTTTTCCATTCTAGCAACCTTCACCCTACTATCTTTTCATCCAAGTTGTTATCACTTTTCGCTTTCTGGAACATTCCTTCCCATCTCCAATGCGTTCTAATGTTACTTTCATTCATCCCATTAGAAATCCACCTCATTTCTAATGACATTAGGAAAAATTCTGAAAGCACTCGGCTTACACCCAAACTTCCACACCAGTACCAGTTCCTCCAGTAACAAGGTACATCCTTGGCTTTGCTCAGGGACTGTCCCAATTTACTCTTTTAATTTACTCAAATCAAAAGGCTGCTTTGGGGACACGTCTTAACTCGCCCCATTAGCTGAAAGACGGATGGAGACAAGAATTCTAAGTATCTTATTTCTCCTTTGGGAAAAAATGCCTTTAAACTCTTCTCTGTCTAGTTCTCATTAACATCACATTTTAGGATTTATTGCTTCGTATTCCTGCCCCCGCGTGCGCCCCCCCGGAACCCCCCCCCACTCCCACCTTAGACAAATCAAAACAAAGAAACTCCTCACCGGCTGCCTTTTGACACCTAGCCAATTTTTCCACACCAGGATCCGAAGCTGATGAAACTGGGAAGCCATCCTTCAGACACCCTGAAGACAAACAAAATGTTCCTGTCTCTTCCTCCAGTCCTCAAGAGAAGTGGTGTCCCGTCTAATATGCTGTATGCCAGTGCGTTGGGAGCCTTTTCACGGCATAGCTTCGTAGGGCCTGGGGTAAGACGCCCACAGTTCTTCTCTTCCCAATGGATTTGTTTTTCTGGTCAGTAAATCTTTAACTCTTCTCAACCAAAAAGTCTTCAGGAATGAGGAGACAGCTCAGCGCCTTTCAGTGGCTTGTGCTTATTGTAAAATACTGCCTCTTGTGCGAAGTCCACACTCCAGAGAGAATGAGTATCATTCAGATAATGCCCCACTGTAAAACAAACAAAAGGTGAACCCACACCTCCTACTCTCCAGAAATTACCTGCCTATCCACACCTTAGAGAACGTGTCACCTGCACTAGACGCGTCATAGGAATTAGGCGGGACCCTGGAAGGGCCAGTAGGACTTGTCCTACATCCCTTTGCTTTCCTCCCTACACATAGTCCCTGCTGTGGCAGGCGCTGGGCACTGAGGATTTTACAGGTTCCCTAGGACAGAGAGTGACTCCGGGAGTGTTTTAAACATTTTAATCGGATGTTCTAAATCAGATGCAAAGCGGTAACCGCAGCCCTTGGTTAGATGATAGACTATGAAAGCTCCAAACTTTAGCTTAAAAATGTTCTGATTTGGGGAACGTGATTAGGCCAGTTGAGCTCTGTCTCCTATTACAGTTCACTACGTTAATTAAGCATGGTGCCTATGTTTAATGGTCAGCTGAAGGTAACAAAATGAAATGCTGTGGGTAGTTCTGGCTTAAAGGGGACACAAATTGACCCAGAATGTTTCTGCTAATCTCTCTGCCTAGGATATTCTCTGTCCCATCTAGGTCTGTACCTCTCAGAGTTGTCTCCACAGTGACATCTTCTACAAAGGTCTTTTAAATGACCTCATCAGATGTATTTATCCCTCTTTATAGTCCATTACAATTCTTTGCTATTATCTCTCTCCAATAATTTATATTTTTGTCTAATTGTTATTGTGAATGTCTCAATTAGATTAAATATTCTATGCGAACATGAATGGTTCTATATCACACTGCTGTGTGTATGACCAGTGCTTAAGAATCATTACTGAGGGCGTGGTGGCGCAAGCCTTTAATCCCAGCACTCGGGAGGCAGAGGCAGGCGGATTTCTGAGTTCGAGGCCAGCCTGGTCTACAAAGTGAGTGCCAGGACAGCCAGGGCTACACAGAGAAACCCTGTCTCGAAAAACCAAAAAAAAAAAAAAAAAAAAGAATCATTACTGAATAAAAAAGATAGACCATGTAAGCCAATCAAATTCATCTTTGGTTCTTACTTCTTGACCTGATTGATCGAGACTGTACTTGACAAATCAGTTACAGCATTGTTTGAGTTCTTCTTACAAGTCAGAAGTAAATGTTGGCTCAGTTGCCTGGTCTCCATGCCAACTCTGGGAGCTTGGTGTCAGCCAGCCTGGGGCAGACTGGATCCATGATAGAGCATGCCCATTACCTCAGCTTTGGTTCACCTTACTGTGAAGTCTCCAAACCCAATCCACCAGGCCAAGAGTTCTGAGTATAGAGAATGTGTGCCTTATGAGTTTTTGTTTCTAGACAAGGTTACAAAGTATTCTCTGGATGACAGAAAGCCTCTAAAATAGTGTGCCCCTTCAGTTTGGTGGGGGGAGGTACAGAGATAAGATTGATCTATCAGTTTCTAAAAATGACTACAGGTTCTGTTTTCCTGAAATCTTAAACTGCTGTCACAATTCACAAGTGTGTGATGGTTCACAAACAAACAGAGCTTAATTGGGAAGGCAGAGTAGGGTTGGGATGCTATTCTAAGCATTGAGGGACATTGCTGGCATGGTGCTTTACCAAGTCAGGTAACCTCAGGTCAAAAAGACCTGAATCGCCAAGTGACTGATGCAGGGAGGTGAGAGGCGAGCTGAAGATGTACCATGTGGCTTCCAAGAAGCTATTTGTCTGTTTCACAGTATCATCCCAGAATTGTGCTGTCTGGTGGCCTCTCAGGCTGCCCTTTTGCCTGGAAATCTTAATCTGCCACCCCTGATTGTCCAATGAAGACACATTTCATTACAACTGAGGACTTCCTTGGGAGATGTCCATCTTCAGCATAATTTCCTAGCTATACAGAAGATGCTCAACATGCATTGGATAGCCCTTTGCATGGGAACGAGCATTGTAATTTGTCCAAATATCACACATATTTCCTTGTAGGATGGGCAATCTTCTGCAAAATATAATTTACAGTGATTTAATTAAGTTGAGGTACATTAACAATAAGGATTTCTTTAAATGTGTAAGTTCCTTTTAAGAGGAGATTTTCAAAGATGATTTTTTTTAAAGACTCACATTAAAAAACATAAATCTTGGAAGGTATAGCTTACATAAATTAAGGATGCTATAATTTACACAGACAAAAATTCAAAGTGATTACTAGGACAAACAAAAAGACAGAGGAGGAAGAATGTCCAGGGAGATGAGAGACAGATATCTTACTGGGGAAGTGCAGCATTGTACCCCAGTCCTGATTATAGGTTAAGGTGCTGCTGACAGATAGATTAAGATTTTCCTCAAGGGAAGAAAAGCTGATTGTTATCAAAAATAATGTGTACCCAAATACACGGCTGCTAAAAACACTTTTACTCAAAAGGGGAAAATTGCAGAGCAAACAAACAGAGGCAAAGTTCAAGTAATATAGCATAAGGAAAATGAAAAACATCCTTGCTTACACGGACATGATTATGCCCATCTGTAATTCCAGTGTTCCACTATGAGTTCAAGGCCAGTCTGGGCCCCATGTCAGGTTCCAGGACAGTTAATACTACAGAGTAAGAAGCTGTCTCAAAAACAAAATGCAGACAAACAAAAGCAAACCCTTGTTAACCAGTCAAGCCCTGAAAACATTCCCTTAGGATTCTTCTCAAGAGTTAGTGCCACTCTGGTTTGATCACCTGCCTTGTGTGTCAGCCATACCAGTGCTTAAGGCAGAGGTCAGCAAACGCAAGTTGTCCTCAAGAACAATTTCCATCACAGAACCATTCTATCTACCTCACCTTCAGGAGTATGTGTCTTTATGTGCTTACCTAACCAGCAGTAAAATATGATGAGTTTATCATGGGATATGAAAACTCGGGAGTTCTTCTTTCCCAAGATCTATTGACTGTAAGTTTTAGGAGGAGTCTAGCTAACCCAAAGTTGACTAACCTAACCAGCAGTAAATTATGAGTTTATCATGGGATATGAGAACTCGGGAGTTCTTCTTTCCCAAGATCTATTGACTATAAGTTTTAGGAGGAGTCCAGCTAACCCAAAGTTGACTAATCTAAATCCAGAACTCATTTTGAAAGGCATAGCCATCCTTCTGAGGTTGCTTGTATCCAAAATGCTTCAGGACCACCTCTAACTACAGAACACAGCTTAAATGATGAGGCTACCGAGGCTGCTTGATGGTACAGATTCAGGATCTGCATGGACAATGGACACAGCAGCTCCTGTTAGTCAACCAGTCCTGTAGAAGACTCCACAGCTGAACCAAAATGGAAGCAGTCCAGCCCCACACACAGGGCATTAACATGGCTAGACTACACTTTGTTTTAACAGTATTTATTGAAATTATCTCTTACATGATAATCGTAGCAGTAAAATTACACCGGCAGACTATAAAGCCCCAGTCTGTGTAGCTTGTTACCATATAATAAGAATCTAGCACAGGAGCTGCCCCACCGTAAATGGTTAATTAGCACTAAGTAAATGATGAACAGCAAGCACTTACTAAGCAATTATTGAATCGTCAAAGGATCCTTACCATATTGAAGTTGTCACTAACCTCCTTTTCAAAGAAGAAAGTGGCATTTGGCGATATTAGCAGAGAAACAGCAGGCAGGAAGTCACACTGTATGGCATACTTTTAGTCTTTACTCTGTCTCCAATATCCAAGGCTGTGGACTTGAAGGGACAGGTAATAGATAGATAGATAGATAGATAGATAGATAGATAGATAGATAGATAGATAGATAAGGTTTTTGGTTTTGTTTTTGTTTCTTAAGCAACAGGGGGTTTTCCGGTTCACTGGGAATCTGGAAAACACTTTAGAGATTTATTTTTTTAAAGTACATATAGGGAAAAAAATTATTGCCCAAATGTATTCACAAGAATAACTGAAGAAGACTTGCTTTCTGCTTTCAGGCTTCTTGGTTGAGCACCAAAGCATTTCACAGCCGGCTCTTGCCAGTTCCATGAGAACTGTATCTGCAGCCATCCCCGCTGCCATCTGCCATGGTGTGGTAGAGGACTGCTCACTTTCAAACTCTGTCATCCTCTTTCCTCTGCCCAAAATGAACTTGTGTTCGTTCTTAAGGGGCTGATTCAAGTGTTACTTCCTCTCTGAGGCCTTTTCCAGTCCTTCTGCCCACCACACCCAAGTCCCTGTTGAACTAATTACCCCTTCAGCTGTCCCATAAGTCTTTGTTCATAAAGGTAGCCAATACCACCCTACCTGTATTATACGGTCAGTCCACTTCTACCTACACTCTGGTCTCCTGGGATACAGAGATGATGTCTAAGGGAATACCAAGGATTGAGAATGCGTTCTGTCACCGAGTATGTGAAGAACTGCGGCTGTAATGTATTAAAGAGCTGGTTGGAAAGAGAAGATAAAGATGGAGAGTTGGGGGCCTAGGAGTGAAAAACAGATGGTGACATACTACGGACATAGAATGGGAAGTTCCTAGTGACTCTCCCACAAAGAGAGTAGAGTAGAGTTGATGCTGTGGGAATAAGGTGGTCCTCAAAGTTGAGATCTAAAAATCTGCATTTCAAATCCACAAAATGTGGAATTAACAATGAAATGAAATGCTTCAGAGACTATAATGGCAATCAGAATAACAATTTTACTCCTTCCCTACCAGGTTGGTTTTTCAACAGTTAGCATCAATAGTGAGTTACTATTTTTAAGATATTGACTCTGTACATTAAGATGCTATGGCATGCTAATCTAACACAGGAGCTAATCTATATGATAAACATTGGAGGTCAATATTAGCCTTTCTACTCCATAGATGAAGCAAAGCACAATATGCTTTGCCAGGTCACACAGGTAATGGTACTCGGGGTAGTGATTTGAACCCAGGCCCTTATATCTACAAGGCCTGTTTGCTAACTACCCCTTGTAAAGGAAACCCGAGTGAGGAACTGCCATGTGCACACATTACACCCATGTGGAAAGCCACCATAAATTGGGAAACTGAAGCTAACTCACAGCAAAAATAACAACAGCTTTTACAAAGAGGAGAGCCACCACCCTAGGATTAAGATAATGAGGCACCAATTGCTAATACCTCGTTACCTAAGATCAACCTGCAGTGTAAGGAGCTGATAGCTGATGCTATGAATCAGGTAGGTATGAGGAGGTAGTAGAACAAAGGTTATCAGCTGCCCTGTACTGAGACATTCCACTGAAAATGGAGACAAAATAGCTGATTTAAAAATCAGTTAGAAACAAAGCTGGTCTACAAAATCACAAAGAAAAACACAGTTTCAAAGAGCTGAAACCAGGCTCACTCTAAGACAAGCAGGTCCTCCAAGATGGTGGCAATGCTGCAGACTTCCCATCACAAATGACACAAGCATGTCAGGACAGCCGGTCTGATAAAGCAGCCGATTACCTTAGCATCTGAGCATGGAAATTTCAAGGTAATTTACAATCTTGCAAAGAACTGCTCACCCACTCACTCAGAGTGAGTAATAACCGAGTTGGTTAGACAGGTAAAGTGTGTTTAATTAGCAAGTTTTACTACATGTACTGCAGTCATCCTGTGAGAAGAGGTAATAAAAGGCTTTAAAAATCACTGTCCCCTCCAAGCCAGAGGAAAACTCCAGAGTGAAGAAAAGATGTGACGTAAGGTTTCAAGAAAGATTGGGCCTCCTTTTTATAGTGTAAATTTTAACCAATTCTTCATCTTTAAAGACAAAAGAAAATTAAAGTGAAAATGAAAAAAAGTATTCTCCTCTCAATTTAAGTTTTCATTCCCTAATATTTGAAATCGTGTGTGTGTGTGTGTGTGTGTGTGTGTGTGTGTGTGTATCCTTTTTTTTTTTCATTGTGGAAATGATTGAACAGACAAATTTCCTCACGTTTACTCTGATAATTAGTCTCCTTACTGAATTACTGGGAAAAAAGAATTTCACAAATATTGAAGAAATCCACATACAACTAGAATCATAGACTCTCCTGAAGACACAAGAAGAAGTCTGGAAAAGAGATCTTTGGGCTAGGAAATGGCCCTTCCTGTGATTTTAACATTTCAACTTTCAGTATAGAAAAAAAAATCACCTTCTATCCATCCCCTCAACCCTGAGCAACACACCATTTTTCTATGTATCTTCTGAACGCAGTTACTATTTGGAAAGGATGAATCTAGAAAAGGGTGACCAACCAATGATTTCAATGCAAACCAGTAAAAACATATTTTGGTCAAAAAGTCAGCAGTAATTATCCAGTACATACAGAATTGAGATCTGTTTCAAATGTTCTGCATATGCCTAACTCTCTTCTATCGCGTCCTTGGCAAGCAATATTTTGAAAGTGGAAGAGAAGGAACCAGGGAGACATGAAACGAACGAATGAGTAAGCGATTGGTCATTGTACCGAGGTGTCTGATCGCTCGGTTCCAAAGCAAGAGGAAGCACTTTCTAATAAGATAGGATTTTGGGTATACACACGGTCATGCCCAAAATATTCATTTCTATATGTGCTTCTATCTATATAAATATATACCTGTAATACTTTTTTACATAAATATGGAAAAAAACAGTCACAAAATTTCACTCTCCATATAACTATATATAGATTGTAAATGTGAAGGAAATAGAAGGCAATAAAAATAAAACATCTGGCTCTCCGGTTATGCATTTTAATGAGGATCTTAATGACAGTGTGAGAAAAATAGAACATATGGACATAATACCAATGACGTTTGAGATAGAAAATTGAGACTCTGAACCAAAGTTTTGAACACATAGGTTCAATCTCAAGATTTTTCCAAACACACCAATTCAAACTATCCTAAATTGGGTAGCTACTACACGTTCATTAATTTTTGTTATAACTGTGAACATTGGGTTTCCATTTTATCCCTTTGTCAACAGGAAAGCATTCATGTATAATACAAAATGAATATAATTCAATTGAGAATAATTTAAATGACAGAAATGAAGCTTGTCTTGTCCAGGGTGTTATCACCTGTGATTGCTTTCTGGATCATGGGATTGTTTAGAAAGCCAGTTGTGATCTATATATAGACTATAATTAAAAACAAAATCTGTCCAAAGTTCTTTAAGAAGCTTGCACTAACTTTTCTGCCACTGAGCTTCTCTTCTGGGGAACACAATCTGTCTCTCACCTACAGTTTGACCCTCAACTCCTCCGCCTCCTGCAATAATAAAAGTTCATTGCTGAAAGCAAACATCGAGTCTTCCTCGTAGCACAAGGAATCCATGAAATGAGTTCTGTTGATGCAATGGTCCCTCAGCCTCCTGAGGTCACTGGCAAGATGCCATTTTGTTATAGCAACTCTATGCCCTAAACCAGAGGTCACGTGAGAAATGTGAACTCACGTTGAAAGGGAAGGCACTAATTTACTGCAAAATGCCTGAGTGCTACCAGGGTTTATTTGAAGAGTCTCTTTGAAAAGAAGCCTGAGAATGGGGTACGGGGAGGGGGGGGGAGTGCAGGGGACTGAGCAGAGTGACCTCAGTGATGATATCTGGGCAGTTTTGCATATCTCTATCACTCCCTGCCCCATTGGCTTGTGAGGCTCTGCTGCTTTCTCTAGAAAATTCAGTAATCGTTCTTAGTCCACAGTTATGTTCTTATTCTAAAAGGTCAAATAAATCTGGCTAACTCAAAGGGACCCGAGGCCTCTCTGTCCCTGAGTTCAAGTGTCTGTGCACCTACAGACACAACCACAGCATTTTCCTAAACACAGATTTAAGCCATCTTTATCATAGAACTGTATTTTATTATAGAACTGTAAGATAAATATAATATCTATAATATCTTTTTATAGAATTGTATACTCATGTGTATATATGTTCTATACAGTTCTATAATGAACTCATTCATATATTTTTTCAGATTATCAGATCAACCTTTTTTCCCATGAGGAAGTACTTACTTGTAAATCCAATATGACAATTAATTTCAGAATTTTGAAATGCTCAGACACTCAACACATTGGTGATGCAAACAGAAAGAAAACAGAAATAAAACCAAAATCATGTGCTAAGTATTTGGTGAGTTTATTAACTCACTGGAAACTGGGAGGTCTCACTACTGCTAGGGTCTGGTTTTCTTGCCCTCCTTCCAATTCTTAACTTGATTACACTCCATTCTTCCTCTTTTCTTCTACCTCTCTTCTTCCCTGTTAAGTATTTCTGCAGTTTTCTGTGACCCCTTGGTGTCTGCTGACCCCCAGGTGCCAGACACGACCTCAACTGCACACATCTCAGAGCAGAGCTTCAACATCCTAATTTCTTAGTCACTAAGAAGAAAGGATGTTCTAATTTTCTTCTCTGACAGACTCGGCTAGTGGTTCCTAAAGGAGTAAAATGTCCTTACAGCTAACCACTACTAACTGAAATAATGCTTCGTTACTTGGAACCTCCAGGCAATGGTGATCGAGGAAGATAATGAGATTAATTTCACATCAAACATTTCAAACTCGAAGCAATTCTACATCAGAACACTCGAAGTAGGCTCACTTTCTGTCTTTTCTTATACTGCAGACAGTTTGAGTTCACCCCTCTGGGTATCTGTGACATAGTCTCAGGGTTCTACCGATTCCTTTTGTGGATTTAATATTTTGGTATTTTTATTGTTGTAATGCCCTTTGATGTTTATGGGAACTTCTGATGCTTATATTTATGGTATCATTTGACAACCTATGATAGTTCTTGGTAGCCTTTGATAATATTCATATTTATGCTATCTCTTGACATGTATGTCCTTTGATACCATCATATTTATGGCACCATTTATAACTTTGATGCTCTATGATATCCTGTGATATGCATTGATTATCTTTAATGTTTATGATACCCTTTGCAGAATTATAGAAGTTAATTTCACTTTCTCCAGACACCCTAGATGAAAAATTAAATGGCAAGTGATTCCATATGATAAAGATGTTTAACCTTTCAGTAAATTAACATTACCTAGTTTCTTACATCCTGAGATAAAACTGGCATCAACTGATTTACATCTGCTACTACAACTGAAATGCAAAAGAATTGTGAGACTTCTGTACAAGTTATCCTATATAACTGGATTTTTCCCTTGGTTTTATATATATATATATATATATATATATATATATATATATATATATACATTCATAAATGTGTACTTATATAAATGGACATTTATATAAATGGACATTTATATATACATCTATGTATATTTACATATACATAAGAGATATTCAAGGCATTCTTATTACAGAACTGTATATTCATTAATATTTTTATAACTCAGAATATCAGGATGGTCCTTTTTCCCAATGTTTCTGAAGGTAAAAGTACTGTCCCAAATAATTTTTTAAATGGAATCTACATCTCATAATTCAAGCAATTACTGGAAACTATAGATAATAAACAATAAAGAGACTGTAACAGAAATAAATTTCTAAACAAAATGGTTATTAATTATAGGTATCAGTATGATGTCCAAACCATGAGACAGAACTATCTTAGGAATTGTAATTTCAATGCAGAAACCAGATTTGACACTGCAGAGGAGGTCAGTGGAGAATCAGGATAATTTTAGATCCATGGCTTTTATAGTTCATGAATCTTACAGGACCCTTCATCTCTTTACAACTGTAGTACCATCCCTCAAAAGACATCATCATGTGATCCTAATGAGGATCATGGGTTTGAGATGGAGTGTAAAATACCAAACACTTACCCTGAAGAAACACTAGACCATCATAGAAAAGTTATTTTTACATGACATCATCTAAATGATGATGAATTGGAGACACACACACCACCCCCATTCCTACCCTACATCTCTGTGGAGCTGAAAAATCATCAGATGCACACTTGCAAGAAGACTTCAGTCAGATAGGAAGCCATCAGGTGACAGCTATGAACAGATTTCAGGTAAAATACTAAAATATTAACTGCAGGTTTTTAGAGGCAATCACGGACCTCAGCTTAGAGCACTGAGCAAAGTGGTCAGGAAAAGGAAATGAAAGAAAGCCAAGTGCAACAGGCAAAGCCAAAGGTTGTGCAGGGGTCCTACACACAGGGGTCCTGCGATGCACACAGCAGAGAAGAGACCCCACTACGTTTCTCTCACCTTATGTGGGTTCAGCAAAGGGAAGCCATCTGGGAGACAATTTTCAGTTAAGTTTCTTGGCTTCAAAAGTAAATGACCTTCATTTTATATTTCCAAACTTCAAAGCACACCCCTGCTTGCTTATAGAAGATTCAGATGAACAGAGGGGTGGATATTCAGTGGGAAATATTAGTATGCTAAATCAAGAGAAAGGAAGAATATTGAGGTGTGAAGACAACATCAAGGAAATACCACATGAAGACAGAAATAAAGAAGAAAAGGATAACCATAACATTAGGACATAACCAGACCAATCATAAGATTTATGAGATAGATGAATTTAAGAACTGAATTGCGGGATGAAGCATAGAAAACTTATTCAATAAAATCATAGCACTAAATTCCCAACACTGGGAAAATACATAGATATTTACATACTAGAAAAGGCTTTTAGAAATTCTAATATGTTCAGAAACCTTTCCACATGACATTATAATATAAAATGCATAGTTGCGTTTTTATTAAATGCATAATTATTAAAAGCTACATGAAAACAGCAAACTCACAAGGCACTCTCACAAGAAGAATAGCAGTAGACCTATCTCTTTCTGCCAAATCCCTAAAAGCAAAGAAAACGTGGAATTATATTACGTGGGCCCTGAGAGCAAATAGCTTGCAGCTATAATGTCATTGTGTCTAGAAAAGTTATCATTCTGACAAAAATAAAATCAATTAGAGAAGCCTCAGAGTAAAGTTGTGTCATCTAGCAAATGGACTTAGCAGGCATCTTCAGAATATTCCATGGAACAAGGAATATTATCCAAAATAGATGGCATTCTATGCAGTACAAAAAGTCTTATCAAACAAGAATTAAAATAATTTTTGTGTGCTTTGTAATATAAATTAGAAGCAGTACGGGAAAAAGCCATACTGAAACCACACAAACACGTAGTGATAGAAAAAAACACTCTCATGGATTGTCAGTGTGTCATTGAAGACATTTAAATTTTTTAAATGAAAATAAAACTATCAAAATAAGTGGGATATAGGAAAGGCAATTCTAAGATACAAATAGAAAAATAATTTAATAATAAATAATGATAAAATAAATCAATAAAAGACATTGAAAAGAGGTAAGAGAGACTGCTTATATCTAAAACTTAGAAGGCAAATAAGTCACTTAGTGACCTCAATGTCTTAGGGAAAGAAGAACAAGTCAAACCCCAAACTCCTAGATGGAAAGAAATGACAGCGATCAGGATGCAAATGAATGGAGACTAAACTGGAACAACGTGAAGACTCAATGGAAGTGTTCCTTTCAAAGGAAAAACAAGATGGACAAATCACTAGCTAAATTAATCCAAAGAGATAGGATATGCAAATTAATAAAATCAGAAACAAAATAGATGTATTGTAACAAAAAATCAATGAAACCCAGAAGCTTCTGAGAGAATACTTGGAAAATATATTCCTTCATGGAATTTATCAGGAATGTCTGTCTATTCTTAATATAATACCAAAATGCTTAGCTAGTGTGATAAGAGAAGAGAAAGGTCTAAAGGGACAAATAGGAAAGGAAAAACTCAAATGATTCCTATCCATCCATGATATTAGCCTATTTGTAAAAGACAAAAACCAAAACAAACATGTTACAGGAAATATTAAAATCGACCAGCAGGCTTCCCGCGCTACTACCAGCAACTCTCAATCCCCTCCAGCCGCCACTCCCCCACCGTGTCCCCCCCCCCCATACCTACTCCCCTTCTGGCACAGCTCTTTCAGGCTACTATCTGCCCACTAACTCTCTGCCGGAGCCTTAGCTGAGTTCCTTTTGCTGCCATGCTAGCCCAATGCAACAATTGTTCACCCCAAGGTCAGCCTCCACAACACCTAGCAACTCACAGTCAGCTATAGAATGGATCACAGGGCCCCCAATGGAGGAGCTGGAGAAAGTACCCAAGGAGCTGAAGGGATCTGCAACCCTATAGGTGGAACAACATGATGAACTAACCAGTACCCCCAGAGCTCGTGTCTCTAGCTGCATATGTATCAGAAGATGGCCTAGTCAGTCATCATTTTGAAGAGAGGCCCATTGGTCTTGCAAACTTTATATGCCCCAGTACAGGGATATGCCAGGATCAAGAAGTGGGAGTGGGTGGATAGGAGAGCAGGGCAGGTGGAGGATATAGGGTCCTTTCAGGATAGCATTTGAAACGTAAATAAAGAAAATATCTAATAAAAAAAACTCTAGAAGCTTATAATTAACCAAACAGATTTATGTATCAATAAACTCTCAATTCACAAGATGCCAATACAATAATTTCAGAACCAATTGATAATAATAAAAGCTGCCCACCTAGATTAGACAAATTATCCCAAATATTCTATCCTTTATAACATTATAATTATCTTTGGCTATTAAAACCACGCTGGATCTGGCTCTTCCTCTGTCTGTCCATCTCCATCCCCCTGTCCCCCACTCTCTCTGTCTCTGCAACTCTTAGTTTCACCTCCTTTTTCCCTGGCCAATCACAGGCCTCCTGCTGCACTAATATTTTAATGTAATTGGACAGGGAAAATCCTGCCAGACAAACAAAGACTTACACCAGAAAACCCATTGATGTGATAAATACTTTCAGTAAAATAGTCGGTTACAACATTAATGTATGGAAGCCAGTATCTATGTATCGGTAACAGAGATGCGGAGAAGTAGGCCAGGAAATAATCTCACTCAACAGTCTCTAAAAGTTACCTAAGAACAAACCTAACCAAGGAGGGGTTAGAGACATCTATTATAAGCTTTGAAGTATCAAAGAAAGTAATTGAAGACACTAGACGCTGGAAAGACATCATCTGAAAACAATGTAGTTTAACTCGGAATTCACTGATGGGTCTTTGTAGTGGAAATATCTTGGAATTTAGCCTCATTATTTGACCCAAATATGTCCAATGGCCTCAGACATTTAGAGATGAGTTAAATACCAAAGTGAATGGCATTTCAGACACCCTGAACCCATACATGATTAGTAATTATGTCATCATGCATGATAGCATCATCCCTAACCAGAATTGCACTGTGGGTGACATGAATAAGGCAAGTTCTATGAATTTTTATTATTGACTGGATTGTTCTTATTAAATATTGATAGAATTCAAGAAAGATTGAAATAAAAACCCGTCTGTGTACTTGTGTTGAAATTATGAGATATTTAAACATAAAGCTGTGTTTCTGACAACAGTAAAATGTTGCTCAAATGGTAAGCCTTGAAAGCTATTACTAATTTAATGGACAAAAACAATTACTAAAAGTTTTAAGTAAGTAAATAAATAAGAAGCTATATTGATAATTAATATGAATATTAAGCAAAAATGTATGACCCTAACAGTTAGGAAGACAATTGCAATTCTAACAGAGAAGTTCATTAATAATCACTATGAATGTCAAACAGAAAAATATAACCTTGGCAAACATGCTAAGACAGGCCTGCAACATGGCAGTGTCCCTCACCACCTACATCCATGCCTGTCTATCATATTTACCACACTGAGAGAAACCAAAAAGAGAGCTTGCATGAATACTATGTCTAGGGAGGAACGGACCTATTTGGTTTATAGGTGACAGTCTGTCTTTCAAGGAAGCCAAGGCAGGAAGCCTGGAGGAACATTGCTTACTAGCTTGCTCTCCATGGCTTGCTCTCCATGACTTGCTCTCCATGGCTTGCTCAACTTGCTTTCTTATATAACCCAAGACCACTGGCTGGGACCCCTACATCAGTCATGATATATGTGTGTGAGCTGGACCCGCCTTACATCAGTCATGAATCAAGAAAGTCCACTACAGCCATGCCGGTGGTTCCCTCTTCCTGGGTGACTCCAGTTTATCTCGAGTTGTGGAAAAATAAATGAAATTTAGTGACTTAGTTCTTGAATAATTGAAAAACAAAATCTTCGTTTGGAATAATTTATATTCTGAGCAGAGGAAATAAAATCAAAGCAGCAACTTGGCTTCTTCCGACCTGCAGCAGAGGAAAAGCTTCTCAAATTGTGTCTAAAAATATCTATGATGAATTATCCTTGATCTAGGCACAATGAAAGCTGTGAAAAAGAGAAAGTATTAAAGAAAAATGAGATAGCCAACACATCCTGTTGTCATTAATCAAACTGGAGGACAATAGGATTTATAAAGACTTCGAACAAAACTTATCCTCCGTACTCCAAAGACTAAAATGCAAACAAACAGCTGTACATCGGGAAACACTTGCTTGCTTGAAGGAGAAGAACTGAGATTGTTTGGCAAACTGAACCCTTAGAACAAAGTTTATTTATAGAATACATGCTGCTGAATTTGATCATCTCATTAGTTATATAATAAATCCCTCCAGGTTATATTGTTAGTTTTACAAAGACTAGAGGATTTAATCCATTGGTCATGTTGTTGTAAGAAATTAATGTGTATGTAAGAAATTAATCAGCATAGCCTAATATAGTGAAGACCACAGGTCATAAAGGGAGAGTTTCATAGATAGATAGATAACATTACCACTTTTTTAAAACATATGATGTTCAAGCAAAAGAAACTTGCCAAGTCCGGCCTGGCCTTGCTAGGGACAGAATGACATGGTTCCTGCCCCAGGACAGAGTCAGCAGGCATAGGCCTCCACAAATGTCAGCAGGCTGCTTTGGGCATAAGACTTGTTTGTATAATAATATACATATTTTCACATTCCTCCGAGGAATGTCTTTACTGTTAACATTAATGACTCCATGATAATCAGAGACTGCATGAGTCCAGGAGGCAAAGGTGTGGCTAATGTCTCAGCAAAATGGTAAACACTGGGACCTTCAGGACAGCCCTTAAGGCTGTGAAAAAGAGCTCTGAAAACATGGGCTTGGAAATATATAATGTCTCAACCATGCAGAAAGAGAAGTATGCAATATGAATTGTATAAGGAGCATCACAGACCTAAAAGAACAGAGATAGCTACATTATGAGCTAGCTTATCAGAAAGATACAAAGACAGGCAAATACAAATGCAGATTCCTGAGTTCAAGGTCAACCTAGGACAAAGGAAATTTAGGTCCAAGCTTGGTCAGAATAGTAATTCCAGGGCAGGGTCCCACCCAGTTATCTTATTGTCTGTGTTTATACTTGCTGTCTCTTCCTAAAAGTCAAAGGGCTAAGGTCATGGAATGCTGATTCATGGAATGGTCAAGACGGAACCTGGAATAAATAACTGAATTGATGTATATGTATTATGTATTTGCATTATGTATATGTATTATTATGTATATGTATCTGGGGCTTTTGGTCTATATGAATTGAGCTAACAAAGATGATAGAAGTTCTTTAGAATTTTTTTCTAGCAATAACTGAGCTGTCTGGAGATCTCTGGAGAGAGAAAATAGCTCTTCAATAAGTTTTTCTAATAGGATTTCTGATTTTAGTCAGAAAATCCATGGAGAGTGAACACAGTTCTTTTAGAATTGTTCATAGCTCTTTTATAAATTTTTCTTGGTTAGAAATTGTAAGAATTACTCAGAGAGCTGACAGAGCTCTTTTAGAACGTTTTCTGACAGCTATCAGAGAAGGTTGTCTCAAGAGCGAACACAACTCTTAGAATTTTTTTTTCTGCCTACTGATTTTGATCAGAAAACTCAAGAATTACTTTTAAATTTTTTCTAACAGGATTTTTGACTTGGCTGGAAGATCAAAAAACAAATTTAGAATTTTTACTAGCAGAGAGAGCTATCTCGAGCAGAAAGCTAGATGTCTCAACCGTAGAGTTTTTAGAATAGCAAGAAAATGCTGTCTATAGCAGATCAGATCACATAGAGCTGTCTGGAAAGCCGTCTAGGCAGAACATAGGCCACCAGCTTGGACCCATGATTTGACTTCGAGTCTTTGTTTCTCGACTCTCAAACATCCCTTCTCTCAGGTATCCGGACCTAGCTGAGGTTGGTCCTTGGCAGAAACAGTACATGCGCTTAAAACCAGACCAGGCAGATGGGAGCACTGTCTCCCTTTGTGTTCAAGCATATGTCCCAGGATGGGTCTGATCACTTAACACAAGAGAGGAGTTGTTAGGGAATGCTAGGGAGCTATTTAGAGAAACTAACCCGAGCTTCATCCAGAGTAGGCATGTATAGCTCAATGCAGTAGGGGGTCACGTGTCCCTAAACTGTCCCTGCAAATAACCTGCCTCAAGGCCTCGTGCTTTCTGAGTCTTAACTTTTTCTTTCCCTTCTTTCTATCCCCCCTTGCAGACACTGGCCAAACTTCCAAGTCTGTTTTCCCTAACATTCAAGCCTTCCTCCCTCCTCCCGTTCTCCTCCCCAACACAGCTGTTCTCTGACTCCCATATCTGAGTCTACGCACTGTATAGACCACCAGTTCAAAAAACTTGCCTTTCTTTTCCCAGGCGAACATGTTCTTTTTTTTTCTCTCTCTCTCAAACTTCAAAACTATCCTAAAGTTTTCTCCTTTTATCTATTGGGACTGAGAGCCCACAAAAGGGACCCAGTGTTTCCTGCCAACAACTTAGGGGAGACGCATGAAGTCAAGGTATCGCGCGAGTCCTTAATGACGGTATCTGGGGGTTTCTCCCCTGTCAGCTGGCTGATTTTGAGCAGATACTTTGAGATGCATGTATCCTGTTCCTCCTGTGGACTTTCTTTGCTAATTTTAGCATCCCCAGTGAATCTTGCCTGAAGCAATTACTACTGCAGTGTCGGAGTGGCTCTATATTTACCGCCATCTTTCTGCAATTACTAATTGCAATTCTTCTGCAAGCGAGTGTCACCCCTTGTCTTCCGCTGTAATCGTATTTTGGCTATTCACTCATGTCACCATAGATCCTTACTTTGTTCTTCCTTATTTGTGCTGTTACCTATTTTTATTTTGTTTCTCTATGTAACAGGATCGAGACATGCTTTGTTGTTGTTGTTATTATTGCTGCTGCTTGTTTGGTTTTTAATGCCCTAAATACCCTGTGTTTTGACTGTCCACCTCCTCTCACCCTACACTCCCTGGCAAGCAGTGATGCAGGGGTCTTTACAATATTACCATTACTAGAACAGGAATATAATTGCAAGGGTTCAGTCTGTAATTTTTTTCAGATTCACTTCTTCCACAGAAACATAGCCTTGACTTTCTTCCATCTTGTTTCTTAGCTCGTTCATATTTTATTGTCTGGATATGCCACGGCTATTTATTCAGACACCTGCTGATGGACACATTGGTTATTTCTAAATTCTCACGATTATAACTAAAACATAATTAGTATTACTATGGCTTTTTCTTCTGGGTATACCTTAGCCATCTTGAGATATAACTTTGTCCTGGCAGCCATGACAAAGAAACAAGGGGAACACTTCAGAACTAACTAGTTCTACAGTGATAATAACAGAGCTGTGAGCATTGCACAGTACGAGGGAGGAATACCACAGGCCCCTCATTTGATTCACCTTGGGTTCCAACCATTATTCCCACCTGCTACCCCTCCAGCTGCAAGCGAGGGTAGAAAGAATGGGGAAAGCTCACTGAGAGCGAGGCTCTGATACCCAGGTCTCAGGAGGTGGCACTGCACGCTGAGGTGAAGTGCAGTGGTGCAGCTGATCCTGAGTCACTGCTTGCAGGTGCAATCAACTCACCGGTTGGCCAAGCTGGACTGGATGGAATCTGCACTTTGCTCTGTCATCGGTGCTTTATATTCAAAGTGAAAAGAAGTTTATTCATATCTTCCCCAGGGAAGTTAACAACCGCTATAAATACCTGTGGGCAGAGGTTTGTGCAGATATAAATGTTAAAGGTCCTTTGAGTAGGTTAGATGCTGGGAATATGTTTAATTCCATAGACAATTGCCAAACTGTCCTCCAAAGTGACTGTAACGTTACATTTCCTTCAGTGACTCCAAACTGTCACCAGCATTTGTCACCAACAATTATATCATTGTTCTAGGCTGCAGACATTCCGAAAGAGCTTAAGTATTTGTCTTTGCTGTTTTCATTTGCTTTTCCCTGAGGACAAATCATGTCTAACATTTCTTTGTTTTCACTCATTTTATTTGGTAAGCTGTCTGTTTAGCTTTCATTCTGGTTTGGAAGCGAAGTGTTTCCTTACTGTTGTGTTTGAAGAATTATTTGTGTTTTCTCTTAATGATAGTGCTTTGCCAGAGATAAATTTTACAAATATTTTCTCCCAACTGGTGGTGGCTTCTCAAGACCATGTCTTTGACAGAGCGGGGATTCTGCTTTTAATGAAGCCCAGCTTGTCTATTCTTTCTTTCACAGATCCTGTCTTTGGTCTTATCTTAAAAAGATATTACTAAGTCCAAGATTATAAAGGGTTTTTTTGTTGTTGTATTATAGTCTAGGACACTTAGTATTTTTTGTAGTTTTTGTTTGTATCTTTACATCTGTAACTCGTTTTCATCCTATTTTTGAGAAGGGTGAAGGGATGTGTGTGTGTGTGTGTGTGTGTGTGTGTGTGTGTGTGTGTGTGCATGTGTGTGTTTGGTTTTGCATGTGGATATTCAATTGTTCCTTCCAGCACCACTTGTTAAAAAGACCTTTATCTGCAATGTTTTGTACTTTCTCCTTTCTCTTCCACAATCCAGAAAGAAAACAAAATAAAAATACAGATATATATCTATACATATATATATACATATATATATATATATACATATATATATACATATATATACATATATATATGTGTGTGTGTGTGTCTGTGTGTGTCTGTGTATATATATTCATATATATGTGAATATATACATCTCTACACATACTTACACATATACATACATGTATATGCATATCTACATATATGTGTGTGTGTGTGTGTGTGTATGTGTATGTGTATGTGTATGTGTATGTGTATGTGTATGTGTATGTGTATGTGTATGTGTATGTGTATGTGTATGTATAAGCATAAATGAAATCTTCCCATCTGGGCTGACGATACTGACCCCAAGAGCCACAGCATAACTAACAAAACCCCCAACATTAGCCATGGGAAGGGCCCTTTTGGTTTGTTGGTTAGGGTTGTCCAAAAGACTTAGAAACATTATAGGCTATGATGTTGCCCTTGGTTGCCTTACAGAGGTAGAAGGTGAGTCCATATTGCTGATGACACCATGCACTTCAGACACAGGACTCAGAGGACCCAGCTGGATCCAGCCTGAAAGCCTCTGTGATGACCTTTTCCTGTCTTGCTTTGGGAATTACAGTTAAGTGATTGGATGAATCTCAGAAGAGACTTTGAATTTTGGATTTTTAACATTATTGAGACTGCTATAGACTATAGGGACTTTTAAAGTTGGACTAAATGTATTTTGCATTATGGTATGTTTAGATATAGCCCCCATAGATTTATATGTTTGGACAAGCCTATGGGGGCCAGGGAGTGGAATGTGATGGTTTGTATATGCTTGGCCCAGGGAGTGGCACTATTAGGAGGTGTGGCCTTGTTGGAGTAGGTGTGTCACCATGGGTGTGTGCTTAAGACCCTCATCCTTGCTGCCTGGAAGTCATTCTTCCACTAGCAGCCTGCTAATGAAGATGTAGATCTCTCAGCTCCTCTTGTACCATGCCTGCCTGAACACTATGCTTCCACCTTGATGATAATAGACTGAACCTCTGAACCTGTAAGCCAGCCCCAATTAAATGTTGCCCTTAAAAGAGTTGCTTTGGTCATGGTGTCTGTTCACAGCAGTAAAACCCTAAGACAGCCTCCTCCCTGAGGACTTGCTTTCTAAGTTTCTGAAATGTCACACAAGCTTCTGATGGAGAAAAGTAACCAAAAGCTCTACCTGGCAAGAACTCCTATAAGCCACAACAATGACCAGTGTAGCATAACAACCCTAAGGGTGCAAGAGTGGCATGGATACCTTAGCAGAAACCAACAACTTTCTAAGTGATCTTAAGTCTCACTCATTGAGAAGAAATACATACCTGGTACTAGATAACTAACTCAGAGATCACTGAGAAAGAACGAGCAGAAAGATTGTAAGAGCCAGAGGAACAGGAAGTTTGCTATGCGATTTTGGTCTCTGAGAAATGTCAGAGAGAGGCTATATCCATGAAGTTCTATCAAAATAGCTGCCTACACAAAGACCTGAATAGTGATGATACCAACAGTCCTGCTAGCATGGAATCAGGAGAATTCATGGGGTACCACCCCTAGACAAAGAGCTACAGTCAACTGGGAAGTGCTGAGAGCAGGAGAAATAATCTTCACCAGAAAAGAAATCCCAGTTGTTTATCTAATACCACGTGGTTATCCCTGTGCTTGCATATGTACAGGTAACATTACACACACTGAGAAGGTTGTATTTATG
The DNA here is from genome assembly GCF_978045245.1 of Mus caroli. Classification (NCBI taxonomy): domain Eukaryota; kingdom Metazoa; phylum Chordata; class Mammalia; order Rodentia; family Muridae; genus Mus; species Mus caroli. The sequence continues at coordinate 68,440,125 of NW_028227256.1, forward strand.
TATCTAGAAATGCATGGCGTGGGGTGAGTGTGTGTGTGTGTGTGTGTGTGTGTGTGTGCATGAATCACAACAGTTAGAGTAAAAGAGGCCATCAATTTTAGAGAAAGCTATAGAGGGTCACATATGGGAGGAAAAGGAAGGAGTAGAAAAGATGTAATTATATTATAATTTCAAAAATAATGCCTATACTTGAAGACCCAGTGTGAATGCTTAAATCAAAATTCTGACACCCACTATGATTCCAATCGTGTAATGATAATTCTTTCTGGAGCATTTTCTTAAATAAATATGTGTGTATATTCATATAGACTTTCTTTCTGATGTTCAGTAAGTGTCAAATGAATTAGCAATTGTTCATCTCTGAATACTTATTAAGTAGACAAGACATAATTGTAACTATGTTGAGTAAATATTATGCCCCTGCCAGTAAACACTATGGAAACTGCATTTATGTGGCTTCTCTTCCATTCCAGTAGATACAAGCAAAGAGCATCACATTTCTCTCTACAATACAGTGTCAATCACCATCATCATACTAAATCATCTCAAGATGTTACTCTTTGTCCTTATTTATGTGTGTGTATTCACATGTGTGCACAGCTGCATGCATTTGTGCATGTATGAGGAACAAAAGAGGATATTGGATCACATAGAGCTGGAGTTACAGGCATTTGCATAATTCCTGCCTTATTGTTGGTGTTAGAATACAAACTCATATCCTCATAATTATGCACTTGCGCAAGTGAGCTCTCCAATCCCTCCAAATATTGGTCTTGAGCCCGTGATTAAAGCACTGTCCTCCAGTCATTCCACTGCAAATCGTCTATTTGGGTAGATACTACACAGATATTCTGTCTTTCTTTAAGCTTCTGCCCCTAATATTGCTCACTACATCAGGCCTATAACATTAAAAGCACAAACCACTTTGCTTACATAATAGCAAAACTGGAAATATGCATTGGAAAGAGAGGTACATAGTAATATGTTTATAATTTCATGAACATCCAAGACTTCTTTCTGTTGCTTTCATATTTTGATTGAAAACTAATGGCCAGGCACAATGGCTGCTCAAGATACTGAAGCAGAAGGATCAGAAATTCAAGGTCAACTGAGCTACATGATGAGCTCAGTGCTAGCTTTGCCAGTATAATAAATGACTAAAACTAGTCTGTCTCTAAACCTTGAGAATTTTGTACCTGAGTACTGTATTTGCATCTTCATTACTCTTTCTCCCTCACCCAACTCCTCCTCACCCACTTCTCAAGTATTTGGCCTTTTCTATAATTATTGTTGTTACGTATACATTTGTACATATGTGTATATGTGTATACATGCATGTATGAAACCCACTGAAACACTTGGTGTTACCCATATGTACATGTGATCACCACTAGGGACTAGTGAGTGTGTGAGGGAGTTTGTTCTTGGAGAAAATTGATTCTGCCTCTCTCAGAAGCCATTGATTGCTTGTAGTGCTTTATCTGGTTATGGGACTTTACAAAGTTCCCCAGCCACACTGACATGTTGAGTGGGGTTTCTTTAGGCAAATCTTGTTTCGGCAGCCATATTGTTGGGACTTCATTGATGGAACATCCCTATCGTATCTAAATGATGACATCTTGCTCAGGCATCCTGGCCCTCTGAGTCTTACACTCTTTCTGTCCCCTCTTATATGATGTTCCCTAAGCTTTAGGGGTGGGTGTAGAGAAACCTGTTCAGGCTGTGTACCCCATGATCAATTATCATTTGTGTTTTGCCAAGTTGTATATCTCTATAACAATCTCTTTCTGCTGCCAAAAGAAGTTTCTTTGTAGGAAAACTAGTGGTGGGAAAAGTAGAAAGCTCTGTAAAGCTTATTTTTTCAATGAAAATATGCATATTCCTCTTGACATATTATGTTATGCTTGTCAGATACTATATGTCATGAAACCCAACCAATGGCTGAAGCAGATATGGGATTTAGACTAAGTATTCTGAGTTTCAAATATATATATATATACACATATATATATATATACATATATATATACACATATATATGTATATATATACATAATCTCAATAGGTTAACACTCTTATTTTTATTTACTTATCTTTTTATTCTATTATAAAAATAAAATCATTCAAAGATTTGAAAATATGTTTCTTTGATGAGAGCTACTCAATTGGGGGATGTTTAAAAGTTGGGGATTTCGCTCAGAGTACTTTTTTTTTTTAAAGTCCTGGGTTCATTCCCTAGAGAGGAAGATGCTTTTCCTAAATGTATCTAGATAACCATACATTAAACAAGACATGAGGGTGTATGTTTTGCCAGCAATCTAAAGATGAATTTCAGTAACTATTAAAGTAATCTTTTCATGATATAAAATATTTTTTCTCTGCTCATTACCAAATACTATGAACCATCAAATCATCCAAAGGTCTTTTCTTTACGCAAATTTTTAAGAGCAGTGAAAAATCTTGAATTCTAATGCTAAGCCAGAAGTTATGAAGATGCTGAGAGGAGAAACAAAAACTTTTCCAGGATTTCCTATTTTTCAATATTCATTCATTTATAAGTTGGCAGAGACAGGGTCTCACTATGTAGACGAGCCTGGCCTTGAACGCGTGATCTTGTTTCATTCTCCCAAGTGCTAGGATTACAGGCATGTAATACTCTGCCTAACTAAGTATCTTAGTTATTCTTCAACTGTGTTGATGAGATACCATGACCAAGGCAACTTATAAAAGGAATTATTTAATTTGGGGACTTGCTTACAGTTTTAGAAGACTGGTCCATGATCATCATCGCAGAAAGTAGACAGTAATGGGGCTGAAGCTTTATACCCTGATCCACAGGCAGCAGGTAGAGAGAGACACTGGGCCTGGGGTGGGCTTTTGAACCCTCAAAGCCTGGGTTTGTTACTCCAATAACAAACACCTCCTCCAATAATGACATACATCCTAATCCCTCTCTAACAGTTCATCAATTGGGGACTAAGCATGCAAATACAGAAGCCTATGGGAGCCATCCTCATTCAAACCACCACACTAAGCTTTAGGAATTTTAAATTATCGTGCACTTTTAAAGCTTCTTTGAAGCTCTAGAAAATGGTTAATCAATATTACAAATAGAGGTCAAACAAGTGAGGCTGGTTAACATCAATATCTGTGACAGAATATTGCTGTTACCATGAATTTTAAAACAATTTGTGAACATCACTTTTTATCATCTAAGAAAAAGTTTTGCATAGGAAGGTTAAAAGTTCACATAAATCATTTCCCATAGGATGAAGATGTATCCGCTCTAAAGATCCTACCATGTACATCTTGTAAGACATACAGATCTTGGCTGAATCCGTGTGGGGGTGTGGCCAAAAGTTTAATGGACTCATTCCTGTTGATAAACTGTTATGAACAAAGCTGCTTTGGGGGGGGGGGGCTTAACGAGTAGCCTAGAGGAGTCAATGCACTTAAGCTTAAAATAGACAAAATATCCATTTTAAATGTAAAACTTGAGGTCAAAAATACAGCTTTATGCTTAGAATAGCATTAATAGATGTTCAACAAGAGACTTCTAAGAAATGATCCTTTACTTTGACCCTAGTTTTAAATTCTCCAAGATATTCCTGGCCAATGCAGTCATCTGGATGATACTAACAACTAAAAGCAGCAGAAGAAAATGAGCAAGGACCAATGGCTTTCAATTTTGTCATTGCCTAGGACAAATCACTGGGTTTCTCTGCATCTGAATTCTTAAACTCTACATCCGCACAATCGAAATGAAGCCGCCTTGTTTCTCTGTGTGGTGCTGACTGTTCCCTATATCCAGAGTGATGGTCTTTTACAATTCTTAACAGGTTCCCCGGTAGTACAGTCAAAGGTCGGGATCTGTTCTCAAGAGATATGGTGCAGTTTTCTCTTCTAGGGGCTTTATGAAGCCATTTGTCCTGTGGGTTTTCAGCATTTTCTGATCTGAGAGCAGAATATTTGATTGCATTTCTTGACATTCTGTTCAGGTATGCTCTCTGTTACATTAAATGTGGCTCTCGTGTAGCAGTGATGTGGAATTCAACTTTGTCTGCTCTAGACTTTCTAAACTTTTCTCTAGGTTATGGCCAAAATGACAATAATGACTTCTCCTCCTCCTCTTCCTCCTCCTCTTCCTCCTCCTCTTCCTCCCCTTCCTCTTCCTCCTCCTCCTCTTCCTCCTCTTCCTCCTCCTCCTCTTCATCCCCTTCCTTCCCTTCCTCCTCTTCCTCCTCCTCCTCGTCCTCCTCTTCCTCCTCCTCCTCTTCCTCCCCTCCTCTTCCTCCTCTCCTTCCTCCTCCTCCTCAAACAGGCTCTCCCAGTACAGCCTAGGCTGTCTTCAAAAGTCAGAATCCTCCTGCCTTAGCTGAGACAAAACTCTTTTGAAAGCACTAATCTAAAAATATCACCTGTTTTTATGGCCTTGGATTTCTTCTCCTTGTGTGAAGAACAAGGCAGCGTGCTTGATGACCCACAGAACTTTCCGTGGTGTGACCCTACCTTTGTGTTCTCCCGCTGCAGAAGACTCTCCTCCTCCAGCTTTCTTCTAGTTCTTTCTCCTCACAGTGATTTGCACGTGTGTCCCTCAGACCTTCTCCAAGTTCTATGTTCCTCACATTTTCTGGAGGTCACTTTCTTAAAAATGTCCAACTTAACATTCACAGTGCTGTACTTATCGTCTTGATAGTAGCTACTTCTAGTTGTGTGACAGGACACTACTGTCTGTCTCCCTCCACCAGGCTGTAAATACTGAAATCTTTAACATATTGGGATCACATTGTGTCTCCAAGCCCGACTCTGTGCCTGATACATAGGCGATCCTCTGTAAACTTTGGTTAAGTGAATAATATTTGCTTAATTATGTTTCACAGTGGGTGAAGATATCACATGACTAAGGGCATGAAGAAGACCCCCTTTTGGATTATCAGGATTCACATAAACAAAAAGACAGGAAATAACACTGACATCTAGGCAAGATTTTTTTTTTCAAAACGTTACAAAAAAAAAAATTCGAACCTCTTTTTGAGCTAGTCATCTCTTTTGAGAATAACAAATGGCTCTGTTCTCAAAAAACACAAACATAGGGAATATCAGCAGTCATTGTTAAAACGCATTAGCCCATCTCAGGGCTGCCCTTGAACACACACACAATTTCACCTCAGGCCAAGATTCGCCTAGCTTCTGTCACGTGAGCCTGTGAGGCTGTGCTTCCAGCTGTCCCCTTGAGTCCCAGAGGGCTAACACTGATCACTTTTACTTTCTGTTGCTAGAATCCTTTGGGCAACTGGCTTTCTCGGGGGCAACAGAAAACTGCTAAAATACCCATCTGAGGACGAATGCCCACGGAGGACTACTGGGTGGCATCTGCTTCCTGTTCCAGTGAAAATAAAACCTAGCCTTTAACACTTGTGCCTCCTTAGAACCGTAAATGTACTTCTCAGGAGGCAATGAGTGAGACCCCGCCTCTCAGGGGAACTATGTTAAAGGACTTGAAAATAGTTTTCTGAAGCCGTGCAAGAGCAAAAATAGAATGTGTGTGAGAGCCCTACTACTGGAGAGGACCAGGCGCTGGAGTCTCCTCCGGCCCTGAAAAGATGCTTTTCCTGCCTTTGGACAGAGCTTCTTCCTTGAATCCATTATTGTCTTTGCTAGCACGGGCATGATTCTCCATTTTATCCTGTGTTTTCCCTCAGTGATTTAATTTATCAGTTTTTCATGTGCCTTTTATTGAATACGAGCTCCTTGAAGCTAGGGTCTTATTCAAAGCAGAGACTTTCTTAGCAAGGTACAAAGATTGATAGATAGGTCCATAAAGCCGCGGCAGATTGTTGATATTTATATTTGTGATAATAGTTACTGTCAGGAACTAAAGTGCTTTCGTCGTGTGCTAAGTACTTTACTTCCTAGTGGCAGCTGCAGGCTCAGCACTATGTTCCCTGTAACTAAATCCAGGCTCCTGCTCATTTTAGCCCTGATAGGTATAACAAATACCCCAGTCATGCTGCCCAACTCTGCCCAACCCAGTAGGAGAAGCACCGAATTCACCATGGCAGGCCACAGTGAGCTCAGAGAATGGAAGTTAACAGTGATGGCTGAAGGGGGCCTTATAACAACTTCCCTCAAAGCTTAAAACAGTAAACAGTTATTATTCTGGAAGTTTCCGTGGGTCAGGAGTTTGGGAGCAGCTTTGCTGAGTGGTTTGGGTTTGGAGCTCATTAAGTTTTAATCAGAACGTTGGCACTGTGCCAGACACATTTGTGTCTTCCCATGATCTCAGAATTCACTGGATAGTAGTAAATTCTCAAGGTTTAGCAATGGCAGTGACAGTGATCGGTCATACGATTCTTCCTACCTTGATTATCAAGCTAACATGAACGCAAAATTTCTCCCAGCACACAGGCACACAGGAGGTATGTATGTATATATATATATATATATATATATATATATATATATATAGTGAATATGTATACGATGTAGATGATGTAGATGTAGATGATGCAGATGTAGATGATGTAGATGTAGATGTGTGTATGTGGTTTGCTGAATGAAGACAAGTTAAAGCAGAAAAAAAAACCCTCTTTAAAAAAAAAAGGGCTGGAGAGATGGCTCAGTGGTTAAGAGCACCGACTGCTCTTCTGAAGGTCCTGAGTTCAAATCCCAGCAACCACATGGTGGCTCACAACCATCTGTAATGAGATTTGAAGTCCTCTTCCGGTGCATCTGAAGACAGCTACAATGTACTTAGATGTAATAATAAATAAATCTTTAAAAAAAAAAAAACCACTAAGCTCATTCTCCTTTAACTCTCCAGAACTGATGAAATCTGTTGCTCCACTCCTTGATCCCTTCCATGACACCTTTTCCAGGCTAGACTCCCCAAGTATTTGTAGTCGATGTCTGACTTTAGGCAGGAGAACAGTGGGTTTCTTCCCAGAAGGAAAAAGAATCCATCCAAAAGATTTTCTGTGAGGAAGTTAAATCCTCCATCTCCGCTCTTTGTGGCAAGGCCCACAAATTGGTACACTGTGCCTGCAAACACAGCTCTGTAGGGGGATTTTCTTCCTAAAGAAGCTACTGGAGATAACTAGGCAACCTGGGGAGACAACTCTCTATCATGGAACAGAATCCACAGAAGGCAGAAACAGGAACACAGAGAACGTAAGTGGTTAATAGGAAAGAACCTTGGAAGACATGGAAGTGTATTTCATTTGGAAGAAAAGTTCACACCCTGCAGTAACCAAAAAGAAGATGGGGTACAGAGAAAAGGAAAAATTCAGCATCCATCTTCTCTGTGAAGCAACAGAAAAAGGAGGAGCTCTTGAAAAACAGCAGTGGAAGAAACAGATATTTCAACAGAAGCTTCGGAAAACAAGAGAGACATGAATTACAAAGCCACTGAAAATTGAGGGAAATTTTTATTTATTTAATTAATCCAGAAGAAAGTCCAGCATTTAAGTGGTAATAGTCCCAGAAACAGGGAGCAAAGAAAACAAATGGCATGAAGTGAGAATAAAACAAGAATCTTTGCTAGAGTGGAAAGCATTTGTGGATATCAGAGAACTCACTATAGACCTACACCAGGAATAGAGTACAAAATTTTTTAATAATGGAGGGTGTGGATAGATTTTTAAAAGTCATCGCAATGTTTAAAACAGATACACATGGACTCAAAGCTCAACAATCAGTATAAAAGTATCACTCAGTAAAGTTACTAATGAAGAAAGGAAAATAATCACAGCCTCAAACTTACCCGTTGCAGAACCAGAAGTGGGTCACAATGGAGGGAGGATGCATTGAAAGCATTTCTATTCTAGAATATGAAGTAGACCAGCTAGTAAGTTTGAAACCAGAATAAACAGACCTTGGGATATAACAGTGAAAGTATCACTCATAAACCGCTTCCCAGAAAACTGCAGAAGAATATGCATTCTTATGATAGGAGAGGAAATCAGGAAAAAGAGAGAAACACCATGTGGGGAGCAGAGCCCCAAAACCAAGAGAAGTGGATAAGCATTAACACAGTGGCTTTAACCTTCTTAATGCGCAGCCCTTTAATATAGTCTATGTTGTGGGGGCCCCCAACCATAAAGTTATTTTTATAGATACTCCATAACTATAAATTTGCTATTGTTATGAATCATAATGTAAATATCTGATATGCAGGATACCTGATGTGTGACTCCCCCCAAAAGGGGTAGAGACCCACAGGTTGAGAACCACTGCACCAGGAGTTGTTCTGGTGTAACAGCTCTAACTCCCACCTCAGAGTAACCCATCCTATGGACATAGGACAATCCTTCAGGAGGCCCATCTCCAAGAATATGCAAATGATGAAACTTTAATATGCTTTAAAATAGAGAAAGAAGGCAGAGAAAACAGCAGGAAGTAAAACGTATTAACCACAGAAGCAACTCAGGTTATGAACCCAGCACTGAGCAATAGGCCTTTGTCCTTCAGCCATGTGGAAAGGAGGCTGGGAGCCCTGGATGCGATGCGAGTTCACACAACAGGGGAAGCTGAGAGATGAACAGGATGCAGGCTGGAATCTTCCTGATGATCTAAGTTTTAAAATGGACACTTGAAAGCGAAGTAGAGGTGTGGGGACACAACATCGTTAAATGGCCTCAGCCATCTGTTTAGTAGAAATGGCTGCTGAGATTTGTGCACTGTAGACACATGTCATCCAGTGAGGCTTTACAGGATGGTGGACCCACCTAAAAAAGCTGTACAGAAAAAAAAAAAAAACAAGAAACAAAAAATGGTACAATGACAGGACTCATTAGTAATACCCCAACTATGAGCAATGTATACATACACAAATATTATTATGTTCAATTACTGCAAATAAAACTTGTGATAAACTTATGCAAGGCAGTATGGGAAGAGTATTAACAACATTATGTGTATTGATTAGTGTGGATAGACTGGCAAAGTCCTTTTCACCCATAGTCTGAAGTAAACACAAAATGTCTAAAACTTTAAAGGGCACGGAATTGTCCTCGTTTTAACCAATCATAAGAGACCAACCCTAAACACATATGAGCAACACCAAATGATCTCAGACCATTGAATTTATCAGCTTATAGGCAAGTATGTAACAATTATAGTTAAAGAATAAGCTGCCATGTACTTGAAAACTAGAAGGACATGAGAGAATCAGAGGTAGGAGATGAAATTTCAACAAAAACAAATTTTAAATAAAGAAATCAACACTAGGAATATCCAACTCAAAAATATGAATGCCAAAATAAATTAATAAAAGTAAAAACTATTACAGTTAAAAGTGGTTTCCTGACTCGCCAGCTACCCACAACACCCGCCACAGGATCTTAAGATTTCTGGAGAGTGGAACACAGCTTCTGCTCCAATCCAATTACGCGCGGGACCTGAGACTGCATTAGTTAGGGAAGCAGAAACCGGCCTGAGTAGGGCCACAGGCCTCATCCGGCCGGATCAGCGCCGGGGTAGCTGGAGCGCAGGGTTGCCTGACACCCGCCAGCTACCCACGACCCCCGCCGCAGGATTTTGGGACTGCTGGTGAGTGGAACACAGCTTCTGCTCCAGTCCAATCACGCGGGACCTGAGACTGCTCTGGTTGGGGAGAGAGAAATCCGGCCTACATAGGGCCACAAGCCTCTTCCGGTCAGAAAAGCACCGGGGCAGCTAGGGCGCAGGGTCGGCTGACACTCGCCAGCTACCCACAACACCCGCCATAGGATCTTAAGACTTCTGGTGAGTGGAGCACAGCTTCTGCTCCAATCCAATTGCGCGCGGGACCTGAGACTGCATTAGTTAGGGAAGCAGAAACCGGCCTGAGTAGGGCCACAGGCCTCATCCGGCCGGATCAGCGCCGGGGTAGCTGGAGCGCAGGGTTGCCTGACACCCGCCAGCTACCCAAGACCCCCGCCTCAAGATTTTGGGACTGCTGGTGAGTGGAACACAGCTTCTGCTCCAGTCCAATCACGCGGGACCTGAGACTGCTCTGGTTGGGGAGAGAGAAATCCGGCCTACATAGGACCACAAGCCTCTTCCGGTAAGAAAAGCACCGGGGCAGCTGGGGCGCAGGGTCGGCTGACACTCGCCAGCTACCCACAACACCCGCCACAGGATCTTAAGACTTCTGGTGAGTGGAGCACAGCTTCTGCTCCAATCCAATTGCGCGCGGGACCTGAGACTGCATTAGTTAGGGAAGCAGAAACCGGCCTGAGTAGGGCCACAGGCCTCATCCGGCCGGATCAGCGCCGGGGTAGCTGGAGCGCAGGGTTGCCTGACACCCACCAGCTACCCACGACCTCCACCGCAGGATTTAGAGACTGCTGGTGAGTGGAACACAGCTTCTGCTCCAATCTTTAAACAGTGACAACGATAACAACTAACCCCAGAGATTACCAGATGGCGAAAGGTAAACGTAATAATCTTACTAACAGAAACCAAGACCACTCACCATCATCAGAACCCAGCACCCCCACTTCGCCCAGTCCAGGGCACCCCAACACACTGGAAAAGCTAGACACGGATCTAAAAGCATATCTCCTGATGATGGTAGAGGACTTCAAGAAGGACCTTAATAACACACTTAAAGAAATACAGGAGAACACTGCTAAACAGGCAGAAGACACTAAAGAGGAAGCACAAAAATCCCTTAAAGAATTGCAGGAGAACACTGCTAAAGAGTTACAAATCCTTAAAGAAAAACAGGATAACATAATCAAACAGGTAGAAGTCCTTAATGAAAAACAGGAAAACACATCCAAACAGATGATGGAAATGAACAAAACCATACTAGACCTAAAAAGGGAAGTAGACACAATAAAGAAAACCCAAAATGAGGCAACACTGGAGATAGAAACCCTAGGAAAGAAATCTGGAACCATAGATACGAGCATCAGCAACAGAATACAAGAGATGGAAGAGAGAATCTCAGGTGCAGAAGATTCCATAGAGACCATCGGCACAACAATCAAGGAAAATGTAAAATGCAAAAAGATCCTAACTCAGAACATCCAAAAAATACAGGACACAATGAGAAGACCAAACCTACGGATAATAGGAGTGGATGAGAATGAAGATGTTCAACTCAAAGGACCAGCAAACATCTTCAACAAAATTATAGAAGAAAACTTCCCAAATCTAAAGAAAGAGATGCCCATGAACATACAAGAAGCCTACAGAACTCCAAATAGACTGGACCAGAAAAGAAATACCTCCCGACACATAATAATCAGAACAACAAATGCTCTAAATAAAGATAGAATACTAAAAGCAGTAAGAGAAAAAGGCCAAGCAACATATAAAGGCAAGCCTATCAGAATTACACCAGATTTTTCACCAGAGACTATGAAAGCCAGAAGATCCTGGACGGATGTTATACAGACACTAAAAGAACACAAATTCCAGCCCAGGCTACTATACCCAGCCAAACTCTCAATTAACATAGATGGAGAAACCAAAGTATTCCACGACAAAACCAAATTCACACATTATCTCTCCACGAATCCAGCCCTTCAAAGGATAATAACAGAAAAAAACCAATACAAGGACAGGAACCACGCCCTAGAAACAAGAAGAAGGTAATCCCTCAACAAACCTAAAAGAAGACAGCCACAAGAACAAAATGCCAACTTTAACAACAAAAATAACAGGAAACAACAATTACTTTTCCTTAATATCTCTTAATATCAATGGACTCAACTCCCCGATAAAAAGACATAGACTAACAAACTGGCTACACAAACAAGACCCAACATTTTGCTGCTTACAGGAAACTCATCTCAGAGAAAAGGATAGACACTACCTAAGAATGAAAGGCTGGAAAACAATTCTCCAAGCAAATGGCATGAAGAAACAAGCTGGAGTAGCCATTCTAATATCTGATAAGATTGACTTCCAACCCAAAGTCATTAAAAAAGACAGGGAGGGACACTTCATACTCATCAAAGGTAAAATCCTCCAAGAGGAACTATCAATCCTGAATATCTATGCTCCAAATACAAAGGCAGCCACATTCATTAAAGAAACTTTAGTAAATCTCAAAGCACACATTGCACCTCATACAATAATAGTGGGAGACTTCAACACACCACTTGCACCAATGGACAGATCATGGAAACAGAAACTAAACAGGGACACAGAGAAACTAAGAGAAATTATGAATCAAATGGATCTGGCAGATATCTACAGAACATTCTATCCTAAAACAAAAGGATATACCTTCTTCTCAGCACCTCATGGTACCTTCTCCAAAATTGACCACATAATTGGTCACAAAACAGGCCTCAACAGATACAAAAATATTGAAATTGTCCCATGCATCCTATCAGATCACCATGGACTAAGGCTGATCTTCAATAACAAAATAAATAATAGAAAGCCAACCTTCACGTGGAAACTGAACAACACTCTTCTCAATGATACCTTGGTCAAGGAAGGAATAAAGAAAGAAATTAAGGACTTTTTAGAGTTCAATGAAAATGAAGCCACAACATACCCAAACTTATGGGATGCAATGAAAGCATTTCTAAGAGGAAAACTCATAGCTCTGAGTGCCTCCAAAAGGAAACTAGAGAGAGCACACATTAGCAGCTTGACAACACACCTAAAAGCACTAGAACAAAAGGAAGCAAATTCACCCAAGAGGAGTAGACAGCAGGAAATAATCAAACTCAGGGGCGAAATCAACCAAGTGGAAACAAGAAAAACTATTCAAAGAATCAACCAATCAAGGAGCTGGTTCTTTGAGAAAATCAACAAGATAGATAAACCCTTAGCCAGACTCACTAGAGGGCACAGGGAAAGCATCCTAATTAACAAAATCAGAAATGAAAAAGGAGACATAACAACAGATCCTGAAGACATCCAAAACACCATCAGATCCTTCTACCAAAGGCTATACTCAACAAAACTGGAGAACCTGGATGAAATGGAGAAGTTCCTAGACAGATACCAGGTACCAAAGTTGAATCAAGATCAGGTTAATGATCTAAACAGCCCTATATCCCCCAAAGAAATAGAAGCAGTCATTAATAGTCTCCCAACTAAAAAAAGCCCAGGACCAGATGGGTTTAGTGCAGAGTTCTATCAGACCTTCAAAGAAGATCTAATCCCAGTTCTTCACAAACTATTCCACAAAATAGAAACAGAAGGTACTCTACCCAACTCATTCTATGAAGCCACAATTACTCTGATACCTAAACCACAAAAAGACCCAACAAAGATAGAAAACTTCAGACCAATATCCCTTATGAATATTGATGCAAAAATCCTCAATAAAGTTCTTGCTAACCGAATCCAAGAACACATCAAAACAATCATCCATCCTGACCAAGTAGGTTTCATCCCAGGGATGCAGGGATGGTTCAATATACGGAAATCCATCAACGTAATCCAGTATATAAACAAACTCAAAGACAAAAACCACATGGTCATCTCGTTAGATGCGGAAAAAGCATTTGACAAGATCCAACACCCATTCATGATAAAAGTCTTGGAAAGATCAGGAATTCAAGGCCCATACCTAAACATGATAAAAGCAATCTACAGCAAACCAGTAGCCAACATCAAAGTAAATGGTGAGAAGCTTGAAGCAATCCCTCTAAAATCAGGGACTAGACAAGGCTGTCCACTTTCTCCATACCTATTCAACATTGTACTTGAAGTCCTAGCCAGAGCAATTCGACAACAAAAGGAGATCAAAGGGATACAAATTGGAAAAGATGAAGTCAAAATATCACTTTTTGCAGATGATATGATAGTATATATAAGTGACCCTAAAAATTCCACCAGAGAACTCCTAAGCCTGATAAACAGCTTCGGTGAAGTAGCTGGATATAAAATTAACTCAAACAAATCAATGGCCTTTCTCTACACAAAGAATAAACAGGCTGAGAAAGAAATTAGGGAAACAACACCCTTCTCAATAGTCACAAATAATATAAAATATCTTGGCGTGACTCTAACTAAGGAAGTGAAAGATCTGTATAATAAAAACTTCAAGTCTCTGAAGAAAGAAATTATAGAAGATCTCAGAAGATGGAAAGATCTCCCATGCTCATGGATTGGCAGGATCAACATTGTAAAAATGGCTATCTTGCCAAAAGCAATCTACAGATTCAATGCAATCCCCATCAAAATTCCAAATCAATTCTTCAACGATTTAGAAAGTGCAATCTGCAAATTCATCTGGAATAACAAAATACCTAGGATAGCAAAAACTCTTCTCAAGGATAAAAGAACCTCTGGTGGAATCACCATGCCGGACCTAAAGCTCTACTACAGAGCAACTGTGACAAAAACTGCATGGTACTGGTATAGTGACAGACTAATAGACCAATGGAATAGAATTGAAGACCCAGAAATGAACCCACACACCTATGGTCACTTGATCTTCGACAAGGGAGCTAAAAACATCCAGTGGAAGAAAGACAGCATTTTCAACAAATGGTGCTGGCACAACTGGTTGTTAACATGTAGAAGAATGCGAATCGATCCATTCCTATCTCCTTGTACTAAGATCAAGTCTAAGTGGATCAAGGAACTTCACATAAAACCGGAGACACTGAAACTTATAGAGGAGAAAGTGGGGAAAAGCCTTGAAGATATGGGCACAGGGGAAAAATTCCTGAATAGAACAGTAATGGCTTGTGCTGTAAGATCGAGAATTGACAAGTGGGACCTCATGAAACTACAAAGCTTCTGCAAGGCTAAAGACACCATCAATAAGACAAAAAAACCACCAACAGATTGGGAAAGGATCTTCACCTATCCTAAATCAGATAAGGGACTAATATCCAATATATATAAAGAACTCAAGAAGGTGGACTCCAGAAAGTCAAATAACCCCATGAAAAAATGGGGCTCAGAACTGAACAAAGAATTCTCACCTGAGGAATACCGAATGGCAGAGAAGCACCTGAAAAAATGTTCAACATCCTTAATCATCAGGGAAATGCAAATCAAAACAACCCTGAGATTCCACCTCACACCAGTCAGAATGGCTAAGATCAAAAATTCAGGTGACAGCAGATGCTGGCGAGGATGTGGAGAAAGAGGAACACTCCTCCATTGTTGGTGGGATTGCAAGCTAGTACAACCACTCTGGAAATCAGTCTGGCGGTTCCTCAGAAAATTGGACATAGTACTACCGGAGGATCCAGCAATACCTCTCCTGGGCATATATCCAGAAGATGTCCCAACCGGTAAGAAGGACACATGCTCCACTATGTTCATAGCAGCCCTATTTATAATAGCCAGAAGCTGGAAAGAACACAGATGTCCCTCAACAGAGGAATGGATACAGAAATTATGGTACATTTACACAATGGAGTACTACTCAGCTATTAAAAAGAATGAATTTATGAAATTCCTAGCCAAATGGATGGACCTGGAGGGCATCATCTTGAGTGAAGTAACACAATCACAAAAGAACTCACACAATATGTATTCATTGATAAGTGGATATTAGCCCAAAACTTAGGATACCCAAGATATAAGATACAATTTGATAAACGCATGAAACTCAAGAAGAATGAAGACCAAAGTGTGGACACTGTGCACCTTCTTAGAATTGGGAACAAAACACCCAGGGAAGGAGTTACAGAGACAAAGTTCGTAGCTGTGATGAAAGGATGGACCATTTAGAGACTGCTGTATCCAGGGATCCGTCCCATAATCAGCTTCTAAACGCTGACACCATTGCATACACTAGCAAGATTTTGCTGAAAGGACCCAAATATAGCTGTCTCTTGTGAGACGATGCCAGGGCCTAGCAAACACAGGAGTGGATGTTCACAGTCAGCTATTGGATGTATCACAGGGCTCCCAATGGAGAAGCTAGAGAAAGTACCCAAGGAGCTAAAGGGATCTGCAACCCTATTGTTGGAACAACATGATGTACTAACCAGAACCCCGGAGCTCTTGTCTCTAGCTGCATATGTATCGAAAGATGGCCTAGTCGGCCATCACTGGAAAGAGAGGCCCATTGGACTTGCAAACTTTATATGCCCCAATATAGGGGAATGCCAGGGCCAAAAGAATGGGAATGGGAGGGTAGGGAAGTGGGGGCGCTATGGGGGACTTTTGGGATAGCATTGGAAATGTAATTGAGGAAAATATGTAATAAAAATATTAAAAATCAAAAAAAAAAGTGGTTTCCTCTGCGTAGCAGGAATTGGGCAAGGTGCATTGTAAATCAGATATCACTTTTATCTTTAAATTGTGTCTCATTTTAACTTAGTGGTTACAAGAAAAAAATTAGCAAATAGACAGGAGTAGAGTAATTTGGAAAGAGATTATTGGTTTTTCTCTTGCCTCTGGGTGCCATTCCTGGACTTGCTGAGGGTATAACCTTCGCTTGTTACCATGTTCCTTCCTCCTTGCAGGCTCGGAACTGAATGTTACAGAGAGAGGTGGGAGAGAGAGAGGAAAAGAGAGAGGCAGGTGGGGGCGGAATCCTTCTCTAGGAGAGGCAAGAAAAGTTGCATTAATTGTAACTATGAAGTGTATTAACTTAGGGGAAAACCTCATGCTAGCAACAGATAGCATCTCTATTTCTACATCAGTAATACATTCTTTTCCATGGAGAAGCTCAGGCCATGATGGTCATGACTGACATAAAAGATGGCTGAGAGGATCCAGAGCCTGTGCTGGTCAAAATCTCTCTGTAGTACCTGGGAAGCTAAGTAGTTGTAATTAGAGGATGAATTGGAACCAAAACAGAAGGGAGCCAATAAAGTAAACATTTAATGGCCTAATCCTGGACTGTTCCAGCAAGTCCTCAAGATGGTGTCCCTCTCTGCTGCCTTGGATCTTCAGAATAGCCCCTTCTCCTGAGAATAAAAATAGAATACTCAGAAACATAAAATTTTATTCAAAGTCACAGTTAATAGGGACTCAAATGATTCATTCTTGTCATCCAATTTCTGTCCCAACACACCAACTTGCAAACTCTACAAGAGAACAGGAGCTCCAAGGGCTAAGTTTACTTTGTTAAGCATTTTTTTTCTTCTCTGTCTCTCTTTTTTTTTTTTTTTTTTTTGATCATACTTTTTACAAACTCATATTCCAAATACAGAGGATTAAAAACAAACAAAGGGAGGATATTTAATATTTAATGAATGCCTATCATACAAGGCTTTGTGCTAGCAATTTTTCAAATTCCTGCCTGCCTCGTTTTGCATAGTTAATTAGCTGTGTTTACAAGTCATTATCTGGTTTTATATGCTGTTGTTTACTACATGGAATTAGCCATTATTAGCCAGACTTGGAAATTTGTCTTGCCAATTTTGGGGGACTTTGTTGGCGTTATTTTTTTTTCTCATAAAACTTGATTGTGTAAAAACATGCCCAAAAGGTCTAATGTATCTCCAATGAGTAATGTCATGGTCATTTCAGAAAATGAAAATTGAAGTAATAACACCATATTCTATTACTACCGTTGCTCTACAGCCAGATTTTAATGAGTCCTGCTCCATAATCTTCCTGAGCATTTATAGACCTCAGGAGGGGCAATCTCACCCTGCAGCTCCAGGCTAGAAGAAATAGGGAATGTCTCTCTCGGACACAATAGCTGTATGGATATGGCCATTCTGTGGCCAGCCTCATCATCTATGGCACTTGCAGAGGGCTGGTCAAGGGTACCACTAGACATTAAAAAGCATGTAAAAAAATCCAATTTTTTCCATCTCATTGTGAAGAAACACAAAAGAATACAGTAATCAGCTTCTCCACAGTTGGACGGCAAAATTACATTAACAACATTGATCACATTTTTCTCTTCCAGAAATTCAACTGTATACCTGGGGAAGGTGAAAAAATAATGGAAAAGACAAAAAGATAACAATTAAGAAGGTGCCAGAAAGTCCACCTGCTATATACGCCCCCCCCCATGTGCTGAGTGTGTGCCTACCATGCGTGAGAGTGGGAGAAATGAGCCCGTTCCCTCTCAGCTTGGCTCTGTTCCTCCTAGCCTCTCCTATAGAAGAGTCAGACACCCTAAACAGAATCCTGGCACTTGGATGCTCAAGATGGTTCTCTTACCACATGGCCCTGACACACAAGCCAACTCCTTCATCTGTGGTTCAACTGAAGAAAAGCCACTTGTTCCCAAGCTGGGAAGGAACTGGCAGGGCTGGATTCAGCAGCAAGATGCTGTGGTGGCCTCCATCTTGGCACCACCCTCAAGGAATCTGGGAATTAGCGTTTAACTATAACAACTGGCTTTTTTTTTTTGTACTGATGAAAAATTAACCTTCCCTTAAAATATAACCCAATCACCCAGTTTGAACAGCTCCAAGATAGGCAGACCCAAGTGCTAAGGTTATGAGATGCTATGAAATAGATTCTACAGAGAGGATACCAACCTTTTTTTCCCTTGGGTTTTCAAGACAAGGGTTCTCTGTGCAGCCCTAGTTGTTCTGAAACTCACTCCATAGACCAGACTGGCCTCAAACTCAGATCCACCTTCCTCTGCCTCCCGAGTGCTGGGATTAAACGCATGAACCACCACTACCTGTGAACATCAACTCTGATAATGGACGGTTGGATCACCACAAGACTGATACTTAAAACCAAGACTTATAGCCAGAAGGGATGACACATGCTTATAATCCTATCAGAATCTCTACAGGCTGAGCCTGCCTGAGCTACAAAGCAAGACCCATTCACCAAACAAAAATAAACAAAGCAACAAAACGTCAGGAGTTCCATTCGTCCAGGAAACAACTACAAAGAAGAAAACTCCCAAGAAAAGATTCAAGTGTATTTCTTAAGAACAGGATTTACAGAGACAAAGTTCGTAGCTGTGATGAAAGGATGGACCATTTAGTGACTGCCGTATCCAGGGATCCATCCCATAATCAGCTTCTAAACGCTGACACCATTGCATACACTAGCAAGATTTTGCTGAAAGGACCCAAATATAGCTGTCTCTTGTGAGACGATGCCAGGGCCTAGCAAACACAGGAGTGGATGTTCACAGTCAGCTATTGGATGTATCACAGGGCTCCCAATGGAGAAGCTAGAGAAAGTACCCAAGGAGCTAAAGGGATCTGCAACCCTATTGTTGGAACAACATGATGTACTAACCAGAACCCCGGAGCTCTTGTCTCTAGCTGCATATGTATCGAAAGATGACCTAGTCGGCCATCAATGGAAAGAGAGGCCCATTGGACTTGCAAACTTTATATGCCCCAATATAGGGGAATGCCAGGGCCAAAAGAATGGGAATGGGTGGGTAGGAAAGTGGGGGGCGCTATGGGGGACTTTTGGGATAGCATTGGAAATGTAATTGAGGAAAATATGTAATAAAAATATTAAAAATTAAAAAAAAAAGAACAGGATTAGAGGTATTGTGAGACCCATAATGTGGATGACCTCTTATTATTTTAAATGTTGAGTTATATAGTGGAAATTTGAAGGGACTTTGTCACTTCTGAACACTTGATAATGGTTTACAGAGCAAGTGAGCTAATTCGAATCTGTGCATTTTCTTTCTTCTGGCCCAGATATCTAGTTTGCCATTCTGGAGGCTTGTCTTGGATCTGAATGGCATCTCCTTTATACATTCTTTTAGCCAACTAGATGTAAACAAATGCCTATTCTACCTGGGTCACTCAGGATGCTGGCAATTTAATTCAAATGCAGATGCATGAGAATGCAGTGTTAAAAGTTAAAATGTAAATAATGCTGCCCTTAACTTTTTCTTCTTTTATTTCCGTATCTATGTAAGTGTGTGCAGGCACCAGGAGACAGGTCATCAGTCACTTCTCTCTGTCCACCATGGAGGTTCTGGGGATCTAATTACTCAAGTTGTCAGGTGTGGTGGCAGGTGCCTTCAACCTCTGAGATATCTCACTAGGCCTGTTTTCTCTTTTCATTTTTTAGGGCTCCATCTCAGTCTTTACCTTTTATTGCATACAGAGGAGGAAGGGAACAAAGTTTGACCATGGGAAGCATCATCAGAGGAGTTTCTGCCATTCCTGTGCATGCAATATAGAACAGCTACGCAGGCAAAAAGTTGACTTCTTCTTACAAAATCAATCACAAGGGTACCATATGGCCTGGCAACTCCACTCTTAAGTATTTACCTATCAGAAAGGGAAAACAATAACCATACAAACAGATTAACATAAATGTTTATGCCAACATTATTCAAAATCACCCAAAGCTGGAAACAAGCCAAATACATCCCAACAAGTGAGTGAAACGCTATAGCATCTACACATTAGAACAATATTCTGTGATAAAAACTGATAAATTAATGAAACATGTGTGGATATCAATGATTCTCAAGTACATTATGTAAAATGAAAGAAGCACACTCGAACGATTGATGTTACGCCTACTGCTTCAGTTATATGCTCTCCTTGAAAATGCAAAGCTTTAAGGGTCTGCATGCAAATCAATAACTGACAAAGGTTTTGGGAGAAGGAATGGTGGAAGTTTGACTACCAAGGAAATTTTAATGTAGCAGCCTCAATCTATTCCCTAGCAGTTGTATGCTAGATGTTTGTCAAACTTATATTAGCAGAACACCAAGATTTTCTTAAAGCAAACTATAAACAAAACTTGAGCTGGACATGATACAGACCTATCATCCTAACGCTCGGAATGCTGAGTAAAGGGGACTTAGTTTAAGGCTAGTGTAGGCTTCAGAGTAAGACCTGGTCTCAAAATAAATTAATAAACAAATGTAGGGTGCACAGTGCCACAAAAAAAGGCAGGTTTAAAATGAGGCGATTAGCTAAATCCCCTAGTAAATGGATTTTAGGAGAAAAACTAAAGGGATCAGAAGTGCAGGACCAGCAAGCCTAAGCATTGCAGCAGCAGGAAGGATGCAAGGGACAGATAAGGACGGAATCCTCTGAGAATGTCTAACCCTCAGGGTGCAGACCCCACAGAAGCCCTAGGAAGAGAATCATTACTGTATTTAAGAACCAGCTTTGAGGCTGGAGGGATGGCTCAGTGGTTAAGAGCACTGACTGCTCTTCCAGAGGTCCTGAGTTCAAGTCGCAGCAAACACGTGGTGGCTCACAACTATCTCTAAGGAGATCCGATGGCCTCTTCTGGTGTGTCTGAAGACATTTACAATGTACTCATATAAATGGAATAAATGAGGGGGAAAAAGGAATTTTTTAACAACAAAAAAAGGATCAGCTTCAAGTTACAAAAAGTAAAATAACGTCATTTTTGTGTTGTTCATCTATTTCCTATGTTGGAACACAGCAGCATGAAACAGATGTAGGGAGGCAGTGAAGAAAGCAAGCATGTGTGTCTAGAATTGCTCTTAAAGGATCTTCACATTTCCTTCAGTGTCCCATGTAATCCTCCTATAGAGAAATAAGTGTAATAAAGATAGAGTTTAAAGATGAAATTTCGAAGTCAAAATAATTTCTAATGTCTTCCTCCATATAACTTCTATGGGTATTTCTATAATTCACTGGTGGACAACTGGTCTACCCAATATACAAAGGACAAAGTGGACATGGGTTTTGAATAGGGACAGGATCTGAGAGCACAGCAGTCTCATTTGAATGATGCAGATTGGTTACACAAGTGAAGACTTTTGCTGGTGGGGTAACATGGTGCTCAGCTAAGACTCCTCTCATCCCAAAGATGAGAAAGTATGTGGCTGAAGTGTGTGTAACAGCTTTTCCAAAGCTAGGTATCAAATTCTACAGTCTATAATTCTGCCATACAGTCCACTCCAGTACATTTTTCAAAAAAAAAAAAAACACACACACACACACACAATTTGCTGCTATTTCCAAAAAAGGAACAATACATAGCTTAAACATTATATGACAAAATATGAAAATATATGTATTTCTGGTATTTTGTTAAAGTGATAAAGTTTTCCTTAAACTGACTTCTGTTACTAATAACTACAATTATGTATTTCAGATCTTGCTCAAGTGGGAAAAAATAATTAAGTCTCTTTATCTCACCTCTAGTAACAAGAATGTCACATCAGTACCAAGGAAACCAGGGGCATGGGTGTCACACTCTCGGATATTTCACTGGGTTCTAAGGTTTGAATTCTACACAGTGGCCTGCTCAACTAACTGTGTCTTCCAATCTCCCTTCTTGGTATTATGCATCCATTGCTTCACACAGACATTCCTCCAAAACAGTGCCTTGCCTCTGGAAAGAGATTCTTAGGGAATCAAGACTGACATTCAAGTTGCAGGAAGTGGGAAAGGTTAGGGACTCAGCCCATCTTTTTAAAAAAAATATGTATCCTTTTCATTTGGTTGAGTATTGGAAACCAAAGCCTATGTTTTAAAAGATTTGTGATATATCATTGTGGTTCACTGTCCAAATGGATGTACGTGGATCAATACGAATAGTTCTTTGTGCGCTTTCATGCATGTTTCTTACTTTATAAAAACCTATAAGATGAAAGCATAATGAAAGAACTTGATGTGTACCAGTAATAAGAAATGTTGTCTTTCCAGAATTGCCTGGTAACTATCCTCCCATAAGCGCAGAGAATTCAATTTGTTTAATACTTATAAAGATCAACACAAGGGGACTGGGAAGATGGTAGTCAGCAAAGTGCTCACTGTGAAAGCAGCAGTCTTGAATTTGAATCCCCCACCACTCACATAAAAGCCAGGTGTGGCTGTATACAACTGCAGACCTATCCCTGAGCAGGAGGATCGATGGGGCTTTCTGACCAGCTAGATAGAGTCTAGCCAATGATGAGGCAAGCTTCAGGTTCAGTGACCTCCCTGGGCACAGGCATATAAAACAAGCATCTATACACAGAGAAACACACACACTGAGAGAGAGAGAGAGAGAGAGAGAGAGAGACAGACAGAGAGAGAGAGAGAGAGAGAGAGAGAGAGAGAGAGAGAGAGAGAGAGGGCCAGAGACAGAGACAGAGACTGAGACAGAGAGAGACGACAGAGACTGAGACAGAGAGACACAGACACAGAGAGACAGAGACACAGAGAGAGAGACAGAGAGACAGACACACATACCATTAGAAGAATTCCTCCGCATCCCTTTTGTTTTCTTCTAACTCCACATATTTTTAAATAATATTTTTATTAATTCTTGAGAATTTCATACAATGTATTTTGATCCTATTCACTCGTCTTACCCAGCTCCTCCCAGATAATCTCCCTCTCACAATTCACCCAACTTCAAGTTTTCTCTAAAAAAGGGGGCGGGGGGCATTACCCAGATACTCTTGGTGCACAGAGAATCACATCTTGAGACTAAAGCAACTCTCCCTCTTCCAGAGCTAGCAAATGGCAATAGCTCCCCAGCTATGGGAGAGGTAACAAAAATGAAAGGCCTTTTGAGAAAGCCTTCTGAACGCCCACTACTGTGGAAGCTTCTTAAAACATATACCTCGGTGATTTAACACATCTCTGTTAGGAAGTTACAGGTGCCACTCCATTGAATACGGCAGTAATTTAAAGTGACAGACAACACTACTGGTAAGACAAATCTCCTCTGGTGGACTTACTGACGGATGGCAGGGAGGAGCTGAAGCTCAGGGCTTGGGACGCTCTTGGTTGTTGTTTCATCTTATCTGTCTCCTCCCCGTAAAATGTAAGCACCACAGACATCATTCTTCTTTGTCTATCTCCTTCACTGCTGTGTATCTCTGCCCACCCCCTACACACACACACACATACAGCCATACCTGTGCTAAACATGCCACAAAGCTTATTGACCTATTAGAACTTCATGATTGTAGGAAGCTAGAATACTACAGGTTGGGGGTCCTAATTATACTGAACTAGCTTTAACCCCTAAATTGCCATTTATATACACTTATGTGGGTAATAGCACCCTTCTGGTGTGACCTAACATATATATATATATATATTTGCAATGTACAAACAAGACCCCTCACCTCCACCAACCCAAAGACTAAAAATGTCATCAAAGAGTATCTGAGGCACAACTTTTCTATTTGGCTGTCCCCCACCTGGCTGAGGTTTCCACAGATGTATTCCAGAAGTGTCTTGTTTACAGGTTTCTCTGTTATGTTACTATAAAAATGTTCATGAAACTCTTAGCATCTGGGAACACAGTATTTGGGGTAACCTGCATCTGTGTTCTGAGGCCATGCTCACTCACATTTGGCTCCACAATAAACTATCTCATATTCACATTGAACAGAAAGAGAGCAGTGTTCTTCCATTAACACAGTAAGTGGTCTTTGTGAATAGAATTAATAAATTGATCATTAAGGTAAAAATGGATGTTTATTAGATTTCTACTTTTTTAAAGCAAAAAAAAAAGTTAAGTCATTTGTCATAATAATCAAATGAAAGGCATTTTTGTCATTGCAGTTTGAACATACCTTTGGGATATACTATTTACACACCGTTGGCTTTAGGACACTGAAAACAGCTATCTCTACCAATACTTAGAAGAATCATTACTCTTTTTTAGGCATTAATAGTTTGAAATACAAAGCCTTATCACATTTTGACAGAGGGCCACCATCAAATGTTTGTGAATTGCGCATGCAAACAAACCTGACCTGGCAGCAGATGCTAAGGCAAGAAGAGAATTCATTCCAGTTTATCATTTAATACTTTTGGGGAAGCACTCTGCTGGAAGACTTTTAATGTTCTTTTTGGTATTCAATCATAGAACTGTCTGAAGAGGATGTTGTGATTTGGATAATAATTTTCTCAAACACATTTACATCCCTAATTTCTTTTGGAGTTGAGTCAATCAGCATGCCATTTGCAATGCACCTGGAGGCAACTTGTTGAAGGTTTCTTTCTCTTTTTTTCCTTCCCTTTACTTTCTTTCCAGAAAGTAAGAACTACTCAACATCCATTTTCACTTGAACTGCCTGTAAATACCTCCCTAAATCCCCAAGCTCTACAGAGGAAGAACAAAGGAAAAAGCCATTTTCAGTCTGTGCTTTGTGCGCTCTGTATTCTGCGGGCTGGAGAACAGAGCAGAGGAGACTCTCCCAGGGTCTCTCTCTGGAATAGAGAGAGGAGACTGTTTTCACATGTGCAGATGCAAAGAGCCCCAACCGCCATGCTTCAGTGACACTGTCTTGTGGATGTCCCCTTGGTCATTCACCCATGCGGTGACTGAAAAAAAAAAGTGGAGCAATTTGCTTACTCTTCATTTAAGCTTCAAATTCTCCTGCTTAATTATATTTCCTCTCTTTTCTGGTGTACTTTTGGATCCTAGGCCTTCCTCTCAGTTCTCATGGCAATACATCATACTCAGACCAGATATAGAGGGGATTCTTGAAGGAGAAGAGGAAATCAGGTCTCAGGAAGGGGCAAGGAGGATAAAGGCAAAACCCCTTATCCATTTTTAGTCCATTTTCTATGACACAACACGACAGATTGGAAAACTTTTAAGAAAACAGTTTAGCTCTGACGTAGGGCTCTAGATGTTTGTGGTGGTGACTCTTAATCATCGACTTGACGCTATGTAAAATCACCTGAGTCTCAATGACGGATTGTCTAGATCAGGTTGGCCCATGAGTATGTCTGAAGGGGAATGTCTTGACTTAACTGATGGGGAAAGACCCAGCCTGAAAGTGGGCTTGGTCCTCTGACCTGTATGAGAGTAGAGAAATCCATCTGGGCAGTAAGCATGCATGCGCTCCTGTCTCTCTGTTCTTGACTATGGGTATGACTAGCTGTTTCAAGTCCCTTATGTCTTGACTGCTCTAGAGTGAGAACGATATTCTGGAATGTAAACTAAAATAAACCTTTCCCTCCTAAGTGGCTTCTGTCAGTATACCAAACAAACAGAGATAGTACAAAGCACCCCTAGCATCTCTAGCTACAGCCTTCTTGTTACAGGGTCCAGAGGCTGTGCAGGGTTCCACATGGTACCAAATGGCACACTCTCTAGACTTTCTCACTGCTCTATCATGACAACAGTATTTGATCCTTAATGACCTACAAAGGACCCACCTCCAAAAATAGTTGTTTCTAACCCAACAGGGATGTTTGAAGAAGACATAGTCATGCCAAAGCTCTTGTAATATTCCTTATCACCCCTATTTCTGCTCAAGTATATATGTGAGGTGACCACTGCCTATCGGTCTGTCTTCAACAGAGGCATGAATTTTAATGCCTGATGATTCTAGAGCAATTTTCCATCCAAAGACTGTGTTCTTTATTTCCCTCCTGCCTCTGTCTTGACTCTTGTTTATCCCTCCCTTTGTTGTCTCAGCCTATTTCAATCTTGTCCATACTTAGCGCGCAATCTCAACTCAATAACACATTAGTCTTTTTGCTTCTGACTCCCACCTACATAAAACAAGATGAGAGACTTCAATTAATTATCAGAGCTATCCAAAAAAACACTGGGCTTAATTCCTTAGAATGGAAGGTGATGACCTAGAGGTGAGAACTCAGGAAATAATGAAATGAGGGTGGTTCCACCCTTCCTCGGAGAGGAGAGAAAAAGATGGAGAAGATTGTAAATACAGGCCCTCATAGAAACAGACAGTGGAGATACCTTGCAGTGTGTAGCCAAGAGATAATCAAGAATAGAGCAACTACAAGCCAGGGAGATGGCTCCACGGATAAAAGTACTTGTTATAAAAGCCAGACAGCCCAAGGACACTCCATAAAACCCTCATAAAGGTGAGAAGGAAGGAGTCAACTCTACAAAGTTGTCCTCCAGCCCCACATATGTTCCATAGTTAATGCACATGTCCCACACACACAGTACCCCACACACAACACTAATCTTACATTTTACTTGGTCTAACTTCAGATTCACACTGTTTTGTATGGAATAAACATCAATTGCTGCTGTTAATTCAAAAGATGGGAGAAGAAGGACCACTGACCCAAATCATCATGGCCAAGTTCATTAAAGCAAGCAATTGATTAAAGCAAGCATTATTGTTCATGTACATATGCTGTCTCCCCTTAAGATAGGATTTGAGAGGTCAGCATTGGATGTGAGGGGAAAAAAGACTTTTATAGCTCAAGAGTAGGGGGTTCCAAATGGGGCATTTGATCGGCAAAATAGTCGGAATTACAGAAGCAGACAATCATAACAAGTTAGTCATGATGACCCCCTGAAACAAAGACATGGCTGCAAGATGGGTGTAACAAGGTAATCATAACAACAAGTAGCTCTAACAAAGTAGTCATAGGTGCTCATACAACATATACACAGTACCCCACACACAACACTAATCTTACATTTGTGAATTTCTGAAACAAAAGAAGGAGTGCAAGATGGTTATAAACAACTTTTTAAGACAGAGACATGCTTGGCATTCCTGGAACTGGCAGTATAGAGCCATTGGTAATTAAGGATACAGGTGGGGCATAGCCTCAGCAAGACTGAATCTAGTTGTCTTTACTATAAGATGGCTTTTAAGGCTAAGATGAAGGCAGGTTGGTTCTTCAGTTGTGTCAAGTTGAGTAGTCTGTAGGACCCTGGTAACTTTAAAAATTAGCAATCTAAGCACTGCTGTGAAGAATTGTGTAAATGCATACAACGTCTACAACTAATTGACTTTATGTATAGACTTGACTCTAATCCTCTGGGTGGGCCTCAGCCAAGTAAATGAAAGAACTCCTAGAGTTGAGGGCTTCTTTTTTTTTTTTTTTTTTTTTTTTGGTTTTTCGAGACAGGGTTTCTCTGTGTAGCCTTGGCTGTCCTGGAACTCACTCTGTAGACCAGGCTGGCCTCGAACTCAGAAATCTGCCTGCCTCTGCCTCCCGAGTGCTGGGATTAAAGGCGTGTGCCACCACCGCCCGGCGAGTTGAGGGCTTCTTAAAGAAGAAATTCTGTCAAACAGTGTAGCATTAATTCCTGTTTGAGTTCTTAGCATCTCTCTCTCTCTCTCTCTCTCTCTCTCTCTATATATATATATATATATATATATATATATATATATGCACACATATGTGCATGCACATATATGAACATGTAATAGGTATATCGTACACATATGACAAACCCATTCAGCTAACCTTCATGATTCACAGATTCCATATTCTCTAATTTGTCTACTTGTAAATTTACCTGTAACATCAAAGTCAGTGCTTTTTGGTGATTTGTGGACTAGTCAGAGCTTGAAAATTTACTCTGACCTCTCCCACTCCCCAAGAGAAAAAGACAGGAACAGTGACTTTCCAGATCGAGTTCCCCTTTTCTGTCATTGGCTACAGCCCTCCCGGCTGATGTGAGGCCCAGGAAGTTTCTGGTTCTAGCAGTGGCTTCTGGGGGAGAATGCAAAGACACAAATCCAGAAGTGAACAGACAAAATCCAAGAGTCCTGAGAAGTGCCTAATAGATATGAAGACAGCAGCCCAAAGAGGACTCACCCTTTATCTCTGTGAGCCTTGCCTGGGCAGCTAGCCAAGGGCTTGGTGTACAGCCAGTGTTACAGATACATAGGACAAGACGTGAGTCATCCTGTGCCATAGCCAGGGAGGGAACTTCAACCATGCCTACATCTTTCTTGATGTGTCTCTCTAACACATCTGCTTAAAGGTATTCACGAATGGGAAGAGTTTTGAAAATATTTTTACATTTCCTTGAGAGACAATCCTTTTCCTAGAAACTACATGAAAAATGTAAATTGTTAGTCATCTACTAGAAACTATGAGAGATTATTATAACAGTAAGTCAGAGGAAATTTCATATTTGGCCTAAACAACTTCAAGAAAAACTAAATGTACATTGTCAAACTGGGACTCTCCAAATCTTTCCCTTTGTCCATTCTTGATGCCTATCTGTCTCTGTCTCTCCATCTCTCTCTCTCTCCCTTTCTATCTCTCTGCTTCAATTACTCTTTCTCTTTATAAATAAATGGATTCATGTATACAGTTACTCTTTCCATTAAAAAATAATAATTCTAGGTCTAAAGAGATGGCTTAGTGGTTAAGAACACTGGCTGCCCTTCCAGAAGTCCTGAGTTCAATTCCCAGCAACCACATAGTGACTCACAACCATCTGTAATAGGATCTGATGCCCTCTTCTGGTGTGCAGGAAGACAGGGTACTCATACACGTAAAATAAATAAATCCCTTAAAATTATTTAAAAATAATAATTCTATACTCATCACAAGATTCTAGTGTCAACAAATTCCCGGATGCAGGAAGACCTAAACTATACTTTTGCTTCCCAGGATTTTGTTGTTTGTTTGTTTGTTTGTTTTTAGATACATGATCTGGCTGAATTGTCTACAATGGCCTCAGACTTACAATCCTCCTGCTTCAGCCTCCCAAATATCCAGAATTGCTATCACAGACTATTGTTCTCAGATAAACTATAGCTTTAAGTATACTTTAAGTATAAAAATAGTCCATTAAATAAATACCTATTGTAAAATACAAATATATATATATATATATATATATATATATATATATATATATATATATGTAGAGCTAAAGTTTAGAATGGTACCTGATTTCTAGAAGAGTTATTCCAGTCTTAACCAACTTTTAGAGCACAAGATACTTAGTGTGTTCTTAAAATTCTGTAAATATAGATGGGGTAGCCAGGAAAGGCTGGGCTACCCCACCAGGCACTTGAATTGCTCAACTTGATTGCTATCACCACAGGATAGGGCTTGGGCTCCTTAGCATAGATCTTTCACCAGCACCCTCAACCTGTCTTCCAGCCATACTTCCTGCTCCTCCCCAGAGGAGCATCATCGGAGCCACCCAGATTATTCACGCTTCTCCCAATGGAATGGGCTGTGTTCTGACTTGCTGGAATATCTTTCCACTTCCTGTTTCTTCTCCTAGGCCTGTTGCTGGCCTCTTATGGCCAAACACTCATTCTTCAGGAAGCAGCTCAAATGGGCTGTGAAGAAACCCCTGATCCTCTTGCCCAAAGCGAATCAGTCAGACTGACTCTTATGGTCATAAAGTTCTTGCACATTCCATTCGTAGAACTTTCTCCAACTTTGTTGCACCTTGGCAATGTGTGAGCTACTTAGAGATGGGGAATGCAGCCTGTTTGCCTGTAAGTTCTCCAGTGATGACCACATAACCTTTCTTTTTAAAGTTTATTTATTTGTTTTTACGTGTACTGTCTGACCTGCATGTACTTCTCTGTACCACATTCATGCATAGTGCCTGCTAAGGCTGGACGGGGGGGGGGGGGGGTGTATTGGATCCCCTGGGGCTGGAGTTACGAACGGTTGTGAACCAGCATGTGGGTGCTGGGAATCGAATCTGGGTCCTCTGGAAGAGCAATCGGTGCTGTTAACCACTGAGCTGTCTCTGCTGCCCCTTACCTTTCTTTCTAGTTGAAGAATACCAATACATCTTTGGACAGACGTAGATAAGAGAATTATCTGTGATTCTAAAGTGACTTATGAGCATTTAAAGCAAAGCAACAAAAGAGATCTCTCCCCAAGTGGATTAGGGAGTGTCGAGTTAACACACAAAGAAGGAATGGGAAGTTAGATCTGATCGTATGTTGCTATAGCATAAGCACATAAATATTCTAAAGTTTACTCAAAATAAGGGCACTGCGTGAAAGCTTTTCTTGTGAGCTGAGGATGAAAGTAACTTCCCAGATTTGAGGAAGTGCTTGAGAAGAGCACTACTGTGGAGGAACAGATCGAAGTGTAATTTAAACTGTGATCTGGACAGAACACAGGTCTGTAGGAAGAATTGAGTCAAAGTTTTATGAATAGGAGGTTTAATATATGGTGAAAGGATGGGATTGCAGCAGAGAGGAGATGCTGAAAACTGTCTGCAGGAAGCTATACTCAGAGGTCAAAGTCAGGCAAGTAGCCAAAGGCATGTGGAAACAGGAACAAGGGTGACAAGTCACAGGTAGGAATCCAGAGGACTGGCAATGTAGTTTTAGTGCATGAGAAAGCACCAAGCAAACTAACAAAACAACTTGGGGCTTAGTGGTTCAATCCCCAACATCATTAATTTAAACAGCCAAAAAAAAATTTTTTTAAGGGTAAGAGCATAAAGTCTGGAATGCAGGTACACAATGGAATATTTATTTATCAAGGCTCAGAGTCAGACACAGTCACCATCGAAAGGCAGAGTGCCAAGGTAGAACCAGCTAAAGAGCTGAAGAGAGGCTTTGCCACTAGAGCCTGTGGCTGAGCACTCCTGGAACTGCCCCAGATGGAGTGGACAGTTGAGTGAAGGTAGACAGCCAGAAAGATGGAGGTAGGTGTCAAAGGGAGAGCAGGATGCTCACAGAGAGCATGGGGCACTCCCACAGACACTACCTGGACTTTGTAAGTGTCCTAAAAATGACTGGTGACTCATAATGGGTACTGAAGGGAGGAAAGAAGAGCACCCTGATGACGTGGATGTCCTGCAGGGGAAAGATATGTTGAGTCATTGGAAAGTGGAACAAAGGCAGAAATATTTCAGAGAAAAGAGTAGCTGGCTCATAGGTGACATTGCACGTCAAAGACTGCAAGGGAATTGAAAGGAGAAGGAAGAGGGAAAACTGTGCAGGACTTTTAAGTGGGAAAGGAGCTGATGGTCTCATGGTGTAGTTTGTTGCAACAGTACTCTAGGCCCTGGAAACCATTTTAATCCTGGCTAAATACTTTGCGTGTTTTCTGTTTCTCCTTATCAACAACACTTGGGTCAGCAAGGTTAACCTTCTTGACTTTCTAAAAGAAATGTGGCAAGTGCCAACACGACTCATCTAAGTAGAATGACTGCCGGAGGCAGATGACATCACTTCTCTGGGAAGAGGGGCTAAAATTACAAAGAAAAAAATCACGTAGTGGTTAAGAAGTGAAGAAGAGAACACTGAGCATGAAGAGGAGAATTAGGTAAAACTTCATGACCAGAGTGAAGCTTCATCTCCTCCCCTCCAAGACAATAAAATCCTCAAGCTGTGCTCACTTATAGGGTCCTTGTTCGTCCATTGGAAGTGAATAAACTAGATCCATCAATAGAATTCCCCTTGGTGAATGTGAGCTCTCTGCTTTAAAAATAAATAATAAGTTTCTTTTTGGCCTTTATTCCATTAGGCCAATTTGACTCTCTGATCAATTTTCTATACAGCGCATTTCATCTTTTTCCTATTTTTGTCTGTAATGTAACTGATAATTACTTCTATTGAGATTGATTCTTTCCAACTTAAATATTACTCTGAAGCTATGATTATTCTATTGGATTTCTTCAGAACATCATATTTTTCCAATTATAGCTTCTGAAGTTGTGATTTGTCTCTGGTAGCTCTTACTTGTGGCAAGCCAACTTTCCTCCAGTCAAATGTAAAGCACCTAGACTCTGTCAAAAGGATGCGAAACTGACTGACATTAGGGTTTTGTTACTGAGACACTGACAGAAAAGATTGAGCTTCTGTGGCATGTTATCCTGTTTCTACCAACTCCAGTTTCCTCTAGTCTTTTTCAAAGTGTCTCTCCCATATGTTTTAATTTCCTTGTGTGTTATGATGTACATATGTTCATGTGTGCATATGTGTGCAGGTGCACATGTGTGCATGTGTATGTGAAAGCCAGAGGACAACACCCAATGGCTTCCTTTACTGCTCACTGCATTATGGAAAATTTCTTTCAGCTTTATTTATTTTGTGTGTGGGTGCTTTGCCTGCAGGTATGCCTGCATGCGTGCCTCTCTGGAGGGGCTGGAGAGATGGCTGCTGGGTAAAGGTAGCCGTCCCAAGCCTGATGAACTGAGTGTGAAGCTTCAGAACCCATATGGTAAGAAGGTAAAATTGACTCCTGCATGGTGTCCTCTCATCCTCTGCTATGACTGCATGTGCGCCTCCCACACTAGTAATAAATAAATGCAATAGGAAGGAAGGAAGGAAGGAAGGAAGGAAGGAAGGAAGGAAGGAAGGAAGGAAGGAAGGAAGGAAGGAAGGAGGAACTCTTTCTAGGAAGTACTGTCATTATTTTATGTATGGAGTACAAAGCATGTTTAGCATGTGTCATATATAATTTATATAATGAGCACAAAAGGCTACATTTTATAGGAAAATGGCAATACAGACAAAAACCACACACAGAGAGAAACTTCTTATAGAAAGAAACATGTGGAAATGGCCCAGAACATGAGAGCAGTGGTTGTTCATAGGAACCAGCGCAGCAACGTGTTTCCCGAACCCAGACCCCTTCTGTGCAGTTTTCCCTTTTAAACCGGATATGAAACGGACTAAGTATGAAACCTGAACTCCAACACTGAATCATGAGTCCAAGGAATCTGATGAACGAGCACACAGGGAAAATCACACGTTTTAATCCTAAGTTAATTCCCTAGAGAGTTAAGAGCCACTTCCTCAGATGTCTCACAATGAATTCAGTTCCACACATCCTCGGTGCTAATCACTCCTGCTCTTTGTGGAAAAGTAGTTCTTCGGGTTCCTCAGTGAAGGGCATTTCAGGTCAGGAAATGGTCAAGACAAAACCAAAATTCTCACAATGCAGACAAAACCAGGGATACTCACAGATTACTGTGTGACAGGGTGGAGATTTAGCAGATACTTAGAGAGGAAAAATCTTCACTCTTCCAGGAGCTAAAGGGTAGCTCAGCATTGATCTTCTATACAGTAAACAAAAACCACAGTAACAGCATGGGGCTGTGTGTCAGAAGCTTATATCCCAGCACTCCTGGCGTGGGGTTGAGGGTGGGTAGGCAGAGGCTGGGAGTTCTGAGTTCAAAGCTAGCTTGGGCTACTTAGCAAGGTTACTTCTCGGCAAACAAAAATTAAAGCAAGCAGACAGAGAAACAAAAACCCCTCAGCAATTAAACAAATATTACTGAGAATCTGGACACGTACACACGCTCACACACACACACACACAAACACACACACACACACACTGAAGCTATATTCTTTCAAAGAAAAAAATTTTTCATGGCACTAAGCTCAATAGTACATGCTTTGTGGAGTCTCCTCATGGCAGTTCATAAAACAGGGATAGGAGTGTCTGGGAAGTCATCCCGAGGCTCTCTGTTTTGTCCAGGCTGTATAACCCTTGCAAGTACACCCAACCAAATTGCTTAGCAGGACAATTTTCTTGGTGGAGCGGGAGGGGTCACCCAGGGATTCTGATCACTGCTCAGTGGTCCCCAGGAAAGCAACTCTCATGTCTACCTGTGCAAACTGAACCCTAAGAAATTTCTGTAATCTTGCTACTGCAAAATGGAATCGATAAATATTTCATTTCAATATTACATTTCAAATGCTATCCCCAAAGCCCCCTATACCCCCCCACTCCAGGTGAAGAATAGAGGTCACTTAAGGGAACTAATGTCCAAGTTCTTTACATAGTTTTTTTTACATATACTTATACATTCAACTTTATTGTAAATCTCTTTAGAAATTATGTAAGCCTTGATACTTCAG
The DNA here is from genome assembly GCF_978045245.1 of Mus caroli. Lineage (NCBI taxonomy): Eukaryota > Metazoa > Chordata > Mammalia > Rodentia > Muridae > Mus > Mus caroli. The sequence continues at coordinate 68,474,431 of NW_028227256.1, forward strand.
GCATTTTTTTGGCAAGGCATTTATATTATTAACCACATTTTTATGCCATGACCGTCTCTTGAACCTCACTTGTATAGATTTTCAATGTTTTGCGTAATATAGCAGCTAACTGTGGAGGATTAACTACAATATTCTTTTGAGTTTGGTAGGAATAATTATGTAACTAGTACTTTGTTTTGGATGAAGCATAGATTCCTGCTTTCTTTTGAAGTTGGAAGTAACAATTTCTTATGATTCATCCTTCCTGCTCTTTTCTCTCTAGAATATTTTTCACTTACAAACTCTCCCTCTCCCTCTCCCTCTCCCTCTCCCTCTCCCTCTCCCTCCCTCTCCCTCCCTCTCCCTCTCCCTCTCCCTCTCCCTCTCCCTCTCCCTCTCCCTCCCTCTCCCTCTCCCTCTCCCCTCTCCCCTCTCCCTCTCCCCTCTCCCCTCTCCCTCTCCCTCTCTACCCGTCTCTCCTACAAACACACACACATACACACATGCACACACTGAAGTATACACACACACACACACACACACACACACACTTCTTGTGACCAGCTTGAGAGTTGTTGGTTGGCTTGTCCTATTCAAGCCTTAAAGCTAATTGAAAAGTTCATATAGGATCTGTGTACATCAAATTGCCAGGATAGAAAAATTCTTGGATGCTCTCTGACATGTCTCAGAATCTTTATTAACCTGGGAATATTTTTCAGTGCCCAGATTTTTATAACAGGACATCCAAATCTTTTTTAAAATAACTTCTTTAATTCTGGAGATACCAGGCCTAAATTACAAATTGAAAAAATTAACCTTGCATGCAAATCATTTCACTTCCTGTTTCTTCAAATGAAGAGGCAAGTCATACTTAGCTGATGGACAAACGGTAAAGTACATTAGAGATTGCTGGAATGTCAGGTGCTATCAAGTCCAGCTATTATATTTTACATATAATCAGTACACAGCTACAAAAATACCATGAGCTAATAATATACAGCAAAAAAAAAAAAAACTAAAAGAGGGAGATGTAGATAATTTGAATGTGGAAGCTTTCACGCAAAAACACTTGGACAAATTCAACCCCAGCTAACTTAAGAAGTGGTTGGCCAAAAGGAAGTGCTTCTGCCTCTTGAGGGAACAGGGGAGGAAAAAAATCTGTCCTGGGATAGTTAGAAGATAGTTCCAAATCATACATTCATACATACTATATATATATAATGAAACTTAAAGCTGGACATAAAATGACAGCAACAATAAAGCTAATAATAAGTCAGAATTATGGGAAGATAAGATAGCAAATGTTATTTGAAGTGCATGCTTTGTTGGCTTCTACAACTTTCTGTAAATATTTTTCAAACCATGCTTGACTGTGAGTAACTAAAACCATGGAAATTCCAGATAAGCAGAGGCTACAGGATACAGCTGATTGTCCAGGCTTCCTTTGCATGTATTCTCTTGAAGGCTTGTGTGAGGTTCTCTCAGAGAGCAAAGCTACTTTGCCTACCCTGAGGAACGGTCCTCTTCTCTGCAAGAAGGCCATCTCCTCCAACCACATGCACAGCTGTGCAGAGAGACCCTGGAGCACTGGGTGACAAGTGGACACACTCCTAGTCTATCACATCAGCCAAATCAATCAGCCTGAGCAGTCAGTGTGCTACCAAGTGTCACTGACACACTGTCCTCACTTCCCGCTTTTCCGTTTTCTTTAGCCTACTGCTCCTCTCCTAACCTTCTCTCTCCCCCTCTCCCTCTTTTCCTCACTCTCATCCCCCTGTGTTCATGTGCCTGTATATGCACACACACACACACACACACACACACATGTTTAAGAGGCATTTAATAATCTTTTCTAAACAAGAATTTTAATGTTATTTATTCTTTTTTTGGTTTGATGTAGAGCCTCACTCAGTAGGCCAAGCTAACCTTGAACTTGTGATCCTCCAGCTTCAGCCACCTGAGTTGTAGGATTACAGGCGTGTGTCAACCTCCTCAGTGGGATTTTTATCTTTAATGGCAAACTTAACATAAGTAGGCTATCTGGACAAATTCTCTTCATGCTTTACCTGTACAACGTAATTTCAAATCAGTACAATATTTTTGGTCTTATATCACTTAAAATAAAAGCATATTGACTTTTTAATCGCAATGCCTTCTTGTCCTCTAGTTGGACAAATGCAACTATGAGAAAGTTTGGAAATGAAACCAATATCCAGCATGTGTGTAACAGAGCCCTCACATTGAGTTGTGTGTGTCTAAATGGTTTGTTTGTTGTTGTTGTTGTTGTTTATGGTACTTCAAGACTGACTGACCGGCTGGTCTTGGCTGACGTTCACCCTTCTAAGTTGTTATGACATGTCTTCACTGTGTTTGTACCTTGCTGAATACTGAGTGTGTTTATGCCCCACACTAAGGATAAAGCAAGGCTGGTCAGCAGATCCCCAGCCTTTGTTTCCCTGTGTGTCATAGATATATCTTACACAACCAAAATCACAAACCGCCATATTTAAAGGCCGGGAATTCTGAAAATGGGTGTGTCACCCTGCCTAACTTGTGCCTAATTAATTTTCTTTGAACAATTTATTTAGAAGAAAACTTCTCATCTTGCCCCATCATATAACTTCACAATTCATCTTCCAAATAGCCAATTTCCTGTAGTTTGCTTTTGGTACCCAGAACAGGAGTGTTCGCTCCTGACCTGGACAAAGTCTGACTGAAGGCTGAGGCTGGAGGGTGGAAGCAGAGAGACAAATATATAGAGTCAGATGCAAGTCTAGATTCAAAGGTTAATGTGCAGAAGAATGTACAAAGCGATAACGGCCTTCTCTCTGCCCTTGCTTACTTGAAAGCCTGGGGTCTCTGGCTAATAACATAAACTCTTCAGCTTTCAATTTCCTGTCTCTTTTTTCATCCTCTATAGATTTTCATTATGCTGCAGGATTAGACTGAAACGGTGCAAGCTGGTGGGAATACAGAAACTCATGAGTGGTGGCTTGGACAAGTGGGAGAAACACATGGCAAGGGTGGGGAATAAAGTGGAGGAGACCAAGGGTTGCCCTAGGCTTCCGGTGAAGGTCGTTGTTAATGACAATGACCAAGATAGGGAATAAACAAAAAGAGGAAGGTTTTCAGGATCAGAAAAGGCAGACAAACATATTGAATATGATGATTTTCATTCTGACTTTCATTTTCCCCCAAAGGATCTCCCTAACTTCTGCATTAAAACTTGTAAAGGGTAGAGAGAAATAAAACTATAGGAATTAAGATAAATATCAATTTTTTATCCAATTATTGGCATTTGGCACTATGTGACATCTTTCATCTCCTTTATGAGCAATCCCCATTGTATCCAAGAAAGTGGGGTAGAACAAAGAATCAAGTCCCTCTGTACATAGATATTCTATTCTGCATGAACTGCATATAACTCGTTTCTGGGTTCTGTGCTAGAGAATTTCTCCTTCCTTTTCCCAGGGAAAGGCTTCAGGAAGGCAAACAGGGAGAGGTGTGGGGGAGGGAGGAGAATATGCCAAGACAGTCAGGTCAGTCACATTTCCCAGCAATCAATGAGGTAATGAGTGGAACAAGCTGCCAATCTTATATATAAGATTCTCTTTCATCTGAATCGCTGAAAGAGTGTGTCTGATGCATTTTCTCCCCAGACTATCATACAGTTATAGACAGTGCTGGACAGGGAAAGCAGACAGGACATGTTTAAATATTCCCCAACTCAAAGATCCTCAAGACTGGGAGTTGGGAAATGGTTATCTTTAAGAGTTTCATTTAATAGAAATATCACTTAAACGAATCATCAAGTAGGTACGCTATGGCTAGAAGGTGGGTAACTATAAAACTCATCAAAAATGGTTCACTGGTTCGCTGAAAGATCAGAGAAGCAGCCTTATGAAAAAAGGCAAGGATTGTTCAGGGTGCGGGCAGCATTTGGACAGAGGCTAGAGGGTGTTGCCTAATAAGGATGGGGTTGGGGAGGTGACTGGAGTTTATTCTGAGACTGAAAAAATAAAGAGAGAGAGAGAGAGAAAGGAAGCTGGAGACTGACACTTTGCACAGTGTGGCTGAGGGCTAGACTGGAGGTGAGGCGTGTGGGAAAAACCTGGATGCAGCTGGAGTGCCAGGACCCCCTCAGTGTGTTCTGCGGACCTCACAGTGAACTCAGTAATGGTGTACATGCTTGCAGTCCGCTGGGCGGTGGGCCCATGGCTTGTCCTTCTCTTATGAAAACTGCCATGTGGGTTCCCTGTGGCTTTGCAGGCAGAGGAGGAGCAGCTGGCATCAGGAAAGGAAAAGGACAATCTTAAAGAGAGTCTGCACTTACGTGAATTAGCAAGGAAGGAGGTGGCCTCGCTCCCACAATCATCTCCTAACTCCACACCTGGAATCCCGGCACTCTCTGCTCTCAAAGCCCACACCGCTCCTGGGAGAAAGGAGCTATTTTTCTTGCATTTGCTATAGCTAAAGCTATGCTAAAGCGGTCTTTCTCTGCTTGGAACTGTCAGGCAGTGCAGAGGGGTAGGTGGACTCCTGAGGCAGCCAAGAAGTTGATATCATGTTTGGGTTCCTTTCAAGTTGCTCAAGGCAGACATCTCACCACAGAATGTATTAACGTTCTTCTGAAAAAAAAAAAAAACTTAAAAAATAAAAACCAACAGTAACTCGCAATTTAACCTCCTACAGGGAAACCATTTCTCTCTGTCGCTTGGCTTTGACCCCTACATGTGAACCAATAACCTAGGACTGTGACAGGAAGCATGTGACTATTTCCTGTAGCTTCTTAAATGTTCATAGCAGCCTTATTTATAACAGCCAGAAGCTGGAAAGAACCCAGATGCCCCTCAACAGAGGAATGGATACAGAAAATGTGGTACATTTACACAATGGAGTACTACTCAGCTATTAAAAAGAATGAATTTATGAAATTCCTAGGCAAATGGATGGACCTGGAGGGCATCATCCTGAGTGAGGTAACACAATCACAAAGGAACTCACACAATATGTACTCACTGATAAGTGGATATTAGCCCAGAAACTTAGAATACCCAAGATATAAGATACAATTTGCTAAACACATGAAACTCAAGAAGAACAAAGACCAAAGTGTGGACACTGTGCCCCTTCTTAGAATTGGGAACAAGCTCTCTTCCAGCCGGACCAGCACCGGGGTAGCTAGAGGGCAGGGTCGGCTGACTCCCGCCAGCTACCCACGACCCCCGCCACAGAATTTTGAGACTGCTGGTGAGTGGAACACAGCTTCTGCTCCAGTCCAATCACGCGGGACCTGAGACTGCTTTGGTTGGGGAGGCAGAAATCCGGCCTGAGTAGGGCCACAAGCCTCTCCGGTCAGAAAAGCGCCGGGGTAGCTAGGGCGCAGGGTCGGCTGACACTCGCCAGCTACCCACAACACCCGCCACAGGATCTTAAGACTTCTGGTGAGTGGAACACAGCTTCTGCTCCAATCCAATTGCGCGCGGGAACTGAGACTGCATTAGTTAGGGAAGCAGAAAACCGGCCTGAGTAGGGCCACAGGCCTCTTCCGGCAGGACCAGCACCGGGGTAGCTAGAGCGCAGGGTCGGCTGACACCCGCCAGCTACCCACGACCCCCGCCACAGGATTTTGAGACTGCTGGTGAGAGGAACACAGCTTCTGCTCCAATCTTTAAACAGTGACAACGACAACAACTAACCCCAGAGATTACCAGATGGCAAAAGGTAAACGTAATAATCTGTGCCCCTTCTTAGAATTGGGAACAAAACACCCAGGGAAGGAGTTACAGAGACAAAGTTCGTAGCTGTGATGAAAGGATGGACCATTTAGAGACTGCCGTATCCAGGGATCCATCCCATAAGCAGCTTCTAAACGCTGACACCATTGCATACACTAGCAAGATTTTGCTGAAAGGACCCAAATATAGCTGTCTCTTGTGAGACTATGCCGGGGCCTAGCAAACACAGGAGTGGATGTTCACAGTCAGCTATTGGATGTATCACAGGGCTCCCAATGGAGAAGCTAGAGAAAGTACCCAAGGAGCTAAAGGGATCTGCAACCCTATTGTTGGAACAACATGATGTACTAACCAGAACCCCGGAGCTCTTGTCTCTAGCTGCATATGTATCGAAAGATGGCCTAGTCGGCCATCACTGGAAAGAGAGGCCCATTGGACTTGCAAACTTTATATGCCCCAATATAGGGGAATGCCAGGGCCAAAAGAATGGGAATGGGTGGGTAGGGAAGTGGGGGGCGCTATGGGGGACTTTTGGGATAGCATTGGAAATGTAACTGAGGAAAATATGTAATAAAAATATTAAAAATTTAAAAAAAAAAAGAAGCTCGGTACATCTTCAAAAAAAAAAAAAAGAATTGGGAACAAAACACCCATGGAAGGAGTTACAGAGACAAAGTTTGGAGCTGTGACCAAAGGATGGACCACCTAGAGACTGCTATATCCAGGGATCCATCCCATAATCAGTTTCCAAACGCTGACACCATTGCATACACTAGCAAGATTTTGCTGAAAGGACCCTGATATAGCTGTCTCTTGTGAGACTATGCCGGGGCCTAGCAAACACAGAAGTGGATGCTCACAGTCAGCTATTGGATGGATCACAGGGTCCCCAATGGAGGAGCTAGAGAAAGTACCCAAGGAGCTAAAGGGAACTGCAACCCTATAGGTGGAACAACAATATGAACTAACCAGTATCCCGGAGCTCTTGTCTCTAGCTGCATATGTATCAAAAGATGGCCTAGTCGGCCATCACTGGAAAGAGAGGCCCATTGGACTTGTAAACTTTATATGCCCCAGTACAGGGGAACGCCAGGGCCAAAAAGTGGGAGTGGGTGGGTAGGGGAGTGGGTGGGAGGGTATGGGGGGCTTTTGGGATAGCATTGGAAATGTAAATGGGGAAAATACCTAATAAAAAATATTTTAAAAATATATAAGAATCAGAACTTTAGATCATTATGGCCCAAGCAGGGAAAGTCCACACACTTTTCTGACAGATGAAAATAGGGTCTTAATTCTTCTACTTGAAGCTTTGTGTAAGAGAGAAAAAGTAAAATAAAATAAAATAAAATAAAATAAAATAAAATAAAATAAAGCTGAAAAAAAAGAAAAGGAGGCTTTATCATAGTTTTGCTTTGGGATGAATCTCAGAATAATGATAAGGTAATCTAAACCGATGATGATGATGGTGGTGGTGGTGGTGGTGATGATGATGATGATGATAAAGTGGGATAACCAATCAGGAAATGACATTTAGCCTACTATACTTTAAAATCAAAAACCCCACTCAAAATGGCATCTGCTGAGATTGCAACAGCTGTGACGAAAGAGGGAGATGATTTGAGTGGGCAGTGTCTCCTTAGTGGGTGTAGGTAATCAAGTCAGTGCGCTTGCAGCGGGGTGGGTGAACAGACAAGATGTTCCAGAATGGCTGGCACACGCCCGTAGGTCGGAACACCAAGACCTCTGCTCCTGGCCCAGCAGAAGACGGCCAGAGGTCCTCAAAGTTAGAAGTCCCAATACTCCAAGAGAAAGAGCAGACCATGCAATTTGCATATGATTTTTAAATATCCTAAAATGGGCTTTTCATTCATCCAACATTTACAGAGTACAAAACTCAAGACTAATACAAGAACTGGTAGGTTCTGGACAGATACCATTTAAATTTGGTTAAGCACTTTGTATTTCTACTCCCATATCTCTGAGGCTAGTTCTGTCCTTTGAATCAGCCATCCTCGCTTGCAAAATGTCACAATCACCAAAGATTGTAATGTGTTTAAAATACCTAGAGCCATGCCTACATTAAGTATTGTTTATAATACTAATTAACATTATTAAATTAATAAAATGGCTATTATATAAATGTTTGATAAGTGTAAATCAACACCGTCATGTGCCTTCACAAATGTGTAAAATACGTGCTAACTAAAAGTGACAAATACCTCTCTCCCCAAGTGACTCACAATATTTTGTGAAAATGTATAATAAGATCAAGTAAAGTTGGTTCAAATGTTTGCAAATTTAAAAATCCCCTATAGAACATTTCATGAATTTTTCATGAAATATACAAACTTCCTAAAGTAGTCGAACTTGATCAGTATACAGACACACACACATACACACACGTACACACATGTATACACACACACGTACACACATGTACACACACATACACACATGTACATACACATATACACATGTACACACACACATACACACAAGTACACACACAAATTCACACATGTACACACACGCACACACACATGCACTTTAATGAAATTCAATTTTATATAAAAATAATCAATTTATAGCTATGAACCTTCAACACACATCCCCACAAAAGTCTTTTTAGTTAAAACCCTGCTAAAGAATGCCATTTGCTTTTGACTTGGACAGGGGAGAGGGACTGCTTGTGATGTGCAGGGCAGGCTAGCTAGCACCTGAGCTCCTATAGGTCTTCAGTTAGCATCTCACTATGGCAGAGCTCAGAGTACAAACACACATTCCCACACCCAGATTTCTGTGGACTCAGGATTGAACTCAGCTCCATCTGTCTGCATATCCATCTCTGAGCTTCTCTGTAAGCCAGTCTTCTGCAAAGTGCCCCCAAATCATGAATTCATGGGTGCATGGTATTTAATGCACACCTTTCATACAAATGCAAATACAAACGTATTTTTTTGGTGTGTTTGAGCATAGCTGAGGGTTTACTACTTATGAAAACTCTTCAGTCTTTATTTTTCAAAGCAAAACTGCTCATTTACAACAAAAGGGTGATATGTACAATTCTTCATATCTGCTGGACATGTTATACAGCTCTCCCACTCTCACTTGGGCTCCATGAGAAAGGTCTGTTGTCCGTCTTTTACAGCTAGGGAAACGGAAGCAAAGTGGAGTTCAGTGACTTATCTGAAGCCATGTGACTGGTAAAACTCAGGTTCAAGCCCAGAGAATCTTGCTATAGTGCTGGAAGTCTTGAGTCTTTGGTTTTTACTGCCTTTTGGAATAAGGAGTCCAGTAAGGGGACTGGAGAGATGGCTCAATCATTGAAAGCACTCGCTGCTCTTACAGAGGATTCAAGTTCAGATCCCAGCACCCACATCACAATCACCTTTAACTCCAGTTCCAGAGGGATATGATGCCCTCTTCTGGCCTCTGTAGGTACTGCACACATGTGCTGCATGTAGATAATAGAAAGATGGATAGAAAGATGGATAGATAGATGATAGATAGGTAGATAGATGATAGATAATAGATGGGTAGATTCCTAGATAGATGGTAGATGATAGATTGATGGATGATAAGTAGATAGATGATAGATAGATAGTCAAAACACTCACTCATACATTTAATATAAAAATAAAACTTTTACAAGTTGACTTCCTAATTAGACACTTAAGCTTATAAGTTACAAACTAGATTTCATCTCTGGGACCTGATCCAGTATAGTGTCTGATCACAGTGATTAACTGGCAAGATTATCAAATAAATAGCTGCAGTCTCTAACAAAGATGGGTCAGACAAAACAGGCCAGAAGCACTCTTGTCCAGTGAGGGTACCACTCTCAAAAGCCACTGCTTAGCCAAGCAAACGGTTTTTTCCTGTTCCTAGCCCTCCTTAGTAATAGTCTTGGGAGATGTGAAAATACTAGACTGGCCTTTGGAAAGGTAATAGATTTGTTCTTAGATTGGAAAAGATTACTATTGGTGGATAAATTTGAGGATATTTTTATATTCCAACACTACTTTGTGAAAGTGAAAGAAATAGAATTCTTAACTCGTAGTCAAGTATGTGTCTGACAAATGCAGCTGTTTCTGTGATCAGTCACCTTGCTCATTAAAACACAGGTGAGATCATGGGTCCTGTTCATGCCCCGCAGGCTGCCCAGTGCCCTCCTCCATGTTTCCCAACTTCTAAAGTACCCTGAACTAGATTACCAAGTGGATCTGCACATCCCTCTGCCTGACCAGTTAGCTCAAATGAGCATTTCAATGCTCTTTTATAATGCTCATGCAATGCATTGTCTTTTCTGACAAGTAAAACTCAGGTGAGCTGAAAATGAGCCAATAAGAATGCTAAAAGTCCCTTGAGGAGAGGTCAGAGCATGGTCTGGTAGTCTTCCAGGGATGACTGGTTTTATGTGGGTGTGTAGCTTTGAGTGTCTGCTTTACAGCTCTTTAGACCTTCCTAATGCTGTAACCCTAGGTGACCCCCAACCATAGAGTTATTTCTTTGCTACTTCATAACTGTAATTTTGCTACTATTATTAACTGTAATGTAAATATTTGATATTCAGGAAATCTGACATGCGACTCCTGTGGAAAAAGTGACCCACATGTTGAGAACAATTGCTCTATAGAGTGTAGAAAACAGGTAGTAATATGTATATATGTGTGTATATATGTATATACATATGTATATACATATATATATTTGATAACAAACATTCTTAACTTCACAGCTGGTTTATTTTTTAATTCTCACTTGAATTGGTCTGAATATCATACAAAATTCTCTATTCATTAAGGAGTTGCATAAAATATTTGACATGAGTTCATTTTACATTTGTATGAAGGACACATGTTAACTTTAAAAATACTGTAATGTTCTAAATATTTTCAAATTGAGGCTATTAATTTTAAAGAACTACAAAAGATTTTTTTTGAGGGAGGGTCTTACTGTGAAGTCCAGGTTAGCCTTTCAACTTGTGATCTTTGTTTCTGTTTATGTCATTTGTTTAATGTCATCTTTGTTTCTCTTGGGTCTTGGTAAGGAAAACTTTAAAAGATTTGAAAAGAAAATAAACCAGTGTATCAACATGGTTTTTACTGATAAACTACTCTAAGAAACAAGCTCTCTGTATATACCTAACAACTACATTGTTAATTCAAATCATTATTAGAGATAATGTGCTTTTTTTTCTGCCATCCATGAGAGTTAGACTTTAACTAGAAAATTCAAATTAAGCATTAAAGTTAACTTGTTTCAGTCTCATTAAACCTTTTGTAATAAGATAAAGAGAAAACTTTCACCAAATTAGGCACAAGTTAAGTATCGTATCTATAGTGTTACTTGTATCTGTTATAAGTTGGTTCTTTGGTAGTGAGAACATGGTGATGTGTCTGGCCCAGGAAGATCTCAAGTTGAAAGTCCGTCTGAGCCATGTACTGAGAGCTCTAGGTCAATCTGGGCTACAAAGTGAGAGTCTGTCTCAGGAATCAAACATAAAACCGCAAAACAAACAATCAACAAATAAAAGGAAGTCTGGGGCAATGTTTTCCTTGGAAGGAAAATGTTCATAAATGTGGCCAGATTGAAAACAGTAATGCTGAGATACTACTGGAGTCAGAGTGGGGGCTGTCTAAACGAAGAGAAACTTTCAACGTGTGTTTAAAATATAGTCTCTTCAGGGAAGTAAAACTTGTTTTCAGTTCATTGGAAACAATACCAATAGTGTTGATAACTTTTAAAGGAACTTCTAGAAATTTCCAAAGACTTTAATATTCCAGAAGGAGAAGACGGGGTGTGTTTCAGGTACGGCCACAGACAACATGGAAGGGATATCGGGAATACACAGCTAATTAAAATAAGCACAATGAAGGTAAAGAGTAGGAAATGACAATTGTCTGCACAGTGCACAGCTCTACCTGGCTCACTCTCATTCAGCCATTCAAGTCAGGATGCTACCTGGCTTCCCCTCTTACTTGTTGGTTCAGTGAAGCCAGATTTGACTAGTCACACCTACGTGGGTCTCAGTACCTCTTACCTTTACTCTTTCCTTTTTTCTGCTCACCCTCACATGTACAGTAGGGTCTCCTTTTTTATTCTGTATTCTTGTGTCTCTCATATCATCTCAAAGGCAGATTACTTCTTTTCTTTTGGAGCAAGGATTGCCCCCAAGCCGTATGCAGGCTAAGCAAGCACACTCTGTCACTGAGCTGCACCCTAGCCAAGAGATCTTGGGTTTTGTTTCCTGATGTGTCCACATCACCTACAGAGATGCCTCATACACAAATCAGATCACCGAGAAAGTATTTCAACCCAGTGAGCATTGCATCCCACGATGGCAGATTAGAATATTTTTAGTTTAATTCTACTATTGTTGTTTGCTTTGGTTTGTAATTCAGACAGGGCCTTAGCCAAGTGGCCTCCAATTTACAATCCTTTTGCTTTAGCCCTAACAAGTGCTAAGGTTACAGATCTGCTAGGAGCCTCCCAGCCCAGAGAGGGTAGTAGCAGGGGCTCAGAGTAGGACTCTGGTGTCTCTAAATGTATTGAAATATTGATAACTTCTAAAAAAAAAAAAAGAAAAAAAAAAAGAAAAAAATCTAAAAACGTTCTTGCTCTTTCTGAGGGTAAAAGGCTGCTGGTTTAGGAGATTAACACCTGTAGCCTAACAACTAGGGATTAAATAATGTGGCCTTTTTTTCTACCTCAGCAGGAACTGCACGGCTCTAATTTTCAGCCCAATTGTCAGAAGTCATAGGAAAAAAGGGACACTTAGGAAAGTGATTATAGCATTTACTACTAAATTGTAAAAAGTTTCCTGTGAAAGCTAAGGGTGAAAGCAGAAAGATCCTAAGCAGGGAAAGGGAAAAATTCTTCTAAATGGGGAAAGGGAAAAAATTTCTACTCTAAGTGGGGAAAGGCAAATGCCTCTCTCTCTCTCTCTCTCTCTCTCTCTCTCTCTCTCTCTCTCTCTCTCTCTCTCTCTATCCCCTCAGTACTTAAACATCTTTCAGAATACATGATCACATGTTTAAAAGTTCATCACAAGTTCACACAAAAAAATCAAATCATAAATTGAAATAGACGTTTACAACAGAGAATATTTACATGCGTGTCCATCAGGAGTAGTTTTCTGGCTAAACATCCATCACCGGCCAAAGCTCCACAGGTTCACTGTTAAACAATAACTAAGTTATTAGTCAAGCTTTGTATAAATAAACCCAGTCAACATTTTATCTTCTGTCCTAGCACCTATACTATATTGTTAGTTCCGTTTTTATGACCTTGGCTAATTGTTTTACAACCTCTTGGAATGTGCTCTGAGTAGGAGAAAGTCTGGTTAGTATCTAAGAGCAGTTAACTGGTGACACTTGGAAGACTGGCAGGGTTCTTATTGCAGTTTTGACCATCAGAAAAGAACCTAGTAACAGTCCCACTATAAAAGAGCTTAGTAATCACTGATATAATTTTAGGAATTCTTATAGATCATTATGACTTAAGAAGTCACCTATTTTGTATATATAGCATCATCACAAGATAGTACATCTTTGTAGATCTGCAAAGATCTGCTCCAAAGGGGTGGGCTACTACCTAGTGATTGTTGTATATGTTTAATAATAACAGGAAAAGCATATTAATAGCAGGAATCTTTCTTAAAATGAATTCTCTTATGGCCTTGTCCAATAAGAGCGAATCTGTCACAGATTATATAATAATCCAAAGCAGACCATCTCAGGAAGATCACCTGCTAGTATTCAGCTTGTCCTATTATGGCTCCCTACACAGATCTGTGCCACCACCACATCTGGTCGGACTATACTTTTTAAGCAGGTGTAATAATTATATGAAATTGACCTAGGCCTCAAATGTACCCTCAAGAAACTTAAATATGGGTTGGAGAGATGTCTCAGCGGTTAAGAGCACTGACTGCTCTTCCGAAGGTCCTGAGTTCAAATGCCAGCAACAAAATGGTGGTTCACAACCATCCATAATGAAATCTGATGCCCTCTTCTGGTGTTTCTGAAGACAGCTACAGTGTACTTATGTGTAATAATAAATAAATCTTGGGGCCAGAGCAAGCAGAGCTGGAGTGGGCAGAAGTCCTGAAGTTAATTTCCAGTAACCACATGATGGCTCACAGCCATCTGTATAGCTACAATGTATTCATATACATAAAATAAACAAATCTTCAAAAAAAGAAACTTAAATATATCAAGTGTAACATTGAATATAGTAGAATTAAGTTAAAAGGGCTAACCAAAAGTTACCAGGGGAAAGAACACAGAGGGGGTGGGGGAGGGGAGGGATACAACTGGCTGAAGAGGACTCACACAGTGAAAGAGGGCAAAGACTGAAAATCTCCCATTGCAGCTTCTCTCCCTCTCTCAGCCCTCCACCCTTTCCTGACAATAATCTTCACTGACTAAACCCAATAAGAGCCAATAAAATCCAAGAGAAGCCAAACAGTCGGCCACACAGGCCACTGTGCTGGGTGCAAAGAGGTTGGCAGAGACTCAAGCTTTCCAGCACAGAACGGTGTCTTCAGACAAAACAAAACTCAACCAAGAGCACACAGTACTTGGTGATAAATCATTGAGAGCTTTCCCTCTAAATCAGGGATGAAACAGGAGCGGAGCTGTCATCATGTTTATTTGACATTCTATTTGAGGTCTTCGCCAAGATTATACAATAAGGAAATGAATAAAGAATGAAAGTCAAACATGAAAAACAATGTCACCGTTTATGGATGATATGCTATTGTCTGTGTAAAAGTCAAATGAGTTACTGATTGAATATCAGAAATGAAAGAAACTCTAGAGAAGTTGTACACATGAAAACAAATATTTTAAAATATATTGTGCTTTTATACATATATAACAAATCAGCAGCACATATGTTGACTCATAAATAAATTCAACAAGATGGAAAGATCTCTAAGAAAAGTTATGGGACACATTAAGACAGGTTGAAGTTAGCCTAAATAAAATGGAAGGGCAGACCATTTTCCTTGGTAGGAAACTTTCTATTCTAAATAAATCACTCTTCACAAATTGATATGGGATTTTGATTGATGCAACTTTGATTTAAAATTCCAAGGACTATTTTGAGAAAATAGTTAAATTCATTCTAAAATATTATATTGACATAATTAGGACTAAGACCAAGATATTACTAAAGCAAAGTGAGTTGAAGAAAGTTGCCCTGCCAATTTCAAGGATTATTGTAAAGCTGTGTAATTAAGACAATCTGTATTAACTCAAGGAGAGACAGACAGTGGATACAGCACCAAGAAACATGCGCACACCGATTCTACAACAAGATTAGCCTTGAGGAAGTGGACCAGAGGCTGGACAGGAAATGATCCTGAAATTATTCATGTGGAAAAAAATCAACTTTTATCTTTTCCCTCAAATCATATGAAAATAGAGGTGCCAAATGTAAAGTTCAGATCATAGAGTGCTAATCTAATATGCACAAGGCTCCAGACTCCATCCCTAGTACTGCCTAAACTGCAAATAGTGTCACATACATATAATCCTTGGACTTTGGAGGTAGATGCAGGAGGATCAGGAGCTCAAAGTTATCTGTGGCTACATAGCAAGTTCAATGCCAGCCTAGGACACAAAAATAAAATTATTGTAATAACAGAAGTTGACTACAGACTTATAATGCAAAATATACAGATTTTTCAGAAGTCTCATGAAAATAGTTTCATGACCTCAAAGAAAGGAATTTTCTAAGCAAGATATCATCTTTGGGGCTGGAGAGATGACTTGCTGGTTAAGAGTGTTTACTGTTCATCCAGAGGACAAGAGGTCAGTCCCCAGCACCTACCACCTGCAACTCTAGCTCCAGCAGGCATGACATTCTCTTCTGGTTTCTGCTAGTACCCAAACACATGAAGCAGACCTTACAGAGATACACATATAGACACACGATCAAAAATAAAAATAAATCTTTTTAAAAGTCATCAACATAAAAGAATACTAAAAATTAATTTACATCAAAGTCTGAAGTTTTTGCTCACTAAATAATACCATTTTAAAAGGTGAAAACATGCTATGAACTGAGCAAGATATGAAGGCCTGGTATCCAGAATATGTTAGGTATAGCTATGAGTCAGAAGAAAAAGACAAACAACAAGAAAACAGTCACAGCCACAAAGGTCAGAAAGAGAAGTACAAAAACCTGCTGGTAGACGAAAAGACATTCAGCTTTAAAGAATGTAAACATAAATACCACACAGACCAGAGGCCACACACATGAAACTGGCAGAAATTAAAGGTTGGTCAAACCAAGTCCTGGCAAGTGAAAAAAATCTACCAAGGCCAGTGATGGCAGGTAGAGACTATGAAAAAAACAACAAGAGATTTCACATAACAAAATTAACACAATAGTCCCACACCTGATTTGATAGAGTGGTATACCTCCAACTGTGAGTTCTTGATACCCTTATTTCACAATTAAACAAACTCCTCCCCTCAAGGTTGAGTATGGACAAAGAGGCAGAAGGATGACAAGAAAAAAAAAGAAGGATGACAAGAGCCAGGCGTGTTTGGTGACTTACAGGAAACTCACGGACACTGTAGACCATGCAGGAGACCTAAACAGGTTCAAACCAGATAAAACCACAACACTGAGAAGGAGAGTGGACACAAAGTCCCACTTCTAACACAGAGCTATTGTAATTGATGGCTGCTGAGAAAGGGGCGAGCAGTTTTCTCCACTTGAGTGTCACAGAGTACATCAACAGTATTCCAGGGAGGTCCAAAGCCCGGGAGCAGTTGGCACACAAAACGGGCTCTAGAAATTCTTGTGCAGTTTTTGTCTTGCCTTGATGCCTCTTGTCATAATGGTTTGCTTTAGTTTGTCTGTTTTGATTTTTCTTTTTCCTTTCTTTCCTTTTTTTTAGGGGGATGGAAAAGAAAGAAAAAACATGAACTTGGATGGATAGGGAGGTAAAGAGGATCTAGAAGGAGTTGGGGGAGGGGAAAGACTATGATTAAGATATATTTTATATAAAATATTTTATAAAAAATAACTTTTGAAAGACTCAAATAAAAATATTAGAATATAGGAGTGCAGAGATAATTCAGTAATTAAGAGCATTTGCTGCTCTTGTAGAGGACCTAAATTTGGTCACTAGTAACTACACGACAGCTCACAACCACCTGTAACTCTAGTTCCTGGGAATCAGACATTCTTTTCTGGCCTCCATAAGCAATATACACACATTGTGTGCATACATACATTTAAGTTCACACACATACACAGAAAATAAAAAAAAATAACTCTTCAGGAATTATATCAATCCAATGCAATTTGTAAAAATGTGATTATTTTTATAAAATATTTTACCTACACATGTGTGTATGTGTATGTATATGCACTAATATGTAAAAGTAAAGAGTTTTCTGTAGCCAGATGTGATGCAAAACTCCAATAATCCCAACATTTGAAAAACAGGTACAGATGATTGTGAGTTTGGGTATAATTTGGCTACATAGTGATGTTGGGGGATGGTTTTGTGTGATGGATATTCTGTTGCTGATTTCTGTGTCGGGAGATCTGGCTATACTCTGGAAGCTACCATCGTCATGATAATTGAATCATCTCCTATATCAATGCTGCATAAAGGATGCTCCCCAGGGGGCTGGAGAGATGACTCAGTGATTAAGAGCACTGACTGCTCTTCCAGAGGTTCTGAGTTCAATTCCCAGCAACCACATGGTGGCTCACAACCGTCTGTAATGGGATCTGATACCCTCTTCTGGTGTGTTGGAAGATAGCTACAGTGTACTCATATACATAAAATATAATAAATGATTTTTAAAAAAACAATGCTCCCCAGTTATCTCTCATCAATAATAAAGAGCCTATCAGTCCATGACTGGGCTGTGAAGGCAGGACTTCTGATCTCAGCAGAGGGTCCCAAAGTGGCAGAGGAAGGAAGAGAAGAAGTGGCCATGAAGCAGGGGGTCCAGAAGACATTGTGTTAAGCAGGTCACCAATGGATTCACCATAAGGACACACATGGAGCAAAGGAAGCCAGGACAAGACTCAGACTTCAAGTAACATGGGGCCTGTGGCTGGGAAGTAGAAGCTTAGAGGGTTAGAATAGATGAATATCTACCCGCCCATAGTGCTTAACACTTGCTAATAAACTTAATAAGTCCTTGTGTCAATTATTTGGAAGCTAAAATGGGAACATATAAGGCAATCATCCATAAATCACTGCTTATACAGTTAGAGATAGATAGATAGATAGATAGATAGATAGATAGATAGATAGATAGATAGATAGATAGATAGATAGATAGACACACACACACACATAAATGCTTCTAAGGCAAAAACTCATTTGAATGTCACTGTTTACTAAAAGTCATACATTTCTGTACAGAAGACAAGGGGAAATGTTTATTTCAGCATTGTTGCATTGAGTAATGAAACCCAATGGCAATGCAGGTATCCATCACGGGAAAGAGGTGTAACCAAACCACAGTACATACATAGATGTGTGATATAACACAATAGAAAAATTGTTAATCTACTACAAACACCAGCAAGAATGAATCTCAGACTCCAAATTAAGAACAAGAAACAAGAGGTAAGCACACTGTGTGATTTCATTTATACATATGAAAGAAACATATTGTCTTAAAGTGCATACCTAAGAAACAAAACTGTAACTAGAACCACAAAAATCATTAGCTCGGTATAATGACAGCATACACTGGAAACTGGGTGAGGAGACACGATCCGGGCAGCACTGCAAATCTCCTAGCTTGGGTAGTGAGAACATGCATGCCCATTTTATACATAGCATGTATTACATATACAGTACACACAGCTATGCATGCATGATATGACACAATTAAAATCAGGGACATTAGTTCCTGCTGTCTAATGTAAGTTTGTACCACCTTCCAAAGCTTAACATTAGAGGAAAACTTGGCTTTGTCATCAATACACATGAGGCTTAGATGAATAAATAATTATCTATAAAAGCATCTCAGAAGTTAACAAAGTTAGAAATATTTAGCCGTCCTAAAGCCAGCAAATCTCCTTTGTCCTCTACCAACTCAAAGCTGTGGCTCAGAACTCAGGAATGAGAAAGCAGCCAGTAGAGTTTCAAATGTAATCAGCATCAAGTTGTGAAGATCCAGGCTCATCATCACACTCAAAGCTATTCACTGGGCAGAGTCTCAGGAACTTAAGAAAATCAGTCAGATAAGTAACTTTTAAAACTAGGAAGGAAACGGAACAAGAATTGTCTATGTGAATAATTATACCTATAATACTGAAAACCTCCAGATTTGGTCTGGTCTAATGGCTCAGCAAGCAAAGGTGGTAGTTCCCAAGACTGAAAACCTACACTTGATTTTCCAGAACGCACATGGTATGAGAGAACCAACTTCTTCAAGTTGTCCTTTGACCTCCACATCCATCACACAAGTACACGTACACACACATGCACATGCACACACATACTGCTAGTGACGATGATGATTAATGATGATGACGATATTTTAAAAAAGAAAACTCCAATATCAACTAACCAAACCCCACCCACCAAGATCCCAGGGGCTAAACCACCAACCAAGGAGTACACATGGAAGAACCCATGGCTCTAGCCACATATGTAGCAAAGGATAGCCTTGTCAGGAATCAATGGGAGGAGAGGCTCAATGCCCCAATGTAGGGGAATGTCAGGGCAGGGACGTGGGAGTGGGTAGGTGGGGGAGGAGCATCCTCATAGAAGCAGGGGAAGGGAATGGGATAGGGAGTTTCTGGGGTGGGAACTGGGAAAGGAGATAACATTTGAAATGTAAATAAAGAAAATATCCAATAAAAAGAGAAAAAAGAAAACTCCACAATACCAAAAAGAACTAGGTGATATATGTGACCACAAAGTGATCTCTCTGATATTTTCTTAAAGTTTGACCAGTTTCATGTGTCACCATAGCACGTTTTAGTTTCCTTAATATTATTCATTAATTATATAGGCAAATATATAAAAAAATCAATACTGGATTACAAATACCCAATAAAATAGAGACTCTTGTTTCCTATTTTACACATTTCGAAATTGTTTGAATTTTGTTTTTAATGAGCCTATACCATTTTATAGTTATACATCATATACACGTTATAAATAATCTATGTATAAAGTATTAGGAGATGATAACAATGTGCATTAACTCAGTGTCTTATTCTAAACACTCAGAAAATGAACTGGTAGCAGAAGTCTTTAGTTTAGTCGTGTCTATAACAATAGTCACAACTATCAATGATTTTCCTGCACCCAAGAGCCGAGGCTAGTAAGATAGAGCATAAAGGTTCTTGCCATGAAGCCCAAAGACTTGAGTTCTATTCCCAGGACCCACAGGACGGAAAGAGATAACTGACTCCCTCAAGTCGTCTTCTGACCGCCCACCTACACACACACACACACACACACACACACACACACACACACACACGAATAAATAGATGTAATAAGACATTTTAAATGAGCCAATCCTAGCCTATGAAGAGAGAGTTGTTTGTCTTGCTAACTTTGTAAGCACTGACCCAAATATTTTCAAAAACAGAATGAAGGACAAGGCTTACCATCTTAGAATTCCTTATTGGTGGATACTGCCTGGTCCCTCCCTTTCGCCCACACGATGACTCTTTCACATTGTGTCGACTCATAAATAAACTCTAATTTGATTGGCTTCTTGAGTGTGCCTCTGGGTGTTCAAACTTAGATCCCTAGGCACAGAGTAGAAAAAACAGTGTGCTTCTATTTTTACTTTCAACTTATTCCATCTTCTATTACAACTTACTTAAATATAAAATGCAGCAAAATAGAAATTTAATTATTTATTTTATGTATATGAGTACACTGTAGCTGTCTTCAGACACAGCAAAGAGAGCATCAGATCCCATTACAGATGGTTGTGAGTCACTATGTGGTTGCTGGGACTTGAACTCAGGACCTCACAAAATAGAAATTTTAAGATACATTCTTCACCACTGTAAGTGCAGCTTTAAGATCCAAAAGGTTCAGGTAAAATAGATTCTGTGACTAGCATGCTGTAGAGTTGAAACACCGGATAGAGGAGAAGAAATAGAAAGTTCCTGCAGGTAAAATTTTTGATGGCTGGCCCAGAAACCCAAATCAGTCAAGAACATGGTTACAACTAGAAATCTGTCTTTCTCTCAAGACCAGAAGATTTCCCACATTACAGTCTTGTGCTTTGTCTTTCAAAGACATCATCATGTTCCTTCTCCACTGTTTTGCAATGGTAGTTGAAAGTTTAAGCATTAGCTTGGAAATCTAATGATATGGTTCTAAATCTAAGCAGGGACATTTGCGAAGGATTTCCCTTGTGAGTCAGGAGGGAGCTGTGTGTGTGTGGGGGGGGGGGTTACCTAAAACAGCCCTGTCCCTAACAGGGCAGGCAAGGAAGCCAGAAGACTGACATCAACTATACCATTAGAGATACCTGCTAGCATTTTTCCACATTATGCAATGACATTTCTTCTCTATGCTGTTTAGACAAACACACAGCTCAGGAAAATGAGTACTGTTTCCAGCCTACTGAAATCTGTTCCTGGACTGTTGGTATTCCTGGAGCTATGAGTAACAACCTCATGGCTAAGGTTACCACGTCTCCATCTATGCATTGCTGCGTCAAGAAGATACTACCTAAGGTTCCTCCTGAGTTCTGCCCACACCTTACAATCTATGCAAATTCCTCTTCAGAGGTCAGGCATAGCATTAGGAAGGGTAGTAATTTAGTCTGCATAGTGTCCATAGTCCTATTAACTCACATCCTGTAACTCAGAAGCTAGGGCGTGATTTCAAAGAGCATGAAAAGACCAGAGCAGAATGTTGATTTATCAATACTGCAGGAAATGGAAAACAATAGCTTATTACTACTTCATAGTCTCATCTTCTCCAGTAGGAGCTGAAACTGAGTCAGACCCAGATCTTAGTAACAATGGCTGGAGACAAATTTATGTAGTAAACTGCTGGGATGGCATCAGCAAACACTCTTAATCTCATGTGCTATCCTAGGAAAACTGGGGTGAAATAAATACACTCTAGAAACATTCATCAATATTCATTTCTGCCCATAGATCTAATGGTTGAAATATCTCCTATTCTAATGCCATTCTTAGCATAAACGGCATCGCAATGACCTATGACAAGATATACTAAGGAGACCTCAAATGTCTTCAGTTTCGTATTCCCTGTTTAATTTTATCAGTCGCATTCATTTTTATCGGCATTTTTCTGGTTATGGAATAGCAGGAAGGGCTGGTTTGATTGACAGCTATCCCTGGTGCCGGATTTCCTCTTACCTGTTAAATATGCACCGCACTGCTTATAACACATGGTTTTCAAGCTTTCCCGGACACAGCAGTCAGAAAGACAGAGATGAATTTCATCATTAGTCAACTGACTGGAAGAGTTAGCAAGATGTTAGAGTGAAAGGGGTCATTAGCGATGGACTTAAGTTTTGGAGGAAGTTTGAAGCATTCCACAGTTTACTACACCACTTGCACTGAAGTGTGTGGCAGAAAAGATGTAAGGTGTACACACATTCACAGTCGACAAGTGTAACCATAATTAAACAACGTCTTTTCCAACATGTTATTCATGAAAATGAAGCGTGGAGAAGCATTGTTTCTGAGGACAAATGCAAAATAAAAAAGCATTTTTTTTTTGATGAGGCAGAGATGCAGGTCACATGTCTTACTATCCATCTTTCCACTTCATTCTTTCAGACAGGGTCTCTCACTGAACCTGAAAGTTACCGTATCATCTAGAATAGCCGGTCATCAGGTGCCAGGGATCTTCCAGTCTCTGCCCCCAGTACAGACTCGGTAGAGCAGCTGCTTGCTTGGCTTTTATGTGTGTGGTTTTTCCACTGTTTGGAGCGGTTTTATTGTCTTGTTGTCCGTTGAGAAGATGTGTAAACTCATGCCCTCATGCTCATACAACAGTCACATCCTGACTGGACCATCTCCTTAACCCCTAAGAACTACATTTTTAAATGTTCCAATAACATTGCTCAATAATATACAGCTATTTCTTTTTTTAATTAAGTGGAGGAATTATTTAACTGTTCAACAGACTAAGTCTTGCTTTTCTGCCCTGAAAAGACTCTGTTTAAGTATACCCGTTAAAACCGTCACCAATAGTGCAAAATGATGACTGAATATTCACTCCAACACTTGTTTCTTGTATTTTCTAACCTTGCTTCTCATGCGGAACCTGTGTTTCATTTATCTTTATTTGGTTAATTAGTAATAGTTGAAGGGCTAAGTTAATGACATTACTAGCAATGTAGTTCGCTATTTCTCTTAGTTCACTTAATAACTCTAGTAGTACACATGCATGCTCATACAAATATATACATATATATTCATTTATATTTTCTTCTTATATAAATAACTTGTCTTATATTTTCTTAGTTTTGAATTTATGATCAAATGATCAAGATTTCAATATACTATTTATTGACATAAGTAATAATAATCCTTCATAGCCATGTGTTTGAACCCCACTGAAGGCCAAAGGCATGCTGTAAAAAAAAACAAGACAACTTTTCCCTTTGTGTTGTTTTCCAAGTGAGAATTCTCCAGAACTTTTTTCTATTACTCTCATCAACTATGTCCACCTAAGGGCTCAGAGAGCTACATTCCGCCTCAATATAAACATAAATAAACAGTAGCAGTAAGTTAGCTCCATAGGAAAGGCATTTACTTTCAAGCTTGAAAACCGAGTTTGATCCTAAGGTCCTACAAGGTGGAAGGAAAGATCTTGAAGAACTAGCCTGTCTCCATCTTAGCCTTAAAAACCATCTTATAGTAAAGACAAATGGGGTTCACTCCTATTTATGATTAAAACTCCATTTCTCAAAGATTGTGCTATACCCGACGTGTAACCTCGACAAAATGGTTCTGTACCGCTGGTTCCAGGAATGGCAATCATGTCTTTGCTTCAAAAAAGTGTTTATAACCATCTTACAACCCTACCTTTGTTTCAAAAGGGTTGTCATGGCTCCCTTGCTATGACTACTTGTTGCTGCGCCCTCCTGGCAATCGTGTCTTTGTTTCAAGGGTCGCTATAACTAATGTGTTCTGCTTGGGTTCTGCTCCTGAAACTGCTTCTCTTTTGCTCACAAAATCCCCCATTTGGGAGCCCACTACACCTGAACTATAAGATCTTTGTCTTTCTCACATCCAAGGATGACTTCTCAAACCCTGCCTGAGAGGAAGGTGGCTTTGTACATGATTTTTTTAAAAAGCTGGCTTTAATTAATTGCTTGCTTAAATTAATTTGGCCTTGAGGATTTGGGTCAATGGTCTTTCTAATCCCATCTTTGGGATTAACAAACTGACCTTGAAAATCATTCTCTGAGCTCCAGTAGAGCACCATAGCACATACACGCCCCCTGACTCACATCAAATGTAACAAAAAACTTCAAATAATTAAAAATAAACAAATTACTTTCTTATAACTCCTGTAACTGTTCATTAAGCTTCTATTACTGTTCTTTTTTTCCCTTTGATAACGTTACGTTTATTTTGTCTTTAAGAACTTTGGTATTGTCCAAAAATAATATTCTATGTTTAAAATGTCCTTTCCTATAAAACAGCAGTGAGAACGGTCAGTGGTGAACATTTTCTCATATCTTCTTCGGATATAAATCGAATTCAAGGTCTAAGAAGCATGATGGCTGCCTTTCTCATTCTTTGAAGTACCTTTATTGTATTGTTCCCTGTTTCTAAGATGCTGTGGCTTTGTCTAAGCTTCCACACTGGGGCATGCACAATCGCCTTGACTTTCATGCTCCCCGTGAAGTCTGGCATTGGTGCTACATGACAGACACCTGACAGCTTCACCTCCACGCATGCTAATTGACTCTGGTTAACTCCTGGTGTAATGCCATTGTGACAATGTTTAACAGAAAAGGTAATCTCAGCAACTGTAGCGGTCCGTTTTGCAAATTGAAGGTTAAGGGTGATGCCTTTACTGATTCTCCTTTTAACCTTGAAAATTAAATTTCAGATTACATTGATGGCCATAGACCAGTGCTGTTGCTAACATCCAGAGCTGTTCTCCCTATACTGTATAGGATATTTTTTTGCTAGGAATAAAGTAATGCATTGTATACAGCTCCAACTGTTTATGAATATTTGTTAATTATAGAGGGAAATTTGATTGACAGAAGAACTGCAATAATAGAATAACAAGTTGTTGAGCTTCTGTGAGGTTTGCTTTATCTGTGTGTATGCATGTACAGTGTGTGTGTGTGTGTGTCTTACTGAATCAACTGAAACTAAATTGCAGCTTTATAACCCATCATCCCCAAATACTTCATCCTCTTGAGAACAGTGTATTGTCTCACATAATCAGACGAGAAATACAGATTCTGGAAACTGACATCGTTGTAAGACAATTATCTAAGACATAGCTCCTATCCAAATCTAATCAGTTTTCTTAGTAATATCTTTTATAGCATTTTCCCTTGTGGATTCAGGATCCAGCTCAGCACCACCAGTTGCATTCAGTCACCTGCTTAGCGCACTGTAATCTGAAGTGGTACTTCGTCTTTCTTTTTCTTGTAGAATACGGATTTTTGTTTTGTTTTGTTTTGTTTTTAAAGAACAGGCCAATTCAATTTGCATTTATGTGATTATTTACTCATAACTAAGTCCATATTATCCATAGTTGGCAGAAATTCTACATGAATTATGTTGGATCCTCACCGTTAATCTCATTCAAGGACACACATCATATTTGTTTATCCTGTTTCTAAAGATACTAGCTGGCCTCTCTTGGTGAAGACAGGATCTGCTGAGTCCTGCTGCTTACATTTTGGGATCTGTAAACAGACCTTCAGAACAAGACTCCTAACTCCTTCATAGAGATTAGCCTGTGTAATCCAATCTGCTATCTTACAGAACAAATGCTTCATCTTACACCACCACCACCTAGTAACAGGAGCACAGATATGCTGAGGAAGCACTTGTGTCTCTCCTTTGTCTATTGCATTATTGAGTCAATTAACCGGACCTGAAGGAGTGAGAATTCTCCAAGAATCTCAGGTAGAGAGAAGAAAAGGTCCTGAGCCTGATGACCCAGATGAGGAGGTTATCTCCTTGAAAGAGACTTTACATGGCGCTGAAACTTGCAGGGCATAATGGCAGCTGGAAGCCTAAGAACAACAGCTAAGTCAGTCATGATTAGAGCCACACACTGACCAGGACTGCTTGGCTATGCATTCCTCTTAACCTCTTTTAAACCTAAGCCTTATATCAAGACCCTTAAGATGAGCTTTGCAGGTGTTGGGGTGGGAGGTGAGGGTCATTGGTCCTTTTTATTTCTTCCTCTTCCCAATATAACCACATTGAGAAGATATTTCTCTGACTTTTGTTATTACTTCTGAAGTATTGAGGAAAGGTGGCACGTACTCCCTGGTTAAAGGTTCCTAGGTTCAATCTCTGACCCTAAACATGGGTAAAACTTCAAGATGTCAATCTGACTATTCCTATAATAACAATAATAATAGCTTTTTAGAAGATCCAAAAAACAAAAAAACAAAAGCTTCCATCCAGACCATCAGAGGTCCTTCTTTTTTTTTAATTTTTAATATTTTTATTACATATTTTCCTCAATTACATTTCCAATGCTATCCCAAAAGTCCCCCATAGCGCCCCCCACTTCCCTACCCACCCATTCCCATTCTTTTGGCCCTGGCATTCCCCTATATTGGGGCATATAAAGTTTGCAAGTCCAATGGGCCTCTCTTTCCAGTGATGGCCGAATAGGCCATCTTTTGATACATATGCAGCTAGAGACAAGAGCTCCGGGGTACTGGTTAGTTCATCATGTTGTTCCAACTATAGAGTTGCAGATCCCTTTAGCTCCTTGGGTACTTTCTCTAGCTTCTCCATTCTACTACTGATCTTTATCTTTAGTGTTTTGGTTGACTGGTTGGTCAGTTGATTGGCTGGCTAGTTGGTTGGTTGGTTGGTTGGTTGGTTGGTTGGTTGGTTGGTTGGTTCGTTGGTTGGTTGGTTGGTTGGTTGGTTGGATGGTTGGATGGTTGGATGGCTGGTTGTTTCCTGGCTATATGGTTAGCTGGCTGGCTAGCTGGCTGGCTGGCTGGTTGGTTGGTTGGATGGTTGGATGGCTGGTTGTTTCCTGGCTAGCTGTTTAGCTGGTTGGTTGGTGGGCTGGCTAGCTGGCTGGCTGACTGATTGGTTGGTTGGTTGGTTGGTTGGTTGATTGGCTATTTGGTTGGTTGGTTTGATTTAGTTTGATTTAGTTTTTTGCCAGGTTGGAACAGATTTTAACACTTGTCACCATTCATTTATTCTAGAAAAAAATCTTTTCTTTTGATGGCCTCTTCCTTTTTCCAACTACTAATTACTTATCTACAGCTTCTGTATGTGCTACTTGGTCTCTGCGTGCTGACAATCCCAAGTACCAATTGTAAACTTAGTGTTTCCATGGACTTCTTACTCTGCATGTTTTTCCTGTGCTATGATTGGAATACTGTAGGCTAAACAAGTGTGTGTGTGTGTGTGTGCGTGTGTGTGTGTACACGCGCACGTACATGCGTTGAGTATGCACGATGGGGATCAAGTTTAGGGTATGCTACACCAGAAATATATATAGACACATTTTTGTTTTTATATAATGTCAGAAGCTATTGAATAACAATAAATTCATAAGCTGTGTTGATTTCCTTGTCTACAATTTACCATCCTGCCCTGATTTCCCTTGATATCTGGCATTGACAAACACATGTTCTTTTATTCTAATCTTCTTTGGAATAATAGTAGTATGTTAACTCCCAGATAACACGTTACACTTCACATGGTACATATAGGCTTCATGTAGCCCCACTTGTCAATTCTTGAGGTTGTTTCTTATTTTATTGTGGTCTGTGCAGAAAGTTCTTTCCTATTGGTGTTTTCTTAACATTGTTGAGATTTTCAATTGTGAATGACAAATATATCCTTTTATTTTTATTTTTAAATTTTCTTTTCAAAAATTTTATAGTTTTTAGTATACAGCTTCTACACATCTATATCCATAATTGTAGGGTAAAGTGACCCCTTGGGCCTGACTTGACTATCAGCCATCATGGAGCAGAGACTTTAGCCCAGTAGACATGAATATTCCTGATCTTGAGAGGCACTGCAGTCTATGAGAGGCAGAAGGTGAACTAAAAGTGAGACTCCAGGATGTAGTTTCCTTTACATCATCACTCATGATGAGAGGAAAGTTTCAGTGATGGAACTCTTTTGGTGTTATCATTCCTGTAAGAAGGCTCACACCCATGGAAGGAGTTACAGGGACAACGTTTGGAGCTGAGACAAAAGGATGGACCATCTAGAGACTGCCATATCCAGGGATCCATCCCATAATTAGCCTCCAAATGATGACACCATTGCATACACTAGCAAGCGTTTGCTGAAATGACCCTGATATAGCTGTCTCTTGTGAGACTATGCCGGGGCCTATCAAACACAGAAGTGGATACTCACAGTCAGCTATTGGATGGATCACAGGGCCCCCAACGGAGGAGCTAGAGAAAGTATCCAAGGAGCTAAAGAGATATGCAACCCTGTAGGTGCAACAACATTATGAACTAACCAGTACCCCGGAGCTCTTGACTCTAGCTGCATATGTATCAAAAGATGGCCTAGTCGGCCATCACTGGAAAGAGAGGCCCATTGGACATGCAAACTTTATATGCCCCAGTACAGGGGAATGCCAGGGCCAAAAAATCGGAATGGGTGGGTAGGGAAATAGGGGGGAGGGTATGGGGGACTTTTGGGATAGCATTGGAAATGTAATTGAGGAAAATACGTAATAAAAAAATATTAAAAAAAAAAATAAAGTACACATGGGAAGATAAAAAAGAAGAAGAAGAAGAAGAAGAAGAAGAAGAAGAAGAAGAAGAAGAAGAAGAAGAAGAAGAAGAAGAAGAAGAAGAAGAAGAAGAAGGCTCACACCCATGCTCCTGTATATGAAAGCCCTTACCCAAGTTTCAGTAAGGAAGCCTTGTGAGTAGAGGATGAAGTCATGAGTAAAGGTATATGGTTAGCATGAACACAGTCTGTCAAATGCCCCATTGCCTCAGACCCATGGGAATGGCAAAGCCTTCCCGTGGTCAGGCAAAGATGTTGACATTGTGTGCAGAAATGATCACCACAAGCTTCATGATCACCACAAGCTTCTTCTTGGGAGACTGCAGCCTAAGACTGCTCACCTACAGAGGCACCCTAATGAGATTAGCTAGCCTGTCTCCTCAGGCGGCAGGATACAGGATGTGTGCTGAGCTCCCAGGATGCTAGTGAGTCTTCCATCCAATCCCAGATTTTCTGTACATATGTCCAGCTTGTCTTCAAGCTGTCTTCCCATCACCCAAGTCAGGTCATCCCCAAACTTGTGTAGGTCACAGCAAAGCTCTCAACTATGCTTACATAAGAAAGGCTCGACCATCTGTGTTCCTCTAAGCCCCATAAACTTACTGGTTCACCAAATTGAACTTTGATGTAAATCTTAGTTTGGTCTGTTCTCACTTCCCAGTCTGAGGTTAACAGACATCTGTTCATATCTCGTGAAAAGTAACCGAACATAGGACTATTCAACTTTTCTATTTCTTCTCCAGTCGATTTTGGACATGCCCCTTCCTTTTAAGGGAACAGTTTTATGTTGAAGATGATTTGATCCTATAATATTTTCCAGGTATCAAGGTGTATATCAACAGCTACACTTTAATAACACTATTATAATAGTACAAACTGACATGAGGATAATAAATATCTGTTAGGAACTTACTATTTTTTTCTTGTAAACTTCTGTTCCTTATTGTTCTCTATGCTGTTGGGGTCAGTCTGCTATGTATATATGTTGAAAGTACCCTAAAAATTTATTTTTTATAATTTTTTAAAAATTATCTTGAATCTTTTATCCACCCCCCCGGCCTGGTCTGCCCTCCCACAGTTCTTCATCCCCTCCCCCGTCTCCAAGAGGATGTCCCCACCCCACCCTCCAGGCCTCCCCACTCCCTGGGGCCTCAAGTCTCTCAAAGGTTAGGTATGTCTTCTCTCACTGAGACCAGACCAGACAGTTCTCTATTGTATATGTGTCAGGGCCTCATACAAGGGCCTCAACCACGTTACCTGGTTGGTGGCTCAGTGTCTGAGCAATCTCGTGGGTACAGGTTAGCTGAGACTACTGGTCTTCCTATGGGGTTACCCTCCTCCACAACTTCTTTCAGCCTTTCCCTAATTCAACCACAGGAGTCCCCAACTTCAGTCCATTGGTTGGATGTAAGTACCTGTGTCTGTCTTGGCCAGCTGCTTGTTGGGCCTCTCAGAGGGCTACCATGCTAGGCTCCTATCCGTAAGCACACTATAGCAGTAATAATGTCAGGCCTTGGAGCCTCCCCTTGAGATAGGTTCCAATTTGGGCCAGTCACTGGACCTCCTTTCCCACAGTCTCTTCTCCATTTTTGTCCCTGCAGTTCTTTTAGACAGGAACAATTCTGGGTCAGAGTTTTTGACTGTGGGATGGCAACCCCATTCCTCCACTTGATGCCCTGTCTTTCTACTGGAAGTGGACTCTACAAGTTCCCTCTCCCCACTGTTGGGCATTTCATCTAAGGTCCCTCCCTTTGAGTCCTGAGAGTCTGTCGCCTCCCAGTCTCTGGTGCATTCTGGAGGGTCCCCCCACCTCCTACCTCCCAAGGTTGCCTATTTCCATTCATTCTGCTGGCCCTCAGGGCTTCAGTCCTGTTCCCCCCCTCACCATACTCACTATTTTATTTCCTGCAATTTTCAGGAAAATTTCAGCATATAAATCTCAGGGAACAGAGTGACATCAAATACCTGTTTACCAAGAAGACATTTTAAGCCGCCGTTTCTTCAAGCTTTAGAGTGGAAGTCTATTCAACTGTCAGTAACAAGCAGAAGTGACTCTTCAAATCTATTTTTGTCCAGCTTTTTAAAACCAAATAGAATCATATTTGTTTCCTCCAAAGGTGTTATCTCAGGGTAGAAAGAGAGTGTCAAGTTGTGACTGGAAATGTTTCATTTATTTGAGTAAATGTTGCCCCGCTGTTACCTGTTCTCAAAGACTTCAGCAGGAATAACTTTTAAGAGAAGCCAAGGGACCACAGGGTGATGTCCATATGAGGAAGGAACACAAAGAATTCAGTCACGGGTTAATGAGTCATTAGTGCAGAAGCCTTCAAGGCTTCTGAGCCTGGAAGAAATCATTGATTTTTCTCCTTCAGAAAGACATATGTCTGCATTCTTGATAATTTATAGGAGTCTTATTCTGTGATTTTAACTCTTTCCTGAGGAAAAGAATAGTGGACTTCAATTATTATTAAGGCATATTCTTAAAGCATAAAGTCATTAAATTTGGACTTTGGACCAAGAAGTTGATTGCCAACACCAAGAAAATATGACCAGCTCAGTATAAACTTGAGATCTTAAGAAATCGGGTTGTTTTTTTTGTTTTTTTGTTTTTTTGTTTTTTGTATTTCAGTTGTATTTGATATCTTCCCAGTTGAATTCACGTTCCTTCCTGACATACATTCATATAAATTTGAGGTCTCTTTTCTGAAAATACACCAAAATTACTCATGCTTGCCTGTAACTTTGTAAACTACTGATGAGAGAACACTAACAAACACATACCAGTATTTAAGCACACTTACTTAAAAAAAAAAAAAAAAGCAAAGTGGCTCAAACAAGAACAAAGCTCAGGAAAGTAGACAAAAACCAAGTAAGACTGAAGATGATAACTTTATCCATCTGCTGCTCCCATCTGTTGTTATTTTTGTTCCCCTTTTAGACAGGGTGTCTGTCCAGCCTAGGATGACCAGCTGGAGTCCCAGGCCTATCAGCACATCCAGCATCTCCTCTCTCAAATCCCTCAACACCCTCAGTGTGTCTGAGCTTAAACTCTGCCAGTGTTAAGTGGAAGGCTGCCGTGAATGGAGATATTGTCACACTGAGAGTCTAGAGTAGAGAGTACATGGCAAGCAAGCGGCACATTGGGTGCTGGTCATGCACACGCTCCACTTAGACCAGACTACCCAGGCTTGCCGAGCTCAGAGGCTGACCTGGACCTTCTGGGTCACTCTTACTTTACTGGGTTTTGTTGTTGTTGTTGTTGTTGTTGTTGTTGTTCCCTATTTGCTTGTTCCACTGTTTTGTAATTGCGGCAAGGTCAGAGGTTTAGTTAGTCTAAGAATGCTTAGCCACATCTTGAACTATCTAACTCAAATGTTTTTATCCTTCTGAACATATGCCTAATTCCCACCTACAATTATTTTAAAGATATACAGTAAGTCAGCTGAAAAGAGAGGTGGGGTATGGGGCTAAGGAATGCCACCACCCTTGGGCACAGCACTGATGAGTGAGCTGCTCAATGGTGGTGGTTAGGACCAGCTAGTAAGTCTTCTCCAGGAAGGCCTTGCAGCACCTAAGGCATTGCTGGTACACCACCTCGAAGTCAGAGTCATTGCCATAATGGGGATCTTCAATGATGAGCTGTTTCTGTGGATCATAGCTCCCAAGTAGCTCACTTTTAGCTTTGAAGTTTTTAACTTGATTACTTTTTCTATTGAGATCTCTCAGATTGCTTTCATCCATACATAGTATATAATCGAATGTGGCAAAGTCTTCTTTTGTAATCTGTCTTGCCTTATGGGCTGTGCTAATGCCATGATTTCTTTTTTTTTTTTAATTTATTTTTTATTAGGTATTTTCCTCGTTTACATTTTCAATGCTATCCCAAAAGTCCCCCATACCCACCCCCCCAATCCCCTACCCTCCCACTCCCCCTTTTTGGCCCTGGGGTTCCCCTGTACTGGAGCATATAAAGTTTGCAAGTCCAATGGGCCTCTTAGGCAGCTGACAGCTCTTGGGTCTGGGGGCCGGCCCACGTTCCAGTCAGAAACAGTGCTGCTGTCAATGGCCCAATTATCTGAAACCTTTTCATCAGTTACCAATTTTCTGAATACTGCTTCTGCAATGGGTGACCGGCAAATGTTACCAAGACACACGAGCAGCACTGACTTGGAGCCAACCTCTGCCATGTTTCAGTGCAGACCCTGGCGCCCAGAAACCGCGTAGGACAAGAAATCATTTTCTTAAATGCATTACCTTTAACAAAAAATAAGCAAACCTGAGCCCATGGACATGGCCTGTAACTCCAGGAGCTAAGGTAAGAAGATCTCAAGTTCAAAGGCAGCCTGAAGAAAGAGTGAGTTCAGGCCATGTTGATATTGATGAGAAGACTCTGTCTCAAACAAACAAAATTTTAAAATGTTTAGAAAGGCTGGGGGCAGAGATCGGTGTTAAAGCAATGGCTCCAAGTTCAGTCTCCAGAAAAGCAGACAAACACAAGCATGCATGGCTAGGCAGGACCCATGCCAGCAATAGGTTTTCTCTCATAGCCTTCTCTGTTATTCTTGACATACTCTAGCGCTATGGCAACGACGAAGCAAAGGCATGGATGGAAAAGCAGCATTGTGCTTGAGCCATGTTTATATTGGAGGAAGTACATACAGAGCAGTTGCTGAAGAATAGGATGTTGCTGTCTCACATTAATCATAAAAGTAAGACATTCCTGGGCGGTGGGTGGGGGTGGGGGGGATGAGAACCAGCTGTGAGGTAATACGTGAGGCTTTGGCAGAGCAATAGGACAGGGGCAGTTGTGAAATGGCTGGCATAAGCTTCAGAGATTTAGTTTACTTTATTCCAGTTGATTAGAAGTTTCAAATCAACTGTAACTGATGAATAATAAAAGTTATGGCTCTGGTGATGGCTCAGGCAGTAAACTAGTTGCCTTGGAATCTATCACAAGGACCTGAGTTGGGTCTCCAGCATCCACATAAAAGAAAGGTCAGGTACAGTGGTTCATGTCTATAGTCTCAGCACTGGGAAAGCAGAGACAGTGAATCCCTGGGGCTCACTGGCCAGCCAGCTTAGCTTACATGTCAGGTCCCAGTAAGAGACTTTGTCACAAAAGAAAGGCAGCCATGTTCCAGAAGAATGACACCTGAGGTTGTCCTCTGGGCTATACCTACACACACACACACACACACACACACACACACACACACGTGAAATTAGGTTTAAGTATATGGAGGGAGCAGTTTAAATTATCTCTAAAATGCAATGCAAATGGCCAGCAGTATATTTAAAAACAAGCAATGTTGATAATACAAGACATGACCAGTGAGCAGAGAACCTTCTGGACATGCTTCTCATTTCTTCTGTCTCCACATCATTTGTCACAGGTTAGTTTCCTAAGGTGACTATGAACATCTTAAGGACAAGACACTTACTGTATCCATCTCTCTCTCTCTAGTAATTAACAGAAGGTCTGGGGCTTTCAACATTGGTTTAAAATGAATAAAAGACTTATACAGACTCGGTCAACTAGGACATGGGAAGATGAGGAACATGGCTCATGGTTAGGGAGATGCAAGGAAATGAAGATGGAAACCACAGTGTAGCCCCATCTCCTGGTTTTGAAATCCTCCTTTTAAAAATCAAGCAGAGTCTGGGGAGATGCTGAACTCGTCAAACACTTGCCATTCAAGCATGAGAACATGAGATGGAATCCCCAGCACCCATGTATAAAGCCAGGCCCCAGTGTGCCTACCTTTTACCCCAGTACTCAGGAGTGATCCCTGAAGCACACAAGCAATCAGTTTAGCCATTTGATGAAGTTCAGGTTGAATGGGAGATTCTGCCTCAAAAAATAAAAAAATAACGGGGAGAGCAATGGAGAAAATACTTGACATTGACTTCACGTATGTTTACACACATGTATACATTCATCACACACACACACACAAAGAAAAGCAGCAGAAAAAAGCAAGTGTGAATGGAGATATTGGGATGTATATGTGCTCTCACAGAACTGTGAAATGTATAGCTGTTATGGCAGCACGCACGTTCTCCAATATGGTGAATTCTCAAAAAAAAATTAGAATTGTCCTAAGATTACAAAATTCCACTTCTAGAAAAGCATCCAAAACTAATTGAAACAGGCTGAGCAAGATGGTGCTTACCTGTAATCCCAGCACTTGGGTGACAAAGGCAAATCAGACTTTCTAGGTCAGTCTCAGCTATATAGCAAGTTTGGGGCTAGCCTGGGATATGTGAAGCCATGTCCCCTAAAAGAGAAACAACAAAATGAAAGCAGGATCATCCATGCGCATCTGCAAACTCAGGCTCAGGACATCACTACCAGGCTGTGCGGTATTAGTGGGAGAGGACTTACTTAACATGTGTGAAGCCCTAGGCTCCGTTCTTGGCAACACACACACATACACACACACACACACAAGGACACACACACCACATACACACACAAAGAGAGAGAGAGGAGCACACATACACAAACACACACACACACAGACAAGTACACATATACAAACACACACCACATACACACACAGAGACAAGCACACATACACAGAAAAACACACACACCACACACAAACACACACACCACATACACAGAGAGAGAGAGAGAGAGAGAGAGAGAGAGAGGAGAGAAGCACCCATACACAAACACACACACACACAGACAAGCACACATACACAGAAAAACACACACCACATACACACACACAGACAAGCACACATACACAGAAAAACACACACACCACATGCACACACACACACACACCACACAAACACATACATAGCACATGCAAACTCCCTCTCACACACACACAGCACATGCATAGACAAACACACACCACACACACACACAAACACACATATAGCACACACACAAACACACCATATACACACACTCTCTCTCTTTCTCTTTCTCTCTCTCTCTCTCTCTCTCTCACACACACACACACACACACACAGAAAGAGAGAGAGAGAGACCACAATAGCCAAAAGCAGAAAGCAAGAAGTGTTCCTTGAAATATGAATGAATCAACAAAATGTAACTTGTACATGTAATAGAATATTACTCAATTATAAAAAGAAAAGAAATTTTGACACAAGTTATTACATGGGCAGAAATTGTGCTAAGAAAAATGGGTCACCTGCAAGGTGGCAAATCCCATCCAGTCCCACGCCTCTGAGGAACATGCAGTAATCACTCACAGAAATGGACAGTAGAACAGTGATTTCCATGGGCTGAGAAAGAGGAAGCAAGGGTTATTGCATGTGGTAGGTTTTCAGTTTTGGAAGATGAATAATTTCTAAAAACTGGATATACAGCAACACAAATAGTTAACAGCACCTAGCTACATATTTAAAAACAAGTAAAAGAATAAATAAATGTTGTGTATTTCATGTTATACAATAGTAAAAGTTTTAATGAATGTACAGTTAAGTGAATATAGCATTGAATAAATTATTAGTGAGTAAGCAACATAAGGAAAATAGAATATTTGGCAAGTTATATTTCACGCTTTGATGTATTAGTTAAAAGTCTAGAGTGCTGTCCTATAAAATACTTGCAGGGCAGGGCACACTGTGACTGTATAGATGCCATTGTACTTGGCATTTGTTAAGCTCTTCAGAAAATAATAGCGTATTTGGACTTGACACCTCCAAGAACTGTGGACAAAAAAGAGAAAAAAAAAACTACTGAAAGGTAAGAAGATAAAAGAAAGCATGTAAAGAATTAATTATTGCAAAGATGAGGAGGCCAGTGTCTTTGACTACTAAGCTTCATGGTCAGGAAGGATTATTACAGCTCACAAATTCTAATTTCGCAAGTGAGGTGCGTTTACATTGCAATAAAAGAGAGCTAAGGGGAAAACACTACAAAAGATATTAA
Organism: Mus caroli; assembly: GCF_978045245.1. Taxonomy (NCBI): domain Eukaryota; kingdom Metazoa; phylum Chordata; class Mammalia; order Rodentia; family Muridae; genus Mus; species Mus caroli. The sequence goes on from NW_028227256.1 coordinate 68,511,022, forward strand.
CTCTTGGGTACTCTACAGATTGAAGAATAGATTCTAAAAGATTTAATGGCATTTTGAGATAAATATAACTTTGAATCAATATGAAAAATTGTCCAAAATTTGGAAGTAAGAAAGAGGCTGTTTTGTAGCCTTGAAATATAACATGGGCCAGTGAAAAACAGGCCAAAGATTAGTCAAATCTCTAAGGAACCTTTTTTTGTTGGTCTACACCTTTAATGCCAGCACAAGAGAGGCAAAGGCAGGTCTCTGTGCGTTCAAGGCTAACCTCTACATAATCTACATAATACTATAAGCCAACTAGAGCTACACAATGAAACTCTGTCTCAAAAAAAAATCCTTAGAAAATGTAGGTTTGTTTGATTTTCTAATAGACAATGTCCAGCCTTAGTGATAGTTTTATATGGCCCCGGGTATACAGCGGTAACTAGAATAGGCGTACCAACCCAACAGTTACTGATAATCAATTATAAACAAAGTGACTTTCAAACAATTACTTGCTGTACATATAACTTTACCACTATTGTGAAATGAAGGCAAATTTGCATAGTAATGAGATGTTTGTTTTCATTTATTCATACATATCATGGCTGAATACTTGATACTGTCAGACATACAGCTTCTTCAACATGTCTCAGAGTTGACTGATACTTGACTTAATCCTCAATGCTGAAAACAAACTCTGCTGTGTAAAGACATAGAACAATATCAGAGAACAGCACTTCGGACCATCTCAGAAAGTGTCTGGAAGCTTGGCCTCATCTCACATTAAAATTAATTGAATGATTTCTTTTTTGAAATTCATGTCTACAACTCAAAGGTCAATGTTAAAATCCAGCACAATAACACAGCAAAGTCCAAAAGTATATACAAACGTGAAAGTTGGGGATTCATGATGGGAAAAATATTACAACTTTTCATCTTCCATAATTAAACCACTATGTTTCTATAAAAGCAGAAAACTTTGCATGTGCAATAAAAACAGTCTAATTTATACCACGGAAGGGTCTCTGATGTGAGCAAAAGTGCCACCATTGTATGGTGTGACTGGATGCTCGGTATAAAGTGTGCATGCTGTGTGCTCAGAACCAACGCTGAAGTTAAGTCACACAATGTACCACAGACAAGTGTGGTGGCCAGAAATACTCCAGATTCGTTTTATTTGATTCTGAATTAGTATTTAACTGTTGCCCATTCAGAAGTCTTTTGGGGGTGGCTAGTGAAATGGTTCTGTGGGCAAAGGTATCTGGTGCCAAGGGTGACAACCTAAATTTGTTTCCCAGGACCCACATGGTGGAAGTAAAGGGATGGCTCCTTAAAGCTTTTGGGGGTGACTAGTGAAATGGTTCTGTGGGCAAAGGTATCTGGTGCCAAGGGTGACAACCTAAATTTGTTTCCCAGGACCCACATGGTGGAAGTAAAGGGATGGCTCCTTAAAGCTTTTGGGGGTGACTAGTGAAATGGTTCTGTGGGCAAAGGTATCTGGTGCCAAGGGTGACAACCTAAATTTGTTTCCCAGGACCCACATGGTGGAAGTAAAGGAATGGCTCCTTAAAGCTGTCCTCTGGCCTTCACACATGCCCTGTGACACATATGTATACACACACACACACACACCAGAGAGAGAGAGAGAGAGAGAGAGAGAGAGAGGTAATGAAAATGGTATTGGCTAGTTTTGACTGGAAGCTTCTGGAAAGGAAGACTTGTAATGAAGAATCATCTCATTCTGGTTGGCCTTGGGCGCGTCATCGGGTGATTTCTTGATTGTTACTTGATGTAGGAAGACCTAGTCCACTGTGGGCAGCATCATTCCCTAAGCATAGAGCCCTGAACAGTATAAGAGGGGAAAAAGCTAGTTCACAGCAAGCAAACCAGTCTGCATGCATTTATTTCTCTCTACTCTTGATGGTGGATGGGCTGTAACTAGCTGCTTGGGGCCCTGCCTTGGCTCCCCTGCAACAATGAACTGTAACCTGGAATTGTGAGTCAAACAAGCCCTTTCTCCCATAAGTTGTTCTTTGTAAGGATATTTTATTGTAACAACAGAAAGGAAACTAGAACATTAATTTTAAAAAGTCTTTTACTATTGAGGAATTCTGTGTACCTGTCCCATTTGCATGATCCTATCTATATGTGGTCTTGTCCCACCATCTAGGAAGGGCAGCTCTCATTTGAAAGGAAGTAGAAATGGACAATCTCAGGGTAAGGAAGAATATTACAAGATTTTGAGTTCACTGTTTTGTAAGTGGGCTAGGGAAAATGTTTATGTGAGTGTATTCTGTACATGTTGGCAGATCTGACAAGAACCCAAAGTTATAGAGGGAGTTTCTTAATGTGTTCACTACAGTCCAAATTATTTTTATAAACTCCAGAAGAACTGAGAAACTGCTCAGGGTCTTAAGAAAACACAAGTAATTGTATCTTTAAAGAGGTGATTGAGACAATTAACATCAAATAAATCACAAAAATAGTCTGCAAAATAATAGAGATAACAAAGTCAAACTGAACAAATAGGTAATGAGTGCATGATTTTATCAAGGGATTGTAAAAAATAAAATTAAAATGTTCCTGCACTCAATTGTGAGTTCCTTGTGAGAAAAGGAATGGTCGGTCCATTTGAATTGAATAAAGCACCATATATGCGTACACCATATATGGAAAGAAAGTTGGGAGGAGGATGAGCTAACACAGACCAGGAACATACAACAGTCTGATCAATGCCTAACCTTGTTTGATGCCTACTGAATTTCCACAGACTTATCTAAAACTATAAAAGCTGAGTATAATATGGTATGCCTGTAATCCCAGCACCCAGAAGGCTGAGAAATGAGGAGGAGGAGGAGGAGGAGGGGGAGGAGGAGGAGGAGGAGGAGGAGGAGGAGGAGGAGGAGGAGGAGGGGGAGACAACAGAAAACTTAAGACAAGACTTGAGGACTCGTCTATCACAATGAAAGCTTCCACCCCAGGTCTGAAACACTGTCCCCACCAGTCAATGATAGAGGACTTCCCCAGAAGGATTCGCTGGAACTTACTTAGACTTTGATTTGGGTTACGTATGCAACTTATACATTATTCAGCACGGCCTGCTTGAAGCCTTGAAGCTCGCTCTGTTCTTCAACCCAAACTGACAATAGCAATGAGTTAAATCTGCGGGCAGTCAATTCTTATAACAGAAGCGTGAGATTGATCCGAAACGAAAGGAGAGTTTTGCTGAGATGCCAGAAAGCAATTCCTCCGGTCAATCTCCTAATCAAACAAAAAGTTCCTCTCACCCAGGATGCTACAGCTTTTAGCAAAGGCAATGTTCTTGGTTGAAAATAGTGTTCATTTGATTTTAAAGTATAATCACTATTTACATTAGTTTTGAGAAAAATAACTGGCTGCCTAATTATGATATTGATGTTTTCTTTGTCTAATTGGGTAGGTCAAGGCACTAATTTGATTCACAGCTGTGGCATGTTTTTATAAACCTTGGTGAACTTTAATTGCTTATAAGTATTGGATTATGAGGCCTTGAGTCTTCTCTAGGATGCTGCTTGATTCCATATGCTTTTAAATTTGACAATATGTTGTCCATTTCCTGAGAATCTTTCATCCTAAATGGCCTGGGGGTGAGAAAGAAAGGAATAACACATATGGCTCACATAGCTACAATCCATTAAAATTTTTGCTGGTGACAGCAGCTAATGAGTTATTGTCAGAAAAAATACTGTCAATGAGCCCTTTCTTTCTTAATAGTAAAACGAAAACACAAAGCCAGCACTGCTCAACGCCCCCAAAGTCTTGTTAAAAATGTTATATTACATTTAAATGGTGTTTCTGATTCCACAGCCAGCCCTACCGTGAATGCAAATAGAAATTATGACAGACTGCTTGGAGTGGAGAGAAGGCTGGAGCTGGTGAAGCCTCCAGGACCTGGTAACAGAAGACCAAAATGGCTTCAGGCAGAGGCTGGCCACAGCCTTGTAACTAGGCAACCACTCCGGGAACTGTGTTCTGCATTCCCAGTGTGTGCAAATGGAAGCTGCCACCTCCACTGTGTCTGGGCATCCTCCAGGCGAGTGATGTTCACCTACACTGACCCCAGAGAAACTGTGAAAGGTGACCCACAGTAAAAAAGAGAACGGTGCCTTTGCTTCTGAGATAGAACATGTCTCTCTGGAAGCCATGATCATTCCTCATCTCAGTCCCCTCAAATCCCCCTCAAAGTCAGCCACCAGATTGCCTCATCCCACTCTGGGCCTGTCAGGACAGACAGACTAGCTTCTTCTTGGTGTTAAAAGGCTTTTACTCTAACACGAAATCCTACATGGCTCTCAGAGAGTATATATTCCTCAGTAACAAAGACACCTTCAAAGCCTAACTTGAATGCTTGCCACTAGTAATTGCCTGCAAATTTTATTTTTATTAAAAGCAAGGGAAGTACATACATTTACAGTTTGGGTTTTTTGGTTGGTTGGTTGGTTGGTTGGTTGGTTGGTTGGTTGGTTGGTTGGTTGGTTAGTTGAAATTTTCTTGCTTGCTTGCTTGCTTGCTTGCTTAGTTCTTCTAGACAGGGTTTCTCTGTGCCCTAGCTGTCCTGGAACTGGCTTTGTAGCTCAATCAGGCTGTCCTTGAACTCACAGAGTTCCAGCTGCCTCCCAAGTGCTTGGAATAATGGCATGCCTGTTGTTTGCTTGCTTGTTTCACCTTGAGGTAACCTAACAGTGATATCCAAAGACCTTGGTAGAAAAGGTCTTTATCCATCAACTGCTCCTTTTCAGTGCCTAACACATATAGATATTACATTTAAATCTCCCTTTGGGATCGTCTGGTTATGATTTTTAAGCAAAAGTCTCACAGAGTAGCCTAGGCTGCCTCCATCTCCTACTGTCAGGATTACAGGTCTATGCCGCCATGCCTGGCACACACTTCAGTGTTCCTTAATGACTGATACTATGTAGACATGACAGAGCATAGAGAGAGAAGGCCATTAAACTATGGAGTGCATCCAGAAGATGCTAGCTAAGACCTGGAGGAGACTGGCAAAGGAACAGACAGGACAGTGCAATCCATGGTTGGGAACCGTCTAGTTTCCTTCCAAACAAAATCTCCACAGGGCAAAGCCGTGACAGGATTTCTTACTAGGGAAGAGCCTGAAGGTCTCGGTGGTGGGAAAGCGAGCACGTGAGGCATCTTTTACCTCTTCCCTTCCTTTCCTTCCCTGGGACTCTTGGCAGCTGAGTGTCCTGCTATCCAGTCTTGCTTTCCTATTCTGATCCTTCCCTGGTGCCTCTGCTTGAGCCTGTCCTAGTAATACTGGCTAGCTGAGGTGCAGGCAGTCAGTGGTGTCCCATCTCTTGACTGTATCGCTGAGAACTCCTGCTCAGCTTCTCTCCTGAATCCCAAACTCCCACACCACGCTCATGACTTTCTCCATTGCAATGTCAAAGAACTCCTAAGATTAATGAATTCAAATACCACTCCCGCTTTGCCCCTGGGCACACCCCACTGCCCTGCTCCTAAGCTTCCCTCCTCATCCGCACTGGTGGCCAACTTATCCAGGCTCAGCCTATGGGGCTATGCTTACCTCCTCTGTCACACAAAATATTGAAGCCATCAACAAATCATGCTGAGATGAGGCATGATAAAAAACAAATTCTTACTTAAAGAGTGAGCCTACATTTGATCCCTGGTTTTGAAAAACAAGTAAATGAATATGGTGGGCTACATCAGGATCTTTCTCTCTCTCTCTCTCTCTCTCTCTCTCTCTCTCTCTCTCTCTCTCTCTCTCTCTCTCTCTCCTCTCTCTCTCTCTCTCTCTCTCTCTCTTGCACACACACACATACACACACACAAAAGATAGATAGATAGATAGATAGATAGATAGATAGATAGATAGATAGATAGATAGATAGATAGATAGATAAACTTTTTTTTGAGAGAGTCTCACTGAGTAGTCCTGGCTGAACTAACTATCAGGCTGTCCTCCAACTCACAGAGATCTATCTGCCTTTGAGTGCTAGAATTAAAGGCATATCCCACCACCTTCAGCTGATAAGTTTTTTTAAATGTTTTAGAGAAAATAAAGTTTCACAAGAAAACACATTAAACAAAATTAAGAAAGTTAGTTAACAATAGAGCTTCTCTTAAAGACCTCATACAATAGCAAGGGCTTGAGAGCCAGGTTCTCTCCGCCTATCTCTTGTACTTTTGCCTCTGTTCCGGCTTATTCCCTCCGTGCAGGCCACACGGAACTAGGATTTCACTTCCCCAAGGCAGGTCATGGAAACTACAACCTCTTTCTCCCAAAGCAAAGAACAAAGCCTTGAGATGTTGATATTATGTTGTCTTTCGTAATCTTATGCTGGCTTTCTGACTTGGAGGTGGTCACAAAAATTTTCTTGACTGTCTTGCTGAGGTAGATAGCAAGGCTGTGTCATATAAGTGGGAAGAAGGCAGGCCACACAAGAGCCCAAGAAGAAGCTGAGCTGACAGACTTGGCCCGTTCCCTCCCTAACCTGCTACCTGTCAATCACATCATTTGTACCTATTTATAACCCTAAACAGTTGGCCTTGCTTTTCTGGACTGATAAATAAAAATGGGCAGTTTGTACCATATAATTAATTATCCCCCAGGGAATCCAAGACGACACACAGCAGAGATGCCACCCAGCTCATCGGAGTGTACTGTTCACAACAACCAAGTTATGGGATCAGCTTGGCTGTTGTGGACGGATGTGCAAATAAAGGGCCTACATATACAGTGGAGTATTGCTCAGCCAAAGAACGCCATCTGGGCATTCACAGGAAAATGGATTGAGCCAGAGATCACCATAGTCAGCAAAACAAGTCAGGCTCAGGAAGACAATGGCACAGATTTTCTCTCATATGTGAAGTCTGGATTTCTCTTTAAGACTTGAATGTAAAACCGAGACTATTTGGGAACAGCAAGAGACCCAGTGAGAGGGGGAGGGCAGGAAAGATAAGCCAACGGGAATAGATATGAGCATATTATATATATGCACAAAAAAACGTCAGAAACCTATTGTTTTGTGCAGTCAACATACAGGATTTTAAGCACATAGTTCACTTTGGCCCTTCTGTCTTGGAAGACTCCCATATCAGATCAAATAAATGTACGCAAATGTCTTCTGCTTTTCTCTTGGTATGGGGTGTCTTCTGTGACTCTTTATGATAGGCAAGAAGGAGTTCACAGGCTCTATAATGTCAAAAAGATAAATTTATTAAAAATTAGGAAAGGAATTAGTGAACGGGTAAGCATATCAGCCTTATAATAAGAACATTGGAAGCACCGCCCTTCGGAGGTCTGTAGTCTACCTGGTACTCTCAACATTCCCAGGGCTAGCCAAGGTCATCAGTAGTCTATAATGTGTCACGCTGCAAAAGCATGGGTTTTCCAATCCATAGTTAGGAAAACTATGTTAACTTTATATATCCAGGGGTCATTGTTGGACTTCAGGGCAGATAGTCCTTTGTGAAGTGTGAAGTGCTTTAGAAATACGAACGGTTTCAATGTGGTGATGTGAATACTGTTTTTCCATTGGCTTTTCATGACTCTTAATTGGCAATTAACACATAAAAAGCCCTTGAGTAGTTCAAAGAAAATCGATTCTTCCTCCCTTAGCTGCCCACCTACAGACACGGGCAAGCAGGAGGAGGATGGAAAAGGTCCCATGAAATAGCTGCTTTCTGCAGGATGCCCAAAAGCTCAGTTCTCAGGACACAAAATGCCCACAGCGATCTCCTAACACTGATGTGGGATGCTCTCCAATGATGATCGCAGACCACAATTACTTAAAATAATGACAGATGGATTTCAGACTTAAATGAAGATGTTGTCTTCGTCTATGTAAACTCAAGAATCAAACATCTTATTAATAAAGGTATCAACTAACTGTTCAACAACAGATGTCTTAAAACTTCCATAACAAAAAAAGTAGCCAGCATTCAGCTGCAGAGTGCGTCCATGTAAATCACTATCCTTCTTGTTTTGCCCGTGCTTCCTGAGACTGGTAGCATTAAAGCTTGAACATGAAGGTTCATTAGAAGCTCGACGCAAGCATCCATAAACAGAAATAAATAAATATGTGAAGCTCGTGCAAGCGCCCCCCCCCCCCGCGTGTAAAAAACACATGCATAAAAAAGAAAGAGAGAAAGGAAGGAAGGAAGAAAGAAAGGAAGAAAGAGAGAGAGAGAGAGAAAGGAAGGAAGGAAGGAAGGAAGGAAGGAAGGAAGGAAGGAAGAAAGAAAGAAAGAAAGAAAGAAAGAAAGAAAGAAAGAAAGAAAGAAAGAAAGAAAGAAAGAAAGAAAGAAAGAAAGAAAGAAAGAAAGAAAGCTGTCTTATGTTTTTAGTTGTGGTAGTGCCCTCTAGCGTTCAGAATGGTATCTGCAGTTTTATTAAATAGCACAGAGCCCGATCCATGGATCATTAAACCTTCCTCCCCCCAAATGAGAAATCAGACTAGCAAGAGTATTATATCCGTGTTTTACAATGCTGCATCCAGAAAGACCATTTAGAACAAACTAAAGGGAATAAATCATGCACTGTGGTTAGAAAAGCTGGTTTAATGAAATTTCAACGTGAGGAAGAAAGACAACCACTCTGATTACAAAGCAAATCAAATGCTTTTCTCTGTTACCCTTATCTTGGTGTGGGAGTATCAACTGTGACCTTTTATATGAGCAAGAGGAGTACAGCCCCGTTGTAAGCCTACAACATTAAAAAGAAATGTATTCAAAGCAAATAAAGAAGGCAAGTCGGATCAAAAATGGAATTGGCGACTGGATCTTTTTTCCTGAATAAAAGTGTGCACACACTGCTAAGTTTAGGGGCTCATATCACACCTGAAGGCTGTGTAGCCCAAGCTAAATGTTTGTCTAGCAGTGCCCCAGCTTGTACCTGCCTGAAATTCTGATTTAAAGATAAAGCTGGAGAATGATAGGGCGGTACACAAACTAAGACTGGAGTTTCTACCTCGGAATAGTAAAATATGCAAATCATGAAATGAGGAACACTACATTCACGCTAGTCATTTCCTTCAAGGGGAGGGGAGGCTAAGAGATGGGGTAAAGATCAAAGACTGCCTCTCTAACACATCTTTACCATCATTTCCTCCACAGTAGGTCAAGTATATAAAGCATAGCATCAATTTAGTTCACCTAGATAATGTATATGTACAAAGATAATTGATTCCCATTTTGTATCTTCCATTCTTGTTTATATATTTGACATTCTTTTTTACCTTTTAAAAATTTAATAAAACACTAAATTATTCCACTTAAGTAATATCAGATACGGTTTCATTAGCATTGTAAAAAGTGTTACTATTATCAAACATACAAGTATAGTTCCTAAATAGAATATTTAATTCTGTATTGTACAAATTCACCAAGCAATAATTTAAATAAGTTAAAATATTAATCTTGAACAGACTATTGTTCTCTTCACAGAGTTCTTAAGAAGAAAGCTTTTATCTTTATGGTTATAATTTGATTTCACGATAGAAAAGGGGGAAATTCTTCTGAAACTAATGTTATATTAGAACAAAATTTATTATCGATCCATAGTCATTGTACTATAAAATATAATGAAAGTTTAGATAAGGTATTATTCTCTTTGGGGATCTCATATATAACCAAGTCAGCGTGAAGCCAGCTATGTCATTGCCTGAGAGCCTGAACCGAATTGCTGCTTAATTGATTCCCGCTTGTGGCTGCAGCAGCAGAGCCTCCCAGAGCATTCAAGGGCTGCCTGTCAGCCCAGCCCATCACAATGCAAAGCAGCAGGGATGAAGTGGAACCCTAGGGAAATGGCGCAGCGCAGGCGCAGGCGCAATGGAAGGAAGGAAGGCTGAGCTGAAGGACCAGCTTCCAGTTCACCTGGGGGAGGTGGAGGGCAGGCCCAGACGCTCGGGGATGACATCAGCACTGCCCAACTGTGCATTTTTTTTTTTTTTTTTTTGGCTCCTGGAGTCAGATCAAAGGTCAGGGCCTGCCTGGGCTCAGCTTTTCCTAAAAAATGTTAACTTGTGAGGACCTAGTTAGCTCAGCTTTGGATCAACGAAGGACAGAACTCTCATAGTGAAGAAGAAAAAAAAAAATGGGCCAGATCCTGTCATTCTCAGCCTAAAGTCTCCGGAGGAACTGGGTTCCTCAGGATCTTTTAATTTTTTATTTTTTGACTTGTTCCATTAAAATGACTTCCTAACCAAAAAGTGTGCATCCCAACACCAAGCGAGCTTTCATCTGTCTCTTGCACCTAGTTCCCCATCCCCAGGCCACCCTGACCTCCAAAGGAAAGCCTAGTCGGGCCCCCACCTCCTCACCAGGTCTTAGTCACCTACGCCTTTATTTATTTACTTACTTAGGGAGCTGGTATGCGAGATGGTGTCAAACTCAAGGTCACCCATCTTGGCAGCAAGTGCCCTTTCCGTGCGGAACCATGTCCTCCATCTCGGGTAAATAAGTAGATAGTTGTCTTTTTGCCACCAGAGTGAGAATATCTACCGGACATTTTCTTTGTTAGGCCATTGACAAAACAGACACCCAAGAGGATGTCTAACCCTGTGCGTTCCAGCACATGTGCGCAGGTCTAGAAACTCCAGCTCAAATCACAGTAATCATGAGGTATGGGGTTGACCTCATGACCACTGCGTGTGGACCATGGGCAAGTTCATAGGTAAGGTTTGCCCACACCAGTGACTGATTAAGAATTTGGTGGTCATGAGTCCTGGCCTGATATCAACTCAATAATGACTGATACACACCCTTAGAACAGCATAGTAAAATAAACACACACACACATATGATGATTCAGACACACCCATTGTATACGTCAATATTTTATGCCTTCCTAACTTCTAAACTACCTCCCAAATCTTTCTCTTTTTTTTTTTCTTTTTTCTTTTTTTTTACTTAATTGACATAATTGACAATGTCTCATATGTTTGGTTTCAGACTTTGGGACAAGGGATTGAAGTACATATCTTATACACCAAAGCAGACCTAGATGCCAGGTTCTCCCAGCATGCCTTAGTCTCTACCTGGCATACCCTGTCCCCAACCCTGAACTTTCCAGCCCAGGGGCTAGGTTGCCCCTCCCCAAGAGGTTCTTCCCTATATAGGGAAGATTATATTATATAATCTAGACATTTTGGTCTCTCACTCTGTCTTTCTTTCCTTCTCTCTTGTTCCCTTTCCCTTCCCCTCACTCTAAGGTGACTTCCCTGGCCTCCTTCCCTGGGGCCAGTGAGTTTGCTTCCCAATAAACCTGCATTTAATATATTTTAATTTGGCTTGAATTGGCTCACGTCACTGGCAGAGTAATAACATCATGTCATGTATCCCCCAACTGGCCTCAGACTCCGATCACAGCCAAGGATGACCTTGAACTCCTGATCTTCCTCCCTCCGTGCTCAGAGTGGAACTATTTCAGGAGTACAGCGTTTCTGCTTTATTCTTGGGGCTTTGTGCATGCTAAGGTGCAAACCAAGCCATACCTCCAGCCCCAGAGTATGTTCTACTCATAGTGAATGATTTGTCCCCAAACCAACCCTGATTTAAAGCTGTCACAGGCCACCATTGAGAAAAGCAAGGGCTAGAACCCAGAAGTGGTAACTGAAGCAGAAACCAAGGAGAAACATTTATTCTCTCTCACATGTTCACCTTGCATTCTTAAACAACCTAGGCCCACCTGCCTAGGGCTGGTACCACCCACAGTAGGCTAGACTCTCCCATACCAATCATTAATCAGGAAAATGCCCCACACACACTTGCCCACAGGCTAATGTGGTATAGGTAATTGCTCAACTTAACAAAAGATACCAACACAGGAAGCCAATGATCTTGGATTAATTGATCTATTTATTTGTGTGGGGGACAGGGATTGATCTCAGGGCCTAGGACATGGTCTTGCCCTAAGCTGCTACCCAAGTCATGTCTTACCTCTCCTGAGATTCTCTTCTCATGGGGCAGAGCTAGAGATTTTAACAGTTCATGGGGTCTGTCTTTAAAAGTAAAGGGATACACTGTAGTTGAGAAATGATTTCCAGTTTGGAATGAGTGAAGTCACCCTGCAGACAATAATTCTCCTCTTTATCCCATTGGAACATACCAAGTGGCTGTCAAATTACTGATGGGGTTATGACTAACAACTAGTAGATAATTAGTAGCCAAGTAAGGCTACAGGGACAGTGTGACATCAAGCTTCTCTTAGTTCCTTTTCTACTGTTTGGTAAGACACAAGGACCAAGACAACTTATAGAAGAAAGAGTTCATTTAGGACGTATGGTTTCAAAGGGTCAGATTCGATGACCATCATGGCAGGGAGCATGGTAGCAAGCAGGCAGGCAGGCAAGCATGGCACTGGAGCAGTAGCTGAGAGCTCACAATTTAAAATAGAACCACAAGGCAGAGAGAGGGCTAACTGGTCAGCAGTTCTAGAGCTTTTAGTTCCCAATAAAGGAATGCTCCTGCCAGGAGACACAACAAGTGTTCCCATTGAACTGGGTGTTCAGACTTCCCCCCCCCCCGGTCACTTTGGACTTCTGATTTGCTTAAGCCAACGGGCTGAGAAAAGAAGGGTGACTGCTCCAGATTACCAAGGGGAAGTCAGAGTGCTTCTCCACAATAGAGACAAGGAAAATTGTGTCTGGAGTACAGGAAGGAAATGGATCCTTTAGAGCATCCCTTGCTACCACCACCTCCTGTGATTAAAGTCAATAGGAAACTACAACCGCTACCATAAGGCCCTAACCCAAATCAATGACTTCTACAGTTCTCCTTATGGAAATTCAATGCTTTGTAGCACTGAACCTAACAGAGCATAACATTTTATTTTGGGTGGGGAAAAAATAGTTTTTAATAGGTTTCTGTTCTTTCAGTGCAAGTAAATTTGCATTAGAATCCTGGCTTACACAGAACCTGCCTGGTATCTAGTAGTCTCTCAACAAAATATTAGTTTCCTTGGAAACAACTTTAGATGAGTTTCCTGATGTTGCTTTAACAAATTCCCTTAAGCTTTGTGGCTTACAACGAAACAGCCTTGTTATCTTGCAATTCTGGTGGTCCGGAGTTCTAAACTCAAGATTCCACAAGACAGCATTTGCCCTGGAGGCTCCTCCCTGAGAGGAGGAGTTCCTCTCAACAGGGCATTGCTCAATTCCTATGGCAAATTGGATACCAGGGAATAAAAAGGAAATTCCACTAAGATCCTTATGGTTAAATCGTCGGCTCTGTGAACTCTCACAAAATGAGCTTGACATAAGCAGCGCCAGGATAGATAAATAGAATGGCATCTGTACCTCTTGCCCCCGCCCCCAGGGTAACCACTCTCCTGATTTCCAGACATTGCACATCTGTTTTATCAGATGTAGATTTTTATGGTTGCTTCCAAGTTTCCTGGTGGGAGCAACCACATGAGCATTATACCCTAACTTAGGGGAGACATGGCCAAGGAGATTTAGGAAATGTAAAAGATACTGAGGAGTAACTTGGAATTGGAATGATGTCCACATTGTCCTCTCACCTCTTTGTGAAGAGGACATGAAACAGGTGGATGTGATATTAGGGTTCAGGGATCACTGAAAGAAGAGCCCAGATTCAGAGAGTATGCAAGAACAAAGAGCGTTTATTCTGCAGAAACAACCAGCATGCAATGGTTACCACTGCATCAAAATGGCCATGACCCCAGACAAAGATGCTCAGGCCTCTTTTATAGGAAATTGGGGAAACTTTCCAGAAGGATTAAGTAATCTCTAATGTGATTGGTAGGTGCCAAAGCCTTGACATTAGTACAATTTTGATTGGCTACTATGTTAGGGTTAGATAATCTAAAACCTCATTGGTGGATGTTGGAATGCTCCAGATAGACTGCATTCCTACGTCATGGATGATTAACCACAGAATGGGCTGCCCAGCATAGATGGCCTATCCTAAGATAAGATATCTCCCATTCATGTGGCTATTTCCAGGCTGTTCCTTGGGTGGGGAAATTTTCCTGTCTTGTTCCTGGACTTTGGGGTCTACTGCTAGAGCAGATGGCTTATGACCTAGTTTCATGGTCTGTCCCTGGCTCAAATGACCTATGGCCAGTGCCTGGTGTGTCTGTGGTGCATCTGAGCTCACTACACCTGATCATGTCAATATATCCTGGCCAGTGGAGACCTCAACCATACCTTAGACATTTGCCAAACTCTGGGAGTGCCTGCATAAATCTTTTACCATAAATGGTAGAGAGGACTCTGTGGGAAGCAGGTGACTGTGGGGTCCTTTGACAGCCACCTTCTAGTTGCCAGGTTCTTTTCTGATCAACTGTGTCATGCAGAGAGTCAGTCCCAGCTCCCTGGCCCATCCCAGTTCTCTGGTTCACAAAGGATAGGCCACTGGCAGAAGATGCAAGCAAATCCGTTTCCTTTCAGCCCTGCTCCTCTCCCACTCCACAAAAACCCACTCGGCCAGTCCAGGCCCAAGTGATCTAGAGAGAGAAGCTCTCTCTGCCTTCCCTCCGCCTCCTCAGTATCTCATCCATGTCCCACTACACCTTCATTAGCTACGGCCTTGCTAGATGGGCTCACCTACTTCCCAGCCTTTATACAAGAAGAGAAGAGGATTAATAAGCAGGAAAAGGGACCAAGGACCAAGGGCCAGGGACCAGTGACAAGACACTACCTGCAAAGTCAGACACCCTGATGTTTCCAATAGCCTCTGGGATTAAGAACAATTAACACGGAGACCCTCAGTCGGCCAATCAATATGCAGAAGATACCAGACTGCGGCAGGCGTGCTCAGCCTGAAGTAAGATGTGCGTACTCCACACTCCCCTCCAAGACTCAGAGAACTTGACCGCAGAAGGAACAGAATGATTGTAAAAGCCAGCGGCTGTGGGTGACTTCAAGGAAACAGTGTTTTCCGGACACAGTGGGGCAGTTGTGCGTTTGAACTCACAGCGATTGTAACAGCATACACAATCCCTGCTCAAGCTCATCCGAGACAGGACCCCAGCGCAGAGGTGGAGAGGGGGGAGTGAACTTCCACCCGCAGCGGAGGAGGAGCTATTGGTATTTGATAGCTTATGGGAGAGGGACAATCCCTTTCTCTAATAGCGTGACCCTCAGTAATGTGGCCACACTCCAGGGCTGGTCCCACTCCCAAGAGCAATTGGGCAACGTGAACTGGACTCACTGAGAGGGAGAAGAAAACTAAAACCTGAGCGGGTAGGGGAAGAAAATGGAAAGGACAGATATGGGAGAAGGTGGGAAGTGAAAATGACCAAAATATATTGTATGAAATTCTCAAATAATTAATAACAATATTACTATTGTAGAAGAATAGCATTTAGCCTACTCTTAGAGACAAGAAAGCATCACTGCTCTCTGAGATACGCCCAGAAGCTCCTGTACCACAAAGGACAAACTGGGACCCCAGCATAAGGGACAGGCCATGGCCTCCTCATGGTACCTGTGAGCTAGAAAACAAGGCTAGAGAGGAAGCAACTGGAGAGACACCAGCTGTCCATCACCTGAAGCACACTACCATGCTGACTGTGTCAAGTGCAGCCTGGCAGCCCATGTCTCCCACCACTGCTAGAAAAGACCCAGAAGTGGAACCCTATCCCTGTCTCAAATCCTGGCTGCAGACTCTATCTATTCCCTGGGGTGTTAGAATCGATCAGTGAGAAACCGGCTTCAAAATGAATAAATGCTGAATGGATTCCAAATCTGAACGAATCTGAAAGACTGCTGTTTAAAAGACTAGAGAAGATATTAACGAACGGGGTGACAGACATCCAGTGCTAACAAGGGCAGCTACATCCTGACAATTGTTTGAGCTGTCACTGTCATGTCGATGGGCACTGCCACACTGCCACACAGGGTATCACACTATCGCATCCACAGGTATCGAATTGGGGATTTCTCCCCGCCAGCTGGGCACTCTCTTCATGGGATTCCCTACTCTTCCACTAGAGTAACCATATAAAACCAAGACAGGGTGAATTCTGGGGACCCACACCTTGGTGTTGTTTATCAAAAGGATGATTGCGTCAGGACACCACAAGCAGGTCTTTCCAGCATGGGTGTAATTAATTATACAGCCAAGGAGAGGTGTAGGTGAGGTCAATGAACTCAGTCGGTTCCAATCAGATCCCTAGCCCAGGTCAGAAAGCTGCACAGGATTTAAAGGCAGAAGAATCTGTACCAATGACTTCATGAAGGGTCAACACATGGGTTTGGGTCTCAGGATGATTATCAGTTGCTCTAGGAAAAATAAGCACGGAAATCTGAGCGCAGTGGTGAAGGCCTACAAACCCAGCTACATGGGAAACTGATACAGGAGGATCACGAGTTCAAGACCTGCTTGGAACTGAGCGTGAGTTAAAGGCCAATCTGAGCAATTCAGGGTGACCCTGTCTCAAAGCAAAGAAAATACTGAAAGGGATGGGAACAAATCTCAGTGGTGGGGCCCTTACCCAGCATGGGGCTCTTAGCAAGGGTAGGGGTGCACGGGGGTGTGCATGAAGGGACATAACACAGATCAGATGAATTTACAGCGTTTGGAAACATTTGACAACAGCTGTCCAGCTGTTGAAAGCAATCTTCTTAAAGGTTTTCTTCCCCAGGTCTTCTTTTCATTTCCATGCCACTTCAGTCGTTCTGTTTTACTGTGTTCCATAAAAGTGCTGCCCTACAACAAATTGAAAAGCGAGCCCATCATCAAAGCCCATTGATATGGTGTTGAGCTAGATGGGAAGTCATCTAGATGGCTCTTAAGTCTGCTGATGGAAATGTGGCAACTATGTTTTTCTAGGTATTGCTAGTGAATAAATATCACCCTTTAAGAACGGTCCTCTAAGTTTATTCCCTTTAATAAAGCTCTAACAAAAGAAGAAAGCAAGCAAACAAGGAAGGGACAGAGGGACAGAGGGATGGAGGGAGGCAGGCAGGCAGGTAGAAAAGAAGGAAGGAAGCTCTAGCATCCAAATAGAAGACCAAGATTCTTTTTTATTTTTTGTTTTTTTTTTCTTTTTGTTGTTTTTGTTTGTTTTTGAGACAGGGTTTCTCTGTGTAGCCCTGGCTGTCCTGGAACTCATTTTGTAGACCAGGCTGGCCTCGAACTCAGAAATCCTCCTGCCTCTGCCTTCCGAGTGCTGGGATTAAAGGCGTGCGCCACCACACCCGGCTGAAGACCAAGATTCTTATTTGACAACTTTGGAACCGACTAACCAATTAGGTAGTTCTTACGTTCCTTATGCATAAGCCTATGTAATATTATTTCTTTTTGGCCTAGATCATGGGCTTAAAGGCTTCCACAAAGCAATATATCTTAATCAAGTGCTAACTACACAGGTGTTTCATGTGATGCTCCATCCCATTGGCAGTGATAAAAAAATGGATCAAGGGTCACAAAGGACAAAACTAGAGAGATGTTGTTAGGGTCTGTGAATCACTGAAGAATGATACCCCAGACTCAAATGGCATGGGAAAGCAAAGAGCGTTTATTCCTGCATGCTGGATCCCAATCCCACCAGAGTGGAAGGACCCCAACTGAATTTGTAGATTCAGTTTTAAAGCCAAAAGAGGAGCATTAGGAAGGGGTAAGTGATTTATATCTTGACTGGTGCGTTCTATTTCTGGGGTTCTGGGTGATGCTATGATTCAGACTAACTCTTCTTGTTTTATGCCAAGGAGGGGTAGCTCTTGACCTCTGGCCATAAGCTTGGTTAACTGCCCTTTTACAAGCTGGGGAGGGCTCCCTTTTACAGAAGCCTTCGGTTGGTCCAGTAACTGACTGACTTGCCCAGTTCTGGGGAGTAGAAACTCAGGCCTGGTCTCCTGAACTGCTAGTTTGCAGCCTGTTCTGGAGTCGGCCTGGCTCAGGCCAATGTACCCCTTTCAGTGTCTCCGTAGTTAATAGCACAAGCTGCTCATCCCGTGGACCAGAACTCTGCTCCTAACAACTGCATCAGATGACTCAAAACCACCCTTAATTCCAGCTTCAGGGAATCTAACCTCTTCTGGCCTTTATGGGCACTGTACACACAAGAGCCCTGTGCTCACACAGGCATACCCACAGGCACATAAATTTGTTGTGTTTTTTTTAAAATTAAATCTTCTTTAAAGAGCCAAAAAATGTATTTGTATAAATATTTGAAGTAATGTTTGTTAAGAACACACATAAGTTCCCCCAATCCAGTAAGCAATAAAACAACTGGAAACCTCCTCACCTGCCAGAGTCCAGCTCTGTTTGGCTCTGGAGAACTGTGGGGATGGGTATACTAAGGCTTGAGGGAGTGAGAACTGCTATGACTGATACCTCACACACTGTGCAGTCTCATACCAGGCCAGGCTTCCATTTTCTTACCTATAACAGAAAGTGTTGAGTAAACCAACGAGCTTCCAGAACCTTTCCCAAAAATAATAGAGTAAGCCTATAATTCCGTTGTGGGTTAGGAAAGGAGGCAAAGCTATGAGCCATGGTAACAGGAAAATTCTTGAGGACAGTGAAAGCTACAAGTTTATCTGAGCAGGAAAATCAGGTTGACAGATTTGGCAGCCTATACACCAAAGAAGGTTCTGGACACTAGACAACACTGTGACAAGTCTGTACCAGAGAAAAATACACACAAAACAGGGAAAACATCTTAAGTGTCTATATCTTACTCTATTAATCAGTCATTTGGTTACAAGTTAAAAAGTTAATGCTTTATCATTTCAATAATTGTCTTCTTCGTGGAACTAAAGCTCCATTGCTGTGACTAAAATCCACTGATTTGGTCTACTTGGGCTAAGACTGGTGCTGGGTCCAAACACAAGGTAAAATTCCTATAGAATTTTTTTCCCTGTAAACCAGAATTTTAATTTTAATATTTTGTCATGGATCATTCCTTTGATGTTGTACTAATAAAAATGTTATTGAACAAACATGACTAAGAATTACCTGCAGAGTTCATTGATCAAGCTGTCTTATTCTCCAGATTCTCAGGTCCCCAAGTTGATTCATAAGGTACAAAAAGGGACATAAGAAAGTGTTCTTTAGCCACACTTCATGTGCTTTTTGTATGTGGTCCTCATCCTTTGAGACATATCTTCCTAGTTAATGTGAAAAACTCAGCCTAGAGTTTGGCAAGTTTTACAAATAATCCTTATTTATGTAATCTAGATGTTGATAAATGAAACATATATCCAAAGATAATGGTAGCCCCTATTTACTGGGTATGTGCTCAATGCTACACATGCAGTACATATTAAATATTTTATATGTGTATATTAAATGCCATGCTTTATAATAAAAAAAAGAACACACATAAGAAGATGATTTTTAAAAAACATTTTAGGTGTTTGAGTGTTTTGTCTGCAATTATGTCTGAACCCTGCATGCAAGCAAGACCAGGATTTTATTTGGAGGAGGATGTTTTTGTTTTGTTTTTTCTAAGATATGGGTTTTTAAAAAAAAAAATATTGTCCTTCTTGTTTGTTCTGTCTCTATATATAAAGTTCTAGGCAAAATTTTATCATCCAGTACAGATCTCACAATGTTATTATTGAAACTCAGTCAAAAAAAATGCCTGTTTACAAGTGTTTATCTCTCCAGCAGATAAACATTAAGGTGCCCTGTAATAGTTCCTTTTGTTTTGAGTTTGGATATTGATTTGTAAATTTCAGAGTGAGTAGATCCCCAGTGTTAGGCTCTTAAATCAAAAAGCAACAGAGTTCAATCAATTCCAATTGTTGGCATGGGACCGACATCCTAGGTGAAAGAAGGCATTACTTGATAACGCCTTTTATCTTCCTTAAGCTAAGAAAAGCACCAGTCTCATTCAAATGCCAGATTCCCAAAGAGAAACACACTTACACTTTATCTCCAACATACAGATGATAAAGGAGGAGAATTCTGCAAGCGGGAGAATATGACTTTGTATGTGAACATCTGATAGCCAAGCACCTCAGAAACAGATCACAAATGGAATGGTTTGCACTGTGTTAATGGATATAGCAGTGATTAAATGGAATAATTCTTTTTATCACAAAAACCAAGTTTTTATACTTTCCCTCTTAGAAGCGTTAAAGATCTCTCTGGTCACTTTTCCTGAGTATAAAAGCGATACGTGTTCAGTTCACTGGAGAAATAATAACATAGGTAAGTGACAATATTCTAGCCATATTTACCATAAGAATTATTCATCTTTGTATATTCTACCTCTGTGTTTTCCTGAGCACTGTGACAGTTAATCTGAATTGTCAACTTTATGAGACCCAGCATTATCTATGAGAAAAGCCCCTGGGCATGCTGATGGAGGACGATTTTGATCAGGCTAATTGTAGTTGGAAGATCCACCCTCTGTGAGTGGTGCCATGCTATAGGCTGGAGTCCTGGGCTGAACAGAAAGAAAAAAGGAAGCTGAGCACAAGCACCCATCACCCTTTGCTTCCTGACTCTGCCTGTGATGTGACCACCTGCCTCAAGCTCCTGCCACCATGATTTCCTCACCATGGTATGATGTGGTCTGGGACTGTGAGCCATCAGGACTGTGAGCCACCAGGACTGTGAGACACCGGGACTGTGAGCCACTGGGACTGTGAGCCATCTAAACTGTGAGCCACCGGGACTGTGACCCTGAGCAAACCCTTTCTCATGAAAGTGGATTTTCTTATAAAATGTTATCATAGAACCAGGAAAAGTAAACAAAGCCAGCGTGCACATATGATCCTGTATCTATACAGATGAAAGCATAGCATATGTACATATACATGCACCTGGTGCTTTTGTTTACTATCAAAATGTAAGTAAAATTTACTTGGGAACATAGGCTTCAACACAGTGCACCTGTGCCTTCTCCTATTGTCGAATTGCATGTTGGTGGAGAGGTGAGGAAAGTTGCAGAATCCATCAGACTTGATCCACACCCTGGATGGTTCTGTCTCAATTGGCTAGATGACCTTAGACAAGTTACTTAGTTACTTCTAGTCTGAAATGTTGTGATATAGAAAAAGTGGGATAAAAAATAATAATAAAATAAAGCCGAGCGTGGTGGCGCACGCCTTTAATCCCAGCACTCGGGAGGCAGAGGCAGGTGGATTTCTGAGTTTGAGGCCAGCCTGGTCTACAAAGTGAGTTCCAGGACAGCCAGGGCTATACAGAGAAACCCTGTCTCGAAAAACCAAAAAAAAAGAAAAAGTGGGATAATAATACAAGTTTCTCTTTAGGGTTATGACTGTAAACAAAACAGTGGACATGAAGGAATATATCAAAATGTTTGGATCTTCACTCTAGGGTTTAGTTATTTTGATATAGTGATGAGCGTTTCAGGTTGTACACCCCTTGATCCAAATTTATTGTTATTATTAAACTTAGACCCATGCCAAGAGAAGGTTATAAATGGGCACAGAAGAGTATATTTTAAAGAGTACTTATCAGTCGGACATGGTGGTACTGGCCTGTAAAAGTGGAGGCAGGAGGATCATGACTCCAAAGCCAGCCTGGACAAATAGAGATTTTGTTTTAAAAAATGAAAAACAAAACAAAAACAAACAAACAAAAAGACTTAAAAGGTGTCATTTCGGGGCTGGCGAGATGGCTCAGCGGGTAAGAGCACTGACTGCTCTTCCAAAGGTCCTGAGTTCAAATCCCAGCAACCACATGGTGGCTCACAATCATCCGTAATGAGATCTGACGCCCTCTTCTGGAATGTCTGAAGACAGCTACAGTGTACTTATATATGATAAATAAATAAATCTTTAAAAAAAAAAAGGTGTCATTTCCAACTTGAGTAACAACTAAGAGAAAAAAATTAGAACACTTTAGATTGTCATAATATGTTTGACAATGTTGTAAGACAACATAGAAAAGTTAGTAGATTTAGACCCTGTAAAATCAAGTGTATTGTGAATATGTAATTCATTTATAATTATTAATACATTCCCTAGGCAAGTGTTAAAATGGAATGTGGCAGTTTGAACCGCTTCGCAAATCGCAAAAGAGAAGCTTTATGGGTGCATAAAAAAATTAGCATTAGATGGATGATAGATTGGTGGATGGATTGATGGATGATAGGTAGATAGATAAATGGATGGATGAATGGATGGATGACAGATGGATAGATAGATTATAGATTGATGGATGGATTGATAGATAATAGATGGATAGATAGATGAATGGATGGATAGATGAATGGATGGATGGATGGATGACAGTTGGATAGATAGATGAATTAATGGATGGATAGATGGATAGATGAATGGATGACAGATGAATAGCTAGATGAATGAACAGACGAATGACAGATGATGGATAGGTGAATAAATGATAAGTGTTAGATGGATGTAGAGATAATAGATCACGATAGGTAGACCTATAACCTCCCCTGCATAGCTTCTGAGAAATGAGCCCTTTAACATAGCAGTTCTGCCCAGCCTGGCTCTCTATCCATTTTCCCTCCTTTCTTACCCTTCATGCATCCTTTATTCTAACTAACCTAGAGAAATAGTCACTGATTTCTGGACTTCTGAAGATACCTTGACCTTCATGCAAGCTATTTCCATGTGCACAAAATCTGTGACTCCACATATTTATTATTAACTATGAGACAGAAAAAGAAAAGAGATAAGAACCCAAGATGCATTCATAAGTATCATGGGTTGAATCTTGTTCCCTTGCAATTCCTGTTTCAAATCTGTAATTCCAATCTGACTGTATTTGGATAGTGAACTTTTGGGAAGTAATTAAGATGAAGTTAAAGGGAGGAATCCTCATCATCTTGAATTGATGGCTTTATAAAAAGACAAGATTTCTCTCTCCCTCCCTCCCTCCCTCTCTCTGTCCCTATCCCTCCCCCTCTTCCTCTGCCTTTTCCTCTTTCCACGCCAACCCAAATACACCATGTATGCAGTGGGGAAGACCATATGAAGACTCAACAGAAATGACGGTCTGCAAGCCAGCGAGTCCTCTCCAGAACCCAGCCATGGGGGATATTGCTGTCAGACTCCAAGCTTCAGAAGTGTAGAAAATAAATTCCTCTTAATTTATAGCTCCCAATCTTCGACACTTTATTATGGCCACCCAAGCAGATTCGAACAATGTCTTTGGTCTTTGAATGTATGGCTTCTGGTGGTTTTGTTGTTGTTGCTGCTGTTGTTTTTTTTGGTTTGGTTTGGTTTGGTTTGGTTTGGTTTTTTGGTTGTTGGTTTTTTGTTTGGTTGGTTTGGTTTGGGTTTGGGTTTCTTTTGGTTTTTAGAGACAGGGTTTCTCTGTGTAGTTCTGGCTGTCCTGGAACTCACTCTGTAGATCAGGCTGGCCTCAAACTCAGAAATCTGCCTGCCTCTGCCTCCCAAGTGCTGGGATTAAAGGCGTGTGCCACCACTGCCCTGCAGCTTCTGAAGTTTTGATCAAATTCTCAAGTATGTTCACAAAAAGCATCTCCACACAGAAAGAACAAAAGAATAAAAATTGCCCATATCCATTTACCCCCACAGTCCTCTGAAACATTGGGACTGTGTAGAAGTTAGTTACCCTAAAATCAACTCACTACGTTTGCTGTAAGAATACTACTTATACATTGGGCCAATGAGAGGGCTCAGTATGTAAGGGTGCTTGCTGTGAGCCTGGTGTCCTGGCCTGGATTCCTGAAACCCACTTAAAGGAGAACCGACTCCACAGAGCAGTGTTTTGATCTCCATAAGCACTCCATGGCATTCTGTCTTCCCCCAACACATACACATCTTACCAGAATATCCAGAATAAAAAGGAATAATGATAGCAAGTGTTCGTGAAGTTGTAAGGTCCCTGGAGCACCCATGCACTGAAGATGGTATAAAATCACTTTATAAATGGTCTTGCCATACCATAAGTACTAAACTTGACTTTGCACACCACACAACCTCCCTGTTTTTCTAATAATGAAACAGACAAGAACTCTTGCACTAAAATAATGAGCCCCAAACACATATAAGAAGATGGAGAGCCCCACGTGGGGCTCCAGGCACATGTTCAACTGAGTGTGGTCATACAGGGAAGGCTGGAGAAATGACCCAGTGCTTGTGAGAATTTGCTGAGCAACCCCAAAGATTTATGTTTGGATCCCAGAATCCTGGTTTCCTGGTAGGAAACCAGGAGTGTTCTCACATGCACCTGAAACTCCAACACTGTGGAGGTGGAGACAGGAGATCATTCGCTGAAGCCTCCTGGCTGCCTAGCAGGAAAGCAGCAGCTCCAGGTTCAAGAAGAGCCTCTGCCTGGAGAGTAATAGAACAGTACAGCCACCCAGCATTCTCCCCTGGTCCCCTGTCAGCAAGCACACAGAAGTGCACACCACCTACATCCCACATGTGTGTGTGGACACACGCACTCAGAGGTTACACAACAACAACAAAAATAAATCACAAATGCACCCAACCAGAAAAATGGATCTCACATACACAGTGTTGAGTAAAAGAAGGCAGGCAGACTTTATTTCAAACAAAGAATGCACACTATATAGCATTGTTTATATAAAGTTCAAGAGCAGGCAAAAGCTATTTAAGGTGATAGAAGTCGGGGTGATAATTACTCGTGAGGAGGAGGAAGTGAGTGGGATGGGGCAAAGGGTGGGGAGCACACAGCCACAGCTAATGACCTACTTCCTGACATTTGTTGGTTAGAAAGGTATGCCTACTTGACAAAAATTCTTTAGGCAATGCGCTTATTATGTGTGCATTTATCTATATGTGCGTGTATACATATAGATATATATGCATAATATGTATATATAATATATTATTTTTATACTTTATGTGTATGCATTTTATTCTTACATAAAATTCTTACTAAAATTTACAATGGAACTAGAATTGTACCTCAGTGGTTGAACACTATAAATGAAACTTCAAAATGGCACTATATTATCTTTAAATTCCATTGATTCCAAGGTCATAGTCTCTTGAGATCTCAGAAAATATAATGTTTCTAGATACAATATATAAAGTAGGACAGAATATATATAAAGTAATGAAAACATAGCCTATATAAAACACAAAATGTTATAGAGTGAAAACATCTATAATACATAGAAACAAATCAATAACAGAAAATATGGTTCTAAAAACAAAAAAGTAAAACTTGGGGAAGCTGGGTAAGAGATGGGAGAGTTCATTGTGATATTCTGTTTTGTTTTGTTTTGTTTTGTTTTGTTTTGTTTTGTTTTGTTTTGTTGTTGTTCAAGTGCTGGAAATTGAACCCAGGGCCTTGTACACACCAGACAAGTGCTCTACCACTGAGCTACATCCCCAGGTATTCTTGTCATTTTTCTCTAAATTTGAACCTATTTTAAAATACAAAGCTAAACCTATTTTTTATGTCTAATTGTACTGGTGGGGACAAAGGGCAAACTTCTCTGCATTTCCCAAGGCTCTGCCCTTAAGTGCAGATATTACTACCTAGTGTTTAGGGCTATTATGATGATTTGAGAAAATTGTAGAAGCATCAGGTGGTCATCAGACCACGTTCCTTGGGTCATGAGTCTTGAACTTTGATCTCGATTTTACACCTGGGAATCTGTACTCCGGCAAGTACAGTCTAGTGGCATGCACAAGTCAGTCAATCAAATGACACAACCAATGTCCTGTGATAGGTGTCATTAATGGTGTCTGAGAGGACAATGCAGTGTTGTAACAATATATTACCAACTGGGTGGCTTGACACAACAGACTTTTATTTCTTCACAGTGCTGGAGGCTGGAAGCTAGAAAATCAAAGTACTAGCAGAGGTGTGTTTCCTCCCAGGTATCCGAGGGAGGATCAGTCCTCCCTGTCCCTTCTATCTTGTATTCCCAGGTCATTTGGCTTGGTGGTGGCTTTAATTCCATTCTCTGCCTCCATGTTCACCCGGCCACCTGTGTGAACATGTCACACACTTCCTTGTACCCACGCATGCATATGCATCCTTGAAGTTATGGGTAAGCTTGTGTTTCTTCCTCTCTTCCTATATAAGGACACCACTCACGTTGGAACAGGTCCACCCTAATTCGGTACCACTTCACTGTAACTTAATTACATTTACGCTGTATGTCCTTATAAAGTCACCTCCATAATACTGGGGATTAGGATTCTGGTACATGTTTCTGGTGTCCACAATTTAACTTGAAATTCACTACCATTATCTTACCAAATTCTCACCAAACACATGAACGGAGAAGAACTCTGTTCATGATTTCGGGGGGGGGGGAAGAGCTGATACTTGAGAATAAGGAAAACAAAATTCTCCATGAGTTTTCCTTCTGCGTAAAGCAAGTGAAATAGAATTCTCCCCATTTGGTCTCAGAAGTGTTATTATTTCAAGGTTTACGCAATTCCTTCAGCATCATAGGACTTAAGGAAAGGGCAAATAGCTCAAGAATATCTCAGTGAAGCATAACTTAGAAGAATAACAAAAGGGAAACAATTACATATTAATTACATAGTATTTACATATGTAAAAACATATTGTAATAAATATGCTACGCACATAAGAGCAGAAACCCATGAAATATGCTATACTTAGGTAACAGTTTATTTTCCTCTCCCCTTTGGAAAACCTTTTGCTGTTAGAGGTTTTTTTTTTTTTAATGGATTAGGGGTGAGAAATGGAATTAAGAAGAGGTTCATTTTATGAGTCCAGTGTTCATCTCATGGTGTCATGTTGTTGCATCCTAGAAAGAATGAACAAACACAGGTAACTCAGAGTTTCAGAAATGCCGAGACAGGGAATACGGGGAGTAGGGATTAAAAATGATCTTGCGCTCCCTATAAACAAGGGAGTCATTTCCATAGAAGACAATTACAAGTTCATACAGGGTGGGTGTGAATAAAAGCAGAACTGAGGGATGTGGGAGCAAGGGCAGCAGATAAGAAAGGAACCCTTCACAAAGGTTCTGTTCCTCGGGGCGTCTTCCTACAGGTGCTGGGAATGGTGTGACAGAGAGCATACTTGTCAACATTTTCCTCTACATTGTAATTCTATTAACTTCCAAAATCACAAGGGAGTCAAACATATTTGCAGACTGAGAACAGCTAAAGCAAGGAACTAAATGATGGAGATATAACTGGAAACCAGTCATGAGAGGTACAATAGTAACATACACACACACACACACAAGCATGTAAAAGTAACTTATATTCTCCTGATATAATAGTCATCTCCAAAGCTTACTGCCTCCATCTGCTAACCTAGACCTAGTCCTGATAGCTTCTAGCCTTGGTACAATCTTACCTAAGCCTAGAATGTTCTCAGCCTCTGAGACTTACTGCTATGTAAGCTCACCCCTTCCTAGTTCTTTCTGATCTCTGGTTGGCTGGTCAGATCAGCTGCGCTGTCTCAAACTCCTCTCCAAGCTAACTGATTCAATCTGGTTTCTCTCCATTGACCTCTCCTGAACTGATCTGCTTGGCCTCAAACTAACTCTGGCAATCTGTTCTAATCTTCTGGCTCCTTCTCATTTTCTGGCTTATTCTGTCTTCATCTACTTCTAGCTTATTATCTCTCTGCAACCTGTCTGTGTACAACTATCCTGGTAAACTGCCTTCTTCTCTTTCTTCCCCTTTTTCCACTCTCTCTGCTGCTCCCTAAAGTAGCTTTCCTCTCCTCTCTCTTCTCAATAGAGTTGGACGTATCCTATTCTGTCAATCTTTATCCAATTTGGCACTTTGCCTGCCACTCAGTTAGACATCACTTTCAGACAAGGGTGGTTCCTTCTACAAACTAACTTTACCTTCATTGTTTGGGATTAAAGGTAGATACTAAGGGTCTGTCTGTATTACAGCCAGAGGGATTAAAGGTGTGTGTTAAGGCTGAGCTACTTCACAACTAGAAATGAATATTTTCAGTAAATAACACAATCGTGGGGTTCACACATACAAAACACACACATACACACACACACACACACATGAGAGAGAGAGAAAGAGAGAGAGAGAGAGAGAGAGAGAGAGAGAGAGAGAGAATGGGCTGTGATGGCATGTAAACATTTGTAAAAGCTGGACAAAACTTAAACTAGTTTCTATTTCACATTACTAAATGCCCACATTTTAAAATCCATATTTTAAAAATTATGAGAAAACATAAAAGAGGCACAAATATGATGTGTGTGTGTGTGTGTGTGTGTGTGTGTGTGTGTGTACAGGGTCTCTTCCTCTATTGCTCTCCACCTTAAATTTTGAGACAGGGTCTCTCACTGAACCTGGAGCTCACAATTTCATCTAGACAGGGCTGTTCAGCATGCTCAGAGGAATAGCCTGTCTTGTTCCACCAGCTCTAGAGATGCAGGTTCACACCGACATGCCCATTGTACTGGCTAGTTTTGTGTCAACTTGACACAGGCTGGAGTTATCACGAAGAAAGGAGCTTCGGTTGGGGAAATGCCTCTACAAGATCCAGCTGCAAGGCATTTTCTCAATTAGTGAGTGATCAAGAGGGGAATTCCCTTGTGGGTGATGCCATCTCTGGGCTGGTAGTCTTGGTTCTATAAGAGAGCAGGCTGAGAGCAAGCCAGTAAAAGCAAGTCCAGTAAATAATATCCCTCCATGGCCTCTGCATCAGCTTCTGCTTTCTGACCTGCTTGAGTTCCAGTCCTGACATCCTTTGGTGATTAACAGCAATGTGGAAAATGTAAGCTGAATAAACCCTTTCCTCCCCAACTTGCTTCTTGGTCATGATGTTTTGTCTAGGAATAGAAATCCTGACTAAGACACCCATCTTTCCTGCACATGGGGATAGATTCTCCTAGCACCTGGCTGAGTGAGCCATCTCTTTGGTCCTGATTCTGTTATGTTTTACTGTTTTGTAAATAAGTCTACCTCAGGTCCATCTGCAGTATGACAATGTGCTGGTGACTGTCACTGGGGCCTGTAACATTAGCTGTTTAACTTGTGAAGACTAGTGACCACAAGTCATCCCTGAGAGGAAGAAGGGCTAGCTGTGCATGCCTTGGTCTATTGCTGTGTAGAGCACTAGCCAGATTTGCATATGATTTCTCAATCTAATTTCGGGTTCTATTTATCGCTTTACTTACCATATATGTCAGTCTGATATTCTCATCTACATTGGCTCTGCTAACTTTCTGATTAAATAAAAGCCTGGTCCACGGTATCAGCTTATATGCAAGTTTTATATATATTTTGAAGTATCGCATTTGTAGCTGCAATAATTTGTAGACAATCGTATCAAAAGACATATAACACTTGCAATTTTGTCTCTGGTTGACTAGAGATAGGAAAGGACAAAGGAAAATGGAAAAAAATATACATCTCTGGAATTGTGTTTAAAGTTTGGAAACAGAAGCAAAATCCACATTATAGTTTAAAATGTGACTGCCACAGCAAAGCAGCTTCATAAATTTATCACAGCATGTCCGAATATGCAGCTGATCATAATAATGTTCAGCAAGTGCGTGTCCTGGCTAGTTTCATGTCAACTTGACACAGGCTAGAGTCGTCTGAGAGGAGGGAGCCTCAACTGAGGAAATGCCTCCATAAGATCTGGCTGTAGGGCATTTGCTTAGGATTGATGAGGGGAGGCCCCAGCCCACTGTGGGTAGTTCCACCCCTGGGCAGGTGGTCCTGGGTTCTGTAAGAAAGGAGCCTGAGCAAGCCATGGGAAGCCATCCAGTAAACAGCATCCTCTATGGCCTCTGTATCACCTCCAGTCTCCAGGTTTCTGCCTTGTTTGAGCTCCTGCCCTGAAGCAATGGAAACCCTAGTGAGATATCGCATGGGCATTTTATGTACTTTAAAAGGAGTGATGGGAGGGCCACAGGCCTCATCCGGCCAGATCAGCGCCAGGGTAGCGGGAGCGCAGGGTTGCCTGACACCCGCCAGCTACCCACGACCCCCACCGCAGGATTTTGGGACTGCTGGTGAGTGGAACACAGCTTCTGCTCCAGTCCAATCACGCGGGACCTGAGACTGCTCTGGTTGGGGAGAGAGAAATCCGGCCTACATAGGGCCACAACCCTCTTCCGGTCAGAAAAGCACCAGGGCAGCTGGGGCGCAGGGTCTGCTGACACTCGCCAGCTACCCACAACACCCTCCACAGGATCTTAAGACTTCTGGTGAGTGGAGCACAGCTTCTGCTCCAATCCATTTGCGCGGGACCTGAGACTGCATTAGTTAGGGAAGCAGAAACCGGCCTGAGTAGGGCCACAGGCCTCATCCGGCCGGATCAGCGCGGGGTAGCGGGAGCGCAGGGTTGCCTGACACCCGCCAGCTACCCACGACCCCCGCCGCAGGATTTTGGGACTGCTGATGAGTGGAACACAGCTTCTGCTCCAGTCCAATCACGCGGGACCTGAGACTGCTTTGGTTGGGGAGAGAGAAATCCGGCCTACATAGGGCCACAACCCTCTTCCGGTCAGAAAAGCACCTGGGCAGCTGGGGCACAGGGTCGGCTGACACTCACCAGCTACCCACAACACCCGCCACAGGATCTTAAGACTTCTGGTGAGTGGAGCACAGCTTCTGCTCCAATCCAATTGTGCGGGACCTGAGACTGCATTAGTTAGGGAAGCAGAAACCGGCCTGAATAGGACCACAGGCCTCATCCAGCCGGATCAGCGCCTGGGTAGCTGGAGCGCAGGGTTGCCTGACACCCGCCAGCTACCCACGACCCCCGCCGCAGGATTTAGAGACTGCTGGTGAGTGGAACACAGCTTCTGCTCCAATCTTTAAACAGTGACAACGATAACAACTAACCCCAGAGATTACCAGATGGCGAAAGGTAAACGTAATAATCTTACTAACAGAAACCAAGACCACTCACCATCATCAGAACCCAGCACCCCCACTACGCCCAGTCCAGGGCACCCCAACACACCAGAAAAGCTAGACACGGATTTAAAAGCATATCTACTGATGATGATAGAGGGCTTCAAGAAGGACTTTAATAACACACTTAAAGAAATGCAGGAGAACACTGCTAAACAGGCAGAAGACAATAAAGAGGAAGCACAAAAATCCCTTAAAGAATTGCAGGAGAACACTGCTAAAGAGTTACCAATCCTTAAAGAAAAACACGATAACATAATCAAACAGGTAGAAGTCCTTACAGAAAAACAGGAAAACACATCCAAACAGATGATGGAAATGAACAAAACCATACTAGACCTAAAAAGGGAAGTAGACACAATAAAGAAAACCCAAAATGAGGCAACACTGGAGATAGAAACCCTAGGAAAGAAATCTGGAACCATAGATACGAGCATCAGCAACAGAATACAAGAGATGGAAGAGAGAATCTCAGGTGCAGAAGATTCCATAGAGAACATCGGCACAACAATCAAGGAAAATGTAAAATGCAAAAAGATCCTAACTCAAAACATCCAAGAAATACAGGACACAATGAGAAGACCAAACCTACGGATAATAGGAGTGGATGAGAATGAAGATTTTCAACTCAAAGGACCAGCAAACATCTTCAACAAAATTATAGAAGAAAACTTCCCAAATCTAAAGAAAGAGATGCCCATGAACTTACAAGAAGCCTACAGAACTCCAAATAGACTGGACCAGAAAAGAAATACCTCCCGACACATAATAATCAGAGCAACAAATGCTCTAAATAAAGATAGAATACTAAAAGCAGTAAGAGAAAAAGGCCAAGTAACATATAAAGGCAAGCCTATCAGAATTACACCAGATTTTTCACCAGAGACTATGAAAGCCAGAAGATCCTGGACGGATGTTATACAGACACTAAAAGAACACAAATTCCAGCCCAGGCTACTATACCCAGCCAAACTCTCAATTAACATAGATGGAGAAACCAAAGTATTCCACGACAAAACCAAATTCACACATTATCTCTCCACGAATCCAGCCCTTCAAAGGATAATAACAGAAAAAAACCAATACAAGGACAGGAACCACGCCCTAGAAACAACAAGAAGGTAATCCCTCAACAAACCTAAAAGAAGACAGCCACAAGAACAAAATGCCAACTTTAACAACAAAAATAACAGGAAACAACAATTACTTTTCCTTAATATCTCTTAATATCAATGGACTCAACTCCCCGATAAAAAGACATAGACTAACAAACTGGCTACACAAACAAGACCCAACATTTTGCTGCTTACAGGAAACTCATCTCAGAGAAAAGGATAGACACTACCTCAGAATGAAAGGCTGGAAAACAATTTTCCAAGCAAATGGCATGAAGAAACAAGCTGGAGTAGCCATTCTAATATCTGATAAGATTGACTTCCAACCCAAAGTCATTAAAAAAGACAGGGAGGGACACTTCATACTCATCAAAGGTAAAATCCTCCAAGAGGAACTATCAATCCTGAATATCTATGCTCCAAATACAAAGGCAGCCACATTCATTAAAGAAACTTTAGTAAATCTCAAAGCACACATTGCACCCCATACAATAATAGTGGGAGACTTCAACACACCACTTTCACCAATGGACAGATCATGGAAACAGAAACTAAACTGGGACACAGTGAAACTAAGAGAAATTATGAATCAAATGGATCTGGCAGATATCTACAGAACATTCTATCCTAAAACAAAAGGATATACCTTCTTCTCAGCACCTCATGGTACCTTCTCCAAAATTGACCACAATATTGGTCACAAAGCAGGCCTCAACAGATATAAAAATATTGAAATTGTCCCATGCATCCTATCAGATCACCATGGCCTAAGGCTGATCTTCAATAACAAAATAAATAATAGAAAGCCAACCTTCACGTGGAAACTGAACAACACTCTTCTCAATGATACCTTGGTCAAGGAAGGAATAAAGAAAGAAATTAAGGACTTTTTAGAGTTCAATGAAAATGAAGCCACAACATACCCAAACTTATGGGACGCAATGAAAGCATTTCTAAGAGGAAAACTCATAGCTCTGAGTGCCTCCAAAAGGAAACTAGAGAGAGCACACATTAGCAGCTTGACAACACACCTAAAAGCACTAGAACAAAAGGAAGCAAATTCACCCAAGAGGAGTAGACGGCAGGAAATAATCAAACTCAGGGGTGAAATCAACCAAGTGGAAACAAGAAAAACTATTCAAAGAATCAACCAATCAAGGAGCTGGTTCTTTGAGAAAATCAACAAGATAGATAAACCCTTAGCCAGACTCACTAGAGGGCACAGGGAAAGCATCCTAATTAACAAAATCAGAAATGAAAAAGGAGACATAACAACAGATCCTGAAGACATCCAAAACACCATCAGATCCTTCTACCAAAGGCTATACTCAACAAAACTGGAAAACCTGGATGAAATGGAGAAGTTCCTAGACAGATACCAGGTACCAAAGTTGAATCAAGATCAGGTTAATGATCTAAACAGCCCTATATCCCCCAAAGAAATAGAAGCAGTCATTAATAGTCTCCCAACTAAAAAAAGCCCAGGACCAGATGGGTTTAGTGCAGAGTTCTATCAGACCTTCAAAGAAGATCTAATCCCAGTTCTTCACAAACTATTCCACAAAATAGAAACAGAAGGTACTCTACCCAACTCATTCTATGAAGCCACAATTACTCTGATACCTAAACCACAAAAAGACCCAACAAAGATAGAAAACTTCAGACCAATATCCCTTATGAATATTGATGCAAAAATCCTCAATAAAGTTCTTGCTAACCGAATCCAAGAACACATCAAAACAATCATCCACCCTGACCAAGTAGGTTTCATCCCAGGGATGCAGGGATGGTTCAATATACGGAAATCCATCAACGTAATCCAGTATATAAACAAACTCAAAGACAAAAACCACATGGTCATCTCCTTAGATGCAGAAAAAGCATTTGACAAGATCCAACACCCATTCATGATAAAAGTCTTGGAAAGATCAGAAATTCAAGGCCCATACCTAAACATGATAAAAGCAATCTACAGCAAACCAGTAGCCAACATCAAAGTAAATGGTGAGAAGCTTGAAGCAATCCCTCTAAAATCAGGGACTAGACAAGGCTGTCCACTTTCTCCATACCTATTCAACATTGTACTTGAAGTCCTAGCCAGAGCAATTCGACAACAAAAGGAGATCAAAGGGATACAAATTGGAAAAGATGAAGTCAAAATATCACTTTTTGCAGATGATATGATAGTATATATAAGTGACCCTAAAAATTCCACCAGAGAACTCCTAAGTCTGATAAACAGCTTCGGTGAAGTAGCTGGATATAAAATTAACTCAAACAAATCAATGGCCTTTCTCTACACAAAGAATAAACAGGCTGAGAAAGAAATTAGGGAAACAACACCCTTCTCAATAGTCACAAATAATATAAAATATCTTGGCGTGACTCTAACTAAGGAAGTGAAAGATCTGTATAATAAAAACTTCAAGTCTCTGAAGAAAGAAATTATAGAAGATCTCAGAAGATGGAAAGATCTCCCATGCTCATGGATTGGCAGGATCAACATTGTAAAAATGGCTATCTTGCCAAAAGCAATCTACAGATTCAATGCAATCCCCATCAAAATTCCAAATCAATTCTTCAACAAATTAGAAAGTGCAATCTGCAAATTCATCTGGAATAACAAAAAACCTAGGATAGCAAAAACTTTTCTCAAGGATAAAAGAACCTCTGGTGGAATCACCATGCCGGACCTAAAGCTCTACTACAGAGCAATTGTGATAAAAACTGCATGGTACTGGTATAGTGACAGACAAATAGACCAATGGAATAGAATTGAAGACCCAGAAATGAACCCACACACCTATGGTCACTTGATCTTCGACAAGGGAGCTAAAAACATCCAGTGGAAGAAAGACAGCATTTTCAACAAATGGTGCTGGCACAACTGGTTGTTAACATGTAGAAGAATGCGAATCGATCCATTCCTATCTCCTTGTACTAAGGTCAAGTCTAAGTGGATCAAGGAACTTCACATAAAACCAGAGACACTGAAACTTATAGAGGAGAAAGTGGGGAAAAGCCTTGAAGATATGGGCACAGGGGAAAAATTCCTGAATAGAACAGTAATGGCTTGTGCTGTAAGATCGAGAATTGACAAGTGGGACCTCATGAAACTACAAAGCTTCTGCAAGGCTAAAGACACCATCAATAAGACAAAAAAAACACCAACAGATTGGGAAAGGATCTTCACCTATCCTAAATCAGATAAGGGACTAATATCCAATATATATAAAGAACTCAAGAAGGTGGACTCCAGAAAGTCAAATAACCCCATTAAAAAATGGGGCTCAGAACTGAACAAAGAATTCTCACCTGAGGAATACCGAATGGCAGAGAAACACCTGAAAAAATGTTCAACATCCTTAATCATCAGGGAAATGCAAATCAAAACAACCCTGAGATTCCACCTCACACCAGTCAGAATGGCTAAGATCAAAAATTCAGGTGACAGCAGATGCTGGCGAGGATGTGGAGAAAGAGGAACACTCCTCCATTGTTGGTGGGATTGCAAGCTTGTACAACCACTCTGGAAATCAGTCTGGCGGTTCCTCAGAAAATTGGACATAGTACTACCGGAGGATCCAGCAATACCTCTCCTGGGCATATATCCAGAAGATGTCCCAACCGGTAAAAAGGACACATGCTCCACTATGTTCATAGCAGCCCTATATATAATAGCCAGAAGCTGGAAAGAACCCAGATGTCCCTCAACAGAGGAATGGATACAGAAATTATGGTACATTTACACAATGGAGTACTACTCAGCTATTAAAAAGAATGAATTTATGAAATTCCTAGCCAAATGGATGGACCTGGAGGGCATCATCTTGAGTGAAGTAACACAATCACAAAAGAACTCACACAATATGTATTCACTGATAAGTGGATATTAGCCCAAAACTTAGGATACCGAAGATATAAGATACAATTTGATAAACGCATGAAACTCAAGAAGAATGAAGACCAAAGTGTGGACACTGTGCACCTTCTTAGAATTGGGAACAAAACACCCAGGGAAGGAGTTACAGAGACAAAGTTCGTAGCTGTGATGAAAGGATGGACCATTTAGAGACTGCTGTATCCAGGGATCCGTCCCATAATCAGCTTCTAAACGCTGACACCATTGCATACACTAGCAAGATTTTGCTGAAAGGACCCAAATATAGCTGTCTCTTGTGAGACGATGCCGGGGCCTAGCAAACACAGGAGTGGATGTTCACAGTCAGCTATTGGATGTATCACAGGGCTCCCAATGGAGAAGGTAGAGAAAGTACCCAAGGAGCTAAAGGGATCTGCAACCCTATTGTTGGAACAACATGATGTACTAACCAGAGCCCTGGAGCTCTTGTCTCTAGCTGCATATGTATCGAAAGATGGCCTAGTCGGCCATCAATGGAAAGAGAGGCCCATTGGACTTGCAAACTTTATATGCCCCAATATAGGGGAATGCCAGGGCCAAAAGAATGGGAATGGGTGGGTAGGGAAGTGGGGGGCGCTATGGGGGACTTTTGGGATAGTATTGGAAATGTAATTGAGGAAAATATGTAATAAAAATATTAAAAAAAAAAAAAAAAAGGAGTGATGGTTGCAAAGCTTTCCTTTCAGAGACTGTGAAGGATGCAACCCTTATCCCTGGAAGTATGATACACTCTTCTGTTTAGTCTTCTATTTCTTTTTTTTTTAAGATTTATTTATTTGTTTGTTTGTTTTATGTATGTGAGTACACTGTTACTGTCTTCAGACACCTTCTGTTTCTTTTTTAATTTCAGATAAGCCAAAATGGTTATATTTGCCAGAAATATATTGTAAGATTTAATCTTGGAGTATGTTATAAGTGGCAGCTATACAAATCATTGTGGTGATCAATTAATTCAGTTTGTGAGCTGCTGTGTAAGGCCAAGGCCTCACCTCTGATTCTCAGAGGACCAGTCTAGTCTTGCAATTCATGCTGTATCATTAGTCACAGAAGACTAATGGGAATCTAGATTGGTAGCACAAATCCATCAGCCCATGACCGTGATTGAACACCCCAAAGTCCCCTGCATTGATATGGTCCAAGGCCTATAGAAGTATGCCTCTGCAGCACTAACTATGGGCAATGAATGCTCTTTCGTATTTTTTAAACTAATGAGAGATAATAATGTTCATCATAAAATGTCATTAAAAGCCTTAGTTTTAATAACCCATCCACCAAAATATTTAAATATAGCTTCTTTTGTACCAAAAAAAAAGTTTTTTTCTCTCTCCATCAGTTATTATACATTGGAGCCTCATCTGAACCTGGCACAGCCTCGGGCCTCTGCTCATTATTACAGCAGCGGTCCCAACCTTCCAAAGGCTGCGTCTCGTTAATGCGGATCCTTAGGTTTCCGTGACCCTCCCCCAGCCATAACATTATTTCATTGCTACTTCATAACTGTAATTTTGCTACTGTTATGAATCAGAATGTAAATATATGATGTGCAGGATATCTCTGACTTGGAACTCCTGTGAAAGGGGTCAAAACCCACAAATTGAGGGCCACTCTCTTGCAGGGTCTGTGAGATTCCCAGCCATCAAAGCCATTCTGAAGGGTACTAAACAAGGGTACTGAAGTCCTTATTTCTTTTCTGTAGGTTTAGTGTCTATTCTTCCCTGCCTCCCTCCCCCTCCCCTGTGCTCTCCCTCACCTCCCCTTACCTCCCCCCTCCCCTCACCCCCCTCACCTCCCCTCCGCTCCTCTTTCTTCCCTTCCCTTCCCCTTCCCTCCTCTCTCTTCTGCCTAAAGACCCAATCTTCATACTCCTTGGTATCTTTATATGAGAAAGAAAGGAAACACAAATCCTTTCTTGAATACAGATTTTCCATCTCCTACAATCATGTTTATTTCTTTATTTCCAAAGCTATGTCCAACAGAATTCCATACATAAAGCAGTAAGATTTCTAACATTTATTTCAAAGTCTGTTCTCAAGGAGGTTTGGGAATTTTTGTGTAGATATTGTAGGTGCCTCTGTGTGTGTTTGGCTTGATTTGGTTTGGGTAGTGCTGGGGTTTGAAGCCAGGGCCTCATGCCTGCCAGGCAAGCACTCTTCCACTGAGCCACAGCCCCATCTGGAGATAGTTCTTAACCATCTTACACATTTGAAACTCTTACACATTCAGGCAAAAAGAGACTTTGCCCACATATCACGCAGTTTTCTAAGTCACAACCTGCACTCCTGTCTGATACACGAAGCCAAATTCTGTTATTCCTTCGTTTGTTTGTTCCTTTGGTAATACTCTGACAATTTTATTTCTGAGGTCGCACTTGTTACACATTTCCATAGTTTGCATCCACAAAAACAATTCTTTCCAGGCCTAATTTCGGTATTGTTCTCTCAAAAATCAATAGGAATACTGAACTTTTAAAATCATTTGCCAAATTTTCCACTTCCTGATCCCACAGTGATTATGGTCAATACCTCCATAGGGTAGCCGTGCTCACTCCTCATGAGTTCCAGAAGGCGATGATGCAAAGGAGTCACTTCTCCCGGGTGTGTGTTTCCCTGGTTTCCACAGAACAGGGCACCTGTCAGGAGCATCCCTTCATGTGTCTATAAAAAGATACCTTGTGCTCCAGCAAACTCACACAGCACACTGCCCATCACATTCACTGCCTAACACATACTTTCTGATCCCTCTGTCTTCAGTCAGATCCAGGAAGACCAAACCCCGACAGAAAAGACAAATGCAAGGCCGCTCAGCAGGAACAACTTCAGTAGGTGTTGCCTGTTGGCCCCTGAGAATTCTTCATTGATTGACCCAGAGGAGAGCAAGAGCTACCACAGGAAGAGTGGCATCTAGAGATGTGTCCTACCTTGGGTCTGTCACCAGCACAAATTTCTCATTTAAACTCATGTATGAGCTTAACTCTAATCTTTTTTCTTCTTCAAAAGATATTATGATTGTAAAAGCTATAGCTGATTGTAAAGTGACAGGTGAAAGGACAATGGCAGGTCTCTCACTGATAACCTCAGGCAGAAACAAAGAAGGCTGAAGACTATGTATGGGAGAACTTTCCCCATAACTGGTCTGTCTCACCACCACCACCACTAGCACTCAGCAACCTAGCTCTGCATGTCGAGCATCACTCTATTTAGCTGAGAGGATTCTTGACTGGATCAGAAACTCTAGTCCAACAGGAGTGTAGTTAAGTAAGAGCAAAAGAGCCCACAGTTCCAGGACAGCAAAATAACTACCGTTGACCATAAGTTGAGTAGTCCAAGACTGATCTTAGAAAGGACTGTCAGTGTTCCCCACACAAAGAAATAATCAATCTCTGTGATGATAGACATGCTCACTCCCCTCCCCTGATCACCGAGCACTTTACACGAACTGAAGAGCACAACCTACCCCACCATGTGCATAGATAACCACTAGAAATAGAAATACTGGGACTGGAGAGACGGCCCCATCGTGAAAAGCACTGGCTAGCCTTGCAGGGGATCCACCTTCGGTTCCCTTTGGAACTCAGAGTACAGGTGTATTTGAGTAGATGCACTTTTGGAAGGATCACGTCCTGGCTGCTCTGTGGACTGCAGGAGGCAGGAAGAGAACGAGAGGGTCCAATTGAACAGGAATGAACATGCAAGAGAAGGACTCAGGCCTGGTTAGTGGGAATAAAGTGGGTGGATTCTATACCCATTTTAAATTTTATTTTTATTACTTTTTATTTTGTTACTTTAATTTTTTACTAGCAGGATTTGTTGACATACTAAGTGTATGATATTAAGTTTTGAGAGAAAGAAGGTAAGGGAAATTTCAAGGAGTTTGACCTGAGTATGTGGGTAAATATTAAAGCATCATTGAGGGTTAGCGATAACGTGTTAGGGATCAGTAATGGTCTGCCAAGTTTCTTTCTCTCCACCTCCCTGTCACACAAACACACACCACATCAAGCTTCAGAGCAACCTGCAAAAATAAGTATTACACTATAGACCCCAGGTTAAGCCATCCTTTCAACTTCATAAGAGCTGCCTCTACAGGTTTCTACACATTTTATTGTTTCCCAGGGTTGGCACCACTAAATAGTCTCTATGGTAAACCATGGGTAGAGCCCCAATGACTCCTTGTAGATCCTTCTAGAAAGATACCACACAAAACTGGATTTCTATACCTGATCACAGACATCACTTAGCTGGGTGTGGTGGAATTTCCGTACTCAGAGAACTGGGCAGAAGGGTTGTGGGTCAAGGTTTATTCAGGCTACATAGAAAGATGCTGTTTCAATTTTTAAAAGAGATAGTGGCTGTAATATGCAGCATTTTTTTTCTATCAGTGCTGAAAAGAAAACATAGCTGTGTGAAGTATGCGTAATGCTTCTTATGCTTATCCATGAATTACTCGGACATAATTACACACATATACAAGGGGAAAGATAAATAAAAACAGAAGTATTCTGAAAATGTAATCTTTTACTAGGTTATTGCCTGCATAATTCATTGCCAGAAAGCTTTTACTTGTGTAATTAAATAAAGTTAAGACATGATGCCCCTAGTTAGTATTAAGTTCATCAATATTATTTTTAAAAATAGGAAGATTTTTTAAAATTAGAAAAAATGGG
This sequence comes from Mus caroli, assembly GCF_978045245.1. Lineage (NCBI taxonomy): Eukaryota > Metazoa > Chordata > Mammalia > Rodentia > Muridae > Mus > Mus caroli. Next base: position 68,551,483 of record NW_028227256.1, read on the forward strand.
AAATAGGCTAGTAATTAAGAACAGAAAATAAGGGGTCTCTTCCTCTGCCCCATTACCAAGTTAGACTTACGTTCAACATGTGTTGTGAATTAAACAAACTGTTTAGATCAGTATTGCCCGCGCTTTTGTGTGTCCCCCTGGTAAGAACACGCTCAGGGCAACCGGAATCTTCTGCAGTACAAACTTTATTGCTTACCCCATCAGGAACCAGTGGAGAAAGGAGCCAGAGAGAGAGAGAGAGATGGCGGAGCCCCCTCCCTTTTATGGAGGACTGTCCTCCGCCTCGGACGTGTCACTCCCTGATTGGCTGCAGCCCATCAGCCAGAGTTGTCGTCACGGGAAAGGCAGAGCACATGGGGTGGGAAACTACCCCAGCACATGTGCAGATGGTTTGTTTATTACTTAGAACACAGGTGTCAGTGCCATCTTATAATGGCGAATGTGAGGACGGCTCCTTACAGATCAGAGTCAGTCATGTTGATTGTGAATAAGCCATGCATAACTGTAATTGTAAGAATGCCCTGCCACATCTATATGTTCCCACTCTGACATCATTTCAAACCTGAACCAGCTGTGCAACAAAGTTCTTCCAAATGTAGAAGCTTGAACAACTAATGTTTATTACCTCACAGTTTTTATGAGTCCCAAGTCCAGGAGAAGCTTACCTAAGGACCTGGCTGAAGGTACTTCCTGAAGTTGTAGTGAGAACTGTCAGCAGAGACTGCGCTCACCTAAGAGACAGCTTATTAGACCATGGCTCAAAGCCCAGTGTGAGTTGTATAACCTCCTATTTAGGGGCATGGAAACTTTGGCATCAGTAAAAGGTTTCTGGGCATGCAACAGCAAAAATTAGCTCAGGATCAAATATGTAATGAGTGTAAGGCATTTCTGGTGTTGCTGTCCCACGTTGTACCATACAACCTCACCCCAGCCTCGATTCTGAAGTCCTAACATGTGTGCCTTGCACTGTGCATGCTGTCATGCCATGCCGTGCTAACAGTTGCGACACATGGGCTCAGAGTCGGGACTATCGGACGGTCTTAGGTACAGTGGCCTATGGTACACACGCACTTTTCTCCTCGTGTGGAAACATGATGGCGTAATTATGGGAAGCAAAGGCTGCCTGCTGCTATCAGTCCTCAAATCAAATTCATCCATCTCCAGATTATGCTATAGTAGAATGGTGCCTTTTCTAAAACTGCTATGAATCTTGTTTAAAGTTTTGTTAATTTCAGCTAGGGATTAGAGCAGAATTTCATTTCCTCAAATGACCTGAAACAGACTTCTGACATTTTGTGCTATGCTTTTATGTAAAATAGAATTCTCAGTCATAGCAACTATAAAACCAAACTATTGATCAACTCTGAAAGACATTTAAGATGCTTTCACTTTGTATAATGTTGGACTTATAAATATTTTTGGAAAGGATTTTCTTTTTTTTGCTTTGTTCTTTACATATTCTGCTATATCAAATATTCAGCCAAGGTTTAATTTTTTACATAAAAACAAACAAATGAATTCTTCTAATTAGTAAACTTTCTTTTATCTTCAACAAATTACTCATATACCAAAGAACGGTTTTAATTGACTGATCATAGTAAATGTTGACATGTGCAGTTATTTTATATAACTATTAACCCAAAATTACATAAGAATTTTTCAGGCAAAAAGAGATCACAAATAGAAAAATATCTATGATGCCCTCACCTGATGAATGGAATAAGAATGAAATCTGTTTCCAAGCTTGCCTTCATGGTTGTTGGCTGGAAACCAGTTTACAATCACTGGGACCAACCTGTAGTTCTGTTCACAGAGTTGTACCTGGCACTTCCTGAGCTACTGATCCAAGAGAAAGGAAGAGCAAATGAGACCCTGAGCCACCTTGTCACTTCTGCATTACTGTTTACACTAATGGACAGTGTTCCAATGAGGCAGAACTACACAAACACCAGGTACTACACAGTGACCACCACTTGACACTATTTGGTGTTGCTCGCCCCACAAACCCAGTTTTATTGATTTCATAAACCCAGTTTTATTGATTTCCATGGTTTTCTGAGTAATCATTTCATAGCTATCAAGTGAAACAATAATGCAACATTTGTTTTAAAAAAAAAAAAAGTGTCTCACCACAGTGTGTCTGTATAAGGAAGACAGAAGAAAAACTCTTTTGGCAAGCAACTGACATCCACTTTGCATAATGTTGACTCTGTCCTAACAGATATTTTGAGAAAGGATTTTCTTACTCGCTCTGCTTTGTTTCTGCCCGAACTCTATCTCCCTCTTATCTTAATGTTCTCAGAAGTAATTTAATGTAAGATACATAGTAGATGTCCTAAAATGCTTGTTGAATATATAAACCTTTTAGATCTAATCCATTTCCTTCATTTTAATATTAGCCCACCATTTCTCAGCCTTTCAAAAATGCTGGTCACAACAGTCATACTCCCCCGATTGAAAACTGCCTGGTCATCATTGGCACGTGGAAATATACACAGGGCAAGAAAGAGCTGACTCACTGTGAGAGTGGCGAATACATCCACCCCACTGTATTACTGAGAGATGGTCCAAGGCCCCTTCTCCTCATCACCACTACTATTTCACCTAAAATTGAACTTGACCCTCTTTTTAATTAAAAAGAAAAGATTCTAAATCATTTGAAAAAGAAAGGAAACCTCTGGATGCTCTTCTAGCTTTGCTAATGTGTTAGAAACTCTCTGGTAAACTTTTCTCTGACGTTTCAATTGAGCATTGTCTGGCCTTACGGAAATGCACTAGAAGCTGAGTACATTCCAAAGTGGGCAAAGAAGAGAAATAGTTAGGAAGACACAAGATCAAAGGCATAAGCATGTAGACTCTCGTCCAAGAACTGCATTCTCTAAAAGACTGACAGACACAGAGAGAGAGAGGGAGAGAGAGAGAGAGAGAGAGAGAGAGAGAGAGAGAAAGCATGGCTATTTGAATTACTTGTATACACTATTTTATTAAATTTCTGAAACATGTTTTTTGTATTTTAATTTTCTAAAATTAGATGCAACTTAAAATCAGTGTGTTTTATTGCACCTCTTCCCAACCTCTCCAAAAAAAAAAAATCTCAAAATTAAAACACAGCTATAAAATCAATGTTGCATACTAAAATTTAAGATGCCAATAGGTATTTTTTACATCTGAAAGCTCTTAGCTGGTGTCTCATCACCATTAGCTCTCTGGTCCTAATTATCCAAGCACAAACCTTAGCGCCAGGAAGGCAGGATCAGCCCCTACAGTCCCAGGACTGTGTCTTGGAGCTTCATCTACACTCGATTTCTGCATGTGAAGAGCAAGCTAGGAGCAGATGCCCCTCCTGGGGATGTAGCAAGAGAGTGAGTCACAGAAGGCAGACTTGGCTCACCTTGAACTTTGAAGTCCTAACTAGCTCATGCCCTAAGGAAGAACCTTTGCTGCACCCTAGTGGCGGTGCGTTCTGAGATCACATCTCTTACAGTCAAGTTGGCTTTTGCTAATGATGCTTAAGGTTTTTGTAGAACAACTTCAAGAGCTCATTCCCTAAAGAATGCACAGAGAAGAATCAATGTGTCAGCAGACCTTCTTAAACTTCATCTCTCTGTCCTAGGGAGGCCTAATGGCCCGGAAACCCGCCTTTTATCCATTCCTATTTTCTCACCTTTCAATCTTTGCATGAAATTTTGGTGAGACAGAACCAGCCCATAAATGAATGTGTGCCATGTGCCGTAGGCATTTTGTCATAGATAGATAGATAGATAGATAGATAGATAGATAGATAGATAGATAGATAGATAGATATGAATGAAATCTTATTTAAGTATTGGTCTTTCTAGGTTCCTATGAAGGGTTTCTCCCAAGGGAAGGAAGCATGCTAGTATGCTAGTTGTTTGTTACTTTAGACCCCTAGTGCTTGCCCTAGTAACATACGATTCCTATCCATGCTGAACCAACACAAAAAGCAAATAAAAGGGATGATTAAGACTCTCACTAGGTAGCTGATGTCAGCCTTGAACTCACGGTCTTCCTTCTTAAGTCTTCTGAGTTCTGGGATTGCACACCCTGATACTCAGATGCCTTCTTACATACTGGTTGAAAATATAGTGTGCCAGCTGAGTATGATAGTTCATGCGGCCATTTCCGTTCTTGGGAAGTAGAGGTAAGAGGGTCAGGCCATCAGCAAAGCAGAGTTTTAGGCCAGCCTGGGCTACATTGGACCTAATTCCAGGAGGGGAGGGGGCGGGGAACCAGCATTAGAGAGTTCAAGTAGAGTACAAAGCACAGTGGTACGTGCCTTTAATTCTAGCGTTCTAGGGGCTGAGGAAAATGAATCTCTGTGAGTTCCAAGCTGGCTAGAGCTACACAGTGAGATACTGTGTAAGGTTTCATAACCATAATCTCAAAATTATAAGACAAACAAACAAAAAGGAGCCTAAGCAGGTTATGTTCAGGTTTTAAAAATATCTTTATGAATGTTCTGTGTCCCTCAACAGTTTAAATGAAAAATGTGGTAATAAATTGTAACGATGCTATTTCCAAACTATGTTTTTGTTTAAACTATCTTCTGGCATCCAGGTTCAGTAATAAGTACATGATCTCTTAGGAATTATTACCGTTTAGATTTGAAGTGCCCCCCCCAAATGGTCCCCATGTTGAAAGCTTGGTCTCCAGCTGGTGTGGATATTGAGTTTAACTGAACCATAAAGGTACTAACTTTATCACTTGACCAATCCCTTGACCAGTTCATAGCTGAATGGACTATCAGATGGTCAGGCCTAGTTGGCTCTCCCTTCCTGCCCCTGTACTTCTCCCTCCCTTTCTTCCTCTCCTCATTTTCCTGGCTACCATGAGGTGAGCATCTCTGCCCACCCCACCCTCCACCATGATGCTGTCTCTCCACATGCCCCACACAGTGGAGCTAGATGACTGTGAATTGAAACCCCTGAACCCAAGAGTCAAAATAGACTTTCCCCTGTGTAAGTTGTTTCAATATTCAGGGGTGAGGAATTACCTAACCCAGGGCTGGTCTTTAATTAACCTTAACTCTGAAGTAGACTCTGTGGAGGACTAGGAGGGATGACAGACGTCAGTTGAGGCTTTTTCTTTTTTAATTGAGCACATGGAATCTTCTTTTTGATTTTTTTGCTCCTGGAGGTTGATTAGTGTCTGATCCAAGAAAACCATCCAGGTATTTTATTATGCTCTTATTGTTTCAAGAGATCTGAAATAATTTTCTTCTGCTATTGATTTTTAGGCATACTTTCCCCAGATGTTAGGGGGAAGGCTGTAGTTTAGCTTCACAGGCTGAAATCTTTTTTTCAAATATTTAAAAGGTTGGTTTCAAGTTTTGAAACTATGATATATATTGACTATCTTATTTTCATGAAATCCCAAGAAAACGCATCACTTAAGTGAGTAAAGTGTAGAAAGTGTGTGACGGGCAGTATATGGACTGTGTGACAGGCAGTACATGGTGTGTTGTTGGTAGCCTTGTATCTCTGATGGTATATGAGCAATATTATGACTACGCATTTATAGTGAGCATAAATCTAGCATCACTAGATAGCAGTGCAACATTTTTTGAATGAAGTTGAATGAAGTTAATGCCATGAAATTTTCCTTTGCATTAAATTAATGCAGGGGCCCCTGCTGGAGAGAGAACAAGGTGATTTAGGGCACTTTCTGTTCTTCTAAAGGACCCAAGCTTGGGTCCCAACACCCTCATCGGGCAGTTCACAACTCTCTGTAGCTCCAGCCTCAGGGAGATCTGCACCCTCTTCTAGTCTCTGTAAACTATGCACATATGTGGAATTCACTCATACCGACATGGATACACATGCACATAAATAAAGATAAGTGAAATTATAGCCAACAAGGTCCTAGGTTTGATCGTACACACACACACACACACACACACACACACACACAAGTTCAGGTTAATTCAGGCAAGGTTATTTTTTGAATCCTAAGATGTGAAAAATTACCTTCCTAGATATCCTGTATACATTTTTTTTTTAGGCAATTTCATGTATCCCAAGCTGTCTTTCAATTTTCTATGTAGCCAAGGATGACCTTGAACTTCTGATCCCCCTTAATTCTATACCCCAAGTTCTAGAGCTTCTGATGTGCTCCACTAAAGCCAGCCCATACTGTGCTAGGGGTCAAAGTCAGGACTAGCATCTGAGCCTCTCTCTCTCTCTCTCTCTCTCTCTCTCTCTCTCTCTCTCTCTCTCTCTCTCTCTGTGTGTGTGTGTGTGTGTAGATATTGTCAACTATCATAGCTCTTTGAGATATGCCAGTAAGAATGCAGAATGTAGGAGCAAGAGGGGCCAAGTCCACCACAGAAAACCTATCTATACATTGACTGGAAAGATCGTAAGAGGGAAAAAAAGATGGTATTCAAAATCCTATGAAATCACACTTATTTCCAGAAGGAGGAGGAGGAGGAGGGAGAGGAAAAGCCTTCCCTTTGTAGCCTACTTCTCTCCCTGCTTCTTTATCCTGTATCTACAACTTCTAGACCCTATACGGTTGAGGAGCTTGTTTGGTGGTTTATCTCATGTCTCAGTGTATGCTCCATTCTGTCACTGGCCACATAGCCACACCGTTCAGAGGGTAAAACAACCTAGCTTTTGGGATGGGGGCCAATACCACCACCTTTTGTTTATATAAAAATTCCCAAGCTGCTCTCCGCAACCAGCCCAGAAGGACCAAATACTAGTTATTATATGTCCTCCTATCTCTAAGTCTTCCTCACTTTCGGTTAGCCCAACCCCTATATTTAAACTTAATGCAAGATCAGTCTGCACACTTTATGCTTTGCTCCCCCAAATCCAAAGTATAAAATGTCCTTGACATTCAGTTGGGTGTTCTTACTTGACTGCAATGTAACCTTGCTGCTTCTAGCCGCATCCTATAACCCTGTCCCTATCTTGCTAGTATTTGAACGGGCTCAGTACAGTTTTGTCTGTTTGTTTCTGTGAAATACTCTTCATCTCAAGAGGCCTCTACACTAAAAAAACAAAAACCAAACCAAGCACCAATGTGAGAACCATATGCTCTGTCTTGGGACTGACTCATTATGATATTTTTTGGTGGAATCCTAGGAAACAGGAGTCTCAGTTCTAAGCAAGGAATTTCATCTACCAATAATGATGGTGGTGTTCAGCCCAGTGAGGGCTATGACAAATGCTGGAGCCAAGCAGTAGTCCCTAACTCCACTAGGACAGATGGCTGACACACTGAACAAGACCAGCTACAACTGTTCGGTGTGGCTGGCCAGGCAGAAGCAGATATTAACAAATACTTGGAAATCCAGGCAGTCCATGATGGAGACCAGTAGGATGGAGAGGCTGGCAAAGAAAAGGCTAAGTTCCAATCCCAGCTGAGGACCCGTGTGGTAAAGAGAGGGGGGTTGAAAAGAAGTTCAGATTAAAAACCCAAACTAAAGGCATTAAAACAAACAAATGTCTTTTGCCTATAATGTCCATTCCCCATAGGCGCCCACCTCAATAGCTGATATCTTAACCATAAGAATCATGGTAAAGGTGATAAGCTAGAGACAAGACGACTTATTTTGTTTTAAATTCTTTAAATACCTAAAGGAACCAAAGTGATGACCAAAAGTGAAAAGGATACTCCAAAATCTTAAACATAATACCAGTATGTTTACCTTTGAGAAACTCCTAGTTTATATGTTACCTAGAATCCACATTTCATGCTGTGTTGTACTGTTTATGACATTTCCACCAATGAAAATTCCATTTGAACTATATAATTGTTGTTCAGTAGGGACTTTTGGAAAGTAGAAATTGATCTTTTTGGCAAAACATGAGAAGCAAGCACAGAGTCCTGGCTCACAGATAACCTCCACACCCTTTCCTTGGCTTCTTAGGCAATGGCTACATTCCCAATATCAACACTCCAAAATGCTCTGCCCTAAAAACCTACTCCAGGCAAGCACGCTCCTGCAGCTAGCTTTTAACTGTCCTTGTCCTCACAGTTGATTGCCATCCTCTCTCTGGTCTTTGCTTTCTCCCAATCCTGCTTAGCTTCCATGGCCCATCAACTCCATCACACTTGCCAAAATCCCTTGACTCTTGGTTTCTTTTTCCCCCAGCCTCCTGGCAAATTCCCAGTCCTGGATGAATGGAGCCATCTGCCTTTTATATGTGTGCCCGTGCAAGCACTGTTGAGCGGCTACAGTCAAATCACACGTGTCCTTGGTCTCTATGAATTCACAGTCATCAACTTCAAATGGATCTGAGTACTGTCTGGCACTCTTTCTCCAGATTGGCTTCTGCTGATGCCACTCTCTACCAAAACGCCCTAGCCAGTGTCACCAGTGATTTCGATGACAACGTTGCTCATTCCAAGTCGCCCTTCAGTTCTCAAATGACTTCCACCAAAATGTTAAAAATGATCGATTGCACTTTCACACCCAATTATTGCTGGCTTTCACAATATCCAGCTACTTTCTCCTGGAACTTTGCCTTAAACCTTCTTCTCACCCTGCAGCGCCTCTTGCCTAATCATTACAATCTGAGCGAGTTCACTGTCACTTATGTGTTGAAAGGATAAATTTACAACTCCAAGAAGACTTAGGGGCCCTTTTTGAGACAAAGTCTCATTCTGTAGCCTACCTAGGTTGGCTTATATATCCCAAGGACTGAGATTATGAGCTTCCAAGTTCAGACCCAGAACAGCTTTTCTAGCTGTGTGTGTCCACTGCCTTAGTTAGGGTTCTGCTGCTGTGGACAGACACCATGACCAAAGCAACTCTTATGATGACAGCACTTAATTGGGGCTGGCTTACAGGTTCAGAGGTTCAGTCCAATATCACCAAGGAGGGAACATGGCAGCATCCAGGCAGGCATGGTTCAGGAGGAGCTCAGAGTTCTACATCTTTATCTGAAGGCTGCTAGCAGAAGACTGAATTCAGCTAGGACTAGGGTATTAAAGCCCATGCCCAGTGACACACCTACTTCAATAAGGCCACACCAAGAGGGCCTCACCTTCTAATAGTGCCACTCCCTGAGTCAAGCATATGTAAACCATCACATCCACTAACAAACTCCACAGAGACCTCTGAATCAGTAAGTCCCAAACAGAAGTCACTGTCTCTCACCTTCCATTACCTGGGCCTCCATATTTCAGGAAAAGAATCTGCTTGAAAGAGAGAATTAGAGCTATCACGCCTTCTCCCTGGTCCTGTCTTACCATGTTCTATCACTCACTGATGGTGTTAGTCCTACTGTTTAAATATTTACTTGACTCCTCACACTGTTTTTCACCCCCACCTTTTTTTTATATATGAGTTCACTGTAGCTGTCTTCAGACACACCAGAAGAGGGCATCAGATCCCATTACAGATGGTTGTGAACAACCATGTGGTTCCTGGGAAATGAACTCAGGACCTCTGGAAGAGCAGTCAACGCTCTTAACTGCTGAGCCATCTCTCCGGCTCTTCCACCCCATCTTAACCTCTACTGGCATTGGCTTCTCATGCAATCATTTTCTATATCTCTGTCTGCTGCCTTCCAAAGTCAAAGTTTGATGCCATCATTTGTTTTCCTTTGTGTACTCTAGAACAAATCCGGTGCATAAGTTTCTAAACTAAAACTTTACAAAAGTTTACCATGCTCTTACACTGTGACTAAAATCTATAGTAGCCTATTTGGGTAGACTCAGGTCAGTAACCTAGCCAAGTGGCTTCTCTCACTCCTTGCAATAGAGACACCAATAGGGTGTCTCCTAGCTCTCCTACAGATCTTAGTTCTGAAGTCTTTTTGGCCTTGACACACATTGACTTCTCTTCCTCAAACGATCTCTCCCACTTCTTGCTCTAACAACCATCCTTTCCTTATTGTTGAGATGCTTGAGAAGTGGAAATTGAGCGTAGGTCCTCACACATGCTGGGCAAGTGGGAGGAAGGTACCCCAAGGTATTCCCATGTTGTTGTTTTTATTTATTTGCTTTTCTCATTTTTGTCACAGAGTTTTGAAAGATATCAGTTCAAAAATAGATAGGGAACCATCATGAAGGTTCCCTACTCTGCCCATGTTATTGAGGAAGAGCCTCAGGCTGTGAATGCCTCAGCAAGTGTCTTGAATCAACCAGGATATCACACAGTCCATCAGAGTAGAGTCATGGTACACGGACCAGAGACCTAGCTGCAGGTGTTACTTCCTTCCAGAGACTTCTGTTAGGATGAAGCCAGGATTTTGACTTCACTAAAGAAAAGAATCTCAACGTGAGTTTGTATGAAGCAGAATTGAAGTTTATCTTTTAATTTTTTAATATTTATTATTAATTATGTTGTGACATGTATGAACCTTTGGTTCTGGCTAATCCACCCTAGTGTCTCCAGGCATGAAACAGATAAGAAGCCTACTGCATTTTTGTTTGATCTGTATACATTGAGGTCCAGGAATCGCAACTATACAAAGCAGTCCTACTGAATTCTATCATGATTTGTTTCTAAGGGCACAAAAACATAACAGAATACATAATCAACTTGGCATTAGAAAGTTTTCTATTAATAATAGAAATGTATGAGAAAGTTTCCTTATAATGGCAAGCTAGACAGGTAACAATAGGCCTTAATATTTTATCTAGGCCTTAGCAGTTTAAGTGTTCTGGATTTGGTCTTATGCTGCTTGTGTTATGTTAATTTGGGTCCCCAAAATTGCACAAGAATCCTCATGTCTGCATATAAGGCCCCGAGGGAACCCTGTCCACAGTTAGTTTTGATTGTTAAAATAAAGTTGCCAGTGGTCAGTGGCTGGGCAGGAAGGCAGAGAGTCAGGACAGTTAGATTCCTGGTCAAGAGACCCAGGAAGAAGGAGATCCGCCATGCCAGGAGGAAACCCCAGGTGCTATGCCTGAGTAGGTGTGTGACAGAGAGCTAGCTGCCATGTAGGAGCCAGGGAATAGTGGCCACAAGAGGGCTGCTAGACCAGGTCCAGGGCCGCAAAGATGAAATATAGATTTTAGTAAGTAACAACCTGGATTAGGCACGGGGAGGTTAGGAAGTGACCCAACTGTTGCAGGATTTTCCCTGTCCAATTACATTAGTTCAGAGGAGGCCTGTGATTGGACAGGGAAAAGGGAAGCAGATCTAAGAGTTGCAGAGTCAGAAAGCCTCTCAGGAGAGAGAGGCAGAGGAGAGAGAAGGAAGACACTACAATCATGAACCCATGTGGCGTTTACCAGCCACAAGTAGTTGTGGTATCGTAAGGTTAGATAAATTGGGATAAAGCTTCTACCATTATCAACTGGCTCTGAAATTATTATATTGGCATCTTGTAAATTGTGATATAATTGATACATAAATCTGATTGGTTAATTAAGCTTTAAGAGTCTTAATTTTACCAGGTTACTGGGTATAGTGACGTGCAACCAGGAGGTTGGTGGTTCTATTTACTTATTGGAATGTGGGATCACCGACTCCATGGGTTTATGGTTGAGGAAGAACTAGAGGTGCCAGGGACAAGCGAACAAGAGCTGGGAACACAGTGGACACAGCGGGGGACTAGCTGGAGAGAGTTGATGGTGGCAGTAGGAGCATGGGAGTGTGGTCCGGCCCAGCGGAGAGCTGGCGGGTTCATTTTTTAATATTTCCTGCAACACCCACCCTTTGAGCTGTTTAAGGCATATCAAAATATAAAGGCTGTGTGTGTGTATGTGTGTGTGTGTGTATCTGTCTGTCTGTCTTTTATTCAGGAGCCCAGAACATTGGGGCGGGTAGCAAGGAATGCACTGCCACGGCCTGGATCAATTTGAGTTTTCAATTGGATAATGATACATATAATCAGAGTTATTCTCTTATAGATGAAAGAAAGGCTCCACTGGATAGGCCATACTAAAAGATAATCTGAGCCTGTGAACCAATCTCCTGACTTGAGCCAGTTTTCCGACTCAGAACCCCTTGAACTAAAGGACAGTCAAGTTCCACTGAGGAAGGACCTTGACAAAATACCTAAGAGTTTAATTGTTAGCCTTTCTCCAGTCCTTCCGCAGAGTGACCTACAACCTTTTACAAGGGTAGCTATACACTAAGGGGAAAGAAAATAATCAGACTTTCTGGTATCTATTGAATACTGGGTCTGATCTGATCCTGGTTCTCTTAGACCCCAAGAAACATCGTGGCCCTCCAGTTAAAGTAGGGGGTTTATGGAGGTCAGGTGATTACTGGAGATTTTAATAAATCCAACTCACAGTAGGTCCATGTATTTGAATGCTTAGTCACTAATGGAACTTTTGAAAGGATTAGGAAGTATGGTCCTGTTGGAGTAGGTGTAGTCTTGGTTAGAGGAAGTAGTTCACTGAGGGGTGGGATTTGTGGTTTGAAAGCCCATGCTAGACAGGGTCTCCCTCTCACCTCTCTCTGCCTGTGGATCAGGATATAATCTCAATTACTTCTCCAGCACCATGCCTGCCATGCCTGCTGTTATACTTCTTGCCATGATGATAATGGACTAAACTTCTGAAACTATAAGCCAGCCCCCAATTAAACACTTTCTTATATAAGAGGTGACTTGGTCATGATGTCCCTTCACAGCAATAGAACAGTAACTAGAACAAAGTGTCAGTGGGAAGAGATGCTGTTTGGAGCCTTTGACAAGCCACTATTAGTGAATCACAGAGGAGACCTTAGGGATTTGGAGCAAGGCTCTATCATCATTTGCAAACAACTTTTCTTCCTGTGTGAGACAGCTCTTGGGCTGCTAGTGGGCCTTAGTGGGATATGAACATTTGACAGTGGGTCATCAAGTTACCATGTGACCTGAGTAGCCCGTCGTAAGCTGGGTATTATCAGATTCCCAAGCTTTAAAGTAGAGCATGCACAGCAGCAATCCATTAGCAAATGAAAGTTATATATGCTTTCAGGAACCTCGGGATCATCATATATATAGATATAGATAATATATTACCATATAATATATTATCTATATATATTCATACTAAACAGGTCCTGAAGGCACAAGCAAGTTATATAAAGAAATTGCCAAAATGGTAGAAAATGTCTTTAATTACAGAACTTTGAGGCAGAGGTGGGTGGACTCTGAGTTCGAGTTCAACCTGGTCTACAGATTTAGTTCCAGGACAACCAGGGCTACACAGAAAAACCCTATCTCAAAAAAATAAAGGAGGGGAAGGAGGAGGAAGAAGAGAAAAAGAAGGAAAAGCAGTAGAAGCAGACGTTACCCAGATGTCTATGGTTTCGGCTCCTGTTACTATGGTCTGACGCCAAGCATGTACCTATAGTCTCATGGGTGTACCCTATGATTGGTTGATTGAGAAAAGACTAGGGTCTGGTTTACTGATTGTTCTATACCTTATGCCGGCATCATCTGGAAATGGACAGTTGCAATATTATAGCCACTTTCTGGGACAACCCTGAAAGACATCAGTAAAGAAAAATCTTCACAGTGGGCAGAACTTTGGGAAGTACACATGATTGTGCATTTTGTTTGGAAGGGAAAATGGTCAAATGTACAATTATTCAATGATTGATTCATGGACTGTAGCCAACAGATTGGCTAGACGGTCAGAGATTTTTGATTGGAAAATTGATGAGTAAGTCATCTGTGGAAAAAGTATGTGGCTAGATCTCTCCAAATGGGTAAAGGATGTGAAATGTGAAGATGCTTGTGCCCCATGTAAATGCTCATTGAAAGATGATGTCAGCAGAAGAGGAGTTCAAAAATCAAGTACAATCAGCCTCTCTCCCCAGCCATCCCTGTCATTGCTCATTAAACCCGTGAACTAAGTGTCCACGGTAGCAGAGATGGAGGTTATGCATGGACTTTACAGCATGGACTTCCACTCACCAAGGCTGACCTGGCTACAGCTGCTGCTGAGTGCCATAACCTGCCAACAGCAGAGACCAACACTGATAGAGCCCCAAGTATAGCCCCAGAGTGACTGTCAGTGACCTGGTGACAAGTTGACTACCACTTCCTCCGTGGAAAGGAGGACACTTTGTCCTTACTGGAGTAGATACTGGTTCATTTTATGGATTTGCCTTTCCTGCTCACAGTGCTCCTGCCAAAACTGTCGTCCACCATCAGGACTTACAGAACACCTTATCCGTCATCGTGGCACTCCACACAGTATTGCTTCTAACCATGGAACTCACTTCGCAGCCAGAGGAGTGTGCCATGGTCATGAAATCCACTGGTTTTACCATGTTCCCCACCATCCTGAAGCAGTTGGCTTGATAGAAAGACAGAAAGGCCTTTTGGAAACACCGTTACACTGCCAAGTTAGTAGCAGCAGCTTGGAGAGCTGGGCCAGGATTCTCCAGATGGAAGTATATGTTTTGAATCCAAGATATAATACAGTTTCTCCCACAGTCAGGTCTAAATGTCAAGAGGTAGAAAATGGAATTATTCCACTCACTATCAATCCTAGTGACCCAGTAGGAAAATGTTTGCTTCCTGACCCCATGACATTCAGTTCTGCTGACCTGGAATTTTTGGTTCCAGTGGAGAGTTCGGTTAGGGGACACAACAGTCTATTGAGCTAGAAGCTCAGGCTTCCCTCTGGCTATTTTGGGCTTCTGAAGCCCTTAAACCAATAGACTAAGAAAGGAGTTAGTGTCTGGATGGGTGATTGAGCAGTGCTGGGGTGTAGGAACTCCACCAGGCAGACAAAATGGAAGGCACTTGGCTGCGTTTGCCCTAGGACTGCTGTTTGGTGAGGAGCTCTCTGGAAACACCAATGTACCACACCGCTCAGGGTGTGGGAGAATGCAGTCCAACCTCACAGCTTGTGAGAAACAGCACAGGTTGAGGTGGAAGCTGGGGTTCCCAAGCTCATCCAGCCACTGCTGGAAACCGCATGAAGCCGGGAACAAAAGAGCCCATGGGCCTGCAAGAAGGTTGGGCTGGGGATTCTCTAGACTCCTGGACATCCAGACATCACTAGAAATCACAGAGGAGTTGAATACGGAGGAGGCCCTCGAGCTAAGGATGAGGCAGGGGCCGCAGGAATGGGAAACTCCAGCTTGACTCAACAGCAATTGTCCTTAGTTTAGCTCCAATTGTCTGGAAATGCTGAGGGGCCATGGGAGACTTAGACTGTGGCTCCGTAGAGGAAGGCTTCCTCCATGCTCCCAGGGTAGTTCTTGAGAAAGACAGTCCTTGATTCCAGACTATTTATTGTTCATTGTAGAAAATGGGTGTATACTACCCCCTCAGGGTGGACCAGAGATTAAATGCCTTTTGCAGGAAGGAATGTCTGAGAAGGGAAGCTTATTGGCTAAACCCTCAGGGCTTCTAGATAGCTCATTAGGTCACATGATGACCCTGGTCAGAAGCAGGTGAAGCTCCTACCATCCTCTGTATGAGGTTACAAGGCTTCCAGTCTACTCAACCTTACCAAGCTCCCTGGCACAGTCCACTGCCCCACACCATATTACCAAGAGGAACTTGAATTGCCTCTCCACAATGGAGAAAGATTATGTCTGGAGTATAGGAAATCCTTTAGGGTGTCCCTTGATGCTACTGTGTCTTGTGACTAAAGTCAATGGGAAGCTGAAACAAACTAATTTAGGTAGGATGACAAAGGGCACAGACTCTTCAGGAATGAAGCTATGGGTCATTCCTCCAGGAAAGAAACCAAGCCACGATGAAGTGAGTGCTTGCTGAAAATGGAGGAAATGTAGAATAGATAGTAGAAGAAGGTGGTTATAAATACCAGTTAAGACCATGTGACCAGTTACAGAAATGGGGATTATAATTGGCATGAGTGTTTCTATCATACTTTGTTAATAGTGTGTCTGAACAGATATTTGTTTTTTTCTTTACTCGACTTCTTTATCATATAATGTAGCATCCATTAAGAGAATATCAGTAGTTATCATATTCAAGTTTTGAGATACCAAAACGGTATCCCTCAAGGAACATTGCCACCCATTCTAAATATATAATGTATTAGCGAATGTATATGGTATAATTATATTATGTTAGGCATATTTTTGACCTGGTAATTGTTTTTGTTTGTTTGTTTTCAAAACACAACTTTTTTCGGGAATAGCTTTGGCTGTACTAACTCTCTTTGTAGACCATACTAGCCTTGAACTCATAAAGATCTATCTGCCTCTGACTTCTAAGTGCTAGGATTAAAATCATGTGCATGCCTGACTCTGCCTATTATTTTCATTTGGAAATTAAACATGACATCAGAGATATGATTGTGTGTCAAGCTGACAAAGTTTGAACTTGTGATGGCTATTCTTGGTTGTCAAATTGACTACATCTAAATTTAGCTAAAACACAAGAAATTGGGAATAACTGTGTGGGATTTTTCTCTAAATTAAATAATTTGAAATCTGGATCTGTTGAAGTGGAAAAATCCACCTTAATTATGGGCCCCACCTTCTGCTGGTAGCCTACATAGAGAACAAGGAAGAAGAAAGCTTTTGCTCTTTGGTTGATCTCATTGTTGCTGGAAAGTCCATTCCTTTATTGGCATGAGAACAAACATACTTCTTAAGGTTTCTGGCATATAGTGAAGACCAGCTGATACATCCAGCCTTGTGGATTGAACAATTGACGGTTCTTGGACCTTCCATTATAGACAGCTATTGTTGGACATGCTGGATTACAGCCTGTAAGCCATTCTAATAAATCACATAGATGATAAATACATAGATGGGTAATTTAGATATTAAATGTATTTGTTATTTGTAAATCAAGTAAGACATCCTTATTGAAATATATATATTTCATTCTATCACTTTTGTCCTTCTAAAGAACCCTGACTAATGTATATGTGTGTCTGTGTACACAGCACATCGGATCCCCTGTCTCCAGAGCTAGAGTTATGAACCACTCACCTGATGCAATTACTGGGAACTTAACTCAGATCCTCGGGAAGAGTAGCAAATGCTGAGCCGTCCAGGCCAGAACTGGAGTTCTTTTTTTTTTTTTTTAAACAAACATATCCACATCGTTTATTTCTCACAGTTCTCCTGACAAATGAACATTATTCAAGAACATACTGTATACACAGATAAGAAACATACAAAATGTTTTAAATGATGCACAACAAAATCCAGCAGTATAAAAGAATTGTGAACTCTTGCTCACTGTGCAGACTACATTTAATTACTCGTTAAATAGTAATAAAAATACAATCTTTTATGGATCTTGTGCAGACTACAAAAGAGGGAAAAATTATCACCATATATATGATTTTTCTATTAGGCAGTTTTCTTTGACGAGCTGTACTGACAACTCCACACAGAGGCAGAAGGCTGTGTACTTTAGAGGGATTAATGGCGTGAGTCAGACCTTACAGTTACTACCACTGGCACTTCTCAACATAGTCTGTACACATCACATGATCATCTCATATAACATGACATCAAAAATATATCATCGAGACAACTTCATGACATTCACACCCCATGAGCTGGTTACAGAAGCAAAGCCACAGCTAGGTCTTGCTTTGCTCTTGGTAAGGACAGTTCATCGTGATTAAAGGTTAGGTATCAAACCGTTAAGCAGCTCCAGTCTACCAGGCCATCAGTGACCACCAGACAGTGAGTTCTTTTAGAGTACACATCCTAGAAGCAAACACCATCACTGGTTAAAACTTCATCTATAAGTCTGTGTCTGCGCTGAAAACTATCTTCACAAAACTGAAAGCTACTAAACTGATTTAATATAAATACTTTGTCTTTCATTATTATATTTATGACCGAGGTCTTTAAAACCTTTGGAATTGACTCTGGCATTAATACGTGCTCTTGTTTCCACCTCACCCATTTAACATCACCACCTACAAGGCATTAGGTTAGTGGTGAAAATCTCACCAGGGAACCTCTTGGCTCACCAGGAATGTTCAGCTGCTGATCTACAGCCACACAGTGCAGAGCTGTACTGGACGAGAACACTCGGGGAGCTCTCATGCTGTGAGTGTACAAACCGTGCACACCATTAACCATGATGCCACTGCTGCGTGTTGACGAGGACTAGTGCGGACGACACTCTCCCATGTCATCTGTTGGCTGGGAAGTAGTTGGGGTCCAGATAACTATAACTGGTGCCCTGGGACACACAGTAATCTCTGTCTAAGAATGTCTCTGACTTATAAACAGGTTCTAACTGGTGGTCTTCCTTGTGAATATTTGTTTCATGTGGGCAATCTGAACAAGAGTCACAGAAATCCAAAGACATTTCTGGAGGACAGTCCTGGCAGTGCCACCGGACTCCTTGGATAGGCTCCACACCACAGTTGTCACACTTAAAGCCTACATGCTGCACAAACCCACTTTCTGCTTGCATTTGTTGAAGTTTCTGCTTTTTTAACTTTTTAAACTGTAATAGTTCTTTATATTCAGGTAAACTCCGATATATGATAGGAATGCTTTCTTCATCTGAGGCCTCCTCAGCAGCAGTGCTCATGTGGCTATGGAGACAGGACCGGTCATCATCTTCATCCATGTACACTGGTGGCTCATGTGAAGTCATGAAAGTGGAAGGTTTAAAGAGGTGCTTATTAAGGGGGTGCTGCCGCCTGCTTGTTGAGGACTTTCGGGAGTATATATATAAGTTAGGTGTTCTGCCTGGAACTGGTATGCCGGCTTTTGTTAGCTTTATGAAATACTTCTGTACACGACTGGCAACCTGTTTGGCTGTGCGGTTGCCCAGTTCATCAGCAATCTTCTGCCACCGCCGAGACTCTACTTCTTCAGGAGGGTATTTCAGGAGTAGCTGTTCGAGTTTTTTCTGTTCTTCAACAGTCCACAGCTGGTTGAAGGTCTCAGGTTTGCTGTCATCACACAGACGACCTCTTATCATCTGAGGACGATTATGGGAGCCTTCTGGACCATCACTCAAAGGCAACATGGAGTATGAAAGGGATTCTCCATCCTTCTTAGGATCTAAAGGACTTTTTGGTCTAGCAGGCAACCCTACTCTATCAAAAACTAACTTAACGCTCCTAGTGTGTCTTTTGCGGTGTTTAAATTCTCTTTCAAAGTTCCCAAGGCTATTGGTGTACTGGTTCCACATGATCTCAGGTAACTGAACAACTCTCTGTGGGTATGGAAGCCCTATGTCAGCCTTCTGAAGTTTCTCCACAAATCCAATAGGGTTTTTTAGTGCTTCTCTCTGGTGTCGGCCTAAGCTTTCCAGGTCTTGCACAGCTTGAGAGCGCTGGGCCTCAAGTACAGCAATGGTCTGTAGCAGCCTCTGGTAATCTTTGTTGTGTTTCAGTGCCACATGATCTGATTCAAAGTAATAAACATCAGGGTCATCATCTTCCTCTTCAGCAGTGTGCTGACTGGCACTCTTTGGCAGATGGCAAATGTCCAATATTCACTCTGGCCTCTGAGGGTGGCTTACTTAGTCCTTCACTTCCATAGTTTTCAGAGTCACAACATAGAACCTTTCCGTCTTGAGGAACTTCGGCAGGATCTGTGGGAGACTCACTCACATTATCACTAACGGTCGTGTTTGTTTCCTGGGGACTGAGGTTAGTCTCCTCCAATTGTCCATTTTCTCTGTAAGGAGATGTGGTTTTAGTGGGACTACCTCTGGCCAGGGCCACCCTCCGAGGTGAAGTTCTCAGGGTGTACCGATGTTCCTGAGGTTCTGATAAAGATGTCATCTGAGCTGAAACATAGTCTAGGATAGAGGACAGCTCTGACTCTCCAGAGACTGGCATGCGTTCAGAACCCGTGTCCAGGGGGTTACTGCTGTTCTCATTACACTGCTCTTTGGAGGCACTGCTATCTCCCACCACATCTACTTCTTCCTCAGAATCTCTTAAGGATGACTGAATTTCAGAAACAGGGCCTGAAGCTGACTCAGCAGTCAGCTGATTTCGTCGTTCCACAGGTAGGCAGGCAGTTACTAGTTTGTGGTCCTCCAACTTGACCTGCACATCAGACTTTGTGCAAGGCACGAAATGGTCTATACAACTGTCCTCCTTCCTACTACCACAGAACACTGAGGTCTGGGTCTCCGAATCCCCATCTCCAGCTACTGATTCTTCCTGCAGCGCACAGGAACCAGGGGTATTTTGTTTAGTGTTCCCGTCAGGCTGACAGTCATCACAGTTTATAACAGCTGAGTCACTGTCATCAACACCATTGACAGTCAAATAGCCTGTCATTTCTTCTACTACTGCAGCATTAAGTGGCCCTTCCTCACTGACATTCACCTTTTTAACTTCCCTTTTCTCACAATCATCCAATATAAGACATCGACAAGCTCGTTTAGCCCCTTGAAAGTCTGCATCATGGTCCACTACTATCCTCCTGTGTTCTACTGGCTCCTTGTCTGGTTTTACAGGCGAATCTTCTTCTGAACTATTTGTGGCTTCAGCTCTAAGACAGCGTTTAATGTTCTTAAAGACTGGCAGTGCTGGCTCTGTCTGCCTTCTCTCACAACTCTCTAGGGCCTGCCTTTCCAGGTCATCCTTTTCCGAAGAAGAAAGTCTTCTTTTCCTAGGGCTTACCCATGAGTCTCGAGCACTCTGCTGTTTTACATCAGAGGTTCTTCCATTATTGGTTCCTTTCTGAGTTGGCCCAGGCTCCGCTCTCTTCTTTGGTGATCTTGATCGTATTTGAGAATGAGAAGAGATTTCTTCTGGGTGAGCAATGCTACGATTCCTTAAAGTTCTACCACAAAAAGATTCATCCAAGCCGTTTAACCCCACTGTTGATCTTGTAACACGAGTAGATCGGGAAGCAGCCATACTATGGCAAGTCCCTACCATACGGTCATCATGATCCACTCATGGGGAAACCTGTACAACCAAAGATCTATCATTGTGGAAATATTATTTCTTTTCTTTATATTCTGAAGGAGATGGAGCTATGATCTACAATTGAGTTTCAGCTTCAGGCTTTCAGACTCTCAGCTTCAGCCTCGGAGAATACTAGAACCTCTTAAACGCCTCTCTTTTGAAGTGTTTCGACTAGTACTTAATTTCCAAGCATCTGTATTTCTATGCCATCACTGTTAATGTCCATGTTACACTGAGACTTCAGGAATTATTTATACAGATGTACTAGCACAACTTGTTATCTCTCGCGTGGGGCGGGCCGCTCCGGGAGGCGCCGCCCGCGTGGCCGCCGTTGGCCGCCGCACAGAACTGGAGTTCTTAAGAAGAGGTCTTAAAGAAGATTTAAGGCTGGGGTTTGTAGAAAGGAAAGTGATGAAGAAAAGGACAGTACATCCTCAAGGGCAGGTGTAGGTGTCTCTCCTTTCTGGGTCCCCTCAGGTTTTCTTGTCTTTCTCTCTTGTGTCTCTAACCACTTTATAGTTCATCTCTCTCCCTTCATGTCTCTGAGGGTAAAAAAAAAAAAATAGTCGAAACACACTTCTAACTTCACAAGCTTTTGGGTGACTTAAAAATGGCTAAACCTGGAGGTTACACAGCTGGGGGAAGCATGATTAGTTCCCACTGACTTTGTCGTAGATAATGCCTGTCATGTAGGTTGTGGTAACAGTTGTCTAGTTAGTTTTTAGGGGCATAAAGGCCACTTTTGATGAAAACACTGACTCTTCAGCTGGGTTTGCAGATGTCCAGTGGGTGACCTGAACAAGCTGAGAAGGCCTGACATCTCTTTGCTCACAGTACATTTATTTGCTTTGTCACCTTGACGTTGGGGACAGATTCCTCTCAATTCTGTATATCTGTGGATATGTTGACTATTTGAGAAGTATTTTGCCCAGGACTGTACTGCGGGGTTGACCTAGACTTGCCTCGTTTCTCTTTTCTCGCCAGCTGTCACAATGGGAGCACCAGAACATGAAAGGGGGGAAGGGATGCGAGTTGTGAAGAGTCTCCACCACATACCCTCCTCCTTAGTCCACCCACTGCAGAAGCTCAGAGATTTAGCATTCTCCTATTGCCCTGGGCATTCACCTCAAGTCTCCTCTGGGATCTTTCTGCTTCATTCATCTTTGCTCTCCACAACTGGAGTAACCCAACACAGATTAAAAGCCACTCTGCCCAAAGGTTCCCAAAGCTTCCTTCCTATTTAGAGTACACAGAGGTTCATGGTTCCTCATTCCACGTGGTCACTCCCTGTCCTCCTTTTGTTCTGTGTGTTGGAATCCTTCTTTGCTCCCTGTTGTCGAAAACCCTACCAGCCACTCCCTGTGCAGGGCCTTTGCACTTGCTCGTTTTTTTCTCACCCTGGAACACAGTCCTTCAAGTTTCCTGGAGCTGGCTATCCCTCACTGTTCAGTGTTCAGCTCTTCACTCAACTGTGATCAGTGGAAATTTTTTCTGACAAAACTGCATGAAGTTGCAGTTTCCTGCGCTGGGCCTGTGAACAATCATGGCTCTCTCCTGGCCTGCTAGTGTCTTTGATGAGGGGAAGGTATTGTCACCTCACACCCTGTACGTTTTATTTATTCCTTCTTAAAATAACTTTTTCTTCTCTGAGACTGCCAGCTCTATTTTTTTTTTCAATTCAAGATTTTTTTTTCATATAAAATGTTCTGATTATGGTTTCCCTTTCTCCAACCCCTTCCAGGTTTCCCCACCCACCCAGATCTACACCCTTTCTTTTTCTCTCCCTCTCTTTAAAAAACAAACAGGCAAGGACACACACACACACACACTCCCACACACAGAAAATCCATAAAAACAAAATTAATACCCATAATATATAAGAAAACTATTTATAAGGTAAAACTGACAACAACAACAAATAAACAAACAAAAGCAACAGTGACACCCCAAAATCTCCAAAAATGCCATCAAGTTCATTTTGTCTTGACCAGCTAGTACTAGGCTTGAGGCCTCTCTAAAATGTGACTTGTATATCCTGTGAGACTCGGCTGGAGAAAACTAACTTTACCTTGCGAGCTTCTGGATTAGACACTGGGGCTTGTGTTTACTTCTCTGAGCACTGCAATCCCCTCTGGTTTAAACTTGTGCGAGCCCTGTGCATGCTGCCATAGTTTCTGTGAGTTCCATGGAGTAGGCCTCGAGTCCAATCAGAGAGTGGTTGATTACCCCCACAACTTTTGTGCCACTATTGCACCTGAGTGATCTATCTCGCAGGTAGATCATTACTGTAGATGAAGACTCTAAGGGCAAAAATTCCCCCTTTATCTTTGATTATCACCACAGAGTAGGATCTTGTTATCTTTCTATTGCTATGATAAGACAACATAGCCAAGGCTACATAGAGAAAGGTGATTTGGATGTAGGATTAGATTTAGGGTCTAGATCGCTTCAACTGCCCTTCTAGCCCACCAACCAGAGGTAGGGGAAGATAAAGGTTCATAGGACAAGGGAGTTATGGACCTGTTTAGAAGTAGTTATTTGGGGGTTATTGCACTCTTTGTTGTCAGGATACCAGCAATCCAGTCAAATAACAAGCACAAGTCAGCATCAGTGGCTTGATCCAGCAGAAACTGCAAGACTCAGCCGAATCAGCATGAGTCAGTGAAAATAGCAAGAATAAGTCAGGATACCACAAGAAGTTCGTTGACGCATTTTTCTCTATGAAGTGAAAACCAGCAAAGGCCAGAGAAGACAGCAAAGCTTACAGAGCCAGCAATGCAAGAGCATCCTTGCACTGTCTGTGAGGTTCTGCTCTTCCCAAACGCCATGTGCCCTCTCAAGCATCTGCTTCAGCAAAACATCCTCCCATGCATCTGCTTCAGCAAAACATCCTCTCACAAGACAGCTTCCAGAAAAACATCCTGAGATACAACTGACTTCCCAAAGAAACAAGAAATTTTCCATTTTAATTGGGCTTATGTTCCAGAGGGATAAGAGCCCACGATGGAAGGAGCATGAGGCTCAGAGCTTACATCTTGAACTGTAAGCACAAAACAGAGAGAATGAACTACAAATGGTGCTGGTCTTTACTCTCAAAGCCTATCCCAAATTTCTTCCTTACTCCACCAAGGCCACACCTCCTATGTTTCTCCAAACAGTGCCTCAAACTGGAGACCAAGTATTCCAATGCCATACACTATAAGCACATTTCTCACGAAAACCACAAACAACTCTCAAAAGAGATTATGATTGTTTGGTTGGAATTTGTTTGGTGCTTGTTTTTGCTTTGCTTACTTGCTTGCTTGTTTGTTTGTTTATTAGAGAAGATCTTACAGTGTTGTCCAGGCTGGCCTTAGGCTTCATAATTCTCCTCCTTCTCTCCCTCCAAGTATTGGGATTCTAAGTATGTGGCATAACACCTAACACTTTGTATATATGCGTATGTACAGCACTCTCAATAAACACTTAAAAGAGAAGCACTTGCTTTAATATTATCTTATTGCTCCATGACTCCCTGTGTCCATGGTATAAATTCTACTGGTCACATCCACATACACTCCTAGAACATTAAGTACCTCTTTGAATACATTTTCCACATTTGGACTGCCTTCTTGCTTAGTCTATTTGTTCAACCTGATGAAGCACGCTTATCTTTTTCTAGGCTTATCAACTTCTAGGCTTTCAATGTCATTAACTTTACAAATTTGTTTACCTTTAGCCTCTCTCTTCCATTGCTAATTTGCATTCAAAATTGCAAACCCTCTGTGCTGGCTAGATCTATGCCAACTTGACACAAACTACAGCTGGGAGGAGGGAACCTCAATTAGGAAAATGCTCTTACCCCTATAAAATCAGGCTGTGGGCCACCTGTAGAGCATAGTGGTTGATGGGAGTAGGTAGCTCATGTGGGAGGGACTGCCCTTGGGCTGATGGTCCTGGGTTCCATAAGAAAGTAGCTGAGTAAACTATTGGACCGTGCCAGTAAGCAGCATGGCCTCTACATCAATGTTTGCTTCCAGATTCCTGTCCTGTTTAGTTCCTGCCCTGCAGTTCAGTGGTGAACTACAAGGTAGCAGTCTAAGCACAGTAAACCCATTCCAACCCAAATTGCTTTTTGGTCATGGTGTTCTGTCACAGCAATAGGAACCCTAACTAAGACACCTCCCATATGATTTTAAACTTTATTGGTTATCTGTTCTTTAAAATCAATATTTAGAAACTCAAATGATTTGTACAGCTACTCACATTGACTTTGCACAAAATATACACATACCCAGACCGTATCTTCTTGTTTGCATAGGTATATAGTAATGTACAAGTTATCTACCTCATTATATAGTCATATAACCAAGGTAGACATGATGGGCTCATTCCAGAACCTTCCAAACTGGTTTCTCTGCTTCCAACCATTTTAACTGAAGATCATATTATTGCCAATTTCCTCTTCAGTTCCTCGACTTCAAGGAAAAAGGCTCGCCATTTCTTAATACGTATTAGTAGGTTAAACTTCTCAATCAATTTTCTCTACCAACAGTGATTTTTGTGACAAATACTTGGTATATTAATTCAGTAACTTAACCTCCTGGGAACTCCTTCTTATGACAGATGTTCCCATCGGAGGCAGAGGCAGATGGATTTCTGAGTTTGAGGCCAGCCTGGTCTACAAAGTGAGTTCCAGGACAGCCAGGGCTACACAGAGAAACCCTGTCTCAAAAAACCAAAACCAAAACAAAACAACAACAACAACAACAACAAAATCCCAAATCCTTAGTGGGAGTCAGCCCAATGTGAATGGGCTTTATTAGGCCTTAGTGGCCAGGAGAAAAGCCTAGATTTGGAATGGGATGGGAAGTAGGGAATTGCTACAAGGAACAAACATAAAGCAAAACCAAACCGTAGTGCATTCAACGTTGAGCAAACACATATAGACTTTTCAGATGTGCTCCTGTGACCCAGGGCTCTCAAGCTTCCTTTGGATGGGTATGGAATAAGAAGCTATGGCAATGTCATCATTGTATGATAGACCTACTTTCATTGTCGGTATGTCTGGAATAGCAGCTAGTGATTGATCAGCTCGTCCTCGAGGCTGGATCTCTCACTTCTAAGATTCTAGCTTGCTTTCCATCGGCATCTTCAAGGATGTGATCAGAAGCTCAGAAACATATCCGAGAGGTCAACTATTTCAAGAGAATGAATGGGGGAGGTATACTTGTATGCTATTGTTTGCCAGTCAGTTCACAATTTGTTCTTTTAATAGATTACTCGATTGGCGTCTTACAGGCTGGTCAGGACTATGGAACAATTACTGTACCAGTGTTATAAGAAAGGCGAGGAAGATTGCCCTAAGGAAGTGACTTTGTCCAAGGTGGTCACACAACTAAAACCAGAACTCATTTTGTCTTCCTGTTACTAACGTATGAAACAAGCACCAAGTCTGTATTCTAAAACTGTGAGAGAATGGAATCAAGGCTAATCACTGTAAATAGCTTTAAATAAAAGAAAGGAATGTGTCTTGCCCTGTTACCAGAAACCCTAGTTAATTCAGTTTAATACCTTGTTTTTTGTTTGTTTGTTTGTTTTTAACTGGTGTTTTCTTACTGCCCCAGGGTATGTGTCTGCACTTTCTCCCCAAGTTGAGCTCCTGGGCAGGTGAGGAGGTCATAGCTTTCCTTCTTTATGTCCGGTAGAAAGGGCTAAATATTTGCCTATGTGTTATTTTTTCAATGTGGAAAATGTCTAATGTCTAAGCGCTGTTTATTTCCTTTTATTGTTTATTGCTTTCTCTGCTTTCTAGTTCCTGTAGAAATCTAATGTGGTTGGCCAGGGAAGTCCTCTGGAAGTCCAGGAGCACCAGGCTCACACATGTAAACAGACCTTCATGCAGGCAAAACGCCCATATGCATAAAATAAAATAATAATTTAAAGATAAGATAAAGAGAAATATTTCTTGGAAACACCTTTGCCCCCTGAGCCACTCACTTGTTCTTCCTGAATTTTGACTATTTCATACTCTTTTATAGTAGGTAACTAAAGGCTGATTACAATCTTTTTGTTTGTTTGTTTGTTTGTTTTTGAGACAGGGTTTCTCTGTGTATCCCTGGCTGTCCTGGAACTCACTCTGTAGACCAGGCTGGCCTCGAACTCAGAAATCCGCCTGCCTCTGCCTCCCGAGTGCTGGGATTAGAGGTGTGCGCCACCACGCCTGGCCTGATTTCAATCTTATATGAGTGGAACTAATTATTCTAATAACTGTCACCTGGTTTTTTTTGTTTGTTTTGTTGTTGTTGTTGTTTAACATTTTTGAGACAAGGTCTTGCTGTTTCTTTGGCGGGTATGGGACTTAAAGTGTGGACCAAACTAGCTCCAAGCTTGCAGTGATCTTTCTGAACCTTGTTCACCTCTGTACATTGAAAGTTGTGAACACATCCTGAAGACACTATCATGATCCTAATATATCTTCCTTAGAAACATGAGAGGTGTTCAGAGCAAGGAGTTAACACGTTCTGAGGTCAGAAAAATGAGATAGATATTTGATCAATAGATATTTGGAGGAGGAAAAAGAGATTGGACTATTAGAGAGGAAAGACGAGAAGCAGACTAGCATCCAAATAATAGGAAAATGGATTTTGCACAGATTGGGAGACTAGACTGGAAATAAAAAGCTAGGCTTTCTATAGAATTGTACAATTTTAGGCTCCTTTATAGAATTTTTAAATTCTTTTTTGGAATTGTATTAAAGAACATTACAAAAGAAAGCAATCAAAAAATTAATGCTAAACATTAATGTTAAAAATAGGGCTGTTAGCCGGGCAGTGGTGGCACATGCCTTTAATCCCAGCACTTGGGAGGGCAGAGGCAGGCTGATTTCTGCGTTCGAAGCCAGCCTGGTTACAGAGTGAGTTCCAGGATAGCCAGGAATACATAGAGAAACCCTGTCTCGGAAAAAAAAAAAAAATAGGGCTGTGTATACAGCAAGATGTGTTTATTTTGTGCCAAAGATGTCACTTTTATTAAAAATAAGCAGATGAGCTCAATTTTGCTATTCCTATTTTTAATAACTGAAGTCTTGCAACCTTTGCTTATTCAACCTTTACTCCTGCCATCTGGGCTTGCTCCTGCCACCTGGGCTTGAAGGAAAAGAGCATTTTACACATGGTGATCTTGATGTAAATTCCAGGCCATTTTATAATGTGGTATGAAAAACTTCAAATGACGGTCATTTTACTTCTTTGGGGCTCTCAATTGTGGAGGCAATGACTTCATGCGTAGGTCTCCCAGACCTGTAAAAGGGAGACCATAGCAGAAGGTTTCTCTAATCCTTTCTGACATCGTCAGACAGGGTCTGTTTATTCCTCTCGCTAGTTTCCCCCAATCAGTGCTCCAGCCGCCGCGGCCCCACCTCCCCGGACCTCGGCAGCACCCCAGATACCGGCGAAACGCGAGTCCCCACGCCCAGATCTGGGTTCGGAAAGAGGAAGCCCGCGGCTACAGATCCCAGGCTCGGGAGTTAGCAGCCGCCCCGCCCAGCGGCGCCTTCCGCCCTAGGCTGCAGCTCACTGGAGGAGGGGCGGGACCTCGGGGTCACGTGGGGTCGACACGCCCCGCCCACTGCTTCCTGAACCGCGGGGTCCAGCCTGCCTGCCTACGCACGTGGCCTGTCCGTCCCTTGACTCCGCGACCCAGCGCAGCATGGCTCCGTCTCAGCTTGGTGAGGCCCTCGCGATGCATCACAGGGGTCCTGCCTGCACCATCCCCGCCACCCACTCATGCCGCTGGCCGAGCTGGGGAGGCCCCGGGCCCGGCCTGCAGGCTGGGTGTCCCCAGTGCAGGGCCCTGGGCCTGCAGTCGCATGAGTCCCCTTCCCAGGAGTTCTCCCCGGGAGATTGCGGTGCCAGAAGCCGCGAGTAATGAGAACTGCCTTCTCTTTCAGCCCTGTTCAGTGTGTCTGACAAAACTGGCCTCGTGGAATTTGCCAGAAGTCTCGCGTCTCTTGGTTTGAGTCTGGTCGCTTCCGGAGGCACGGCAAAAGCGATCAGGGATGCTGGCCTGGCAGTCAGGTAAGGCAGTAGGTAGCGTTCAAGGGAGAAAAACTTTGTGACCATATTCACCAGAAAGCCATGCAATCCAGGCACTGACAAAACACCTCCCAGTAACGCCGTGGAAAAGGAAACTCACAGGTAGAAGTTAGGTTAGAACTAGGGAGCCTTGAGTTTTAGAATCCTAGCACCCAGCCACTGTTTGCAAGCAAATTAACTTCGGCGGGCCATGTGTTATGCAGAATAAACAGGAATGTTCAGGTTCCATGGCCTGGCTTTGACTGGATGCACAGTTAGACTGTAACATCTTTGAAGATCTATATCTCCCTCTTAAGTACCAGTCAGTGGCTCAGTCACACACTCCTCTCCTGGCTAGCAGTGGGAAGGGTTTGACAAGAGATGTCAGGAGATGACCCTGAAGGTCTGGAAGGTAGAAAAGGAAAAAGACCTCAGGATAGTAGTTCACACACCTAATAAAAGACCTGGCTGTCTTCATTGCCATTATAACTCTTGGTTTGTGGAGAATCCCTATAGAGGTAAATTATTCACCTCTTCATAGCTCTTGTCTGTGTAAGCAGTACATAACCCCTGTACATCTGACAGCTTCAGACAGCAAGAATGCCTTTACTTACTGAGTAAATGTCTTCAGTGGATTCTCTTGTGACTTATGGGAGTCCGGAGCATCTGGGACAGCGGACAAGTAGGCTACTGTGAGGTGCAGTTGAGTTATTGTGGGACTGGTTAGGGTCGGCCATTGTTGCTGTGTTGCTGTGGCATTTCCGATGAAGTACGAGGAGTTCTTGCATTGTGTATCGCCTAGTTTAAATGTTTCTCAGATGATCATTCATAGTTCCACGCCACTGCCCAGTATTTGCTTGCCCCCCCCCCTTACGACTTCCCGTATTCTTTTGGTGGTATGGAAGACAGACTGACCCCAATGTCCAGTCCACTCCTGAGCCATATCCCTAGCTCATTTTTTATGCTTTGCTTCAGAAACTTTTAAAACTTAGAGCCAGGGTCTCTGTAGGTTGCCCAGGCTGGCCTTGAACTTGTGATCCTCCTGCCTCTTCCTCCTTGAGCGAGTTGGAGTATGGATATCTTTTAGAAATTAGAACTATGTCCTGTTAAAGAGTGAGTGTTTTTGTTTGTTTATGTGGGTCCTGGTGCAGGGGAGACAAACTTTGTACACCTGAGCCATATTTCCAGTCCAAACATAGTTTTAATGTTTTTGTTGTTGTTAAATCCACTATAAATGATTCTCAGTAGAATTTATTTCTTTGTTTTGTTTGTTTGCTTTTGGTTTTTCAGGCAATGGTTTCCCTATGTTGTCCTGGAACTTTATCTGTAGACCAGACTGGCCTTGAACTCACAGAGATCCACCTGCCCCTGCCTCCTGAGTGATGGGATTAAAGACATGTGCCACCACTGCCCTTGAATTTCATAATTAAAGGTTGTTAAGTGTCTGGACATTGTAAAGCCAGTGCTTTAATACCTAATTGATTTTCTAAAACATATCATTTAGGAAATATAACATTTTGCAGTATATGAATAACATTTAGGAAATCCAGCATAGTGAAAATTTTTAAAGTTTTGCTTAAGTTGGACTTGAAAAAAACCTCTTGTAGACTTGGTGGGAGATGCTTTGAATCCTGGAAAGTGATAATTCGGTAACTGTTTTATTACTCTGTTTTCAGAGATGTGTCTGAGCTAACAGGGTTCCCTGAAATGTTAGGGGGACGTGTGAAAACCTTGCACCCTGCGGTCCATGCTGGTAAGTGGCTGAAGGTTGTAATCCTTTAGTTTATAACAGATTTTAGTTCATAGTTTCAAAAGATACAGGAAGAAATAAATCGTAAGCCCCAAAAAAAAGATTTTAAAAGA
Source organism: Mus caroli (assembly GCF_978045245.1). Taxonomy (NCBI): domain Eukaryota; kingdom Metazoa; phylum Chordata; class Mammalia; order Rodentia; family Muridae; genus Mus; species Mus caroli. The sequence continues at coordinate 68,582,172 of NW_028227256.1, forward strand.
GTCTACTTTTCCCATTGATCCCTTTATAATTAACTCCTCACTACAGGATAAGTTCAGATTGTTTTCCTCCATTGCTTTTGATCTTGACCTACTAACTAGTTTAGCTAATCTAGATTGTGTTGTTGCTATGTACTGTGTGACTATACACTTCTGTAGTTCACACTTGAAATACAGTGCTACCCTGTAACTGTTTCTCAAAAAAAAAAAAAAATGTGACTTCTGTTTAATTGCCTAGCATAGCAAATCCTCTAAGCAGTAATAGCCACAGAAGTGTATGTCTGCATCTCAGGTTGCAATAAAACTTGTAAAGAAAGGCCAGAAAGCTAGTGCTGGAGAGATGGCTGGGCCTTAGCAATTGAGAGATCAGCTGCTGTTGCAGAGGACCCAGGTTCAGTTCCTGGCACCTACATTCCTATTCAAAACCCTCTGTAACTCCACTTGCGGGGATCAAATTCTTTTGGCCTCCTTGGGCACTAGGCATGAGCGGTACACATACGAGTGTACTTGTCAGTCAATCAGGCACATAAATGAAGAGAACAGGAAAAGAAAGGGAAAAGACTGAAAAGCTAAGGATTATCAATCAAGTTATGAGATATAGCTTATGAAAATGTAGACTGGAAAGCTGGCAGAGGTTCTGTAAACATTCCTTTTAAGGTTTTTTGGGTTTGGGGTTTTGCTTTGCATAAGTAAAGGGAATTGGGTCATTTTGGTTTTTTGAGAGTCTCACTCTGAGGGCAGACTAGCCTAGAATCCACTGTGTAGTGTATGCTAGTCTGGAACTCTGGAGCTCTTAGCCTCTTAATGCTGGGATCAGAAGTATGGGGCACGAGGCTCAGTGAGAATTAAGTATTGAGGGAAAGAGTGCTTTTGTTGTTGCTCTTTGTTTGTTTATGGAAATAGGGTTTCTCTGTGTAGCCTTGGCTGTCCTGGAACTCACAGAGATCTGCCTGCCTCTGCCTCCTGAGTGCTAGGACTAAAGGCCTAATAGTTAGAAGGCTGTGACCGGAGGGTTGTTTGAGCTCAGGAGTTTAAGACCGTCCTGGTCAATGTGTAAGGCATTGTCCTTTATGGTGGTGTGTGTCTTTTGTCCCAGTTGGAGGCCAGCCAGCACTTCACAGTGAGACCCTGTCTCAGAAAGAAAAAAAAAAGAATGCTAGAGGATCTGCCTTGTGAGTGATGGGACTCTACAGTGTGAACTCCCTGCATTTCTGACCCTAGCATGTCCTTTCACTTTGTTACATTAGGGATCTTGGCACGCAACATTCCAGAAGATGCTGCTGACATGGCCAGGCTTGATTTCAACCTTGTAAGGTAACAAGTTTGAAGCTGAATTCTGAAAGAGTTAAACACCAATGAGTGATGCTAAAACCTGATGTCCTCTCCTGCCCTCTCTATAGAAACACTTTTCTGCATCTCCTGTGTAATATGTGTTATGTGTGAACATTTTAATTTGCCCAGATTTGTATTTTCAAACTGTGTAACTTAGGTTAAAAACAACCTTGGCTTTGCTAATTGTTTAGAGCGAACTTCCCACCACTGAGTTAGACCCTTGGCACAACCTTTGTTTTTCAAAAGTTAAGATTTAAATTTCACTGCATACAACCAAGAAATATACTGTGTCCTTTAAACATACACAGCAGCTTTATTGAGGTGTGGTTTATGTATTGTATAATTCAGCCTATTAAAAAGCTGCGAAAAAAGCTGAGATTTGATGCTTATATTCAAAAGAGGTTGTGAAAACATCACTACACTCATTGTTAGAACACTCTGGTCTCCCATCTGCACCTCCCACCAGAAGCCCCTGTACTCAGCACTGCTCAGTCTTACCTGGTTACTGATTCCTCCTGACTCTTGTGTTGAGTGGTTGTTTCCTTCTCAGTGGTCATTCGACCATCTCAAGTTTTGATGATTTTGTTGATGTCTAGTTTCTTTTATAGCTTGAGCTTTTGACGTCATATCTAAAGCACCTCGTGGTGAAGGGGGTTTTTGCCAGTGATTTTGTTGTTTGTAATTAGACTTGCTTGTTTGTATTTAGACAGACTCTTAGTGTGTGGCTGAACGAGCCTCTGGTTCTCCATCTTAACCTCCCCAGGTGCTGGGATTACTGGACCGTACCATTTTACACCCAGCTCTGTTGACTAAGTCAAGGTTTACGTTTGCAGAGGTGTGGGTGGGGCAGAGGTCTAGGTATGGGGCTGTCCCCCTGTCCCAGCATCATCTGTCAGAGGCTGCTCGTTCTTCCATTGTGGTCCAGGTATCCTTAGTCTCTGTATACCACTAAGGTAGATTTGGAGTACCACCTGAAGTAGAAGGCCCTGGTCTTCCCAGTCTGTTTTCTTATGCAAGATTGTTGATTCATTCAGGGACACTTGCTTTTAGGATCCTGGTACAACTCTTGGGAAAGACAGTGGGACTTTTAAAGAGTCTGTATATGCATGGGGAATAATTGTCATCTCAACAGGGAAGGTCTTCCAACTCATAGATGTGAGATGCTTCCTGTTTTTAAGAAACATTAATTTTTATTAGTTCCTCTTGACATTATTTTTATATTTTTCAGTGTGTCAGTTTGACACTTGTAATTTTGCTCTTCAGTCTTTGATTGGCCTTAATACTGTCATGTCTGCATTGTTTTCTTAATTTCCTGTCTGATTGTTGATTGCTAATGTGTATTATTGCAATTGATTTCATGTATTGATCATACATCCTGCAGCCATGCTGGCCTCATTCATTAATAGGTGTTCTTAACAGCTAGGGACTGTCTCAAGATGAACACCGTGTATCCAACCTTGATGCCTTTCCATTAGTTTCTTTATATATTTCTCTGGCTGAAACACAGCAAACTATTGACTAGAAATGGTGACTAGCGAATACTCTAATTTCTAAATCTTAAGAAAATACTGGTTTTTATCATGTTGAGGTACTTTACAATTCTGAATTTATTGCTGTCTTTTTTTAAAATTATAGATAAATATGGAATTTTTCACACTTTGTGCATCAAGTAATCCTGTGGCTTTTATCTTCTGTTAATATCACAATTAGTTTTTCAAAGATCTTTATGAGGCAAACGTGGTGGCTTGGCGGTGGGAGGACAGCCCACAGGACTTTGTTCTTTCTTTCCACCATGTGGGGTCTGGGTCTTGCAGCAAGCACCCGAATTTCCTGAGCCATCTTGCCAGCCCCTAGCTTTTAGGAGCCGAGTTAACCTGACCTTGCTGGGACGATGTCCTATTTGGCTGTGGTATGTAATTTTTTTATTTTCTGGCTTAGACTTACAAGTTAGCTTTTGTGTTCAGTTACATTAGAAGCAGCAGCCTGGCAGTTTTCTTGGGATGTGTTTGTCCAGTGTTGAATCAGGATACTGAGCTTAATCCCGAGAGGTCCTCACCTCTCCTCCTGCTGTGCTGGTTTCACCAGCGGGCTTATACATGGTCCTGGGGTGGGTGTTCCTGACCTCTCTGAAAGCAGAACAAGTACTTACCTTTAAAATGCTGAGTGTTCCTATTATGCATACAATCTCTTGGGGAAATAGTGGAAATTCGTATGTCCTAGGTAAACAGCACAGTCTAAAATGAGATTTTTCTGTACTCTTATAATTTTTATTTATTCTTAAAATATTTTGTTCTGAGTTGGGGGTCTAACTAATGTAGCCCAAGTTAACCTCAAACTCCAAATTCTCTGAATGTTGGGTTACTACTGTTCTCAGCCAAAAAAAAAAAAAAATTGAAATTTTAATGATTTAATAGTTATAGTTAGCTAAGGCTAATCAGCCATCATGCTTGAAGGGTGGTCTGGGGAGTAATAGCTAAGACTAGCCAAGCATCAGCCTTGTAGGAGGGCCTGGGAGGAGGATGTATGTGTACCATCTCCAGAGCGTGTGCTGACTCTATGCTAAGAGCCTCTGGACCTTTTTAATATAACTGCTAAGAATTTAAAAATGGTGGGGCTGGACAAGCGGCTCAGCAGTCAGGAGCACTTGCTGTTCTTTCTGTAGAGGACCCAGGTTTAGGTTCCAGCAGCTCACAGCCGTCTATTTATGACTTTGATGTATTCTCTTCTGGCTTCTATGGGCACTATGTGCAGGTCACACACACATGCAGGCAAATCCTCATACACATAAAAGCAGTCTGTAAGACAAGAATCTGAAATCGTCAGGCTTACAGTTTGTGGTCTAGATCTTCCCAGGTCTTGAGCACATCTCTAGTGACTTCTGTCCCAGATAGCTGTAAGTGATGAAGCTGCAGTGTTGTAATGACAGCTAATTTTCTTCCATTGTCAGGGTTGTGGTCTGTAACCTGTACCCCTTCGTGAAGACTGTGGCTTCTCCAGATGTAACTGTTGAGGCAGCTGTTGAACAAATTGATATTGGTAAGGTAAAAGAAACACTTCAAAACAGGCGGAATTACAGTCGTCTCTTGTTTTTGCTTTGTTTTTATTACTGAGTGTTTCTGGTATTGTTTCATGTCTTGGAGACAGGGGTTTGCTACATTGCCCAGACTGGCCTTGAACTCCACTTGTAGTAATCTTCCTGCCTTAGTCTCCAAGGTTCACAAATTTGATTGTGTGTTACCACTGCCAGCTTAGAAAATATTTTATGCCAGGCAGTGGTGGCACACACCTTTAATCCCAGCACTTGGAAGGCAGAGGCAGGCAGATTTCTGAGTTCAAGGCCAGCCTGGTCTACAGTGAGATCCAGGACAGCCATGGCTATTCAGAGAAACCCTGTCTCAAAAAACCAAAAGAAAAAAGAAAATATTTTATAAGCTACCTTTGTGTATGAGGGGAATTCAGATGATCTATTTTTCTCCTTATTTTTTTTAAGGTAAAAATTAAGGTAGAAGTGCTATTCACAGTTACTTTATTTGAAAGAATGTTCTTCAACTGATAGGAAAATGCCAAAGAAAAATAACATATTTTGTCCTTCAAAGGTGGCGTGACATTACTGAGAGCTGCAGCCAAAAACCACGCTCGAGTGACAGTCGTCTGTGAACCAGAGGACTATGCGGGGGTAGCTGCAGAGATGCAGGGCTCTGATAGTAAGGACACCTCCCTAGAGACCAGGCGCCACTTGGCCTTGAAGGTGAGTACACTTCTGTCACACTGTAAAGCAGTGTCCATGTAGTCTAAGTGTGTCAGTCTAAGCCCCACTCAGTTCTGCTAAATATGTCTGTCAGCTTCCCACACTCTGCTGGGGCCTTCTTCCTTTCATTGAATACAGAGAAATCAAATATTAGGAAAAGTGTTCATTGGGATGTGTTGGGGGTGGCGGCTGAGGCTGTACCTAAAGGCGTTCTTGGGAGATGTTCCTGGTATCTCACAAAATGCAACTTTTTGTAGGCATTCACGCATACTGCTCAATATGATGAAGCAATTTCCGATTACTTCAGGAAACAGTACAGTAAGGGGATTTCTCAGATGCCCTTGCGGTATGGGATGAACCCCCATCAGACTCCTGCCCAGTTGTATACGCTGAAGCCCAAACTTCCCATCACAGGTAAAGTATGAGAAGTACCTGCTGTGTAGACACCTGGCTTTCTCTGTTGTATCTGAAGTTGCTCTCATTCAGAATGTAAGAGTAAATTACTTAGGAGGCCTCAGAACCATCCAGAATTGAGGTGCATGGAAAGTGTCAGAGTGGTACAGCAGCTTCGGTGTCTGGCAAACCCCAGGCCCTGGGTGGCAGGCCAAGCCCGAGTTAGAGATGACAAATCTTAAGGCTGTTTTGGAAGCCTTCAGGGTGGAGCTGCTGAGGTTTCCAGAGGAGGAGCAGACGGAGCCTGTGGTGCGTCTATAATAATAAAACGGGAATCTGTGAAGAAAGCAGCCGAGGAAGCTGTTGTGTGTTTCGGTGGGTTGAGAGCCACTCTCTGTTTGACAGATGTTACAAGAAGTGATTTCCTTGTTGGGCCTAAAAGGCCAGTTGCTGTGGGCCAACATAGAAGTGTGAAGTTAAATAACACTGAAGGGGCAGAGGTTCTTGCTGTGCTAGCCTGGTGACTGGAGTTCAACCCCAGGCCAGAGTTGTCCATATTCATCTCTATTCCCCACACATGCACACAGTATAACCTTTTTTTAAAGAAGTGACAGTGATGAGTATTGAGAATTAAAACTGTGCTTACGCTGTGTGATACTGTTCCTGGGGAAATTGGAACATAACTACTCTACTTCAGAGAAGGGACCAGGGACAGGCCAGGGTACAGATACCACCAAAGTCAAACCTGGTGATCCAGTGTGGTTTGTTGTGATTGTTTACAGGAATATTGGTGAGAGCTTATTTATAGGGGCAGAAATGACATAGCTCACAAAGCTGGGACAACCCTGGAGCACACTGCACAGCCTGCAGGCAGCTCCTGTCCTTTCCAGCTCAGCTAGTCTGAGAATGTCTGAGCAGTCTGCACAGCTTCTATAGTGACCCAGTGAATCTAGTCAATTTCAGGGACTTCCTGGGCTTAACCGCAGGGTCAACTGTTTCACATCACTTTTAAAGTTCTGTGTCCAAAATAGAGTTTTACCTCAAGGGAATTGATACATGACACTTTGTAACTATAATACAGGTATTTTTGGTGTTTTGCCCTGTTTTGTTCCCCTGAGAGGAGTCAGGGAAGGGCTCTGGGTGTGGAGCCCTAGAACTGACATGGGGTCAGCACATGCTGAGAGCCAGGACAGCTTCATTCACTCCCAAGGCAGGCTACCCTGGTCCATTGGGAAGCAGCTGTTCCCCTGTTGGCTTCTTTCCTTCCTGTCTCAGCCCAGAGGGCTGGGGAGAGCAGGGCAGGAAGTGTGAGGATTACAGTCTCCTCTTACCCCTCCCATCCAGGGATTTGCAGTTCACTGCTCTGCCGTAGGCACACTCTTATAAAAGGTAAAAAAGTGTTACTTGTGCTCGGGCAGAGGAGTCCTGAGCATGTAAACAGCAGCTTCTTAGAAGAGCTTCATTCAGGATGTCTCCTGACAATAATTTTTAACAACAGAAAAAGTGTTTTGCGTTTTTATGTGGTTTGAAGGCTTGGTAGCATGCCTGTTTGTCTGGGACAAAGCTGAAGCAAAGAATAAAGATGGAATCATGTGTGTGTGTTTGATTCCTGTCTTTGTTTTGTCTTTTGCCTTCTTGCGACTGGAAGTGAGATGGTGCCTGTTTGGTTTGTCTAATAGACAAGGCATTCACTGTAGTTCTTTCTGTTATGTCTGACCAGTTCCTGGCCCCTCTTGAGAATATGATGTGAGGGGAACCAGTATTCTGGGAGGTGTTTAGACAACCGTTCCTCTGCTCACCTTCCCACTCACGATTGGACAAGCTACCCACAAAGGCAGGAGCTGGAGAAGAGAGCAGAGCTGATGATCTCTGCTCTGCTTTGCTTGCTGGGTGCCTTGTAAGGTATCCCAGTTTAATGCTTCCCACCGACTTCTGTCCGTTCTTCTGAACCTGTACATCTAAGTTCTGTGGGGTCTGCTGTGGTTTTCTTTCTGTTGGAGAACCTGTTTTGGGCAGGATCTCAGGTTCTCTCTCATCCCCGAGTGTTGAGATGACCAGCACACACCATTCAGCTCTGCTTCACTTGCAGTCTGTCTGTCCTTTGGATAATGGTTTTCCTGTGTTGTCATGGAACTCTGCAGTCCAGACTGGCTTAGAACTTGGAGAGACTCGCCTGCCTCCTGACTGCTGGGATTAAATGGAAGCACCACCATGCCCAGCCTGCAGCTTCTAAAGGATGAAAACACACTGTTTCTGTCATTCCTCCTGTCCATGGCACCTGAGCTTGTCCCACAGCTGATAGGGTTGGTCGGCTTGTTGTTTTAAGTTGAGAAGGTTTATGATTTATGACATCCGGTCACTGTCATTTTCATAACTATTTAAGCTATTCACATGGACACAGCTGATACCTGGTCTTGTCACTGTTGCTGAGTCTTACAGTTGTATTTCTGCTCTGCAGGGGTGGGGTGAGGTGGGGTGGACTTCTTTGAAGATGACCCAAGTGTTCTGCTCCTTGTGAAGTGTTTGTAGATACCTGTTTACGTCTTGATTCGTTTTTCTTTGGGGAGAGGAGGGTATCGGAGAATGGTTCTTGAAGAACTCATTATGTAGCCCTGGCTATTCTAGAACCCGATCTGTAGACCAGACTGGCCTTGAACTCCTAGAGATCCACCTGCTTCTGCCTTCCCATTGCTGGGACTAAAGGTGTACACCATTACTTTTGTGACTTTTGCCTAAAATCACATGGAAGTTGTATAACTTATAGGTGTTACTTTTTAAGGACATATATGTGGCCTTTCTTAACCTGCGTGTTAATTGTATGTGTGTTTTCGTGTGTAGTTCTCAATGGAGCCCCAGGATTCATAAACTTGTGTGATGCTTTGAACGCCTGGCAGCTGGTGACAGAGCTGAGAGGAGCAGTAGACATCCCAGCGGCTGCTTCTTTCAAGCACGTCAGCCCAGCAGGTGAGTAATGCCTTCTAGAGTGCTCTAGAATGCTCCACACTTAAGGAGCTCTGATGCCAGTTATACAGCCCTAGGCATCCTAGGCCACTTGGCAAGTCCAGTGATAGTGTCAATGTAGTCATAGAAACCTTGGTAACATAATCCATATACACATAATTATGTGACAGTGTCAGGAGACAGCAATTGCACTGTTGGCTCTTGCGGTATCTTTCTGAAAGTTTAGGAATGGAAGTGAAGTGACATAATCTCATAAAACCAGAGAACTGCTGCTCCGTTTTGGAATTGTACCTTAGTAAGCGTGCAGAGGTTGTTCATACAGCCTTCTGCTCCTGTTGCTATTGACTGAGCCATTCTTTTGTGTATACTCTCAAGTCCTTAAGTCCATACACAATTCCATGATCCATAATGTCACAAGGGCTGCCTGCAGTCTCACACACCATTGTTAATATTTATTGGGTGCTAAAGTGCAGTGAGTGAGTAGAAGTGAATGGCATGTGATGCCAAGCTGAGCAGAGTTGGTAATGCGGTGCCTGGCTGCCTGCCTGCGCACAGCAGCGTGGTCGGGATGCAGGGGCTCTGCTTCCACGGCACAAGCCGGAGGCCTCTGCCCCCCACCCCCCCATGTTGTGGTTTGGGTGTTGAATTACCTCACTGAGTAGTTTTCGTTTAATTTGGCATAAGTACTAGAAAATATTCCACATTTGTTTGAAAAATGCAGGCTAGGTCTTTAAAGATGTGTATTGTAAAAGTCGTTTTGCTTTCTCTGTTTATTTTGTGGTGCTGAGAATTGAACCCAGTGTGCATGTTTTACCACTGCCCTTTAACAAAATATTTTGGTGTGAATATTGAAAAGTAGCAATCTGAGGTTTTAGGTTTATTGTTTGTGCTTTTAAACAGTTGCGTGTGTGCGTGGTGGCGAGGAGGCGCCCAGTCAGTGCAGTGCCTTGGTGAGGGGTGCTTGGCCACGGCTTTTCCTGCCCACCATTACTTTCTCATTTTCTTTGCCAGGTGCTGCTGTTGGGGTTCCACTCAGTGAGGACGAGGCCAGAGTCTGCATGGTCTACGACCTCTACCCGACCCTCACGCCCCTGGCCGTTGCATATGCAAGAGCAAGAGGTCAGATAAGGGATTTTGTCATTTAGAGAGAAAAGCAAAGCTTTATACTGAGTAGAATAAAATAGTACTTTAGACTTTAGCATTTAAATTTGTCTTTCATTGTTTTAAATTAATACTTAAGGTGAGTATATTCACAAAAATGATGTTAGTATTTAATGTAATATGGGAAAACAAATGAGATTGTTACATTTTATTTTGGATGTTTATTTATTTATTTTGAATATATTTTTATTATGAGGAAAATCACATAGTTATTCTAACCACTAAGTTTGATTTGATTACATTTTATATACTCAGAAATACAAGATTCTTGTATAATGACCAGCAGAGACTAGTTCATGAAAAGTTTTGGGAAAACTGCTACAGTTTACTAGTTACAGACATACGCAGCAGCTACTGTAGCCTTGTGCTGAGTCCTGCCTGTGTCTATGAATACAGACTGGATCGAGGCCACGTGGCTTGCTTATTCTCAGTAGCTGATGCTGGCCTATAGCTAAGTGCTAATTTAGAAGGTAAAAGAAATACTTTCTTAACGATTATTTGGCTGATAGGGCTAACTGTGTAATAAGGTTAGCTGTAGAGAAAGTATGTTTTGTTTTCCACATTACGTTTATAATATACCCGCCCACATTGTAGTAACAGAGTGTGGGGAGGTGCATGCCACACGCCATCATGTCTATGAACCTGAAAGGATCCGAAAGGAAATGCTAGATTTGATCACATGGGTTTCTCTGTGCAAGCTTGCTTTGTGACAAATCCCTTTAACTTTCATTCATAGGAGCTGATAGGATGTCTTCATTTGGTGATTTTGTTGCATTATCTGACATTTGTGATGTCCCAACTGCAAAAATTATCTCCAGAGAAGTGAGTAGAGGTTCAGACTTTTTGTTCATTTTAAGATTGAAGGTTTCAGATGGGTGTTTGTCTTAATGGGGGAGGGGGGTGTTCTATGTTTAATTCTTTAAGTCCTCTGCTGGGTGTGCTTAATGCCCAAGTTACTGTTGTTCAAGGCGTGCTGAGGGGATGATAATGAGCCCCGAGGTTCCGTGCACTAACCCTCCCCGGTTAGCACCAGCACCGTAGTGCTGGGAGGCAGGAGACCCAGTACCTCAGAGGAAGGAGCTCTGCGGCTGGGTGCTGTCGGGTTGCTTAGTGATTCTCTCTGTGGTCTTAAGCCATCCCAACCATGCCACTGGCATGCCACTCACCGGCGGCTGTCACTGAGACATGTGACATCTCTAGTTGCGAGACCACAGGTCTCTGGGATCTTATTCCTCGCTTTGTGTTTGTGTGCTGTCTGGTCCAGGCCTCAGCCCCACGTGATGAGTGGAACAGCGTAAGAATAAGAGGCTCGTTTACTGCAGTGAATCTTCCATTTGTTCTTAGTTAACACGAAGATGAACCACAGAAAATTATGATAGGATGGCTTGCAAAATAATCAGCCCTAAAGATTAATTCTCAGTCTACCTACTAGTGTTTTGAGTTTTAATGCTAGCATTTTCTGTTGATAGTTGTGGAACAGTTCTGTTCTTAGGACAGCTAAATATTGCTATATCTTACAGAGTTGTTCTCTGATTTCTAAAAATAAGAATTTAATTTAATGTATTTACAGGTGTCGGATGGTATCGTTGCCCCGGGATATGAAGAAGAAGCCTTGAAAATACTTTCTAAAAAGAAAAATGGAAACTACTGTGTTCTTCAGGTCGGTGCAGTTCCAAGGTTGGGTGGTAATTTAGTCTTTGGGTTTATTTTGTGTTCTTTCCCCTTGTAGCTCTTTCTTACCAAGATAGTTTTCAAATTTATGCCTTTTTATTGTAGTTGTCTCTGTCCCTTTCCCCCTGGTCTTGTCTTTCTTCTTTAAAAAAACTTTTAAGAATTATTTGTTTATTTTATGGATATGAGTACACTGTAGCTGTCTTCAGACACACCAGGAAAGGGCATCAGATCCCATTAGAGATGGTTGTGAGCCACTCAGGACCTCTGGAAGAGCAGTTGGTGCTCATAACTACTGAGCCATCTCTCCAGCCCCAAAGTTTACCGTTGCATTGGCCCTGTCTTTCTTAAGATAGGGTTGTACACTGTTGTAGCTCAAGGTGGCCTCAAGCTCACAGCTCTGCGAATGCTGCAGTTAGATGCTTATAACAGCGCATCAGACTCTTCTGTTCTTCCTGTTTACGAGACAGGTCTCACTATGGAGCCTTTGGCTGGCCAAGAACTCAGGTACACCTGCCTCTGTTAATCTCAGGGCTACAATTGAAGGCATGAGCACCGCCTCGGCCTGCCAGACACCTTTATTCTTAGTCCTACCCTTTTTATATAGGTGGTTTGAGGCCTTTAGAGCCTAGCTGTTAACTGTTTATTTTTCATTTTTATTTACATGCTTTCTTGTTCAGATGTTGGAGAAACCCTCCTGCCTGTTCCGCTGCCACTGTTACCCTTTAGAGTGGCTGCTCTAAATGTCTTCCTTGTCCTTCCAGAAATAGTCAGGACACACTGCATCCACCAGGGCAGGGCGTTCATCTGCACTTCTTTTGTTTCTTCCACTTACTCACCCTGCTTCACACCCTTGCAAACCTGCCCCAAGTCTTTATATAACGTACACATTCTGAGAGAGACAGAGCTGGGCCATAGGCTGTGTATGTTGGTAACTTTATTCTGCCTCTTTTGAGAGTGGATGTCCTTGTGGACTTGCTGTTTTTAATTGTTTCATCTTTGCAATTATATGAACATCTCAGATTCACCAACACATTCTCACACTTGGGAGATATACGCTATAATTCTTATTTTTCCCATATGATGTTATTTTACTTTTTTCATTCATTTAGTAATATTGTCACCAAGAGTGTGCTGAGATTTGAACCTGGGGTCCTTGTGAATGTTAGACAGAAACGACCACTGAGTTGCCTAGGCTAGCCTTGAGCTCACTCACTCTGTAGCCAACACAGGTCTTGGCCTTCCAGTTCTCCCACATCAGCCTTCCCAAATTAGCTGGAGTGTCAGGCCAAAAACCTTTTTTTTAAACATATATTTATTTATTATTATTATTATAAATAAGTACACTGTAGCTGTCTTCAGACATACCAGAAGAGGGTGTCAGGTCTCATTACGGGTGGTTGTGAGCCACCATGTGGTTGCTGGGATTTGAACTCAGGACCTTCGGAAGATCAGTCAGTGCCCTTACCCACCAAGCCATCTCACCAGCCCCCCAAACCCATTTTTAACTGTACTTCAAATATTGGCCAAATTTCTTTAAAGGAATTTTAGGAAGAAAGGGAAAATAGAATGTAAACGTTGTGCCATAGCCTGTCTGAGTAAGTCGGTTCTATCTGCCAACTGTAGAAAAGGACTGAAGGCATTAACCTAGCAGTGTGCCGTGATGGTCAGGGATTGCAGTGCCTGGCTGTTGTATTGTGCCCATACTAAGTGATGTCAATACACATGTTCGTGTTAGGAATAGAGGTGTAAATAAACAGTGAAGTCTTTGATTTCTGAGACACAGTGTGGCTGTGTATCTCAGGCTGGCCTGGAACTTAACTGTGCCTTAGCCTGGTGTCTAACCTGCAGTCCTCCTGCTTCATCCTTCCAGGTTCTGGGGCCACATAAATGCACCTTCATATCCGCAAGAATGAATTTTTGTGTGTGTAAAATTTGGGATTGTAGATATAATACTTACAATTTTTAAAATTTGTGTCTCAGATGGACCAGTCCTACAAACCGGATGAAAATGAAGTTCGAACACTCTTTGGTCTTCGTTTAAGCCAGAAGAGAAATAATGGTGTCGTTGACAAGTCATTATTTAGCAATATTGTCACCAAGAATAAAGATGTAAGTTTGGAAGTATCCAAACTAAAAGTTAATAGCATGTCTGTCTTCAGTATATGTAAGCTTATGCTTTACTAGGGTCCAACCATATTTGTCAATTGGTAGATATGCAAGCAGCTAGCTCTTCTTTGAATTGTCAGGTATGCCTGACACATTAGAAGCTTATGTGTTTATGTACTTAAATAGAAATAAGTATCTTTAGTCATACCTAAGTAAGCTCGTGTCTTCTGCAACTGTATGCATGCGTTAGGTCATGGATGTTTTGTTTTGTTTTGTTTTTTTCCAGATTTTTCAAGACAGGGTTCCTCTGTGTAGCCCTGGCTGTCCTGGAACTCACTCTGTAAACCAGGCTGGCCTCAAACTCAGAAATCCACCTGCCTCTGCCTCCTGAGTGCTGGGATTAAAGGCGTGCGCCGCCACTGCCCGGCACGGATGTTTTTCTGTACTGATAAGTGATGCTCTGCTTCAGTGAAAAGCCGCCTGACAACCTGAGTATGATCTGTGCACTCAGATATTCAGGTCGTGTCCTTTGTCACCCTGTTCAAGAGTCTATTCTTGAGACACTGATGATATGGGGAGAATTGCTTACATGCAGTCTTCCATTCAGTCACAGTGCATTATGGGAGAGAACCATCCTCTGTACTGTACAGATTATAGAACTGGGACAGAGAATAGTTACATCTGTCTAAAGTTACAAGATAGGGAAATGAATAAGAGGGTAGGGGTGTGTGTGTGTGTGTGTGTGTGTGTGTGTGTGTGTGTGTGTGTGTTTTGGGACTGAACACAGAGCCTGAGCCAGGCCTTAGTCCCTGAGGTATTGAGCCTTCAGTTTTGAAGGATTGTTTCCTGGCTTACCTGCTGTCGTGCCTGGACTTCTTATTCAGTGCTGGGCACTGGATGTGCAGGTATTTTGAGAGTCTGTGTGATGTTTTTTCCCCCAGAAAATTGATTATGCTCCCAGCAGGCAGGTGAAGCAACATGGCTCATACCTTGTGAAGGACTGAGTTGATTTGAAACTTAGGCTTTGATGTTTGTGAGGGATGGTCTGTCTGTCTGTCTGTCTGTCTGTGGCTCAGCTCTGCAGAAGCCAGCTCAGATCCTGCTCTTGTGTCCTCTGATCTTGCATTACCCCAGCATCGTGTAAGGCTTCTGAAATCCAGCGGGGCTCTCTCACCCTCTCCTCTTGGGAAATGTTCAGATTGTTGAGCTCATTGTTTCCTTCCTAGGTTTTTTTCTCTGGATCTTTGTTGTGCGTCTGGCTTTTCTGTGCTTCTGGAGGGGCACTGGTCTACTTACAACAGGCCATTGTAGCTAGAGTAAAAGATAAAAGAGATCTGAAGTCTTCCCCCTTTAAAAATAAGATCGTGCTTCAGTTGGGAGTTTGCTTCCATCCACCCCACAGGCATTTCTCATAGTCTTTGATCTAACTCAGAGTGCCAGGGGTATATTTGAAGTGGACTTCTGAGAGGCTGTTTTCTATAGAGCCATGTGTACTGGATGGCTCAAACAAAAGATGAAGGGTATATTAGTGATATTAATATATAATGTTAGAATATATATACATATATATATAGATATATATATATATAAAACAATTTTTTTATTTTACTTATTTACTTTACATCCCCACTCACTGCCCCCCTCCTGGTCATCCCCCTTCCACAACCCTGCTCGTTCCCCTAAAAATCTTTTAAAACTAAGCTTCAGATGTTGAGATGTAAGAAGTGTGGCTTCACGTGCAGTTGTTGAGTTCTCTCTCCTACATTCTTTATCCTGTTTCCCTTTTGCAGAGTAGAAGCTTCATTTGGATGAAGCCAAGCTTATCTTTTTCTTTATTTTAAATTTTCATTGCATGTACTCAATATATATGATACTATGTAACATAAGGATATTTTCATGCATACAGTGGGTATTGTATTTAACCATACATTCTCTCTCCCTCTCCCCTTTTAGTCCTCCCCACTCTCTTCTTTTTCTTCTCATAGACAGTTTTTTCTTCTTTCATATTGTACATACTGTGGATTCATGATTTTATATATCTATAGATCTAGGGAGCATAAGAAAAATAGAATATTTGTGTTTCTGAGAGTGGTTAAATTATTTACTTAATATGATTATCCTCAGTTACACACATTTTTTTCACAAGCAACATAACTTCATTCTTCTGTGTGTGTGTGTAGTGTGGGCTGGCCTTGAACCCCAGGTCATCTTTCATTGACCTCTGAGTGCTGATTGCTGGGACTGCAGGCCTCTTGGATCTTACCTTTTTGTAGCTAGTGTAGCTCTCTGTAGCTGACACCCTTCACCTGCTTAGAGTGCACACTTGCTTCATTGTTCTCCTTGCTAATTTGTACCAAAGGTGACGTTTTGGGGCTCTTACAGACTTAATGCTGAATGTTGGCTTTAGAGTTTGCAAAAAAAAAAAAATTATTTGTTTCCAAAACTATTTCTTTGTGTACACCAGGCTGGCCTTGAACTCACAGACATCCATCCACTTGCCTCCACCTGCCAGGTACTGGAATTAAAAGTGCACCATTGCCACAAGGTGCAAAATATTTTTAAATAGCTTCTTAAAATGTTTTCAGCAAAGCAAGAAATACTATAATTTGACTTTTCCAGAATAGCAGTGGTTATATGTACATCATAGCAGTGCACAATGTATATGAAAAATAATCTTCATGTTAGTTCTGATCCTGAATCTCATATCCTCAGTTAAAGAAATTCCAACCAAAAAGTATTGTCATTTTCAAATGAAGAGTGTTTCTCATCGTGTTGCTGAATGGTTGTTATCATTGAGTAAAGTATGACAGTGTGCAGCATAATTCGTTCATCTGGCTGTCACTGGGGGACCTAACTGTATTAGGTCTGTTACATTGTATCTGTAGCTTAAAATCAAGAGATTTCTAAAGCCTGGTGAGACTTAGCTGTCCTGTTTGTTTCAGCTGCCGGAGTCTGCACTCAGAGACCTCATTGTCGCCACCATCGCTGTCAAGTATACTCAGTCTAATTCTGTGTGCTATGCCAAGGATGGGCAGGTAACCAAGCTGTTGGGACAGAACAGTAAGCAGAACAGAACTGTAGGCAAAAGCCTTGGTGCCGGGAAAGGGAGATTTGCCAAGTTTCTCTTCCTGCTGTGTCACTCAGGATTTACTCAGCACCTTAGTAGACTTGAAAACTAGCCAGAGCCAAGTACTGCACTTGGGTACACTGGTTCCTGCTTAGAGGAAGCTGCCTCGGGGGTAGGGTTAGTAAGACTGGTTTACACCCCCCCCACACACACACACACACACACACACCCCACACACACACACCCTAGCTCACATCAGAAGAGCCTTTCAGGCTTTCAGGATTTTCATGGTTGCTAGCTATGAAGATTGCCAGTTTTAGTCACTAAATCCTGACAGACTGTGGTCTCTGGTCCTTGGGCAGGATCTCCAGAGCCAGCAAAGCCACTCAGAGTGGAAGCTTCACTACGGTCATTCTTTGAAAAGACAGTGTTGCGGGAGAAATGTCATTGATTGCTAACGTCTGTGTTCCTTAGGTTATAGGCATCGGAGCAGGACAGCAGTCTCGGATACACTGCACACGCCTTGCAGGTGATAAGGCAAACTCTTGGTGGCTTCGGCACCACCCACGAGTGCTGTCCATGAAGTTTAAAGCCGGGGTGAAGAGAGCAGAGATCTCCAATGCGATTGATCAGTATGTGACCGGCACCATCGGTGAGGTACGGACTGACTGGCTTCCCAGTGGAACGTGTTGCAGTCATCTCATGTATGACAGTCTTCCACCATCCTACCACAGAGAGGCTTCTCAAAACCCTCAGTAGTCTGAAATGCTTAAAATATCTTCCTAATCCCTGTCAACCTCACTGCTGCGTCCTTTCTGAAACCACAAACCTCTGCTTCCTGGGTAATGAATTTGGATTAATTTTGTAGGCCCGTACTTCCCTATGGGTTATAATATTGTCACTGCAGGGCTGTTTTTCTCCATCTGCCAGCATCCCCTAGTGTCAGCAGAGGTCTTAGACTTGAGCCACACGTGATCTGATAGCTGGTCACCAGGGGCCTTCTCCTACCACACTTATACAAAAGCCCTTAGCAGCTCCGTGTAGTTTTGGTACTATTTCTGGTTTTGTTTGGTTTCATGTAAGATGGTGGCTCTAGTGTAGGCTGAGCTGCACTGCAGCTGTGAGTGCGGGATTGTCGGCATGCTCCATTGCCGTCTGCAGAAGGCCTTATTACTTACCACCTCTGCACTGGGATTACACTTCAGGGTCAGCTTGTGAGGTGACAAACATCAGATAGTAGTAAATGCCTTGCATTGCTTTGATTTGCCTGCAGCTGACTTTATACCTGAAACAGTTGTATATGTAGTTCAGGTACACAGACATCAGTTATTATCCAGGTCCTAGGTTAGACATGAAGCATTGTCTTAAATGGTTTGGTGAAGGTATATAAAAATTACAGATTTTGAGAGTCAGGACTATGGCAGGTTTGGGGATAAACAAAAGTACAATCTATTCTCTTTGGCAATCTAAGAATGACCTTTCCTTAATGAACATGTTTTTTAAACATCAAAGAACTTTTGGAAATAGGAATCTCAGCGTGTTGTTTAGTGAGCAGACAGGAGAATGCCCTAGTGGTTGCTGGCCTTGTGCTCTCATTGGATTGCACTAACAGTGATGCTGGGCTCCCTTTGCGTCCCTGGCTCCCTAGGGTGAAGACCTGGTGAAATGGGAAGCACTGTTCGAAGAGGTTCCTGAGTTACTCACCGAGGCGGAGAAGAAGGAATGGGTGGACAAGCTGAGCGGCGTGTCTGTCAGCTCTGACGCCTTCTTTCCTTTCAGGGATAATGTGGACCGAGCTAAAAGGGTAAGCGAGAACTGGGGTGTGCTGGGGACATAGAATTGTAAGGATGATTTCAGATCGCCCCTTAGAGTCTGGGGATGTGCACAGGCCACTCGACCAGTCGATGCCTGGCCTCAGTTTCAGTTCCTAGCTTCACAAAACGAAAGTGTACTTCCTGAGTTTTAACTTCCTAGGGTTACATCGGAAAGCTATGCCGATTTGATATAAATGAGTTATTTTCCTTCCCTGTGTGATGTAGGCATAATCCAAATTCTCTTGCTTTGTCTGAATATTTCATCGTTAGCTTATGCTTTTTTAAAGATTTATTTTTATTTATTTTTATATTTTATCTACATGCATGTACTTATGTATGTATTATGTGTACCTTCCTGGTGCTCATGGAGGCCAGAAGAGGGCGTCAGGGGCCCTAGAACTGGAATTACAGATGGTTGTGAGTGTGTTGTTATATGGGTGCTGAGAACCAATCTTGGGTTCTTTGGGAAAGCAGCCAGTGCTCTAAATCATTGAGTCCTCTCTCCCACTGCTGCATTCTCGAGGGGAATTTTGGGTTTTTCTAGGTATGCATGCTATAATGCCTTGAAAGTCAACATTGGTTTTGGGGGTTTTCCTCCACAGAGTGGTGTGGCCTACATTGTCGCTCCATCTGGATCTACTGCTGACAAGGTTGTGATTGAGGCGTGCGACGAGCTGGGGATCGTCTTGTCTCATACGGATCTCCGGCTCTTCCACCACTGATCTTAGCTGACATTGTTTCCCGGTCATAGATAATCATGTGTGGAGTCTTGGAAGTACCTCTAGAAGAGTCATGTGTATCTTAATATTTGGGTGTGTAGTTGGGTCTTACTTATTTGAAAGGTACAGCTTTCTAGCCTAAGACACCACGTGTGAGGCTTGTTTTTGCAAAACCTGAAAGCACCTCTCCCTCCTGGAGGCAGCTTTCAGGAAAAGTCCCTGTGAGCCTGTGAGACACCTAAGTGCAGGTAACCAGAAGCCACGCTGCCTTATGATGACAAGCCACCCCCACCCCACCCCACCACTACCACCCTGCAGAGGGCTCTCCCCAGGCTCCTTTCTTCACCCCACCACTACCACCCTGCAGAGGGCTCTCCCCAGGCTCCTTTCTTCACCCCACCACTACCACCCTGCAGAGGGCTCTCCCCAGGCTCCTTTCTTCACCCCACCACTACCACCCTGCAGAGGGCTCTCCCCAGGCTCCTTTCTTCACCCCACCACTACCACCCTGCAGAGGGCTCTCCTCAGGCTCCTTTCTTCCTGCCTCTCAGAAGCTTATCTGTTTGCTTCCCATCATCCCCTGGGAACTGGATCCTTAGCTAGATCTAAATAATGTTGGTACTGCTCTTTCTTTCTCCAGAACTGCTTAAAACCTCTGTTGGCTACTTAGTATTCCTGTCTGTTTGCTATAAACCTATAAAGGGGCTGGTGTTCTGCATAGAGCTTTTCACTCAAAGTAAGCAGCTATGAACTTGGGGGGGGGGGTTCCCTCTGCCAGGCAGGACATAACTGGATCTATGTCCCTGTGGTTACAGTCCTCACTGTTTACCCAGACGATGCCTGTGGTCACTTAGCCTTAGGTTAGTTTTGCCTTCTTTCCAATCCTCTAAATAAAATTTAAAACTTTTTGGTTTTGTGGTTACTTTGTTTTGTTTTTTTGACATAAGGTTTCTCTGTAGCTCCTGCTGTCCTGGAACTTGTAACTGAGGCTGATCTGGAACTCACAGAGTTCCACCTGTCCCCTCTGCCTCATAGTGCTGGAGGTAAAGGTTAGCACACCACACCCAGCACAGAAAATTTTATAATAAACAGTTCATCTTTTGAGTTGTTTCTGTGCTGGCTCATCTTTCAACTCTTGGAGTGGCCCGTTGAAACAAAGTGGACTTACATAATCAGTAAACTGTGTGGCTTCACAGGGCACAGATCCCTCCGCCTTGGATTCTTGGATTGCTTGCTGCTATAGCAACATTCCCTGCCTCTTTGAGGACACAGACATCTTCCTCACGCTAACTGCCAGCCTTGTGAATGAGATGCCCTGGCAATGGGACTTTCTGTTCCTGTCTCTGGCTTTCATCTCCTGAGGCACCTGAGTCTTAACCTATGCAGAGAGGCTTCATGGATGATGCTCAGTAGCTGCACTAGGAATCCAAACTCAAGCCCTCTACTATCTTATCTCAAAGAAACTCCTTAATTCCCAACTCCCAGACACACATACATACTGGTGGCCACAGCATTTCTTCATTTATTTTTAGTAGCAATAAATAGCAAATGCAGATTTTTGGCTCATAAATTATTAAATGTGCTGTCTTTCTCAAGTTATTTAGCTTGGCTGAAGGTGAACATAAAACTGTAATTGGAACCATTTATCTGCTTAACCCTATACTGCCTCATTGAGCTTACATATATAATTCTAACCACTGCCCTTTGGAGTATTTAGACTATTGTGTCCTCAGACCTAGGAAGCGATGGTGAGATTCCAGCTTTCTCATAATCTTGTTACAGATAAAGATGGGGGGGTGGAATAGTTCAAATTTTAACAAGATATTTTAGAGAACCATTTTGTACAGTGTATGGGTGCAGTTGGTCCGTAGAATACCTGCCCGCCCTGGTGACATAGGCCACAAATTCTAGCACTCGAAAGCTAGGGCAGGGGATGTGGAGATAGAGCTTCATCTGGATCACGTCAGACTCTGAAAGGGATCCCCAGCACACGCAGGATTTCTCCACAAGCACATACTGTACACTGTGCAAACTGCTCACTGGTGTGGATGCACACACAGAATTTCTACACCAGCAAATACCATACACAGTTTATCAAGCACTGTGCAAAGTGCTCACTGGTGCTGATGGAGCTTGCAGCCTGCAGGCAGGTGGCTGCTAACCTACCCACACCAGTGCAGCCTGCTGTCCGGGGCCCCAGGCTGCAGCCTCTCTCACAAGAGCTACTTTAGAAATAAATGTGGCTCCTAGGGGTGTGAACCACTGAAGTGAGGATGAGAAGGAATGTCAAACATGCCTTCCTGTCTGACGAGCGACTCCACTGAGTGGTGGGATCTTCCCGTGGGGCGATTTAGCCAAGAATGCTTTCTCTGCTTTCATTACTGAGATTCTCTTCCTTTGTAATTTACGGAGGATTTTTTTTTTTCAATTCAAGTAGAATCATTTAATGAAGATAGAGTAGGACAGTGCTGAAAATAAACATAACTCACATTTCAAAGGAAAATGCCAATGAATGTTTAAGGTTTTTGTGTGTGTGTGTATGTATGTATATGTTTCCGTGTGTGCACTATGACATGTGTGTGGTGTTGAAGGATGCCTGCTGGAGTCAGTTCTCTCTTTCACTGAGGGTCCCA
The DNA here is from genome assembly GCF_978045245.1 of Mus caroli. Classification (NCBI taxonomy): domain Eukaryota; kingdom Metazoa; phylum Chordata; class Mammalia; order Rodentia; family Muridae; genus Mus; species Mus caroli. Next base: position 68,603,777 of record NW_028227256.1, read on the forward strand.
AGGATAGAACTCAGGTCATCAGACTTGGCAACAGCCTCCTTTCCAACTGAGTAGTCTTGGGGCCCTTGCCCTAGAGTCTTCAAGAACTTGGTGAGTCTGCAAGGTCATCATCTTCCTGCTAAGCCATCTTCTGGGAATCTTTAGATCTTTGCAAACATGAGGGGTCCCAACAATGCCTTTTTTTTTTTTTTTTTTTTTTTTTTGGTTAACAGTTGAATTGCATTCCTGAGAGAGACTTAAAAATTGTAGCCTGCCACGTTCCCTGCTGCAGTAACGGGAACTTACTGAACAGGAGGTAATTACAGCACTTAAGTGTGCTGCTGTGAAGTTTCTTAACCACCTTAATGAGTTTCAAACAACTAGAAATGGAACAGAATTTTCCATGGAAATATAATTAACTAGGAGAAGCCATCTCCTATACTTAAGATTTCTACCTCCCCATTTCTTCATTCACCTCCCTAAAATGTGTGCCTTACAGACTTATGGTGACATTATAGTGGGCTAACATACATATTTCACTTAGGTCATTAGAGCTGAAAATACAAATACCAAACAACATTATTTCATTACAAATCAACTTTGGCCAGGCACAGTTAAAACTTCAAAACTGTTAGTTTCTTTTTAAAGTCTGATAACATTTACTAGTTTTAACAGAGCTATCCTGAATTGTCTGTCTCTAGCCTATATCCAGCCACATCTTTTAATTTATGCCTTGACAATCTGGCTTGCTGAAGGCAGTTCTCAGGGGACAACGTGAGTCTGTGAAGACTTAAGGATCTTTGGAAACACTGATGAATGTTCCCACTTCGAGAGAACCAGGGGAAAGAGTTCTACATTTCTAATGCCCAGAGAAGGCCCTTAGAAATTTGATGCATATATTCCCAAGTAGAGCTATCAGTTTAATGTATTGCTTTGAAATCCAGCAGTATGCTATGTGGCCCACATCTCTCTTCCTGGCACTTGGGAATCTGAAGGAGAATTACAGTGAGTCTAAGGCCAGGTTGGGCTACACAGTGAGATTCCATCTTATAAGTTTGAAAAACCAATAGAGTACCATAGGAGAAACCAGGTTTCGCTGTTGTTGGGCTGTTTTGTTTGTTTGTTTGTTTGTTTGTTTGTTTTAGATTTATTTTTAGGGGCTGGAGGGGTGGCTTAGTGATTAAGAGCACTGCTGCTCTTGCAGAGGACCTAGGTTCAATCCTCGGTGTGCTGGTGTGTGTGTGTGTGTGTGTGTGTGTGAGTGTGTGCATTCGAATGCAGGGATCTTTGGAGGTTACAGGTTTGTATCCACCGGAGCTGGAGTTACAGGCAGTTGACAGCCACTGGATAACGGTGCTGGAAACTGAACTTGGATCATCATCACGAGCGGTACTGAGTGAGCCCTTCCCAGCTGAGCCTTCACTCCAACTGCTTATTTTTTTTAATCTTAACCACAAAGGTTGTTATTTTTACCTTTCCACATAATAGTCAAAGGGAGTGACTGACTATTCAACTCAGTCCGACTGACTGGATTCAGTTTCACTGTTACATTTCAGGGACTTTCTGCTTTGTCCTGTAGTTGGGCAGGCTTGACCATTACAACCAGAACCCGCTCTTTGCATTTGTTTGCTTTGTAGCTTTTTATGCCAGGATCAAATGCTACTACATTTGATCAGGTTCACTGTCAACCTTCTGGGGCTCTTCCTGCCTCTCCTTCCCCAGGGCTGGGATGACAGGTCAGGGCTTCTACACTCTGCTGAGCTTTATGTTCTTAACGATGAAGCAAAATCAAGCTGACTTGCTTTGTTGACCACTTCGCTTATGAATGTGATTCCCACCCTGCCAGCTCTGCTGCCTTCTTTCAAGGAATTTCAGATGAAGACTGGCATGTGTCAAATCCTCCCTTCAATGAAGTTAGGACAGACAGACAGACACATACACGCACACACCATGTCAGAGAGCTATTTAATGGCACCTGGATCTGTGGACTTCTATGGGTTGTATGGTAGTGGGGGACCTGGGTCTCATGTACCCCAGGGTGGCCTGTAGCTCCCTATGTAGTTGATGGTTACCTTGAACTTCTGACCCTACCTCACCTCCCCAGTGCTAGGAGTGCAAGCATGCAACACCACATGCATGCAGTAATGATTGAGCACAGGGTGTCTCCACATACACACAAGCGCTCTGCCAACTCGACCCCATCTCCAGTCCTGTTCTTTAAACTGTCATGTAGCCTAGTTTGGCCATGTAGCCCAAGTTCAGGCCGGCCTCCAACTCAACAGTCTCCTACCCAGACTTCCTAAGATTTAGGATTACAGTTGTGTGCCATCATACCTAGTATTCTGTCATATTTTTCTTTTGTTGTGTTTTTGTTTGTTTGTTTTTCAAGACAGGGTTTCTCTGTATAGCCCTGGTTGTCCTAGAACTCACTTTGTAGACCATGCTGGCCTTGAGCTCAGAAATTCGCCTGCCTCTGCCTCCCAAGTGCTGGGATTAAAGGCATGCACTACTACCGCTGGTGCCCGGCTTCTTGTTTTTTTTAAAGACAAGATCTCACATGCCAAAGCCCAGGCTTAGCCTAGAACAGTCCAGATTCATGACGATATTCCTGCTTCGACCTCCTAAGCAATGGGATTGAATGTAAGCTGACAGCCCCGCTCTTCTGTCGTTTTGATGGATACACTGCAGCTAGCTTGCTAACTATTGGGTTGGAGAAGTTGAACAAGCGACAGCTTGGGGGCTGGGCCTACTGTCTGTAAGGAAAGCTCCTATCAGCTGGACTCTGCAAAATTAAGGCTTGAAACCTCCTCCAAATGAGAACTAAAGTCCAATCAATTCAGGTGACCTAGTGTGTTCTTCCAGCAAATGAACCAGGAAAGACATTGTTCTGAATGTGTTCCTCGCCAAGTATTTACAAAAGTGCTCTTCACTGAATATTAGTGTATTTTAAAGTATTTTTTTAATTTTTTTGCTAATTAATAATTGTGGTAGTTTGAATGAGAACGCTGTCCCCCACCCCCATAGGCTCATACGTTCACATGCTTGGCCCCAGCTGGTTAACTGTTTGGGAAGCATTAGGCATCTTCGTTGGCGGTGGAGCCTTGTTGGAGGAGATAGGCCACTGCTACTGTGCCTGCCACATCATGGACTCACCCCCTGAAACTATAAGCAAGCCTCCACTTACTTTCTTTTAGAAAAGTTCCATTGGCCATTGTGTCTTTTCACAGCAACAGAATAGTAACTAAGTCAATAATGAACTTTCTACCGTTTTTTTCTGTGCTACTATTTACTATTCCAAATGACCGATATTTTTAGGTAGGAGTGAACCTAAAAGCTCCACCATTCTAGCTAAGTACTCTGTCATTGAACCATAGATTCCACACTACATACCCCGTGTTCATTATAAAAATTCAATTTTCTAAATCTTGTTCATTGAAAAGGAAATTACTTTTGCAGACCAACTGTATGTAAGAAAAATGAGCTGGGAGTTCAACTCACACTCCTCCAAGTGTCAGCTAACCTGAATCAGGATGGGCTAGAGCAGAACGCCTCTATACCACGCCATTCAAGTCATTGGAACAGCTCAGAATCCTGTTTTCCTTGCAAACCTGAATAGGTGTTCATTCAAAGAAGCAAAGGCCTGTGACGATTAAACAGAACTATAGGGCTCAAGAGGTGAGGGCATTTGCAGCTCTGTCAGGAGTTCAAATCCCAGTATCTGTATCCAGTTCTAAGTGACCCAGCATCCCCTTCTGGCCTCCTGATCTTCATGGGCAGCTACACACACTTGTATGTATGTACACACACACACACACACGAATCTTATTTCCTTTATACTCCTAACGTGCTAGCTAGCAAGCTTAGCCCACATTTGAATCCATTTAAATTGATAAGGCAGAACCACAAATGAGGACACAAAATTACAAAGTATCAGTGCTTCTGTAAAGCCAGGCAGGCGCTCACGTGCAGAAACCACCCCAGCCCAACGCAGTGCCTCTTCACATGCTTGTGGCATCAAAAAGAAAAAGGACATGCATGAAGACGATTTTTCTCTCCACACACACGATGTTAAAAAAAAAAAGAAATGGCATCCACATCATGGAATGTAAATCTTTTTATTAAAACCCTTGTCTTTCCACAGTAGTAAAGCGTTGGTGTGTACTTATAAAAATAATCACCAACCATAATTATACTGAATTCCTCTTATCAACTGCATACAAAGTGTCTTCAATACAATTTTTTCCGTATAAAAATACTGGGAAAAATTGATAAATAACAAACAGGTAAGAGAAAGGTATTTCTAGGCAATCTGAATTGTTTGGACAAAGTGAGTCCTGTGGGAGGGGTGTTTGAACACACAGCCACAGGACATGTCCTGACAGTGCTGCAGGTCAGATGGCAAAAGAAAGCAGAGGTGTCTGGGTGACTTTCCTGCTCAAGGTCTTGGGTACAAGCATTCAGTACATTTCCTCTTAGTTGGCTACCTGTGTTTCCCTATTGATCCCAGACCAAACCATAAGAACTTTTGAATCTCTTAAACAATACTGAGCAGTACTGAAACCCTGAAGCAGAACAGGGCGACCAACTGTCACCATTTAGGAGAGCCATTTAGGAGACAAGTCTCAAAACATCCCACAGGGCGATGCTTGGAGAAGCTGTAAATTGTGCTGAAGCTGAGAACATGGCTCCAGAGCAAAAGGCTTAAGGGTGAAAGGACCACTCAAAGATGGAGGGTCTGCTAACATCACTGGGGTGTGGATTGACCTTGGTAGAGAGACACTTGTTGGTTGGGGCTGGAAAGATTACTCTCGGGAATCATCTCTGTCAGCTTGCACATCTAACGGCATGAAGCATTCAATGGGGCAATTTACGTTCTGTCAAAATAGAAGAAAAACATTAGTAGCAAATACTCGGAAAACCCAAAGTGTGTGTGTTGGGGGAAGGGTTGAGTGGAGATTTGTGTCATAGGTGTTTTATAGGAAGGAAACTAGTTTCGAAAGACTAGCAATGTACTGAGCAATAGACAATGCTTAGGGATTTAGTAAATTATAAGGAGTTATAATTAATTCATGACTTTGTGTGTATAAGGAGCCAAGAGTTAACTTTAATCATGCAAATGCTATCTGTTTTGTTCATGAGCCTGAAGCTCATTAACGAGGCTACAGTGGCTGGCCAGACAGCCCCAGGGACACCACCCACACCCCATTTCTACCTCCTCAGTGAGGAGATTATAAGCACTTGCTGTAGCGCCTAGCTCTTTTACATGGATGGGTTCTGAGGACTGAACTCAGGAGCAAAAGACTTATCTCCAAATAAAACTCATTTGGTTCACTCAAGAAAAGCATCTATCCACCTGCCCCTGGCTGCATGCACGGTGGTGGGGGTGGGTGGGAATATGTGTACACTTACAGTATTTGTTCTCTGATGGTATCTCTGTGTATACTGGTTGTAGGTGTGGCCGGTGGTGCCATCAGGACTGGGTTCAGCAGCCCCCGGTCTGCGGCAGTTGTCACAGCGCCAACCCTGAGAGGAGAGACTCGAAGTTAAATGGGGTTTAGGATAACCTGAGGGTATCATAACTGAGAGCTTGAGTTAAAGAATTTCAGCTCTTGCCCATTAGCAGTACAAGCAGTTAATCAGGAGACTGCAATGACGCCTGTGTGCAGTCGTAACTCTTAGACTAGGTCTTGGCTTATTCATCTGTCTACATATGCTTTCCTTTCCGCTGAAATATCCTCCTCACTTCTTTTGCTCTTCTCATCTTTGGTCCCACCTTCCTCCTTGGTAGGCTTTCTGCTCTAGGTGGAAGATTTCTCACAGACCCCTAGGGCTGTAAAATCAGTCACAGTGACTTGAGAGTGTGGGGACAAATGCCATCACTTTCTGGTGAAGGAGAGGAATGACTTGGAAGGAACCAGAAAGGACACCGTGGGTCCCAGGTAGAACTGGGTACCTGGCCACATTCTCTTTCCAGTCCCTTCTAAAACCTCCCTAACCTATACTATATAGCCTTAGCTCTGGCCAGAGGTGGGGTTGGGTACAGAAAGATACCACAGTGGGCCTGTGCTTCTTCCTGAGTTTTGCTGGACACACATTTACTTTCTCATCACTCCTGAGCTGGGAGGAAGAAAATCTGGAGCTGATGGGGCGAATGATGGCATCATTAGCAGAAGCCCCAGGGGAAACAGAAATGGATACTAGGGAGGACACAGAGAGAGGTGCACTCCTGGGGCAAAGTAGCCCTTGAAGTTCACAGAGTTCATGTTGGTAGCCATCTTTTGCCTAACTAGCAAGACTTTACATTTAGAGTTGAAAAAACAAAAACAACAACAACAACAACAAAATGAAGAAATAAGGCCAGGCTGGAGAGTGGTGGCACACACCCAGAGGCAGGTAGATCTCTGTGAGTTGAAGGCCAGCCTGGTCTACATAGCAAGTTCCAGGATAGTCAGGGCTACCTATCAGAGAGACTCTGTCTCAAAAATAAATAAATTCTACAATCATTTTCTTATAGAATCATTTAAACATCTTTGACGTATTTCTCCATTTAGGAGCCTATTTCCCAGAAGGCCTGCTTGCAGAATCAATAAAGACCCTTTCGTATAAAACCATAGCAACCGCCACCATCATGTTTCAGAACTTTAAGGACAGGCGTTACCCAAAGAGATTCCTGTTCACAGGGAACAAGGATGGAGTGAAGAGAGACTAAAATCTGCTTCCCAACAAAGCCGCTCATTCAGACCATGATGACTGAGTCATATGATCTGCTTCTGAGTGTCTGAGAAAGAGACAGAGACAGAGAGACAAAGGGACAGACAGTCCACTCCATGAATAATGGATAAAACGAGATTGTCAATCCCGTCGGCTGCCCCAGACCTAAGAAGGTTGTGATGATAGACAGAGTCTTCCTTGTGGCCACATTAACTGCCCTTCTTCTCTTTTAAAAAAGATTTATCGTATGTTTTTATTTTATGTGATAAGTGCTTGCCTGCGTGTATGTCTGTGCACCATGTGTGCATGATGCTCAAGGAAGCCAGATGAGGACGTCAGTTCTTCTGGGAATGGTGGTTATGGACCATGTGAGGAGAGAAACCAAGCCCAGGTCCCCAGGAGAACAATGAGTCCCCTTAAGCACTGAGCCATTTCTCCAGCTCCCAGATTCATTTTTTTAAAGGTTATTTTCCATTATGCTACTTTTAATCATTGAAGAATGCCAATAGCATTAATGGGTGAACTTCACTCTGGGGGTGAGGGGCATTATTCCTTGTGCCCCAGATTTCTGGGACCCTTTAAGGTCAAGCCCTTTACATAACAATTTAATTTCTAAAAAATTAAGCACATTTATTTACATAAGTGTATGTAGACACATGTGCCACAAAATGTGTGGAGGTCAAAGGGAAACTTGTGGGACCTGCCCGATCTTTTTCTCTTTTTGTTTGTTTGGTTTTTATGAATCAGGGTTTCTCTGTGTAGCCCTGGCTGTCCTGGAACTTGCTTTGTGGACCAGGCTGGCCTTGAACTCAGAGTGCTGGGATTAAAGGCATGTGCCACCATCTCCAGCCCCCTATTACATTTAAGTTAAAAGTCATTTTGATATTTCAATTATTAAAAGATGGAGTGGAAATTGTTGTTATATTGAAGAAGGGTCCACGTTAGAAATGACTGAGAATTACCAGCTTAAATAATGGTTTTCCCAGCTTTCCATAATTCTTCTCCTTAAATCTAATTTCTTACCAAAAGATTCCAGCGGAAGGACTGCCTCGCTGGGCCAGCTCTCCCTAGGCCAGGAAGTATGTAGTCTCTGCTTCCTTCCCTCCCCACTTAATGATAGCTAAACCCCAGGCGGCTGCTTTATGTTTCTCTTTTCTAGGAAGCCTTCTTGCTGCTTGCAGGCCATCCAGAACTGTATTCGTCAAAATCTCCTGTGATTAGCTTGGCTTGGCAGGGTATGCTAATTTGCTGCCTCCAAGTATATCCTCAGGAGCAACGGCCACCCTTCCCTGTGTGTCTATTGTTACTTAGCTCAGTATTAGAGTGATAATAAGGGAACTATTTTTAGATTGAACAAAGGCTCAAAAATAGTGAAATTTTCTTAGATCACAGTATTATTAAAAATGTGAACAATACTGAGATGCTAGTCCACCAGCTCAGAGCTGGGGCCTTACTTAGTACTACACTCCAGGCGAGGACAAACAGGGCAGCCTGAGAATTTTAGTCATGGGAGAAGGTGCTGAAGCTATTATCAACTGGGGAGGGACAGACCCATTGTGGTGGTTTGAATATGCTTGATCCATGGGAAGTGGCACTCTTTGTTGGAGGAAGTGAGTCACTGTGGGGGTGGGCTTTGAGGCCCTATGTTCAAGCTCTGCCCAATGAAGAAGAAAGCTTTCTTCTAGCTGCCTATGGAAGACAGCCTTCTCCTGGCTGCCTTCAGCTCAAGATGCAGAACACTCAGCTCTTTCTAGAGTACCATGTCTGCCTGCACACTGCCATGCTTCCTGCCATGATGCTAATGGACTGAACCTCTGAAATTGTAAGCCAGCCCCAATTAAATATTGTCCCTTATAAAAGTTACCTTGGTCATGGTGTCTCTTCAAAGCAACGCAAACCCTAACTGAGACCCCCATCTTAGGGACTCTTCCTAAAAGGCAAGGCTCCTGTGCACACAGCATATCCATGCTGCAACCTCCTATGTGCTTTATCTAAACGCCAACCAGTCTTACCCGCTGGCCTCCGAAACATGTGCAGGAGCAAATGGCTCCGAGATATTCTTTCTGCCACTGTTCTCCTACGTGGTAGGTCTTCCCGTCGTCATAGCACGTTGCTTCATCTGCACGTGGGCACAAAGCAGGAAAAAAAAAAAAAAAACAGTTGTAAGACCAAGGACAATCAGGTACACTCAAGTTGATGCATCTGCCCTCGACCTGAATGAGCACAGGCCAAATCTCATCAACTTAGGTGAATCACAAGGAGATGTTCCAAAGCCTTGGTAGACTAGGCCAGATGGAAAGATTGAAGCCTTTTTTTTTTGTTTGAGTTTTTTTTTTTTTTTTTTTTTTTTTTTTGGTCTTTTGAGACAGGTTCTCTGTGTAGACCAAACTGTCCTCCAACTCAAATCCTCCTGCCTCTGCCTCCCAAGTGCTGGGATTAAAGGCGTGCACCACCACTGCTTAGCTTTGAAGTTATGTTTTAAAAACTGAGTCTACATAGCACTTCACTGCAGATGACCAAAGTGCTCAGGTTGTGAAAGTGCTAAAGTGCTTAGACATGCTATTCAGTCATGATTCACTTTCTGAAGCAAGCTACTGACTTACCAGCCACAGACTGGCAAGCCCACCATGTCCAGCCCAGCCTGTAAATGGGTGTTTCAGTTCAGTTAGGAACATGGGAGTATTTAACGTCTAGAAAGCATTTTTAGGATGACGTACGGGGATCACACTTGAATTCTCCCTTTCCATTCCCGAGGCATGTGCAGCTCATCCGCTGGCCATTTTCTCCCTGGCGATCCCACTTCTCTCCGATCTTGTAGTTGACACCGTTGTCATGGCACCATTCTGGAAGGTAGGGGCATCGCAGGCAGAGAGTTACTGTGTGTTCTGACTAACAGGATGGGCAGAACACCGGAACAGGATGCAAATCCATACAGAGCAGGAAGTCCAAGATCACATTTCCAATGATGAAGCATTTCTTCATCATAGCATTTAATATTTTCCAGGCCAGTGTTAAGACTTAACACTACCACCAAGATCATTTCAGAGGACCAACCAGTGATTCATTCAGCTCCTTTTAAATTTTACAATTATGGAAAATTAAAATGGGACTGGAGAATTAAAATATATTTTAGGTTCGCAGAGATCCTAGATACAAAATAGTTTAATTAAACATTAAAGAGAGGTCAGGCATGGTTGTGCACGCCTTTGCTCCCAGCATTAGGGAGGCAGAGGCAGGCAGACCTCTGAGTTTGAGGACAGCCCTGTCTACAGACTGAGTGCAGCACAGCCAGGGACACACAGAGAAACCCTGTCTCATGAAACAATGACAAAAACAAACAAAAAGATTAAAGAGAAAAACAGCTGGTGTCACCTGATTCATATAAGTGAAGAACGAACAAATATAACAACCAACAAAATAATGACAAATGAAATGAATCAGGCTTGTTGTACAAATAGACAAGTCCTAAGAAGTATCTAGTCACCACGAGCTGTGTCTAATGGCAGATGTAAAAATGCCCTGGTTCACGGATAAAAACCATTGTATACTTCCACATTTGTACTGACTTATGGAAAACATGCAAACTTCAATGCAGTTCACTCTCTTAGCTGAAAAAGCACCTGGTCAAGGCCACATGGTGTCCCTCCTGACCCCAGCATGGTTTACTGCCCACTGGGCTCTACCCAACAACACACATTGAAACCAGTCTGGATTTTGCTATTTCATGTAAAGGAAAGGAAAATGTTACACAAAAAACTTTAGAGATCTATTAAATGTCATTCCATGGAATATGGGACCTATAATTGTCCATAGGCCTCTGGCTATCTATGATATATGATGAACACATAAAAAGACATTAAAAAAGCACATTAAAAAGCCAATAATAATTATACCTCTAAAAACAAAGAATGAATGGTTATATACTCCAATAATAAATCTCTCGACACATAGATAACTCATAGGATCGTTTTCACTAATAATTTGAAATTTTAACCTCTTTAAGATTTGAAAATCAAATTATTTTTCAGTCAAAGTTGATCTTAACATTTATTACATTTATTGATTTGCATGTGTGTGTACATATGTATGTACATATGGGCCTTAGTGCCCCCCCCATGAATATGTGAAGGTCAAAGGACAATTTGTGGGGACTGGCACCACCTGGGTTCCAGGGATAGGATGCCTAGCCTAGCTCACCAGCCCTGAACTTGATCCTTAAATGTAGAATGCAAGCCAGGCGTGGTGGCACACGCCTTTAATCCCAGAACTCGGAAGGCAGAGGCAGGCAGATTTCTGAGTTCGAGGCCAACCTGGTCTACAAATTGAGTTCCAGGACAGCCAGGGCTATACAGAGAGACATTTTCCTCTATACGAGCAATGTTTGGGATATCTGGGTTGTGAGATGTGTGTGTGTGTGTGATGTGTGCATGTATATCTGGTTATGCTGAGAAAGTGGTGTCTGTGAGTATAAATGTTCACCTCTGTCCTTACTCAATACTAAAGACTGAAAAGAATTTGGAGTCTCTGCCTGTCTCAATTAGACCAAACTCTAATGGGATATTTTTTAACTTCAATTTACACAGAGCTAAACACTGCAAGGAGCATATCAACACTACAGACATGTTTGTAAGGAATAGTTAGATTAGTACACAACTCTTGAAATGCAGTCATATTGCACAAGTAAAATTTCCCATCATCCTTCTATGATGCAAAATGTTACTTGGAGTCAAACAGTCTACTTCTGTTTGCATCATGTTTGGAAGAGCCCGCATCTGCCAAACATGCTTCCGTGGCCACCTAAGTGCGAACGCATGAGACCAGAAGAGATGGAGGAGTGAGAGGGTGGAGAAGGCAAGCTACTCACTAGATGAATCGCATCTGAAATGACCACTGCCAAAGCCCAAGCACTGGCATGTGAGCTTAAAGCCAGCATCAGACAGCCGCTCCCATTCCTCTCCAATGGCGTAATGGGAAACCGTGTAAGGGTCAAAGCATGAGTCATCTGTAGGCTGGTTCAGGCCTTCGCTGACTATGAAGAAAAGAAGGAGAAAGGAAAAAAAGGAAAAGACATTTTATTGACAGTTATTGATGGAGAAACGGCCATACTGTATATCGTGACCTAATCAGCAGCACTAACAACACAGACGTTCTCATCGGCAACACTTTGATGTAGTCAGTAGGCACTTGTCACAGCAGGGTCAAAGGACGTCTTCCTTCATTCCCGTCTTCTGTTTCTCATGACATGAAGCAGATCGTCAGACATTTTAACTAGCTGAGAATATGGGCAGTGGTGCTTCTCCAAGACACCTGAGTACATCGAGCCAATTAACATTTGTCTGTCTCTCTTCTCTCATCTGTTACGGGATAATAATATAACTAGCCCCACTTTTTCGGATTTTGTAAAGGCTACGTGAAACTAAGGAATCAAAGCTCTGGCCCAGTATCACTATGCAGAGATGACTTACTAACTACTGTTACTCAATAATTAACAATTATTGTTAGATACGTCTTTGCTGTAGTCAAAGTCTTAGCATCTTTGCATAGCATTATAACACAATCTTTACTTACATTGTAGCATTTCTTTTGCTAAATAGTTTGAAAACCTAGATGCTTATGGTTACTGTAAAACTAGATAAGACCAGATTTTCAAGTAAGAGAAATCACCACGGTGCAGTTAGGAATAAGTAGAAAAGCTGCAGTGGATTTCCCAAGATTTCATCCCAGCACTTGGGAGGCAAAGGCAGGCGGATTTCTGAGTTCGAGGCCAGCCTGGTCTACAGAGTGAGTTCCAGGACAGCCAGGGCTACACAGAGAAACCTTGTCTGGGGGGTGGGGGGGAATCTTTTAATAGTGTAAAAATCAAAAGTGCAAATGAAATCAATATTTTAAATGCCTAATATTTCAAAAGCCATCATTCTGGAAGAACTAAAAAATCTATCCAAAATGTTTTGAAACCAAGAGGACCTGGTAAAAACACGGATAGAATCAGGAGTCGGAAAGAAAACAAAGGGGCTAAAACTCTCAAGTTCACTATTTTAAAATATCTAGGAGGTCTGCCCTAACATTGGGAGCCTGAGCTACATAACAGTTCAGTCTAGCACACTATATACAAACAGCATACTATACAGTAGGACTGTCTGAAACACACACACCCCCCCCACACGCGCGCGCGCACACACACACACACACCTTCAAGAAAACGATGTGGAAAACCACAAAACCCTTATGCTTTTGAAAAAAATCCCTTTCAAGTGGCGTTTTACTAGTGAAACCACAAAAGGCAAATGCTAATTACTGTGGATGGAACACAGAAGATCTGCCCACTTCTGCATTGCCAGACATGCAACTGCTTAACTGAAGAGTCAAATAGCAGTCTTCTCTCAGAGGAAGAAGACTGAAAAGAAGTCAGTGGTCCTACCCAGAAGTCCTGCTCCCTGGAAAAAGTGGGAGTTAGCCCTTACAGGGTAAGAGGACTCGGGATCCACAGTCTCAGTTAGCCCCTAACTCATGCTCCTTGGTGAATCTTTAGCTATTGCAACTTAAGCCAAATGACACACCGCTGGCTTCAAAAGACTTCTCAGAGTCAAGGGTCATTCAACCTTTATCAAAAATTTTCAGGATTAAATTTATTTAACCTTTATTAAGATGTTGCATGCTGGTCATTTAACCTTTATTAAAAGGCTCCATGGGGGTCGTTTCATCTTTATTAGGATTTTGCATGGGGGTCATTTCATCTTTATTACGTTTGTATGATGGCCATTTAACCTTTAAGAGCTTGCATGTATATAACATGACATATATAATTTATGTATTAAGACACATATAAAGGGGCTGGAGAGATGGCTCAGTAGTTATGTCACTGGCTACTCTTCCACAGGACATTACATAGGTTCTAACACCCACACAGTAACTAACAACCCTCTATAACTCCAGTTCCAGAGGACCTGGTGTCCTCTTCTGGCCTCCACGGGTGCTGAATACATGTTGCACACATACATGCAGGCAAAACACCCATACACATAACATTAAACTAAGTAAATCTAAAGAAGAAGTAAACAAAGAAGTATATAAAGTTGAAATTTGGAATGGGAAGCTCTTAGGAAAGCAAAGGGCAATATTGGTAACATTTTACATTAGGTACAAAACCTAAGTCATCACTTAAGATTGCCAAGGAGGACTGTTTATAGGTTTTCGGTTCGGATTAGGAACACTTAAGTGGACCACAGTATGGGATGAGAGAATAGTAAAAGGTACCAAAAAACCATTGCCTCTGTTAACTGGATCCTCAACAGGAGGGGTAAAATGTATTAGAGTAAATAATATTCATGTCCCTCCCAGGCCTGGCATCCTGTCAACCATACATATGTGTTGGTGAACATATGGGTTACATAAGGGGACATCTCTGACTGTTGTGCAATCTTATTTTCCTAAGTTTAAAGCCAACAAAGGACGACAGACCAAGTCTTCTCTGGGCTGATCCAGCAAGAAGCATGTGCCTGAACAGGCCAGCAGTGTACCTACCAGCGTTGCCCACAGTCACAACCTCTTCCCGAACCTTGTGCCTCCTCTGGTTCTGCAGTGCCTCCACTATGATGTTGTAGGTGACCCCTCTGGTAAGGCCAGTCAGAGTTGCACTGGTAGAAGTTCCAGGAACTTGGAACTATACATCCAAAGCAGGGAGAAAGCATTTCAATGATAAATCGGCATGAGCTTCCTTAGTCTATGAGCAATCCCCCACTCCCATTTAAAAACAGACGAAGGGAGAGAACAGGGTTGAACAGGACTCCCACCCAGTCAAGATGAGATAGTAAATGAGTGCAAAGAACCATCGTTTCAAGACTGGGGAGATGGCTCAGTGGTTAAGAGCACTAAATGCTCTGCCAGAGGACCTGGGTTCAATTCCCAGCACCCACATGGCAGCTCACAATTATCTATCTGTAACTCCAGTTCCAGAGCTTCTGACATCCTCACCCTGACATACATGCAGACAAAACACCAATGTACATAAAAAAATATTAAAAGAGTAACTTAAAAAAAAAAAAAAGAACCATCATTTCTGCTAGATTTTTCTACCTAGGTGTTCCACAATTCCCAGAAACCCTCAGCTATCCCAGCCTCCTCTGAATCCTGTGGCCACTAGAACTCCTGGAAAAAAAGCCCTCTTCATAAACCTGAGTGCCACAGACAGACAGCATGTGCCATGCAAGGTGCCAACACAGTAGAACTTGGGTTTTCCTAAAATACTGGCACATCCCCAGACTAAAGTTTCTAAGCTAATAAATGTCCTAGGGTACAGTCAATTTTAAGATTTCTGCCACTTTCTAAAAATAACACAATAAAAATTGATTCTAGCACCTGTGGGACAAATTAAAGAAGAGAGTTTTGGAGAATCGATCTCTCATAACAGCTGGTCCCCAACGGTTCACCTCGTCTTCCTAGACACGTAACAGCGTGCCTCTTCAAGGACAGATGCCAAAGGTGGCATTTCAAACTTCATATAAATGACTTTTCCTCTACTTCCTAAGATAATTGTTTTATCCGTCTCACTAAGTAGTCTCCAGTGTATGAGAATAATAAAAAGAATTTCGTTTTCTCTACTGCGTGACGCTCAGTGATGCTCTCTGAGTCAAACAACCTCTAGTCAGAGTCGTAGCTTCTGCCCTGGGAAGGTGGGTGTACTGGCTGGTGTTATGTGCCAACTTGACACAGGCTGGGGTTATCACAGAGAAAGGAGCTTCAGTTGGGGAGATGCCTCCACGAGATCCAGCTGTGGGGCATTTTCTCAATTAGTGAGTGATCAAGGGGGAAAGGCCCCTTGTGGGTGGAACCATCTCTGGGCTGGTAGTCTTGGGTTCTATAAGAGAGCAGGCCGAGCAAGCCAGGGGAAGCCAGCCAGTAAGAACATCCCTCCGTGGCTTCTGCATCAGCTCCTGCTTCCTGACCTGCTTGAGTTCCAGTCCTGACTTCCTTTGGTGATGAACAGCAGTATGGAAGTGTAAGCTGAATAAACCCTTTCCTCTCCAATTTGCTTCTTGGTCAATGTTTGTGCAGGAGTAGAAACCCTGACTAAGACAGTGGCCATCAGACATGAAGCTGTGGTTGTTTCTGAAGACACAGTTACATAGAGAGACAATTTGCAAGGGCTGTCATGTACCTGTAAGGGCTCTTCGTCGGTGCCAACAGGTTGGCATGAAATGATGTACTCAGAACTCTCCTGGAACGGCGTCCAAGAGATGGTTGTCTGAGAGAGAGCTTCCTGTCCTGTAGAGGCATTTGGATTGAGCCCCGGAACATGAGGATAGAGGTGGTAGTCTACGTCTCCCCTGGGAACATGACCGATTTGGACCTCCTCATCTACATTCGGCAGGTATGGTCTTGGCCTAAGCCTGACGGGGGTGGCCGCAGTGGGTGGCGTTGTCCGCCTAAAGCCATGTTCCTCAAAGATCATTTGTTGCCCAACACTGGGTTGCTGGTGGGTTGTGCCAGGAAGCTGAATACCATTTTCGGTGTCATACCCAGGGTTGGTGATGAAGGGGGTCTTTTGAACTGTGGAGGGAACATCCAAGATCTCTGGTCCATGAAGATTGGGGTGTGGAAGGGTAACCAGTTGGGGAAGCTCGTCTAGCCAAGAGAGGTTAGAGCCAAAAAAGCAAAGCGCAAAAGTTAAGCTCGAAGAAGAAGCAACCAATCACTGTCAACCCAGGCAACAACTGTATATCAACCCGATCAGTGCTCCCACACAACCAGCGGTTCTCAGATCACAAAACACTCTTAGAGAAAGAAATCGTGATTTTTTTTTTCACAGATTTCTTTATAGTTCAGACAGGAAAAAAAAAAGTTAGTATGAATTCTCATACAGACAAAGCTTTGAACCGCTGAGTCCCACAGAAAGCCATCTCTGCTCCAATTAAGGCTTTGCAACGAACTGAAATGTTTGAAGTTCAGAAATCAAATAATAAATAAATCAACCCAAATCAGAAAGGTTTTACTCCCACCATTAAAAAGCTTCCCCTCCCCCTTCTAATTCAAACTATCTAGTTTGACTCGCTGCAAGGTAAACGAAGCTTAAGGTTGTAGAAAAAGAAATAAATCAGACATTTTTAGAGCATGTTAGGTGATTCCTGTCAAAGAGTACAATATATAAGCCATTCTGCTAGGAAAATAAAAAAATCCGTGAGAGATGTGTGATGTGTGGAAATGTAGAGAACTTCACCCTGCAAAGCAACCACTGGTTATGAGTCTTTTACCTGTCTTTTTCCTCCCAATCAGGGGCTCACTCTTCTGATTGTTCTTCAGGGCAATGACATAGATGGTGTACTCGGTTCCTGGCTCCAGACCTGATGGGAAACACGGCCGTTTCACTTACGTTGGCAGGCACGGCCAGTGATTGGCTCAGCAGAGGCGGCTGGGGAGCAGGCATTCCTGCCAGCTGCCTGTGAAGTCTTAAGGTCAGCTTCGCTCCTTGTTTATCTACTCTGCGCACCCCAGAGCCCCTTGGCTAGTTAATCATCTTACAGCCACAGCTGATACTTGAATGAGCAGTTTCATGGTAACCTTTCTAGAGGATTCTTTCAGCCTGTAGATAAACTATCTATACTGTGGGCCGGCAATGAGATATATATTTGGGAGAGATCATCAGAGACTTCAGACTTCTATTTAGGTCTAATCTCGGACAGCTGTCAGTGACAGAGCAAAAATGAGGATGTCTTCTGCTTAAGTCTTCCCATATCAGACTCTTATTTTCTTCTTCAATAAATGCAACAAAGAAGCCGTGATCTCCTGATATCTGTGTGTTTTAGAGACTTCAACATCCAGGAGAATCTATACATACAATTTATCTGGGGGGGGGGATGGGAGGAAATAATGAAGAATTTACACCAGAGTGTAATACATCATAGCTGTGTCATAGGACAGCACAGAAATTGCATGCTCAGTCATTCATACCACTTGAGAAGACTACTGTCCCTAAAGAGAAGAACATCTAAAGTGCTGGGCCCCTCATTCTCATAGCATCAAAGACACAACTGGGGAGTATTATGGATTTGGGGCATCTATGATTAAGGGGGGAAAAAAAATCACAGTGTGGAAGCAATACCAGTAATGGTGGCCTCCGTGATACCAGGGCGGGGCCGAGGGACCACTTCTCTGGGAGGGGATCCAGGCTTCTCATACTTGATAATGTAGCCAGTAATCCTGGCACGGGGCGCCTGCCATGACACCAGCAAGGAGTTGGGTGTGGTGGTCAGGAACCGCAGGTTGGATGGTGCATCGATGGCTGAAAGGCAAGCAAAGTGACACCTTAGAAAAATGAATGGCCATTCTCACAGTTGAGCCCAGCCCTAGCGAACAGAGGAGGAGAGAGAGAATCGGAGAGTCCCGGGAGTCAGAACATGGAAATTCCAGCTCCCTAACTGTTTCTAAAGTTGACGCGGCTGATTACAATAGGCAGCAGCTGACACTTCCTTCCTCCATAGAAAGCATAGTTACCGGTGGAGGCATCGATGATCACGGGCGAGCTCCGGGCATTGTCGTTCAGAGTGTACAGGTGGATCTTGTAGTCAGTGCCTGGCTGTAAACCTGGAAGTTAAAAAGACACCTGTTTAATCCACTCTTACTTTACTAGGCGAGTTCTCGTGCTTGCCTACAGTTTCCTTGACTCCTATACCATGGCAGAAGCAGTTACAGGGAAGAGTAAAGGGCTTCACGGGGTGGACAGGTCACTACTAATGAAAAACACATCTCAAAAGCACCTCACTTATGTCCCAATACTGAATCGTCTCTGATTACAGTTTCCGTTTTTATTATACATAATGCTGTTTGTAATTATAAATTTCATTTTGCCTTTTAAAATCTAGACATGCTAATTTTACTATTTTATATCTTTATGTTCTCTATATTAACTTTAAAAAAAAATAGGGTTTCACTATGTCTACTCTCAAAATCACATCCTCCTGCCTCAGACTCCTGCCTATGACTACAGTGTGCAGATTTTCATTAGACAATAATAAATCAGCGTTTATAAAACAACAAATTCAATGAATGAGATTTATAGGTCAGCAAACATCAGGAAGTCAACAGATCATGGAATGGCGCTCACATTCTCAATACTAGACCAGACTATCTAACGAGCCAGGTTATCCTGCAGGGGCGCATACAGGCAGACCACGAGTGCACTGACCTGTAATGGTGTAGCTTCTGACATCCGGGCTGATGGTCCTCTGGACTGGGGTCTGGCCATTAGCTGGGATGGCATCGACTTGGAAGCCAGTGATTGTCTCTGTCTTCGTTCTCCAGCTAATAGTGATGGTGGTCTCTGTAGCGTCCGTCACACGGGCCCTTCTTGGAGGGCTAACATCTGTGTAGGAGCAGAGCCAGAGATTAAAGCCCGCTTGGCTCATACAGGTAAGGTTTGGATATTTTAAAAAGAGTCCTCATTATGCAAATACATCCACTTCAGGAAATACACTGAAAAGTAATGTGAAGGTTACAGAAAGATGGGTTAACGGTATTGAGGAAATATGGAAATGTTCACTAAACAGAAAAGCTTTCTAAATACTACAGTGGTGCCCAGGGTTGACTCTCTAGTGTCTAGAGCCATGTCAAACAAGTGTGACAATGATTACTTTACTAATATGTAAGAATGTATGGTAGGGGGCTGGTGAGATGGCTCAGTGGGTAAGAGCACCCGACTGCTCTTCCGAAGGTCCAGAGTTCAAATCCCAGCAACCACATGGTGGCTCACAACCATCCGTAACGAGATCTGGCGCCCTCTTCTGGAGTGTCTGAAGACAGCTACAGTGTACTTACATATAATAAATAAATAAATCTTTAAAAAAAAAAAAAGAATGTCTGGTAGGAATTATAACACAGACAATTAGTAATAACGTCTGTCTGGGGGACTAATCTTCGGTCATTTCTATAAGGCTTCATGTGTTAATCATTCCATAGGTGATGAAACATCCACAGACTAGACCACAGATCTAATTTAGCCCCACATTCCCTATGGTGGAAGACAGTTCATCTTCCCCACACTGAACCCTACGAATACAGACCCTCACCAGTACCGCATAAGCCAGCTGTGAGTTTTAACCCAACAGCACCAACACAACACAGTGAAGTGATTCCATTTTGTTTCAGCAGGTCATTTCCTGGATGGATTCCCGAAACAACAAGCTATTCTATCAACTTCCAAATTCTATTGCTAAGTCAGTGGTTTAAATGTAAAGATCTTTTCTTTTGACTTCCACTCAGGGTCGGTCAGTATTAAAACATGTTACTCATCGGATTACTCACTCTCCAGTGTTGTGATGACACCCTGAGCTGGTCTGCTTGTCAATGTGTCCTTGAGAGCATAGACACTGACTTCGTATTTGGTGGCCACCTGGAAACAAAGGTACCAGAAACTTTGGCAATAGTGTTGCGTGATGCCTGGAGTTCTTACCAAAGCATTAGAGAAATGCGGTGATTATAAAAGACCATCTGCATAGCCCAGCAAACCCCAATCCTCCAGGTTCCCAGAGCAACTTCACTGTTACCTATGATAGGTAATACATTTACATTTAAATTAAGTGAATTTTAAAATGTTCTCAGGGGTTAAGTCCACAATCCACAAGTAGCAGCAAAAAAAGAATAAGAAAGAAATCAGTATTAGCCTTTTTTTCGCCTTTATGATCTGACAGGTATAAATCAGGTTTTGCTTTTTCCTGATCACAAAAAAAGCAAGAGAAAGCTTCTATTCTATGACCTATCTTCTGCTACTTCCCTAGGAATTGGTCCTGTGTTAAGATATGCATTAAGCCCTTATTGGATCCTAGCTAATTTCTGCATGGCTAGAAAAAGTTTTAAATATTATTTGCTTGCTTGTTTGAGGCAGGGTCTCTTTGTGTATCTCTGGCTGTCCTGGAACTCATTCTGTAGGCCAGGCTGGGCTCGAACTCAGAAATCCGCCTGCTTATTCTGCCTCCCAAGATTAAAGCACAGCTGGCTGATTGTCAAATGTTTTAATGGGGGTAGTGTCAAGTTAGGCTGGTAGTAACTGGAGAATGCGTCTTGCCAGGGAAGCATCACTCATAAAAGCCAAAAACTCAGCCAGAGTGGAGATATATATATATATATATATATATATATATATATATATATATATATATATATTGCTCCCCTACAGAATACTACTTCTTTTAAATAAGTGGAATACTTCTGTCAAAGACCTGCACAAAATCCAAAGCTATTTACACCATTCTAATTCAATAGTCATCTTAGGGTATCTAGACAATCCTAGGTCTACATAAAAGAATTCTATTGTACACGTTTGTGACAAACCTATTTGATGGTAGAAGCAAAGAGCATTAGGTTTATCATGAGATTGCACCTATGAACTCTATGAAATAACTCACTGCCTTACTCTGTAGAGGGAAGCGCAGTTCTTACCATGAGTCCTGACACAATCACCGATGAGCTGTCTGGAGAAAGGTTGATTTCTTTCATTGGTCCTGTCTTCTCTTTCGGGTTCACCCGCACCCGGTAGCCAGTGAGCTGAACATTGGGTGCTATCCACTGGGCAGTAAAGCTGGTGGGTGTCACCTGACTGAACTTCAGGTTGGTGGGCGCAGGAATGGCTGTCAGGATGGTCATTGGTTAAAAGGTTATCTTATAGGGAACGAGGAACGGGGAAAGAAAGCAAACTTTAAGAAGGAGGATGGATGGTCCTCGTAGGGACTGGTGGACTCCCTGGCCCAGGAGAGTCAGCGCAAACAAGTAATAAAAACGAGAGGAGTATTTTATACCAGCAACTCTCAGAACCACTGGAAACATCTGCATAAACGGCAGGCTTCCGAGAGACTTTGGGTCTTATCTCCCTACCCTACCCCTTTAGAAGCCAAGAGTTGAATTCCCTTATTAGTCATTAGAATTGATTTTTTTTTCATTTGTATGAAAAAGATGAGCAATGGCCCCTTTTTCTATATAAATTATCTTTGCACAGGAAACAATTTCACAGACTATTCCATCCTAGAGATAGAATTGTTTTTATTTGTCTCTTTCATTTGGACCCCACGGCAGATAGCACTGCTAAATTTGAAGTATTCTCTGCGGCGCAGCATAAGAAGAAAATTGGTTTACAACAGAGGCAGGAGAGAGAAGCAGAGAGCAGTTCCACAGACTGTCACCTCTGTATGCTTTGAGCATTCCAATCTTGCTCCAGAAGTAAAAGCATAAGAGGATGGTAAGAAGCACTGGTCCTAATGACTCTGTCCTGTGCGTCTGCATCGTCATCCTTTAAGCAAATGAAGGCCCAGCACAGGAGAGCTAGCCAGGGGAGGTCTTACCCATGTGTTCTTTGATCATGTTGCAAGGAAATGCCTGGCTTAGAGGGTCAATTCTCAGAGTAAGCTCTATGATTCTAGACTTCTTTCCTCCATGTGTGGAGAGGGAGGGTCACCACAGAGGTGTCTTACTTAGGAAACAATCCATAATTTAGTATCTTCAAATGTCTTACTTTATAATCTTTAAATATTTATATATTTAATATGTTTGCACATCTATGCTTAGCTACTTTAAATTTCTCTTTCCTAGACTTAGTTACCTAAGCATTACCTGACTTTCATTGTTCACTACCATTCCTTGTTGAAGAGGGCCTTTCTTTCCTAAGAGTTTGAGGGCATTTTTCTACTCTCCCTTACATGGGATTCAATAGCCCAGTAAAATATAACGCCAGCAAGGCATAAAGCCACTGTTCCCAGAAGCACCCGGGCGGTGGGTGCGGTTAACGATATACCTGTGGACTGGATTCCAATCAGGGGCTGGCTCTCCATATCATCGTGCAAGGCAACCACACTGACTGTGTACTCAGACCCCGGCCTGAGGCCCTGCAGCTCTGCAGTGTCGTCTTCACCATCAGGTGCAGGGAAAAGCTCCCGGATTCCATCCTCAGGGCTCGAGTAGGTCACCCTGTACCTGGAAACTTGCCCCTGTGGGCTTTCCCAAGCAATTTTGATGGAATCGACATCCACATCAGTGAATGCCAGTCCTTTAGGGCGATCAATGTCTGTTAGGCAAATTAATGGTAAGAGGTTATGTGAAAAGCAAGTTGTGAAACAAGCATATTTCCATACCATGCAAAGCAGTTCTGCTGATAACCATTGTCTTTGATGAATTAAGTTCCAATTATCACACTATTAAAACAGAAAGTTACTTGACATCTGCTTAAAAGGCTTTTTTTTTTTTTTTTGAGGTTTAGCGTATGCAGTGTCACGTTGCTTATTAAGACACAAGTGGGTGTGAGGTATGTAGACACCCTGAAGAAAAAAATCTCCACCAAGGAAATTTATTTATATCAATTTAAAGATATTCTAGATTTGATTCTGCAATGTGATGTTAGTCTCAAGGACCTGGATTCTCTATATCTTGGAAATGGTAAAGTTGATTTTTTTTCCTCAAGTCATAATTTGTCTTAGGTTCTTCTTTTCCCCCTCTCTTAAGTCTTTATATTTAAAAAGGCTGACCCTGGGCTGGAGAGATGGCTCAGTGGTTACGAGCACTGACTGCTCTTCCAGAGGTCCTCAGTTCAATTCCTAGCAACCACATGGTGGCTCACAATCATCTGTAATGGGATCCGATGCCCTCTTCTGGTGTGTCTGAAGACAGTGACAGTGTACTCATATAGATGAAATAAATAAAATCTTTAAAAAAGAAAAAAAAAAAAAAAAACAAGGCTGACCCAGCCACAGTCCTTCAACCATAATCACTTCTTGGGGCATACTACAGTCAACATTACCATCCAGTCATAGAAAAAGTAGGTCCTGGAGAGATATTTCATAGATTTGCTAAAAGCAAATAAGATTTTGCTGAGGCTGTTTAAGCGAAGGAGATTCAAAGCACAGCAGCCATTGATGGCAACACTACAGTGATTTTTCCTGCAAGCTCGCTTTGGCGCCGAGAAGAAAAAAATGTTGGCCAAGGGCTCATCTCAAGATATGAACCAGCTGACACATCGCCTTTCCCTGTCTGTATACAATGGCACAAGATGTGCGGTGGGCATCGAGACACCTGAGGACAACATGACTTTGGAAGTAGAAAACCAAGCATTGGTTACGTACTGGTCACTGCAGTTTGAACCAGGGGCTGGCTTTCTCCGTTCCGGTTCTGAGCATAAACACTAACCACGTACTCCACGGTGGGTTGCAAACCTTCAATGGTCATCTCTGTTTGATCTGAAAAGGAGGGAGAAGCAATTGCAGGTCTATAGAGCCACCCAAGCCACTCCTAAGAGCGCAATGAGAAGCAGATGCTGAGCCTACCCTTTTCATTTGCAGAATAACCATGAAACAAACACCCATTTCACTTGGGAAAGTCAGGTGCCTGTTTCCTCTCGGAAAAACTTGTTCACTGGTAACAAAACTGGGGCTGGGAAGCACGGCTTAGTTGGTAGAATGCTGTTCCCATGAACAAACCCAGGCTTAGATAGCCAAGCGGCACAGTACACTGTGTGCCTATCTATAGTTCTAGCACTCAGGAGATACAGACAACAAGATCAGAAGTTTAACGTCATCCTTGCCTATGTAATGCCGTCAAGGCCAGCACAGACTTCATGAGATCCCATCTCAAAACAAAATTTAGCATACTGCAGTAAAATCATATTCAAGGATAAGCTTTACAGCTTCACATGATGCCCTTTTTATTCTTGAAAAAAAAAGAAAGAAATGAAAATTGGTCTTAAGAAACTGGCTTGAGATCTTACAAGCCATTTCATATAAGAACATCAGATCTACAAGGATCTGTAACATCAGTATATCCTTCTCTTCCTAGTGAGTGACTAAGGATTTAAATAGTCCCTATTACTACACAAGACAGTATAAAAAAAATAAAACCTGAGATACACGGATACCAATACTGAGCTGGCACCAGTCTATGAATGGGAGCAGCATACACACATCACATAGGACACTCACTTCAAATGGCAACTTCTGAGATCCTACCGTGTTTCTCTTGCTAGGTGTGGACTTCTGGTTATCCTTACCTGGACTGGCAGTTTTAGTTTTTGATGGTCCTAGGCCATTTTTGGGAGTGGTGGTCACTCTGTAGCCCGTCACAGGAGAAGTTGAAGGCAGCCACCTGACACTGATGCTGTTGTCCTGGACATCTGTCACCTGCATCTGGGACGGCTTGTCAATTTCTGTAAGTACAAAGGAAAGCAGTGATGTCCCAGTGTGGGGGCAGGCCTGGACAAGCCCTGGCCTTTAGTTCTAGTGTGTATGCAAATGATCTTTTGCTTCTATTAATGTATTGCAAATGTTTCTTTTGACAAGAATAAAGGGTGTTAGCTTGAAGAAGGGAAGCCATGCATCCAGACACTATTACAACTATTTACAACCTGATTCTTTCATTCCACAAACAAAATCCTACATCTCAGGCAGGCCTTTGTCTCCTAATAGTCAACCCATCCATTCATTTTCTGCAGGTATTTATGAACAAACACTCTCTGCCTTATGTCTAATGTAGATACATAGCTGTAGCGGTTAAAAACACAGATAAAAATGTCTGCTCTTGGGGTCTTCTTTGTACATTTGTCTCTCAAGACTCTATTACTTGAAGGTGTTGTTAGCTACAGGCTTTTGTACACAGAGAAACCCTGTCTCAAAAAAAAAAAACAAAACAAAAAAAAAAGAAAAAGAAATCAGGGTCAAGGGTGTAGTTCAGTGGTACAGCATATATATGTGTGTGTGTGTGTGTGTGTGTGTGTGTGTGTGTGTGTGTGTGTGAGATGCTGGGTTTGGTCCCCAGCACCACACAAAACTAAAGGAAAATCAACTGTGCAGTGAAGACAATACCTTGGACGAATACAGGGATAACCATCGTCATAAATAACGCCGTGTTACCCCAGAAGAGAAATTTGTACCTGTTTTATAATTGATGGAAACTGGCTTGCTGCTGGCTGGACTGTCCCCACGGCCAGTGACAGCATACAGGGTGATGGTGTAGTCTGCTCCTGGTTTAATGTTGTTGATGGTGGCTGTGGACTTGCTTCCGGGCACAGTGAACTCCTGGACAGGGCTATTTCCTCCTGTACGAAAGGAGTTAGCATAGAATTTGAGGAGCTAGGAGTTACTCCAATATTATTAACACATCGAAAGCGGTGTGTAAGTCACTGCAGCTTGCTGGTTCCGTCATAAGGAGTGGCCGCTTTAACCCAACCTGACAGACAAGTGTATTTACGTGGGTAGGAAGCCCTGAGAAGTATATAAAAACCAGGAGAACTCTCAAGCTAATGTCATTTTAACATCCCTGGGTTAAAATGTCACTGAGTTGCAGATTAACAGGCAAAAGGTGAAGAAATCCCCAGAAATGAGCTCCCTGGCTGATAATAAATACCAAGCAGTCAGCTCTGAAACCATGTCCATAGAAGCAACAGTAAGCAGACTCGGTAGGTTGTATTTATACTTATTTGTTGGATGCACATGCACTCTGTGTGTGTGTGTGTGTGTGTGTGTGTGTGTGTGTGTGTAACAGTAAGACAAAGAAGCCAAAAAACTGAGAGGGACTGGAGCGAGAGGGGTGTGGGATGGTTTGGAAGAGGAAAGGGAAGGAGGAAATCATGTAATTATATTTAATTAATTGTTTAAATTAAATAGAAAAGGGGGACAAGAATGTGGCTCACTCAACCTAAAATGGAATGAAGTCTTTACGAAAGCGTTAACAGAATATTTGTTAAATTTAGAGAACACTGAAAAGAAAGAATAGTAAGGATTACCAATGGTAATATTTGTGAATATATAAACTTTTTTCTCTCAGCGCTGCTTCCCACCCTAGCTGTATTCTATAAACCACCTTTGAACTTCATTACAATCAATTAAATGTAGCTCCCATGCATTTTTGGACAGAGGAAAGAAAGAAAGAAAGAAAGAAAGAAAGAAAGAAAGAAAGAAAGAAAGAGAGAGAGAGAGAGAGAGAAAGAAAGAAAGAAAGAAAGAAAGAAAGAAAGAAAGAGAGAGAGAGGGGGGGGGTGGTTGGTTTTCTAAATGGGCCTGTTTGCATTTAATCCTGTTCCCACTGTCAGATTTCCAAGTTACCCACCCGAACCCTGATCCTCTAAGGGTGAAATGGCCCAAAATGAACAGACCTGTCTCTCCGTAGGTGATCCTGTAATAGCGCACAGAGACGGCAGGGGGTTCCCAACTGATTAGCAGGCTGGTGGGGGTGGAGGCAATGACCTCCAGATCTCTCGGAATATCAGAAACTAGGAAAAAAAAAAATCACAGGAAAATTTCACATCTATAACTTCCAAAGAAAGCTCAGGTTCCCTTTGTCCTTTCCCAGATAACGATTACACACATCCTCTTCAAACAAAAATCTAAATGCAACACTGAATTAGCAGAGTTAAATTTTATGGGGAGGTCAAGGGAAGGGGCTATGGAGACCATCCCAATTGTGAATTCTTTTTTCCTCAACACTCTCTTTGGAAAATAATTTAAATCACAGAAGTTATAAAAACTACAGCAGCACTCACCCGTGCACTTTTCTTTTTTCTTTTGGTTTTTGAACACAGGGTTTCTCTGTGTTAACAGCCCTGTCTGTCCTGGAACTCGCTTTGTAGACCAGGCTGGCCTGGAACTCACAGAGATCCCACCCCATGCACCCTTAACTGTGTGCTATTTGGAAATAGAGGTCACACACGTCCCTATTCACAGCTAAGCTACAGACTGTTCTGATAACAGGTCTCCCAATCATTGTCACTGAAAATATATCTATCTGTGCTTAAAGTCAAAATCTAGGGCTTGACTCACGCCACACAAAGCACTCCACCACTACACTACATCCACTGCACCCCTTTAAGAAACAGATGAGCCTCACTGAATTGCACAGGCTAACTTTGAACTCACAGTAGCCCAGGATGGCCTTCTTGCTCCAGCCTCCCAAGTAACTGGGATTACACATCTGTGCTACCAAGCCCAGCTAACAAAACAAAAAT